>NC_060280.1:33472567-34107814 GCF_021613505.1 Equus quagga | reverse complement strand
ATAGATAGATAGATAGATAGATAGATAGATAGATAGATAGATAGATAGATTAGGAGAGAGAGAAAGAAAAAGAGAAAGAGAGAGAAAGAAACACACAGGCAGGCAGGCAGGCAGACATAACACTATCCTAGTGTCGTCATTTTAACAATTGAAACAAAGTACAGAAGCCTCACCTCACTATAAGTCCCTTTTCCTCCATCACTTATACCACAACTATCTTACATATTTCCACTACATACATTTAGAACCACAGCAGAGGTATTATAATCTTTTGCTTCATCTCTCAAAACTAATTTAGAAAGCTCAGAAAAACTTATTGATTTTGTATTTTTGATTAGAGTGTTCTTTCTTTTTTCTGGATATTCCAACATTTCTGTTCTACTTAGAGAACTTTGACCTAAGTCTCACACCATATACAAAAATGAATACAAAATGGATCATGGACTTAAAGGTGAAAAACAAAACTTTAAAGCTTTTAGGAAAAAATAGCAGAAGAAAATCTTTGAGATCTAGCACTGGTCAAAGTAGTTTATGGATTTACCATCACAATATGATTCATAAAAGAAAAGAAAATGATAAATTAGACTTCATAAAAATTCAAAACTTTTTCTCTGCAAAAGATACTATTAAAAGGATAAAGAGACATGCTACATAGTGGGAGAAAATCATTACAAACCACATATCCAACATGGGACCAGCGTGTAGAGCTAGTATAAAAACTCTCAAAACTCAACAGTTATAAAGCAAACAATCCAACTGAAAGACTGGAAAATACATGGAGAAACTGTTCGCCAAAGAGAATATACAGCTAACAAGCACGTAAGATGTTACAAATCATTAGTCATTAGGGAATTGCAAACTAAACCAGAATGAGGTATCACGACACATCTATCAGAATGCCTAAAATAAAAAATAGTGACAACACCAAATGCTGGAGAGGATATGGAGAAACTGGATCACTCCTACATTGCTACCAGGAATGGAAAACGCACAGTCCCTCAGGAAAATAGTTCGGCAATTCTTTCAAAAACTAAACCTGCATCTACCCTATGACCCAGCAATTGCACTCCTGAGTATTTATCCCAGAGAAATGAAAATTTGTGTTAATACAAAAGCCCATCTGTAAATGTTTATGGCAGCTTTGTTCCCAATAGCCAAAAGCGGGAAACAACCCAGATGTCCTTCAATGCGTAAATTGTTAAAAAGACTATGGTGCATCCATACCTTGAAACACTACTCAGTAACTAAAAGGAACAAACTACTGATTCATGCAACAGCCTGCACGAACCTCCAGAGAATTATGCTGAGTGAAAACAATCACAAATGGTTACATACTGTATGATTCCACTTATATTCCAGTTTTGAAAAGAAAAATGACAGAAATGGAGAACAGACTATTGCTAGTGTTTTCTAGTGGTTAAGAAAGTGTTGGAGACAGGAAGGAAATGTGTGGGAGGAAAGCATGTGGCTACAAAGAGCAATATGAAGGATCCCTGTGGGGTTGGACATATTCTGTATCTTGACTATGTCAATGTCAATATCCTCTTTGTGATAAGGTCTTATAGTTTGTCAAGATACTAATATTTTGGAAAACTACATGAGGGATGTAGGGATCTCTCACAATTATTTCTTACAACTAAATGTGAATCTACAGCTGTCTAAAAATAAAAGTTTAATATGAAAAATTGCCTACCTCAAAGTTATGATTATGAAGATTAAATTAATTATTCATGGAGTCTTGGTGCTTGGGTACATAGTTCTCTAGAACTGTCAACTATTTTTATTTTCATTTTGTTTAACAAATCAATAAATGGAAAAATGAAAGAAACTAAGTGTGTGCAGAAATATTTTCTGGAAATGATATTCAACTGTGATTTTCGTGGGATAGGGAGTGTGTTGTAAGAAGAGTCGGTAAGTGCTGTTCGGAGAACTAAATCAGTTTATTCATTTGTGTTCCTTCCGTTCTACACCATGGCATCAATGAAACAGTCATTTACTGAGCAGGTATTTTATGTCAGGCCACGTCTCATGATGTGATGTAAGACACAGTCTTACCATGGGGGAACTTATTCATTTATCAAGGGGTATATGTGTGCGTGTGTGTGTTGTGGGGTATGTGTTTTCGGTGCTTGGGTAACATGAGTGAATACAACAGAATGAGTAGAATTCTCATTCTTGTATCTATGTTCATAGCTTAATAAGAGAAAGATATAGGTAAAAAATAAATAACGTGCATGGTAATTTAGCAATAGATCCATGTACAAAAGACTACCAGGGAGTGAGAGACTGACTCTGATGTTGGAAGCTGGCCTGGACAGTACTGGCTCCTGAAGAAGGTACCATCAGAGATGGGCTTTGAAAGATGTGTGGAAATTCCCCAGGTAGCCTAGAGAGGGGATCAGATTTTGGGGGTTAGAGCAAGTAGCATGTGTGAAGTCACAGTTACATGACAGTCTGCACAGTCAGGGCAGGTGATCAAAGACAAAGAGCCAGGATGAGTAGCTGAGACGAGAAAGGGAACCAACAGGGGAGAATTAGGGAGAGAGGATAAAAAAGAAAAGTAATAAACTGTGTATTGGACAGCCTTGAAGGTCAACTCAAAAGGAGGCATTTTAAATTGATTTAGAAAGGCAATGTAGAGCCAATGGAGCAAGTGTGGCAGGAATTGGGCAGCCACTATCAAAAAAGCTATCCAAATGTTCGGGCATGATTTGTTCTTAATAAACCTGTGGTACTCTCAGCCTGTGATTCCATTGTCCTCGGAACGGTCATAGATTTTGTTGGTTGGTAATTTTCCATTAGTTCCCTAATTACTGATTCACTCCAAGAGACATTCTTTTAGATAACCACCTGATTATGGGAGACTTGAGCTGATTTACGGTGTTTATGAATGTCCTCTGCCTCCATTTCTTCCCTGATGCACTGGGGACAATTTTTGCAAATCGTAAGGAAGATATTAGAAAAGCTGGCATTTGCAATAGGTTCATTTTAGAAACATCTCTTGTTTTTCCATTCGCGTTAGGTTTTGCATTCATTTCAGGCTGTCTTGTTCCGTGCTTTTGCAGATCCCTTTCAGCAAAGTTTCCTGAACATTTGAAATTCTCACCCTGTGTCCTTTTTTTTAAAGTAAGTAGCCTGTTCCAAATTTCAATGCTTTTCTGAAAACTGCCACATTCATTTGTCCATTCATCATTCCACAGACAGCTTTTGCACATCTACTAAGTGCTGCATTTTGTTGTATGCTCAGGATACCCTGAAAGAGGGTAGAGTATTTTCTAAAGGTCCACAGTGGAGTGGAAAGAGAGATCAGGGGGCTGGCCCCATGGCCAAGTGGTTAAGTTCGCGCACTCCGCTGCAGGTGGCCCAGTGTTTCGTTAGTTCAAATCCTGGGCACGGACATGGCACCACTTATCAAACCTCGCTGAGGCAGCACCCCACATGCCACAACTAGAAGGACCCACAACGAAGAATATACAACTATGTACCGGGGGGCTTTGGAGAGAAAAAGGAAAAAAATAAAATCTTAAAAAAAAACAAAAGAAAGAGAGAGATTGGGAAACCTGATATGGTAAGTGCTAGAACAGATCTGGGGCAAGGTGGTGTGTGAGCATGGATCCAGGCACCTATCTTAGAATGAAGGCATTGGCGAGATGGCCTTGGAGGAGGTGAAATCCCCAAATTTGCCAGGTGATAAGGCAGAGTACTAGCATTCTGAGTGTTCTGGGCATGCTGGTACAAAAGCAGAGGCCCAAGAGAGCTTGGCCATTCAGAAATTTTCAAAGAAGAAGGATCTAGCTAATAAGGCTGAACTTGGGTGTTTTGGGAGAAGTGATGAAAGTAGGCTCAAGAGGGAGATAAGGATGGGATGATCAAGAAAATGATATTTCACTCTAAGGAGTTAGGACTTTATCCAAAGGAAATGAGGAGCCATTGAACAATTTTGGCAGGAAAGTATAGGACAGAGGGTTGGGCATTAGGGCAATCACTCCGGCTTCTCCACCTTTCCTCTGATCAGCCTGTACTCTCCTGTCCATGCCTCTCAGAAGCTCCCAAAGCTGGAACCCCCAGAGGACAAGGGCTCAGTCTCTTTGCATTCCAGTGCCAGGCAGTTTTCCACCAAACCGCAGCTTCTTCCCAGGGAGAGGCTTCTGAACTCCTGCTGATTGTAGAGCCTGGGAGATTCCGAGCTGCTGATTGATTTGATTTCATTCCGCTGTAGTGCATGTAATTTCATGCTTCCAAGTGAAAGACATTTTCTGAAAATTCTCCAATCTCCGCAAATTACTTAGCTTTAGATATTTATTCCCAGCTTCATTGGACTCTAAATAACCCAGTTTGGGAGAAAATGCTTGGCATGTGAAGCTCTGGTCATCAAGATTCAACAATTACTTTGATTAGCTCTCTCAAACTGTTAAAAGCAGACCCAACGGAAAGAAAAAATTAAAGCTGGGGTATGTTATCCGACAAAAAAACGCCACTTTCTGGGGATGCCAATACACCTTTCTGCAAGGAAAGAAGGGGCTGATTCTTTTTAATAAATAAAAATATGCTTTAGGAGCAAAGTGGCAGCATGACTCTAAGAATTTGATAGAAAGAATAGCTTTTCAACAAAATAATACTCATTTTAATACCATTTTTAAAATAATTAAAACAGAATAAAAATAATTTGATGAAAACATTTTCCAAATCATTTCATTGTTAATATTTTCAAGAACACTGTTTAAGATATCTATGTAAATATAAAAAATGTCTTGTAATTTTATGAAAATAGGACATTTGCATGTTTTTTAAAAATCAACTGTTATTTTAGAATAGTTTTAGATTTACAGAAAAATTATGAAGATAGTACAGAGAGTTCCTGTATACCTCATCCCTAGTTTCCCCTATTATTAAAATCTTATTTTTAGTATGATGCTTTTGTCACAATTAATGAACCAGTGTTGATAGATTATTATTAACCAAAGTCCATACTTTATTCAGATTGACTTAGTATGGGTGTTTTGTTTGTTTATTTGTTTGTTAACCTAATGTCCTTTGTCTGGTCCAGAATGCCATCCAGGATACATTGTGTCTACTCATCATGTTTCTTTAGGCTCCTCGTGGCTATGACGGTTTCTCAGACTTAGGAAACTTTGATAGTTTTGAGGAGTTCTGGTAAGATGTTTTGTAGAATGTCCCTCAGTTGGGGTTTGTCTGATGTTTTCTCATGATTAGACTGGGGACGTGGGTTTTGAGGAGGAAGACCACAGAGGTAAAGAGCCATTCTCATCACATTGCTTCCAGAGTCCATGCCGTCAACATGACTTACGCTGTTGATGTTCAATTTGATCACCTGGTTGAAATGGTATTTGTTGAGTGTCTCTACTATAAACTTTCTCTTCCGCCCCTCCTCCTCTCCATATTGCATTCTTTGGAAGGAAGTTATATGCACAGCCCACACGATTAAGGATGGGAAGTTATGCTCCACTTTCTTGAGGGTGGAGTATCTACATAAATTATTTGGAATTCTTCCACACAGGAGATTTGGATTTTTTCCACATTAAGCATTTATTAGTATGAGCTTATGGATATTTATTTTATATATCTAATACTACCTAATTTTTCATTTTTTGCTCAGATTGTTCTAGCTTTGACCACTGATAACTCTGTCAGTTGGCTCTTGTGTCCTTTTGACGCACCCCCATTGGGGTGTGTGTGTTTGTATGTGTTTCAGCACTTCCTTATTTTCTGACACTACCAGATGCTCCAGGTATATTTTGGATATTTCTAGCCCCAATCCTAGAATTGGTCATTTCTCCAGTGAACCCTGGTTCCCCTTTTAGGAGAATAATGTTATAAACCAAGATCTGAGCAGTAGGTGTGCTTGTTGCTACTGGGGTGTCATTGCTTCCAGGTCCTCCCAGCTAACAGAGCAAGGAGATATATGTGTGTATAATAACCCACGTATATAAACATGTCTATAAATATTTCTATACATAACTATCTATATTATCTGTAAACATGAGTTCATACTGATGTCTTCAACTCTAATTCATTACCAAACAGATCCTCATAGCCTCCTCCTCCGGCTTATTTGTTGCCCTCCCACTCCAACAGTAAGAAACCTGACTCCCACTTTCTTCCCTCCTTCTACTTAATTATTCAACTCCAGTATATATGTATAATGGCTTTGGAACTGTTGACCCCTAACCCTGTGTGAAACAACTTTATCAAATAGAGTACAGTGCTAATTTACAATTCCATGCTGTTTTTGTAATACATTTTAAATAAAAATAACTATGTCAAAGACATCCTTTCAAGTCAATAGCTAGAGACCTATAATATTATTCCAACATATATGTATAGGATGTGTTTGAGTGGATTGTGACATGTCTTATAAGCCATTGTAATAAATTTTGGCATTTTCTCTAAATGAGAGGGAAGTCTTTGGGGGAAGGAAGTTCCCCTAAACCTATTAAGATAAACCTTTGAAGATCAACCTAACTACTATATTTTAAATAAACTGAAAGGGGCAAGGGAAGAAGCCAGAAGACTAGGAGGGGCTATTGCCTCCAACCAAAAGATGCTGGTGGTTTAGGTCAGGGTGTGAGCAGTGGATTATCGACAAGTTGCCATGTTTTAAAGATGAGGCCAACAGGATTGCTGATAGGTTGACTGAGGGTGCGAAAGAAATAGAAAGATCAAGGAGAACTTTGGTTTTAGTTACCAAAAAGATAAGAATATCAGTCGCTGACATGGGGAAAACTACAAGGGGGATAGAGTATTTCACTTTGTTTGGGTGGGGGTAGTGATGACCAAGAAATATGTATTTGTCATGTTAAATTTGAGCTCTTCATATGCAAGAAGAAAAAAAGGATTGACCAACAGATGGCCACCAGGTAGAAGAGGTGAGGCCACTGTATCAAGTAATGTACTTTACTCTGACTATAAACACATTGGTGGGCCACTGAATAGGACTTCAGAGCAAGAATATTCTCCATATCACAGCTCAACAACTCAAGTCCACCCCCTCTTCATCATAGCATCATTTGTCCTGTGTGTAAAATTCACCCCAGTTTCTTTCCAGACTTTCCCTCAAGATAGACACGAAGAGACCACATGGTGCCCAGTGGCTTGTCTTGTGATAATATCACGAGCTAGAGTCCCATACCTGAGGGGTCTGGGTGTGGGACTCGTACAGCTTGGCCCTATTGGTGGAATTCCTCCCTCATTTTTGGCTTATGTCATCCTGTCGGATCCTCCTCCACTTTATTTTACCTGTTTATCCCACCATCACAGATTTAACACATTTTGCTTTTACTAACATTCTTCTTTCCCTCTTCTAAAATAAACTCCCCTTCAGATCTGTTTTACCTAAACCATACTTGATATACTTAAATTTGGAAGACTGAAAGGTTTTTGTAATGCTCTGTTTAATATTTAATACTTGCTGACTTTGGACATGCCATTTGACCTCTCTGGCCCCAGGGTTCTCATTTGTAAAATGGGGTTGGTGGCACCTTCCCTGCCAGAGTACTAACAGTGCTAACAGCAGCTGATCCTTTATTTCGATGTTTTCAGATGACTTTCACATCTGTCATCTGATTTGCACCCTGATTCTGTGTGACAAGTATAAATCCCTATTTAAAAGTAAAGGAATGATGGCTCAGAGAGATTTAGAAACTTCCACAGGGTCATTCAGTTATTCACTCAACAAACATGTACTTCATGCATATTACTATACCAGGAGCTATTCAAGTGCCAATGATAAAATATAACAGCAGAGTCTCTCCCACGGCCATGTTACCTGTGTACATACTTATAGAATAAATTCTCATGCAATATGAAAAGCATCTAGAAGTCTACTTTACAGGGATTTTGCAAAAATTTCAGATATTATATTAAAAAGCCCTCATGCCCCTCAAATAGGAGATATTCAATAAATGTCAACCAGTACAAGTGTCATGCGAGCAATGTCATTTGAGGTAAGCATAATTATATTGATTGCCATGTATAGAGTACCTACTATGTTCTATCAATATTTTTAAACATTATTTTAGTTAGGATCCTTCCCTTGCAAACAATAGACACAGAAGAGCTGGCTTACACAGGAAAGGGAGAGCTTATTGGAAAGGATGCAGAGCTGCCTCGTGGAACCAGCTCAAGGGCAGGCAGGCAGCCAAGCATCACAAAGGAAGCAGAACCAGAAGAGGGGAAAGTCATAAGGACCCAGGGACCTTTCTTTCTCCTTCTCTTTCAGCTTCTCTCTGCACATCTGTGCCGTTGTTTTATTTTTCTGCATAACAACTTTCTCTGCTACTTGCTCCAAATTCTGGAAAATATCCATTCTCTTCCTCTCTAATTTTAGTAGTTTTGTTTTTTGTTGCTGCGGTTGTTGTTGAAGCCTCCCGATGGCCTAGTTGGAGTCCACCCAGCTGTGGTGCGAGCACACAAATGGATGCCGAAAATGTACCTCTGTGAAAACCTAGTTCATCAAGAGACAGGGGGGATACTTTCCAGAGCAGAAGGAGGCATCATTGTGAGCTGAGCATGCACCTCAAAAGGATATGTAGTATGTCCAGGCCCCAAAAGACCCCTGCAAGGTAGAAAGGGAGAAGTCACTCCCCATTTCACAGATGTGCAAACTGAGAGTCGTGAATTCATATATTCAACAAATGCTTATTGAATGCCTACTGAATACCAGGCATGGGGCTAAGTGGTAGGGAGCTGAAATTTTTAACTTATTAAGATTGCTTTCTATCAGGGATTATAGTCATCAGATAAATTATTATATAACAAAATGTAATTTCAGTTTTTATAAGGCATACAAAGAAGTGCAGGGTCTATGAGAATATATGACAGGAGAGAATATTGCCCTACAGGAGTGAATTTGAGTTGAGCTCTAAAAGAAGAGCAGCAATTAATGAGTGGATGAAGAATGAGTCAGCCTTCCAGGCAGATAGAGCAGCATGGGAAGTCAGAAAAAGCAACACAGCCAGTGTAGACAGAATCCTAAAGAGAAGATAGAAAGAATGGTATAGGATTAGCAGTTGAGGGAGGCAGGACAGAAATATGAGTAGCGTAAAAAAATTGTTCTTTAAGTGCAATGGAGGACTACCTTTAAAGTCTTTAAATCAGAAGAGCAACATGATCAAGTTTTGTGTTTTATAAATTCTCTTGGGCTACAGTGTGGAAAATGGATTGAAGGAGGACAAGAGTGAGTGGGGGAAAATAATTCAGAGACTTTCAGTGGCTCAGAAGAAAAAAATGGGAGCTGGGATAATGCAAATGAGTAATAAGGGGACAGAATAGCACAGACAATCTTCTTTATGCTAACTTGACTTTGTAGAAGTAGCTCATTATAATAGGCCAAAGAAAAGCCACTGAGATACAGGAACAATGGTTGCGCTGGAACTTCAATCCAGTTTGCCTGACTCCAAGTTTTATCCCATCCTATGTGACCAGGACACATCTGAGATAATGTCCATTTTAGTATTTATGATCATATGATGATATGGAGCTAGTCAACAGGCAAATAATACACAGCACAATGTTTAATGATAGGGAATTGAGAAGGAAAGAAAATTTATCTCCTGGGACAGAGAATGTTGAATTCAAATTCAACAGACAAGATGTTTTGCATTTTCTCAGTACTCTCTTCTTTGCTGCTTTATTTACCTTACCATGAAGCATTATGTATACACACAGATTCTTTCTAAAAGAGATAGCACTTATTTTTCTACTTAACAAAAGCTTTCTTTTCCAACTTTTAAAAGAAAAGTGCAGATGAAAGACTGAGAAAAAAATTTATTTGGCAACCTACAGGAAACCCAGGAAAGGCAGATGCAGGGGCACGCGCAGTATCTTTCATTTTGCAGCAAGAGCCAAGGTTTTCATCTCTGCGGGGATCTGCTCAGAAAATTCCCTGATCTCTAATGAAAGCTATCCCACTATCAGAGGAAAGCTGGTGAAGGGGAAATTGAAGCCCCAAAGGATCAAGAAACAGAAACTCTGAATTCTCCCAAATGCTCAACCTTCCCTTAGAAGGTGTTGATACTTATTGGTTATGTGACCTTAGCCAAATTACTTAAGCTCTTGGTGTCTTGGTTTCCTTGTCTGAAAAATGAGGATGCAAATAGTACGTTCCTTAGAAGGTTGTGTTAAAAATATAACGGGCACCAAATGAATGATTATTGAGATGGGGAGAAAAATATTATTTTTAAGTTCCTGATTATTTTACAGTTTAGAAAATGATGGAGGAAAATGTGCTATCTTAGATACCAGGCCCTTATCTCTAAGATGAATTTATGGGTCACACATAAATCGTAATTCATATAATCCATTACATACAACATACCATAACTCTAAGTAAGAAGAGATGATTAAGATGTGGTCACCAGCTCCCCTCTTCTCATTCACTCTTGACTCATTTCAATAAGATTTCCATCTCACTTCTCCATCAAAATAGGTCCTACCACTGTCACCAATAACTGCAATGTTGATAAACCCAGAGGTCAGTCCCTGGCCCTCACCGTACTTGATCTATCAGCAGCATTTGACACAGGTCATTACTCTCTGTTCCTTGGAGCTTTTCCTTCCCTTAGCTTCTTAGGACAACATTATCTTTTCTCTTCTTCACTCACTTTCTTATTTGCTGGCTCATCATCATCATCTTCTAGATCTCTAAAAATTTGAATGTTTTAAGGCTCATTTCTCAGATTTCTTCTACTTTCTATCCATGGTTACCCCTAGCTAATGTCATCTGGTTACATAGCTTTAAATATTATCTGTAGCACTTTGTGGTTTTATATTTCTAAGCCAGGTCTGTCCTCTGAAGTCCAGACTCATGCACCCAACTGCTTATTTGACATTACCGCATGGCTGTCTGACAGGCATCTCAAAATCGTGAGTTCCGATAATGAACTTCTCATTCCCACCACCTCATGGTCTGGCTCATTCCACAGTCTATCTCCTCTCAGGAAATTTCAACTCTATCCCTCCAGGACCTCAAGCAAAATCTTTGGAGTCATACTTGATTCTCCCCTTCTCTTAGACTCCACATCTAATCCATCAGCCAATCTCGGTGTTTTGATCTACAAAATATATTCACTCCTCATCAAACTTTACTTCTACTGCTCTGGATCAAGCCAATATCATCTTTCACCTTGATCAGTGGAAGAGTCTCTTCACCTGGCTCTCTGCTTCCCACCTTGCCTCCTTCTGTCTATTCTCAACACACTTTAGTAATTCCTTAGAATGGAAATTTAATCATGGCAATTGTCTGTCCAAATTTCTCCAATATTTGTCTATTTCACTTAAGGTAAAAGCCAAATGCCTTACAAAGGTCTCTGAGGCCCTCTGCTCTGGCACTGACAGACCCTACTCCTCCTCATCTTTCCCTGTTCATTCTGCTTTAGCAGGCACTGGTTCCCTTGGGCTGCGTCTGCCTTGGGGCTCTGAGTTCCCTGCTCTTCATATGACCTCCTCCTGCCTTGGCTTCACATCTCTGATGAAATCTCCCAGTATGGCCTTCTCTAACCACCGCCATATAAATTGCACCTTCCCCATTAACTGGCTGCCCCTTGCCTGACTTATTTTCCCCACAGTAATTTTTACCATTTCATATACTGCATAGTCATTGGTGTGTTTTCTTCTATTACTACAATGCAATCTCCATAGAGCTGGGGCTTAGCTTGTTACTTCTGCCTGTAGCTATCAGACTAGTGACTGGCATATGGAAGACACTCAAATAAATATTTGCTAAATAAATAGACTAATTACCAATGCTGTCTCTGCCCTTATAGACTTCACAGGTTTTGTTCAATAAGTTCAGCTGATATTTTTGAGCACCTAATCAGTTCCGGGCCTGGTTCTTGGAGCCAGCGATGTATAAATTAAGGAAACACAACATCTTCCCTCTAGGAGTTGACAGCCCGATGAATGAGATGGATACAAGTGTTGGACTGGGTACCCCTCTCCCCACCACCACCAGCAAAAATGCAGGGCCTGAGAAAGGGCTTGCTGTAGGTAGCGAATTTTGTGAAGTGGCCCAGAGAATAGGGGTAGAGTACTAGGAAGAGTGGAAGAGGTAGGGATCCAAAGCTAATACGAGTGTGTGGTATCAAGCTGGTTGCTCTGTGGGCAACTGGAGCTCAAATCCGTTATGCCCCTCTGAGAAGTGACGTAGACCGTATCTCAGAATTACAGGCCTGGAAGGCAGAGAAAAGGAGCTTCCAGCCACCAACCTCTATGCCCCCACTGGTTGAGGGTCACCTATGGCATGACAACTCCCTCATGCTTCAAGGGTATGTGTGCGTGAGTGCCATGGGCACTAGAGAAGCCCCCAGGAGAAAGTGAGAGATGTGTCGTGCAGATGAACGGGCACTGCTGGCTTACCCCTGAGTGCTGGTGGGCCACAGCAATGCACTGGAGGGTGTGAGGTGGAGCACAGAGGGCATCCAAAACAACAAGTGCAACAGGCAACAATAAAGAGGAGCTTCAATGTGTGCTTGGGATAAGTAAACGTAAAATGCAGTGTTAGGGTACGGCAAGAAAAGATTGATCGGAGCCTTGAATGTAAAGGGCAAGCTTTGGGGTAGCAGCGTAATTTTAAAGGGCACTGCAGATGGGTAGAAGTCACACTATCATTTGAATTAATTTTCAGGATATTTTCATGAATAAGAAAAGGCATATGAAGAAGTTAGAAACACATTCACTTCAGTCATTTTAATTCAACTCATTGTAAAACACAAGCAGTGACAGTTGATCCTACGTGGGGCCTGGGGCAGAGTAGAGGCTTACAAGTGTTAGATGAGTGATTATAAACCAGAATATGGCACAAACTATGAGGGCTAGAAAAGAAGAGTGAGAAGAACAAAAAGTCCCCATTTGGTTGCATTTATAGTCCAGATGGGAGAATAAAAATTTTGCATGTATTTTTACAGACATAACACATTAAGCAATTGTATGCCACTGACTAATTCCACCTCTTTCTTCCCTACTTCCTAGTCTTTAAACATTGGATATTATTTCCTCAGCCACCCAGTAGAGCTTCAGGATGGCCTTTCTGAAAAGTCGGAAAGTGTAACACTAAAGTAGGTGGTTTGTGAGGGTTCTGATTAGCTGGCTATAACAGAAAAGCACATCAAGGTCTGTTCTAGTCAGACCCTGGGCTGCTATAACAACCCACCACAGACTGGGTGGCTTAAACAGCAAGCATGTATTTCTCACAGCTCTGGGACTGGAGGTCTGAGACCAGGGTGCCAGCCTGGTCAGGTTCTTGAGGAGGGCCCTCTGCCTGGTTATGTCCTCACATGGACTTTCCTTGGTGTTTATCTGCACAGAGAGATCATGTGCTTTTTCCTCCTTTTACAAGGGCACTGATCCCAGCATGGGGGCTCCACCCTTATGACTTCCTCTAAGCCTTGTTACCTCCCAAAGGCCTTCTCTCCAAATACCATCATGTTGGGACTTAGGGCTTCAACACACGGATCTGAGTGCACATGGACATTCAGTCCATAGCAAAGTCTTTACCAGTATCTTCCTGTATTCCTTATCAGATTGCAAAGGTGGAGTCTAGACCCAGGTAAAGAGGTTAGTGAGTGTAAAGGGTCTTCAGAAAGTGGGGATTTGGACTAGGATAATGGAAGGGATTGTGTGCAAGGTGGTTAATAAGCCTAACTTAGAAAGGAAAGTCAGATTAAGTTTGGAGAAAACAACATTATATGAGTACCTGCTAGTCCCAGACATGGCACTGGGCAATAAGGTGCAAATGTGAGTGAGTTACGGTCGCTACCCTCAAGGGGTCTAACTTCTAGAGTGAGCACATTGCTAAATTAAGTTGTCTATTAGGATGGGGAAGTCAGAGAAAGGATAAGGTGATACATCTGAACCCCATAAAAACTGTTTTTCTTCACTATTTGCCTAAAGTGTAGATCTGATAATTTTGAAAGAGATATACTAATATAGAGCTATTGCACCCATGTTCAATTCTATCTTAAACTGAATTTTTAATCCAAATCAGTTTTTGCTGGGTTAACATGTACACCACTTTTTTATTCAAAATATTTGTTCTGAGTATTATGTGTACCCATCATTGTGGATGGATGGATAGACAGGCAGGTATGTAGGTAGGTAGGTAAGTAGATAGATAGATAGAAACCGTGCATTCCTCAGCTTCATGATGTCCCCAGCCTAGTCGTAGAAGCAAACATGCTGGTCTACTCCACCTCTCCTATACTGTGGTAGTTCTCTGGTAAAGATACGCATAGAAATTTTAGGGTAAAGAAGGGAGCTACAAAATTCTGCTTTGAGCTGTGGGGAATAGATCTAGGAAGCTTTCAGAGAGGTGATGACTTTTGGGCTCGGTCTTTCAAGGGGAGAGTTCTGTATATGGAGACAGGGGAAGAACGTTTCAAGCAGAGGGACAGCAGAATCAAAGGACAACGGTGAATGGAGTTTTCAGGAATGCTGAGGAGGCAATGATATGGCTAGAGGTGGCTACAGGCTTAGGATCAGGGTGGAGAGAGAGCTTGGCAATGCCAGTAGTGGTGAGACGACAGAGACCTACCTAAGAGGCCGGGCTAAGGAGCCTGGCCATCACATTGTTGGAAGGCAATTCCCAGTTCTCATAAGATGCTCCTGTAGAACAGGTTCCAAAGGCAAACAAGGCTGAAAAATTCTCTATTTTTCGGAGGGCCATGTTGCATATCAGCTTATTCAAATGGCTGAAAAGTAAGGAAATTGTTTAACTTAAATCCCAGCATTTTCCAAAAATCTCTAAAACATACAAATATTTATTTCTTCCCCTCTCAACATCTATTTGAATCCCATGGAACATCACTGCGGGGAATTCTTTGGAACGGAAAGGTTTAAGCAAGGAACTGGTGAGGTCAATTTTGCCTTTTTAAATGTCACTCAGGTCACAGTGTGGGGCAGGGAAAATAAGCCTTAATTTGTAAACAAGGAGATGAATGAAGACGCCGTCACAGCTCTTTAACTGGGGAGGGTGAAGTGGGAATTGGGTGCTGGTGACAGAAATGAGTAAAGGGAGGAGGGTGAGCTACTTTTAGGAGATGACTAGTTGAGATCTGGTGACTTATGGGCTTTGGGGCCAAGGAGAGGGATCTTGTGTGCCGCTCATGTTCTGGTTTGTGGAATTGGGGAACAGTGGTGTCATTTCACAGAATGAGCAGCAGACTTGGAAAAGAAGATGATGATGGGTGACAAATTCACTTTGAGGTCCTTTGAGTTTAAGGTGCCTGTAGAAAAAGACCCACTAGGACACTGAGAAGCTTCCAACTTTCTAAAAGAATTCCCCCTGTCATCTCCTCCCACCTGCCCCGAAGCTCTCTCTGCTTCACCTCCTCCCTCTGCATTGCTCTCCACACCTCACTCTCCAGCTGTCCTGAGCTCATGGCCGTTCTCCAAGCATGCCATGCAATTCAAAACTATGTGTGTTTGCTTCCACTGTTCTCTCAGTTCAGAATAGCTTCTAGACTACATGAGTTAGAAATTGTCTTTAACTGTAGTAACAGAGACCCAATTACAGCGGCTTAAAAATATAAGACTTTATTCTCTCACATTAAAAAGAAAGTCCAGGTGACAGACAATCTAGAGATCATTCTTTTTTTTTTTTTTTTTTGGAGGAAGATTAGCCCTCAGCTAACTACTGCCAGTCCTCCTCTTTTTGCTGAGGAAGCCTGGCTCTGAGCTAACATCCGTGCCCATCTTCCTCTAGTTTATACGTGGGACGCCTACCACAGCATGGCTGCCAAGCAGTGCCATGTCCGCACCCGGGATCCGAACCAGCGAACCCCAGGCCGCCGAGAAGCGGAACGTGCGAACTTAACCGCTGCGCCACCGGGCCGGCCCCCTAGAGATCATTCTTGACCTCACAAATTTGGCAAGAACACCAACTTTTCTAACTTTCTGTCCACATTTCTTAGCAAGCAGCTTCTATCCTCAAGGACACAGAGCGGCTAGTGGAGCTTCAGTCATCCCATCCACATTTCAGGCAGAAAGAAGAAGTAAGAGAGGCAAAGAAAAGTCTACATACGATCTCACCGTATCCACCTGAGAAGCCTTCCCCAGTGTCCTGCCTAACGACTCACCCTTACACCTCATTGACTATCCCTAGATGTAAAGTGGCTGGGAAATGTAATCCAGTCTTTTCCTGTGATTACATTGCTGCCTAGAAAAAAAAAGTGAGAAGGGGCAGGTTTTCTGTTTAAAAAGAGGAAGAAAATGCAGACAGAAGAGCAGTCTCTGCCACATTGAACTCCACCTTTTGCAACTCTGCTCAGGGTTGACCCAGCTTCAAATCAACCACGCCTCCATGAGAAGAACTTCTCCAAATTGCCCTTCTGCCAGAGCAGCTCTTCTCTTCCGGAGCCTGCGCATCACATTCTGTTCAGCGTTTATTTGTGTCATACTTGCTTTATCCTTTGTCGTTCATCTGCCTCATTTCTACCAGCTCCTTCTGAGCAGGAGCCATTTTTTATTAGTCCCTTTGTCCTCTTTTGATCTCTCTGAACCTCAGGTTCTGACACCACCTCTGGCCCCTTGTAGGAACTTAGGAGAAGCTGAGTGTAACCCATGGTTCTCTTTCTTTAGGATGTATCAAAATCACCTGGAGGGCTTGTTAAAATACAGATGGCTGGGCCTCACACTCAGAGTTTCTGATTCAATAGGTCTTGGTACAGGGCCTGAGAATATGCATTTCTAACAAGTTCCCAGGAGATGCTGATGCTACAGGTCCAGATATCGCATTTGGAGAATCTTTGCGGTAGGAATCTCCTACAAAATCTTCTTTTTCACTAGATCCCACGGTACTTTCTTAGCCCCAGGCTGGCTGGTTGTGAGGCTGTCTCCTTCCCTACAGTCCCTATACTTTCCTCTTCTCTGCACTGTAACATTTTTCCTATCAGTAAAAGCATTACAAATAACTTCAAAGTTTGTCGGCTGAGTGAGCCTTATCCTATAAATGGGAGATGGGCTAATGCAAGTCAAGGATGTAATCTGGCTTGATCACACTGCATGGTTACCCAGACTTTCCTATTTTAGCCTTTGCCACTATGACCTTCCCAGTAAGATACATCCCTTCTTCTCTCCTTTGCTGCCATGTTTAGACAATCCCATGCTACTGATGCCCCAGTCAGCCCACGGAGTGTTAATTCTCTTCTGAAAGTCATGCTAGCCCTGATAAAGGCCCCCTCATTGCTAGGAAAGCTGCTAACCCCACACAAATCCTCCCAGTGATATTTGTGAAATGTTTCAGTTGAACTAAAAGATTTTCCCCAGGTCAGTAATTATTGTCATTAACGTTTAGATAAGTTGGCTGTTCCTTGCTCTGTATTACTCTGTGTTCCATTCTCTCATAATGGAGTAAGATAGGGAGGATTGAATAATCTTGACCCAAATGTTCATTTCTAATAAAGCTGACTGCTTCATTTAGGATGGTTTCTATATTCCAGGCAGCCAGCATCAGCCAGGCTCCCCCTGCACCGGTCCCCTTCATCCTTCTGTTGGGGTCATGATGGCCCTGAACCATTTTGCTCTTCACCTATCCCCAGCCTAAAGAAGGTTCAGTCCTGCTGCTTATTTGTGAGCAAGAATTGCCTCATTTGGGCTCCAAACCTACGTGATTATCCTTTATGGCTCCCTGACGTCTACCCCAGGTTCCATATGCTGCAACCAGGTCTGGATCAGGGACTCCAGAGTCAAGATTTGAGCACTCCCTTTGCTCTCAAAATACAGCCAACCTAATTCTCCCCCCAGGCTGTTCAAACACAGGGATCTGCATGCTATGTCCCCTACTTAGCACTTTTTTTCCCCAAGCAATTACCCAAGGTTAGTCATAATTCCGGCCAGTGTGTCCTTATCAGAAAGCCTAATCTAGTGGCATGGCATGCTCTTTGGAGTCAGACAAAATGAGTTCCAATGTTGTATATGTTAGGGGCAGCATGTTGAGAAAATGGAGAATCGGATTCAAGCCTGCAAAGTGGAGATGGCTGTACACAATGCTTTAGCAGCCAGCTGGTGCCAAAGAGACCAGGCAAACCCTTAAAAGGAACCAGCGATACTTGTGCAGCTCTTGTGGGTGAGACGCTCTACAAGTGTGATTGGCACGCAGGTCCACCAGGCTGCGAGTAGAAAGAGCAGTCTCCTTAACTTCTAACTGCCCACATCCGAATGGGCGAACTCTGCCGACTTCGCTGCCCAACCTCAAGTAATTTTATCCAGATTACATTTTTGGTTGTTAATTTTTCGTTTGTATTTTGAAAATATTTAAGTCTACAAAAAAAGTTGGGGAAAAACAGTGCTTTTGTTTTTTTACCTAGTTTCACCAATCGTTAACATCTTGACCTGTCTGCTCTACACATATTTCTCTCTCTCTCTCTCCACACACCACACACATATATGCGCACACACAGATACACAAACTCTTTTTTTCTGAACTATTTGAAAGAAGTCATAGAGTCTGGTCCTGGTGCATCCCCTCCTCGGAAACCTTTACTGACTGCTGAAGTCAACCATTGGCTACAAAAATAAAACCATTCTCACAACCTGGTGTGAAAACTTTTTCTGGCCCATGGACTTGGTGGGAAATAGCTGGGAACTGCTCCCTAGAGTTTGGGGTCTTGGTCTCCAGGCCAGTCTGACCTCTCCACCACTCCTAACAGCTAGGAGGAACTCACCAAAGTCACTTCTTCCAGGATGGTAGGTGACCAAATAATTTGTCACCCACATCAGGACCCTTTTAAAAGTGAACATCGGGCGATATTGTCCCTGGTTAACAGAGAAGAAAGGTCACTTTCGGGTCATAGCACGTTTTGTAGCCACAAAACACTAAGGTCAGGTGCCAGGAGATGTGTGGGTTCAAAGTTTAGCGCTGCCATTTATTAATTTGTGGCCTCGGCCACATTACTACCCAGGCCTAACTTCTCTGCATTATTGCAATATTACAAAACAAACCAAAACATACTTGTTAACATATTTTGAACACTGTAAAATGCTAAACAAATGTTAAGGAGGCTTTTCCACTGATATTCATGCATTAATCAGCAAAGCAACCTGACTACTGTATTTTAATACGTTCTGTAATCTTGAGCATAATGGCCAGGTCTTCGCCATTTTCATGAAAATCTCCTGCCCTTTCCCACCTCTTCACCTTTTCTCATGTCATTTCCTCTTCTGAAACGCCCTCACTAATATCTTTGCCTCAAAATCCACTTATTCCAACATCCTACTGAGGTTTCGCCTCCTCTAGGAAACAGTCCCAGGTTTTCACTCACAGAGGAGAGAATTTTCCTACTGCAAACACCTTCGCCCCCAATTTTCCCCTGTCTTCCAGAACCTTCTGGGTACAGGTATTCTGCTGTATGAGGTATCTTTCACATGAAACTCAACAGTACTTGAGAGCAATAATTACACCTGTATTGTCTGTCTTTATCTTTAGCCCTTCACCTCTACCACTGACTTGCAAATACTTAGCTTACAGAGGTCTATCAATTATCTTTTAGCTTTAAGTAACAGAAACCAGACTCAAAATGGTTTAAATAATAAGGAAATTTATTTTCTCATGTAACTAGAATCAAGGTAAGGAAGGACCCTAGTAAAGATCCATCAGGGCTCCTGTTTTGCCCTACTTCCATTGAAGGCCACAGAGACTGCCAGCAGAAACTAGGACACACATTTCCTTGTTGAATTTAGCACATACAGAAAGAGGGAGGAAATCTCTCCCCTAACCAAGGATTATAGTCCAATCCTTCAATTAGGTTGGGCCAATTTAGCTGAACTAAACACTCGTGGGCCAATAGAAGTTGCCAAGGTATGTCATCCTCTTAAGAACGGGATTCTGAAACAATGGGAGCAGAATTACCATGGTTAATCTAGACTTTCAGCACCGTCCAATAGAACTTTCTGCAATACAGAAACATTCCATTCTTCACTGGCCAATAGAACAGACACTGGCCACATGTGGTGTTATGCACTTGAAGCCTGCAGGTGCACTTGAGCAAATGAACGCTTATGTCAATTAATTTAAATAGCTAGGCTACCATATTGGATAGAGTAGGAGAGTGATCAAAACGCAGCTTAGAGCTGGAGATACAGTCAGATTCTCCTGAGTCACATGGGTTGTATCGGGCAGAGGGGACATGGGAGTGAAATTTGGGTCCCGCTTAGGAGGGAAGAGAGGGAAATGGATTCTGACTGGACAGGCAGATCCTCTACACCCTTGCTACTCAAAGTGTGGTCCATGGACCAGAAGCATAAGCATCACCTGGTAGCTTGTTAGAGAAGCAGAATCTTAGGCCCTATATCAGATTAACTGAATTGGAATCTGTGTTTAAACAAGATTGCAGTTGCTTGAGATGTAACCTGTTGTTTGGCAGAAGGACTTGCAGTCTAAGGGATCTGGATTCCCAGCCTGAATCTACTATCCACCAACTGTTATTAGTTAAGCAACTCAGTAACTAACTCTCTGAGTCCCAGTTTCCCCACCTCTAAAAATGATATAATAAAACTTGCCTCATAGGGGTATTGTGATTTTTTTAAATGAAATACTATGCATGAAATGCTTAGCACAGCAAAGAGGATCTAATATATGCTCATTAAATCATGGTTTTGCTGGTCTCTCCCCAGGATAGAGTATATCTTATACATAGAGAAATTCCTAGCTTTTGCCAAAACTCCAAGTAATGGATGTTCAGTAATGAAGGTTGAAATAATAACAGGCAGAATAAATGATTGAATGAATGATTAGGTAGTCCAATGCCTCATAAATCATAGATGGGTCAATAAGTACAATAACAAATGATTTTAATGAATAAATACAATTATTTTACATGTAGAATCAGGCCAATATTTGATTTTTCTATTTTGATTTAAATAATTTCTTACCTTGATTCTCATGCCTAGAACTTCATTCTTAAGGGGGAAGAAAGGTATATATATTTTTTTCATAAGATCTTCCTCATTGCCAGCCTCTAGTTTTCAGGGTGTTGCAAATGGCCTCTACACACATTTCCCTGCCCTGGCTATCTTTGGAAGCATTTGTAAAAGGAGAAGGACACTCATGTGCCTACACTATACATTAGGCACTCAGCCATGTGCTGCCTGGTGACAGCCCTCACATTCCTAGCTTGAGTGATTGCCTAAGTTTTCAGGCATTTTGCATCATCCTCTCAAGTAGACTCTGATCTTCCCAGCTCTCCATGGTCAGACTAGAAGCTCTCTCAATACCTCCTTTGTCCTCCCTTGTGAGACAAATGGCATTCTGCTCTGCAATTACCTACTATGTACATTCTTGTTAAGCCCAGTAAGTTGACAACTACTGTGGATGACCTGTGGCCTGGTGTTGGGACAGAGATCCTGGTCCACATGACTGGAGTTGTCAGCAGGCTTTGCCACAACCTGGAATATGATCTTTTATTTTGGGTTATTTGCAATGTTTCTGATCCACCATGTCTTTATCTATAAAAGGGACCAAAAGAGAAAACAACAACAAAGAAAAAAAATATATATTCACAATGTGTAAAATTTAAAGGATTATAAAAATGTAAGACATTCTCTGTTTCTGTTCCTTATTGTTCCTATCTAACATTCATTTATTCCTACCTTTATTTATTCACACACATTTATTGTCCATCCTCTATGTAGACGATTCTATACAGTGCATCAGGTTCACAGACATAACAAAGGACATAGTCACTGACCTCAATCAATTGAGTGTCTAGGATGAGACATGCAAAAGAAGACTGAGCAAAAAGATGGGACCAACTGAAGCACTGTGAGGCAGTCCAGAAATGCTTTCTGAGAGAGGAGATCTCAGATGTGAGTCTTGAGAGACGAGGGAATAGAAATTAGCCAGGACAAGTGATGTCAGCAACATGGTGGAGTGAGAAGTTCTCTTAATCTCTTCCCTCTAAGCTACAACCAAATGGACATTCATTAACCAATAGAGGATTCCCTATAAAGCACAATTGGATGTCTGAGAGATCCACATAACCATACATCTGAAGGTGGGGGGACTGGATCCCCAGGAAGCAGTGGAAGGAGGTGAGTGGATCTCCTCTCCCTCCTCAGTGGCAGTGATCTAGGTCACAGGTCCTCACACAGCAGCCAGTGCACCACTATAAGAGGAGGCTGGAGAGCAGGCAGACCTATGTGCGAATGCTTTCACTTTTGGTATACAACCTGGCTCAGGGACCTCTCCACATCAAGTGGTGTGGCTCAGCCATCATATGGGTGCCCCCACCAAGCACAGCAGCCCAGGGGAACCCCCAGTGAGTGCAGAGCCAGCCCACTCACACAAAATATAGTGCCCCTCCCCTCCTCCATGTAGTTGCACTAGCTCAGCCAGTCCCCAGCCAAGGCAGCAGTTCCACCCCAGAGAGGTTGCTGATGTGCATGAGACCCACCAGGCAGCAACAGCAAGTGGCCAGATGCAGACAAGCCCTGTCAGCACAAATTCCAGCAGATGTGCTGGGTTCAGAAAACACAGCTCCTACCCTCCCCCAGAGGTGGCAGGTGGAGTCTGCAACCTGATATGCTCACTAGGCACCACCAGGGGATCACTTCATCAAATACCAGGAAGAACTACATTAACACTCCAGAACAGAAGGAAAATGACAAGCCTCCAAAAATCAATCCTGAACTCACAGAAATTTACAATCTAAATGACAGAGAATTCAATATAGTTGTTATAAAGAAACTCAACGAGTTACAAGAAAACTCAGAAAGACAGTTCAATGAATTCAGGAATAAATAATGAGCAGAAGGAATTCTTCATCAAAGAGATTGAAACTTTAAAAAACAAAAAGCAAACAGAATTTCTGGATATGAACAACTCGATCAATGAGATAAAAAAGCAATCTAGAAATCTTAAAAACAGAACTGATGTTATGGAGGACAGAATTACTAATTTAGAGGATAGAAATATAGAAATGCCTCAGGTGGAGGAGCAGAGAAAGCTAAGACTTTTAAAAAGAATGAAGAAATTCTTTGAGAAATATCTGACTCAATTAGGAAATACAACATAAGGATTATAGGTATCCCAGAGGGAGAAAGGAGCAGAGACCTTGCTCAAAGAAATAATAGCTGAGAACTTCCAAAACCTGGTGAAGAAACTAGACTTACAAGTATATGAAGCCAATAGAACTCTGAATTACATCAATACAAAAAGACTTTCTCTAAGGCATATGAGTAAAACTGGAAAAAGTCAATGAGAAAGAAAAAATATTAAGGGCAGCAAGGCAAAAGAGAATAATCTACAAAGGGACCTCTATCAGGCTTTCAGCAGATTTCTCAGCAGAGACTTTACAGACTAGGAGAGGCTGGAATGATATATTCAAAATACTTAAAGACAAAATCTTTCAGCTAAGAATACTCTATCTAGTGAAACTATCTGTCAGATATGCTGGAGAAAGAAAAGCTTTCCCAGATAAACAAAAGCTTAGGGAGTTCATCACCTCTAGATCTTTCTTACAAGAAATGATCAAGGATGACCTCATACCTGAAACAAAGAGACAAAGGTTTGCAAAGCCTTGAGCAAGGAGATAAATAGACAGACAAAATCAAAAAATTACGGTCTCTTTCAGAAGAGTTTAGAAAACAATTATAACATAAAAGATAAAGGGAAGGAAAGCATCAAAAATAACTATAAACACTTGATTTTAATCACAAACTCACAACACAAAACAGAATAATTTGTGACAAGAATAACTTAAAAGGGGAAAAGGTCACAGATGGAACCTGCTTAGGTTAATGAGATAAGAGGCTACCAGAAAATGGACTATCTCATCTACGAGATTTTTTTTTATACAAACCTCAGGGTAACCACCAAACAAAAAATCAGAGTGAAGACAGAAATCAAAAATAAAGAGAAAAATGAGAAAACCATCACAGAAAACCACCAAACTGAAATGACAATTAGAAATACAAAGGAAGAGAAGCATTAGAAATATAGAACAACTAAAAAACAAGAGATAAAATGGCAGTATTAAGCCCTCATATATCAATAGTCACACTAAATGTAAATGGATTGAATTATCCAATCTAAAGACACAGAGTGGTTGTATATGGATTAAAAACAAGACCCAATAATATGATGCCTCCAGGAAACACATCTCAGTTCTAAAGAGGAACACACGCTCAGGGTGAAGGAATGTAGAATGATACTCCAGGCAAATGGAAAGCAAAAGAAAGCAGGTGTTGCCATACTTATATCAGACAAAACTGACTTCAAGATAAAAAAGGCACTGGGAAACAAAGAGGGGCAGTATGTTATGAGAAAACGGACATTCCACCAAGAGGACATAGAGCTTATGAATATATATGCAGCTAAACATAGGAGTACCAAAGTATATAAAGCAACTATTAACAGACCTAAAGGGAAAAATTAGTAGGAGACCTCAACACCCCACATACACCGATGGATAGATCATCCAGACAGAAAGTCAACAAGGAAATAGTAGACTTAAATGAAACACTTGAACAGATGGACTTAACAGATATATATAGAACATTCCATCCCAAAACAGCAGAATACACATACTTCTCAAGTGCACATGGAACGTTCTCAAAGATAGACCACATCTTGGGAAATAAACAAGCCTCAATAAACATAAGAAGGTTGAAATCCTATCAAGCATCTTTTCTGACCACAACACTGTAAACTTGAAGAAGAAGAAATCAACTACAAGAAAAAACCTGGGAAAGTCATAAATATGCAGAGACTTAACAGCATGCTACTGAACAACAATTGGATTAATGAAGAAATCAAAAAAGAAATCAAAAAATACCTGAAGACAAATGAAAATGAAAGTACAAATACCAACTCTTATGAGATGTAGTAAAAGTGATTCTAAGAGAGAAATTCATAGCAATACAGGCCCACCTTAACAAACAAGAGAAATCTCAGGGAAGTAATCTTAAACTACATCTAACAGAACTAGGAAAAGAAGAACAAACAAAGCCCAAAGTCAGGAGAAGGAGGGAAATAATAAAAATTAGAGGCAGAAATAAATGAAATTGAAACAAACTAACAAACAAAAACAGGAGAAAGGATCAATGAAACTAAGAGCTGGTTCATTGAGAAGAGAAACAAAATTGACAAACCCTTAGCCATATTCAACAAGAAGAAAGGAAGTCCCAAATAAATACAACTAGAAATGAAAGAGGAGAAATTACAACAGATACCACAGAAATACAAAGAATTACAACAGTATATGAGAGAAACTATGTGCCAACAAAACGGATAAAGAAGAAATGAATAAATTTTTAGACTCATACAACCTCCCAAAACTGAATCACAAAGAAAGAGAGAATATTAATAGACCAATCATAAGTAAAGAGACTGAAATGGTAATCTAAATCCTCCCAAAAAACAAAAGTCCAGGACCAGATGACTTCCTTGTAGAATTTTACCACACATTCAAAGAAGATTTAACACCTATCCTTCTCAGACTATTCCAGAAAATTGAAGAAGATGGAATGCTTCCTAACTCAATCTATGAGGTCAACATCATCCTGATACTGAAATTAGACAAGGATGGACAAAGAAGAAAAATTACAGCCCAATATTGCTGATGAAAATAGATGCAAAAATCCTCAACAAAATATTGGCAAACCAAATACAGCAATACATTAAAAGGATCATACAGCTTGATCAAGTGGGATTTGTACCAGGGATGCTGGGATGGTTCAACATCTACAAATCAATCAATGTGATACACCCCATTAACAAAATGAGGAACAAAAATCACATGATCACCTCAATAGATCCAGAGAAAGCATTTGACAAGATCCAACATCCATTATGATAAAAACTCTCAATAAAATGGTTATAGAAGGAAAGTAGCTGAAGCCCATATATGAGAAATCCACAGCCAACATCGTATTCAACGGGGGAAAACTGAAAGTCATCTTTCTGAGAACAGGAAAAAGACAGGGTGCCCATTCTCACCACTCCTATTCAACATGGTACTGGAGGTTTGGGCCATAGCAATTAGGCAAGAAAAAGAAATAAAAGGGACCCAAAGTGGAAAGGAAGAAGTTACACTTTCACTTTTTTGGATGACACGTTTCTCTATATAGAAAACCCTGAAGAATCCACCAGAAAACTATTAGAAATAATCAACAACTAAAGCAAAGTTTCAGGGTACAAAATGAACTTACAAAAGTCAGTTCCATTTCTGCACTCTAATAACAAACTAGTAGAAAGAAAAGTCAAGAATACAATCCCATTTGCAATCGCAAAAAGAAGAATAAAATATCTAGGAATAAATTTAACTTAGGAAGTGAAAGACCTATACAATGAAAACCATAAGACATTATTGAAAGAAATCGAAGATGACATAAAGAAATGGAAAGACATTCCATGTTCCTGGATTGGGAGAATAAACATAATTAAAATGTCCATATTACCTAAAGCAATCTACATATTCAATGCAATCCCAATCATAATCCCAATGACATTTTGCTTGGAAGTAGATCAAAGAATTCTAAAATTTATATGGAACAACAAAAGACCCTGAATAGCTAAAGTAATCCTGAGAAAAAAGAACAAAGCTGGAGGCATCACAATCCCTGACTTCAAAATATACTACAAAGCTATAGTAATCAAAATAGAATTGTACTGGCACATAAACAGACACACGGATCAATGGAACAGAATTGAAATCTCAGAAACAAAACCACACATCTATGGACAGCTAATCATCCACAAGGAGGCTGAGAACATACAATGGAGAATGGAAACTCTCTTCAGTAAACAGTACTGGGAAAACTAGACAGCCACATGCAATAGAATGATAGTAAACCATTATCATACACAATACACAAAAATTAACTCAAAATGGATTAAAGACTTGAATGTAAAACCTAAAATCATAAAACTCTTAGGAAAAAATATATGTAGTATGCTCTTTGACATGAGTCTTAGCAGGATCTTTTCTACTACTATGTCCTCAGGCAAGGGAAACAAAAGAAAAAAATAAACAAATGTGACTACACCAGACTAAAGAGCTTCTGCAAGGCAAAGGAAACCAAGAACAAAATGAAAAGGCAACACAGCAGTTTGGAGGACATATTTGCAAATCGTATATTCAAGTGGTTAATTTCCAAAATATATAAAGAACTCACGCAATTCAACAACAAAAAAATAAATAATCCAGTCAGAAAATGGGCAAAGGATATGAACAAACATTTTTCCAAAGAAGACATATAGATGGACATCAGGCACGTGAAAAGATGTTCAACATTACTAATTATTAGGGAAATGCCAATCAAAACTACAGTGAGATATCACCTTACACCTTTAGAATGGCTATAATTACCAAGACAAAAAATAGCAAGTGTAGGAGAGGATATGCAGAAAAGGGAACCCTCATACACTGCTGGTGGGAATGCAAACTGGTGGAGCCACTATGGAAAACAATATTGAAATTTCTCAAAAAATTAAAAATAGAATTACCATATTATCCAGATCTCCCACTAATGGGTATATATCCAAAGAAATTGAAATCAACAATTCAAAGAGATTTATGCACCCCTATGTTTATTGCAGCATCATTCACAATAGCTGAGACTTGGAAGCAACCCAAGTGCTCAACAGCTGATGAATGGATAAGGATGTGAGATAGTGTGTAAAAAAAAAAAAATATATATATATATATATATACATATATATATATATATATATATACATATATATGTATATACGCAATGGAATACTACTCAGATATAAAAAAGACAAAATCGTCACATTTGCAACAACATAGACGGATCTTGAGGGTATTATGTTAAGCAAAATAAGCCAGACAGAGAAAGACAAACACTATGATTTCACTCATTTGTGGAATATAGATAAACACACAGATAAAGAGAACAGATTAGTGGTTACCAGAGGGGAAGGGGGTTGGAGGGTGGGCAAAAGGGTTAAAGATACACATACATATGGTGACTGATGAAAATTAGACTATTGGTGGTGAGCATGATGCAGTCTATACAGAAACTGATATGTAATAATGTACACCTGAAATTACACAATGTTATAAACCATTGTGACCTCAATAAAATATTTTTTTTTAAATCTGAAGTAAAGTTTACAAACACCTTAAAAAAAGAAAGAAAGAAAGAAAGAAATTATCCAGACAAATAAGTGTGGGATGATATTCCAGACAAGAGGAAGAGTAATGCGCTCACAACCAAAATTACTTTTATTTTGCCTTGTTTAAAGAGAAGTATAAAGCTTTTTGCCTACTTTAAATGAAAGCCAGAAAGTATAGACGTTTAATTCCAGAAGGCTTTTTTCGTCTGTTACATGGTCAACTGAGTTCACTTGACAACTGACAAAAGTGAAATTTAGAAAACTACACTAGCGTCCTCAAGGTCACACAGGTTGTTGGTAGCTAACCTGACGTCTACTAACACCCAGTCCAGCCCCCCTCCCTCCTGTCACGCTGCCTCCTTGACCCAAGGACCAGGTGACAATTTAGCATTCCTAGTAGCATAGACTCTTTTGTCAACACCAAACACAAATGAACAACCAATACTCCTCAGCTGGATCCCGCTCATTTGTCAACAGAATCTGTATAATGGATGTTTGCTATGAAGAAGAATTTTAAAAATTAGATCTGGGAGTTCTTGTCCTATTCCCACGTGGAACCCACATTCACTTAGCTTCCCAGAACTCTTAGGCTTAAGGAAAGCTTAATTAAAATCAAGTCAACGGAGAACTCTGCTCTCTGGGAAACTAACAAGACCACACAAAAATAAGTGAGGCTTTTTATCTGTCTTTTCTTTTTTGCTGTTCTATCACTCTCAACCCAAGCTTTGATTCATCTACACCATATATGTGTATGGTGTATATATGTGTGTATATATATATATATGTAAAAATATTTAATCACCTAGTTTTCTTCATTTACTGACTGTGTATAGGACAACCAAGATGCTCGATATTTTGAAAAACTTATAATTTTGTGTAATTATGATATGTCATGATATTAGACGATGGGGTGAGTGATTACTGGACATGAAATTGAAAACCTAGGTCTGAGACTCTGTGCTAGAGATAACAAATTCTGTGTGGTAGTGAGATGGAAGTGCCTGTATGATGTTGGGCCCACACCAGTGGATCTATACCTATTAATTTTCTACATTTATTGCCCTGGCCTCTCTCTTAGCCTCACTTTTCTCGTCAATAAAATCGAATAATGGATGTTTCTTCTCCTTACCAAGTGATTATGAAAAACTCATGATCTGGCGTATGTTTTGAAATATGGTTTTAAGATGCAGGCTCTGATGGCAGTGTCTGCCATTGGGTTTGGGAGAGAGATGTGGCAGAGGGTCGTGAATTAATTCAGACTGAGTGGCCAAATAAGGTATGTCTTAGAAGCTGATGTGAAAGCAGAATTCTGAATGGAAGTGTCCAGCCACGTGAAGACCTGAGGGAAGATATTCTAGGCAAGGAAACCAGCAAGTACAAAGGCCCCCAAGACACTTATGGGCAAGGCATGAGTGAATGGTCACATGCTGCTGACCAGTGCAACCAGAGCACAGTGAGAAAGGAGGGAAGCAGTTGGAGATAAGATGGGAGAGTCCACAGAGCCACTCATGATGAACGGTGGTAGGGAGTCAGGAACTTACTCTAAGGGAACTGGAGCCCACAGGGGATTGAACCCAATAGTTTTACTTACTATGTGACCATGAACAAGTTGCTTCTCCAAGTTTGCTTTTTCTTCTATAAAATGGACATCATAATACCCATCTTGAAAAATAATGTTGAGAATTGCATTCACTATTCTATATAATGTATTTAGTACTTGACCCTTGGCAAGTACAGTTCCTATTACTGACTACTGTCACTGCTGTGGCTGACAGTGTCATTATTACCAGTATTGTTATTGGATTGAAGTTAACTCCAGGAGTAGCTATTGGGAAGAAGGAAGACGAGACAAGGCAGAAATGCACAAAAGCAGCTCTAGCGCCACAAAGTAATATTTTTTCTAGAAATCAAATAAATAAGACTTATCTCACTTTGCCCACATATTTCATTTTTCTTCTAGTCACAAACCTACCATAGCCTCTGACTTTAGAGCTCACGTTTAAGAGCCTGTGAGGTGGCACCTGGCTTCTGAATTACTCGGTGCCTGTGTCTCCTGGTCCATGAATCCAAAGGTCAGGCAGGAAGCCTTCTCATCAGAGTGTGTGCCAAGCACCCAGATCGCAATCCAGGAGGTCAGACAACCCTTCCAGAAGCTGCTGGGGCTGATAACTGGTCTGGGATGTGGATAGCAGGCATTTTAACTCATCTTTCTTGAAAATAACAGTAATAGAACAGAACACATTTACTTCAGCTGCACTCTCACTATATTTTGTGCAGAGGATGCCCAGCAAGACTTGGCTTAAGTGGGAAAACCAGAGAGGTGAGCTGGGCATGTTCCAGGTCTGATAACTTCTCAAACCTGCTCTGGAGAACCCATGTTTGCCTTCGTCTTGCTCTCAAAACAGATGCTTAGGGATCTCATAATGTGGACATAGCAATCTTGGTGAATAATCCTACAACCTGCCTGTTTTTCCTCTTTCTCTACTTTCTTCTCTCTCTTCCTCCATTTCTGCTTCTCTCTCCCTCCCCTTCTCTCCCCCTCCTTTCTCATTACTTTCTATATTTTTCCTTTGTCTCTTCTTTCCTTTTCTCTCCTTCTTTGTATCTCTTTCAATATGAACATTGAATATTTATTAGGTTCCAACTAAGAGCTGGAGACATTTCTGGGCACAGGAGATACAAACACAAATGTCACTGGCTAACTACAGACACACAAGGCAAAAAGCACCCGCTGATATGTTGTTTTGTAGAAACACAAAGGACAATGGGTTGATCTTAATTGGGGCACCAGAAGGGCTTTGCTCTTGAATTTGTTTTGGCAGATAGGTTGACCGATAGAGACAGACAAGGAAGTAAAAGGCATTTTAAGCCAAGGGAACAACTAGAGCAAAGGCATAGAAGTGTACAACCCCAGGATGCATAAAGGTAAAGCTGTGAATACGCAAGTCAGGGCCCTTGTCAAGCCATGTTAAGGCTGATGGAGTTTATGAAAGAGGAGATGGAGAGCCACTGACGAATTTTAAGTGAGGGCGTGACAGGATCAAATCTCTGTGTTAGAAATATCACTCTATAGTGTGGGGAATATGAAATGGAACAGCCAATTAGGATTCTATTCTATTGTCAAAGTGAGAGTTGATAAATGTCTGAACCAAACCAATGACATAGTAGATGGAGTAAAGAGGACAAAAAGGGAAAATATATTAAGGTGGCAGAAGCTTTATGACTTGACATCTGCTTAAGTGGAAGAATGAGTAAAAGGACGTGGTGCAGTATGATTGTAAACTTCCTGACCCTAGAATTTGGCTGGGTATTGGTGACCTTCACTAGAATGGGGATGAGGACAGAGGAGCTTCTATATAGAGAAGGGTAGATATTTGGGTTTGAAGTACCTGTGGGACATCAGTAAGCAGATAACTATATTGATCTGAGACTCTGGCAGCCTCCATTTCCAGATTTTTAATAGAGAGATTGCATTTAGTTACTGTATTAGTTTGGAAAATGTATGTAAGTCTCTTAGCAGTCTGTAGCACATAAACTCTTCTAAAATATTAATTATCCCTTTCTTGTCCTTTTGTATGCCCATAGCGCTCTGTTTGTACTTTTTAAGGATCCTTAGGAGCTGCACATATCCCCTAAGAACTTTGATGAAAGGGAAATTGATTCTCTCTGGGGAGTGAAACCCTAATTATCAACAACACAAACATCAGAGCAGAAATAAATGATAGGCTCTACCTTGGCTCCTTGACTGGCCTGATGAAAGGTAATCAGAGGTCAAGAGCACCTCTTCAAGTTTTTTTCTTTATCAGTCCACAGGATTTGTTCCATGAATCCCTTCTTCCATTAATGCCAGAAGAAAGGTGAGGGCCAAGGCCACAAAGGAGAAGAGATGGGGCTAGTGGAAAGAGGAGTAGAGATCTTTCAGTTCCAGGTGTGGTGCCAAAAGGAGAAATATTCGGAGATACTTCAGCCTAATTAAGTATGCTCCTTGACTCCCTCCAAGAGCCCTGGCCAAAGAAAAGTCTGGGGTGAGAAGACAGCAAAGAAGCCCCAGAGAGGATGTGGCAAAGTAGACGATGCAGGTTCCTTCTCTTCCCTGCTTCATCTGGATGGCCCAGGGGGTGGAGAGCAGCAAGAAGAGAGAGAATCATTCAGAGAGATGTCTCTGCATAGAACGCAGAAGACCCAGGGGTTCCCATGTGACCTGGGGCAAGGACACCAGAGGTGTTGAGAAGATGGTGGACCCTCAAGGGTCTGTGGTCACAATGAGGAAGGCCAGAATCTCAAGACAGATTTCAGCAGTCGATGCCAATGCCATGCTTAAAATAAAGACATACATACATGCATACATTTATTTTTCTAATTTTACTTAAGAGAAAAAACAGCCGCACAGAGATCCACTCAAACCAACCACACTTTCCAGAAACTAGTGAGGATCCGACCCCTGGTCGACCTTCACTTGCTGCTGCCGTGAGGTTACGTGACGTTCCCTCTGCACCAAGATGCCATTTAAGAGAGAAGGAGGAGGGGAGGACACCCTTCGGAGGAGAGAAACGGCCCCATCAGAGGGTTCAAACATTGAATTTGATCCTATATTCTCTCCAAAGAGAATAAGTTTAATGAAAACAGCCCACAATATCTTAAAGTCAAAAGTGGTGATTATGGGTCTCTCTCTTGACCCCTCTACCTCTAGGAATGAAAGCTTCAGAAGTATTTTCATCAGTTATAGGAAAAAGAGTAGCTACATTCTTTTGCACGCCTAGATAGTAATGGGTAAATTTCAGGCCCTACTACATAATCATATAATAATCAACTCACAACAAAAACAAAAAAATGGGAGATTGTTAGCTCTGGGAATACAGAAAAGGAAACATTTTAAGTAGCAAACATTCTGGGCCAGTCTGAGCAGCGATCTCAGAGGCAAAATGATGCCTGGTGTGGAGATGGATGCAAGGATTATGGACCCAGAATTTTAAGTATTTCTGACCCCCTTGGCAAGACCATCCTTATTGTGAGAATGCAGAATCCGGCTGTGCTCCCTGGAGCTAGTCAGCATCCAATTTATCTGACTCCCATATTCAAATCCAAGCCCACAAAGCCACCTTCTTGATTATCTCTTGGCTCATCAAGTTTGTCTTCAGGAAATCAGGTTCCAAACGTACGAGGTTCGGATCCTATCACAGTAATTTTTCATAGTACACTTAGAAGTGGTCTCTGATTATGATTTTGCTTCCTATGTAGCTTGACTGCAGGGAGAGAATTTGTTAATTATCCCAGTGCAAACCTCCTGATCTCAAGGAAGTTCTGTTTCTCAAACTCCTATCTCCACTGCTATCACCCCTGTCCAAGCCAGCCATAAACCTTCCCCTAGACAGCTGCACAGCCTCCTGATGGATCCCGTCTTACCCAAGGTGAAGTCTTTAAATCTTACCTCAGGGGCTGGCCTGGTGGTGCAGTGGTTAAGTTTGTGTGCTCCTCTTCGGAGGCCTCGGGTTCACTGGTTCAGATCCCAGGCACAGACCTACACACTGCTTATCAAGCCATGCTGTGGCAGAAGTCCCACATATAAAATAGAGGAAGATGGGCATGGATGTTAGCTCAGGGCCAACCTTCCTCAGCAAAGAGGAGGATTGGTGGTGGATTTTAGCTCAGGGCTAATCTTCCTCAAAAAAAAAATAACACAAAATGCTTAACTCAGATAATGTTAGTCTCCTGTTCAAAATGCCCAATGGCTCACACTAGAAATAAGTTCTGAACTCCTCATCCACGGCCCACAGGACCTTCAGGTTCAGCCCCTGCCCACCTCTGCATCCCTCCTCTTGCCTTTCTCTCCATCACTCTTCACCTCTACCACCTCGACCTTGCAGTGACACCCACACACCTAGCTCCTCAATGCCGCAGAGACCTTCGCTTTCCTAAATGTTCTTCCTCTGGCTTTGTAGTTGCAGGCGCCTTTCCTTCATTCAGGTGTCTTGTCAGGTGTCATGTCTTTTTTGTTTCCTAAGAAAGCTCTCTGTCCCTGTTGCTTTTGAATATTATCCTACCTTACTTTTCTTCAATGCATTTATCGCTGCCTCATGTATTACATACTCATTTATTTGTTTTTTCACTCTTCCACCATAGTTTAAGCCTGACAAAACTTAAAATTTCCCACTGTGTCCCTAACTCTTGGAATTGTATTTGGCACAAAGAAGGAGTTCAATGCATACTGAATGAATGAATGGGAATGAAATCAGCTTTCTGATTCCAACAGTGATATTCTGTGCGTATCAGTTTTCTCTCAACCCAGGGTACTGTAAGGAGCCTGTCTCTAGGTCTTCTAAGCCTGGAGTGAGATCCTAGAATATACCTAACAGAGAAAAATGGCTTCCATCTGTAGTTCTGGAGTCAAGATGAATTTGAATCCCAGGACTCATTTGCTGTGTGGCTCTACACAACATACTTAATCTCGTTGGGCTTCTGACACCACTGCTTATTCACATCTACAGTTCTATAATCATTATGTACTTGTCTATGATGCCTGCTGGCCCCAGAATTTCTCTGTGAGAAGACTTATTTACTAAGCACCAAGCACAACGTCTTGCCAATAGTATGTCCTCAAGATTGGCTGTTTAACTGAATTGACCTTCCTCTTATGTTCTTCTTATCTTTGCCTCTCTCTTTTGCTTATAGAGACACATGTTTAAATCTCCTCCTGCTTCTTGTCTTTACCACACTTTCATAAAGATGTTGGATAATCAGAGAGTTGAGGAAAGGTAGCGTGCTTATGGTGTAAACTTTGGAATCAGACCTGAGTTTGAATTACATCTGCCTAATTTACTATTTGTGTGACCTTGCACAAAACGGTCAACCTCTCTGGATCTCTCCTTCATGTATCAAATATGGATAATACTAGCTACTTCTCAGAGCTGTGATAGGAATTGAAGACAACATATGCAAAGAATCCAGCAGGTGCCATAAACCAGTTTAACTTCGTACCACATTCAAGAATTCTAGGTATGGTTCCCCGAATGGTAGACAAGTATATAGTTGGGAGCACAGACTCTGAGCCCAGATTACCTTGGTTCCAAACCTTTGCTTATCACTTATCAGTTCTGGAACTCTCATGTAAGTCACTTAACCTCTTTGTGCCTCCGTTTCCTCATCAGTAAAAAGGGAGTAATAATACACATCTACATCATAGCGTAGGGCCCAGAAACTAATAAATTCTAAACTCACACACACACATACACACATACACATTGGATATTACTGGACATAACATCCCTTTCCAGTTGAAAAAGTGTTATTAAAAATAAAAGCCTACTGTGATATTCTTCTCTCTCTATGAGCTGCAAACTCTCCTTTATCTTTCCCCTCTAAAACCTCTCATTCCCTGATCTTTCAGCTTATTTCATCTCTTCAATAGCTCGTTGGAAAATATGTCTTTCTCCTCGTATTCAATATTTTTTCGTGTTGTTCTGAGCCGTAACTAGAGGCTCCAGTCTGTATGAATGATTCTTTATCAAATAAACCTGGGTTACATTGTACTCTAAGAAGCAAAAGCTGAACTTTGGTGTTTTTTCATCAAATCATATTTTTTTAAGATCCTGTGTTCCTGGCAGTATGCTATTCTTAAAAATATTTCAAATATAAAAATTCTACAGCCCCATATTGAGGAGGCTCAAAGGAAATGCAAGAAAAAAAATCAAAACAACTATTGTGTTATGGCACTGACCATGTAGATCATTTTATTTCGTTTTCAAATGCTCTCCACGTGGTTGAGATGTTATCTGATTAATAAATTGGGCATAAGTAAATTACGTATTTCTGTATCTCCTCCCTAACTCTGATTCTTCTAAAAGAAAAAGACAAGGCAAGTCTTTTAATGTCTAATCATCTCCTGTTTTCTCTAAATTTCAATTATTATCAAGTAATACTTATTTACCAGCTGTTATTTAAAAAGGTCACTGGGATGAATGAGTCCTTAAGGAAAAATGTAGCTGCAAAGTAAACATTGTCCATCATTCTTCTATTTATGTTAAATGATTTTTAAAATGTATCACTATGTTAATTAAGCTTCTTGCAAGGCTTGATTCTCATAAAAAATAGTTCTCTCTCGCTTATCTTTGGTGAGGAATTACAGTCATCTTTGTGCTCAGAAATTGTTGTTTGTCTATCTCTCTATTGGCCTTGTTGTGTAGAGGAAATGCCATGGAATTCTGCCATCTTGATTCACCACTCATTTAACTGAGTTGCCTTTGGCACATTCCTTGATTGCTCCAAGTCTTACTTTCTCCATCTGCAAAATGGACAAATAATTCCTTACTTTGTAGGATTCCTGTGAAGATGAAGCACCTTGCTCATAGAAGATAAGCAATATTAAATGTTAGGAATTTTTTTTAACATTGCTTACATTAAATTTTATGTAAAAATTTAAATGCCTGCCTGCTTCCCAGGGGACCTCATTTGCAGTAAAATAGATTTATACAGCACAGCTAATATGGAAGAAATGGAACAGAATATCTATGAAGGAGATAGAGAATATTCTAACAGGAAGAACTAAGTATTAAATCCAGCCCTCAGCTTCCAGGCGGCCAAGGCAATAAGCACAGTTCTCATGAACCAACAGAGAGAGACTGTAATAACCAAGATGGAAATCAATGTCCTGGTAAATGGTCTAAACCACATTTAGCATGTGGATCCTCAAAGAGAGAAAGAGCACAAAAAATCTTAGGAATAAATGCCTGAATTATAGCTTTGTAAGAAACTAGAAGCATTCTTATAGCATTTGAATTTGCCCATTTTATAGATAAAAAAACTGAGTCTCAAAAGTTTAAGCAATATGCTTAAGATTATACTCTAGCAAGTGGCAGAGATGGGATATTGACCCAGGATTTTTTGTTTTGTTTTTTGTGTGTATTTTGTTTTGTCTTGCCTTTGAGGCTGTGCACAGAAAAAAAGAAGTTCATGAACATTGTTCTTAAAGAACTAGGTTTTAGAGACCACAGCTCACTGTAGGTTTACCTTTCATTAAGATCCCCAATGTAATGCAATGCGTCATCTTATACCGGCGGTAGAATTCCTTTTTAAAGATCTAAATGCTAAGTTTCAATTTGGGGCTGATCCCACTGTTTGAAAAATTAAGTATGGCATATGATCCTTTTCAGTTGGCTTAATTCATTTCCTGAAAAATGTGATTTAGATAACTGACCATGTACAAAATTTAGGTCTACAGGAATAGTTCATTATAGTAGAACATGGCCATGAATATCAGTCATTAAAATAGGTTTTAGTTGTTCCTTTAACATACATTTGTTGAGTGCCTGTAAAGTTCTATTTATTTATGAACCTGGAAGGAGACACAGTGATGAATAAAACACAATGAACATTTTGAAGACATCATAATCTCGTCGGAAAGACTAATGGATAAACAGATAGGTACAAAGCATTGTGATCAATACCAGCTAATCTTAGTTGAAACCATGTTGTTATTGCTAGCTTAAACAAAATATAGGAGGTCTATGGTTAGTTCAGAAGCCTAAAATAGCCATTAGGGACTATTGCAGGTTGGGCTCCCCAAGAAGCAAACTCTGAGATTGATTTTAGCTTGCAAGAGACTATTAGAGAGGGCTTTTGGGATCGACATTGTGGAAGGGAAGGAAAAGAGGCAGCATGGGGCAGAGGGAGAAATCAAGCTGTCACGAACACCCAAGGACAACCTATGCTCACCCCCATGAGGAGTTCTACGGATTGGATGCCCTGTATTGCTGTCCTTTATTGAGATAAGAAGGCTGGGATTTTGTGGCCTGTAAACCCATCAGTCATGGGATATTGGCCACCCTAGGAAAGGGTTGTGGTCTTAGGCAAGGTAACTCTATGTAGCTAAGGCAATCCCCAAAGACACTGAAAGTTGAGGGCCACCTGTCAGAGGCACTCCCAGAAGCAGGCATTATTGCCTTTGGTTCCGGCAGTGGGATCTGGGCAGGACATCCCAGCATCCACCATAGAGACTGCACTCTGCATCCTTCCCTTACTCCATCCTCAGTTTGTTGCCTTTTGTCCTCAAAAGATCTCTTAATCCTCACGAGATAGCTACCCAGCTCCAGACATGACATTTCCACACAAGAGCATACAAAATAGGGAGAAAGCAAAGGGACCACCGTCTGATACCATTCTCTCTCTTGTCAGAGAAAAACCTTTCCCAAAGCATCACCAGAAGGATTTTCTCTACATGTCACTGGCCAGAATTGCTGCCAGGAGACACAGTTTGTTATCCAGGAAGACAAGAAAATGACATTGGGTAGTATGATAGGCTGAATGTTTGCGTCCCTCAAAATTTATATGTTGAAACCTAATCCCCAGTGTGATGGTATTTGAAGTTGTGGCCTTTGGGAGGTGATCAGGTTATGAGGGTAGAGCCCTCATGAATGGAATTAGTGCCCTAATAAAAGAGACTCCAGAGGGCTCTCTTATCCCTTTTGCCATGTGAAGACCCAGCGAGAAGATGACTGTTTATGAACCAGGAAGCAGTCTTTCACTGGACGCTGAGTCTGCCAGTACCCTGATCTTTGACCGCCAAGCCTCCAGAGGTATGAGAAATAAACGTTTGTTGTTTAAGATATCCAACCTTTGGTAGTTTGTTATGGCAGCACAAATGGACTAAGATAGGAAGATGAGTTGGAACTAACCTGGCGCCATAGTGGGATGCCCAAGTTGCATTGAGAATTCATGGAGGGGTCCCATGTAGTACTCAACAGGGCAGAAGAGGATGTTCATGTGGTATCCATCCAAGGCTCCAGTGTTCAGGTTTCTTCCCAGGGTTGTGATTCTGAGGCAAGTTTGTGAAGGCTAACGTTGCTCAGCCTCCGTTTCCTCATCTGCAAATTGGACATAATAATAAAAATAAGGCAGTTATAAGTTATGGGTGGTAAGGGAGTTGAAAGCATGCTGTAAAGTTAAGGAATTAGGAGTGTAGTAGGCATTAGTAGTAAGTAGTGTTAATTACATTACCTGCTGAAATTCATTAGTATAAATCCACAAAAACAAGAGGAGCTTAATACAGACAGATTTCAATAAAATTTGCCATTAATTTGAAGACATGATAAAAACACTCCTTCATGCTTTTTTGTGCAATGATCTTTGCCAAGCAAATTTGATCATGTTTTCTTCCTGGTTAAATGTTTTTGAAGAATCCTCAAGCCTTCTTGTTAAATGTCAAACTCCTCACATTAGCAGACAGAGGTTTCCTGATCATGCCCCGTTTTCCTCTCTAGTCTACATCTCCTAGAACTTCATTTAATCTTCTCCAGCCACAAAGTCCCATAGTTCACCACATACATCAAATCTTTTCTCACATGTTGTCTTTCTTCCTCAAGTGCCCCTTCACACCTACTTACCTGCTACTTCCTCATCCTTGACATTGCCGAAGTGACTGTTCCTTTCGCATGCCTTCTTGACCCTCCCTCCAATTGAAATGCTAGTCCTTGAGGTTGCCCTGTGAATATCACCATCATAGCACACTCTACACTTTGTCATTTTCATTTCTGTTTCTTCCCCATGAAACTCTGATCTCCTTGATGGCAAGAGCTTTCTGATAGCAGGAGTCCAATTCATCTCTGCCCACTGGAGTATATACTATATTCTCAGTAAGTGTGTACTGAGTGGAGACACTGCATGCCACATCTCAATACAGGTTGTAGATATCCAACATTATTAAGAGCATAGAATATGGAGTCAGACTGCCTGAGTTTGATCCTGGCTTACTGTTTTCAAGTTATATGACCTTTGACAAGTAGTTAACCTGTCTATAAAAAGGAAACTAAATAAGAAAAATCATGAAAGACGCCCAAGAGTTCCAGACACACAGCAAACACTCAATAAATTTAGTCATCAAAGTGATGATGATGATGATGATGGTGATGATGCTTATGTGAGGGAGAAGTCCCACGGGTAATTATCAAATTCCTCATGCCCTCTGCTAACAATTGGACATGAAATGTTACTTTGAATTATTCTTTGACTCCAAGAACGTGTACAGGATTCCTTACGTTAGACATGTAACAGGAAATCAATAACTCTTGATTAATAATAAATATCTAAGATATATGGAGCACCTGCTATGTGCCAAATAGTTTTCTAAAGGGGTTCATATACATTAACTGATTAATCCTCATCAATCCTCTGGAGTAGCTGTCATTATTATTCCCATTTTCATAGACAAGGAAACTGAGGCACATAGAGGTTAAATGACTTACTCCGCTGGTAAATAGCAGAGATGGGATACAAACCTAAGCAGTCAAGCTTAAGGATCTGTTCTCCTTATTATTGTACTTATAAATTCAAGAATGAGTAAGTGAATGAATAAAACTCATCAGTTAAACACATTCAGAAAAGAGATCTATATGTCATGTTCTCAAATCCAGTATAATTTAAATTTAGAAGTCTACCTCCTTTTGGTTTTTTTGAGCAATATTTTGCATTGCTTCTACTTTCATTTTCCTCACAGATGTACCATGAGGTGGAAATGAATCATGAGGAATGTGATGCCAGAACTGAAAAGGTTTGTGTGTCTGCATCTCAATCTGTATGTTAAAAATATACAGATTGGCCTATTAGTTCAGGCTGGTCTCATTGTCTGGGGTCCACTCTAAGGCCAAGCAAAATTATCAGCAGCCTCATGTCTGAGATTCTGTAGGACCCTGGGCCAGGCTGATCAGGTGAAATGTTTAGCTATATCAGCCAACAGCAGCAAAGTCATAGAGCAAATCTGAAGCATGGTGGGGATCAAAAGCCAAAGAATAAGATAGTGAAGTAATAAAAAGAAGGATAAAGTGTAACCGTATATGTGGAAATGAGTCAGGTGTTGGAAAGCCATATTGATCCACAATAGATTGTGAAGTGAACAGAAGCAGCCCAGGGTAAGTGGTACCATCAAGCCCGCTGTAGCGATTCTTCCGTGATGTCTAATTAAGACTAAGGGAATTTCCAAACATCCTACTTTCCCTTAATAACCTATTAGAAATTTATCTTCAATGGATGTGTCTGAACCACATCTTAAAATGTTGACAAATTGAGCCAAAAACTAAATGCCAAAAGGGAAGAGAACTTAGAAATCATCTATTTATTCCTTTCATTTTAAAATAATTCAACTCAGCCTGAAAAAGTCAAGAACTTGGTCCAGAATCACTCGATTACAGTAACTTACTTTACAAGATTATAGCTGCTGTAGAAAGTGAGATTCCCTCTTATTTATCCTAAATTTAGTGTTTTTAATTTTCAAAGATGTCCCCTCAGCCTGCTTTGGGAATATTATAATTGAGTAATAAGTCAAAACTCCCATATGGATATAATCTCCAGTCTTGCATATAAAAGTCTTTCATTTATGAAAAATAATTTTTCACCATTTCTTAGAGGAGCCATTCATTCATGAATGAATGATTGCATGTACATAATGAATTTCAGTTGAATGAATGCAGTGGGGCACCATCATTAAAGCTGCCTTCTGATTGCTACTGCAGGACTTCAAAATGTGCGCTGCAAGTAGAGACAGAAAAGGGAATTGGTGCTGGATTTGCCCCTTCAGAATTCCCAGCTCTCCCAGACAGATAGAGAGATTAAAGAAGCTGGCACCATGAGCTCCTCACTGTGATGGACTGAGGACACATATCACTTATGTAGTGTTCAGGCAAAATAATGTTTAATCTCAATCCAATCTTGAGAAAATAATCAAGCAAATCATATTAAGGGTTATTCTGCAAGACAAATGACCTGGACTCTTAGAAAATCTCAATGTCTTTAAAATTTAAAAAAGTAAAAACTTGGTTGACTTTGACATTTAAAGAGATTAAAGAGACATGTTGGCTAAATCCAATGTAATTCTTAATTGAATCTTGGATTAGAACTAAAGCTATAAATAACATTATTGAGACAACTGGAGAAATTTAAATATCGGGGGTACATTAGAAAATGGAATTAAATTGACATTAAATTTCCTGAGTATGATCATTGCATGGTGGTTATATAGAGCCTTCTCATTCCAAGGAAATACATTCAGAGTATTTATAGGTAAAGTTTCCTGATATCTATAGTTAACTCTAAAATAGTTAGGCCAAAAAAAAAATGTGTTCTGTGTGTATGTGTATGTATATGCACACACAGATAAAACAACAAAAGTGGCAATGGTTAAAAATGGGTGAAATGGGTGAGTTTAGATGAAAAGAATATAAATGCTCATTGTATTATTTTGTAACTTTTTTTACAATTGAAATCACTTAAATAGTTTGGGAGGGAAAACAAATAGGCTTAATACTCTAAACCAGATAGAAAACTTGAGATCTGCAAGTAACAGGCAATTAAGTAATATGGTGAATGGATGAATAAAAGAGTGAACATTTCAGGCATATTCCTCATGCCCACCTCCATGTTTCTTCCCCACAGTTCTTTAAGAGCCATAAATACCATCATTAATAACTTATTTCTTTGGATTAAGACCTTATCTTTCTCAAGATCCCTAGGTAAGATGAAAATATTATTGGAAAGATTAACAATATACATTCATTCATCTTCATTTTCCAGTTAAACTGATATTTTTCTTTCCCTGTTACAGGTCTTAGAAAAGTTATTTAATCTTTTCATTCTCCATTTTTCTAACCTATAAAATGGTGAAAATAGTTCACTTATTATAAATCAAATAATTGTGAGGATTAAATATGAAACAGTATTAAAATGCTCACACTTAATTAGTACTTAATAAATGAGAGATAGTGTTATTATCATACATGAACAAATTCCGTTTGCTTTCCTAGTACATTCAAAGACTGTTTCCTGGTCATGTTTTCTGTATTCCTTCCCAGTATACTGATAATATGATGATTATGGCTGAAAAAATAGTGGGAACTCTTTTGTACCCAGCAGTATCATAAATGCTTCAACTACATGATATAATTTAATTCTTGTAAAAGACCTTCAGGTCATAGCTATTAATACTATTTTATTGATGAGGAAACCAAAGTTCAGAGAAGTTAAGAAGCTTACATAAGATTAGGTAACTTGTAGGTGAAGGAGCTAAGATTTAATTCCACTCTACCTGATGCTACACCAAGGGCCCTCAACCAGGATAGCCTCCGAGCTCTGAATCTTTACTCATTTTGCTCTGGTAAGACTCTATTTTGAACCTCCCTTAATGTACACATTCATCATGTCCATTATAGAAACTCTATTCAAATTATATTCCCACAATACATTGTAAATATAGGTGATAGATGATCTAGGAGAAAATAGATGATCTAAGAGGAAGGGCCTTGGTTGAGAAAAAGAAATTCCAAATGCCAATTTGGACTCTAGCCCTTTCAAATGCATAATTTTGATACAGTCAATTACATTTTTTGAGCTCTAGTTTCTCATCTATAAAGTAGAGCAAAAAAAAATCTTAATTAGCAATTAATGCATCTGTTTGGGGAGGTTATGGCAAAAACCATTCAAAATGATGGTTATGAACAACCCTATAAACTACAAATAATTAAATAATAATATTTACCAAAGATAAAAATCCCCTAGAACTGAGATAGTTTGTCACTGTATGATATGATAAAAATGTATATATGTATATATTTCATATGTGTACCCACATTTATATGCCCATTTATAGATATAAATGTCCAAAAGCAACTGGGACACAATCAATAGATTCCTGGGGTGGTGGTAGATTGCCCTTTTATACTTTTTACTGAGATTCAGTATCTTCAATGGTATACTGAGGATTATAATACAGCTCAGAGAAAGCTGGCTATAAGGATTAAATCCACAAAAGCAATTGAAAGTGTTTAGCAAAATTTCAATAATTATTATGGTGTGAATAAATGGCAGCTTAATCAGAATCCAAATCCATCAGTCCTTCATCAGTGTTTCCGGGGTGTTTTCTCTGATACCGACCAATTCTCCAATTCTCTAACACACATCAGGTGTCCAATAATTCAATTCAATTCTGAGACTACCTACCTGGAGAAAGCATCAGATCTCACAGGTTAAAAGACTCAGTCCCACAAATTCACCCCTACTTTAGATGCCAGTCACAAGTCCTGGGCCACCCATTCTTCTGACCAACCAGTTATAATCAGCGGTTCCCACAGAGTTGGTAATTTACTAGAAAAACTCACAGAACTCAGGAAAAATACTATACTTACATTCACTGGTTTATTATAAAGGATGCAATTTAGGAATAGCCAAATGGAAGAGATGCATAAGGCGAGGTGGGGTGGGGCTGTCCAGGCCCTCCCCAGGCACACCACCCTTATAGCACCTCAATGAGTTCACCAGCCTGGAAGGTCTGGAACATCCTTGTTCAAGAGTTTTTATAACCCAGTCTCTGTTTCCCACCACCCCACCTCCCTGGAGGGTGGAGCTGAGACTCCCTACTCTCTAACCACATGTTTGTTCTATCTGGCAACCAGGCCCATCCTGAGGTTATCCAGAGACCCCACCCTGTCTCCTCATTAGCATAAACTCAGTTGTGCTCCAAAGAGGCTCCTTATGAATAACAAGACGCTCAGATCACTCAGGAAATTCCAAGTCTTTCAGTTGCTCTGTGCCAGGAACCCAAGGACAAAGACCAAATATGTTTCTTATTATACCACAGTGTTTATCATAATATACATTAGTCCCCTAGAGAACTGCAGGATTTGTCTCTCAGGGAGGAGACACTTGGCAGGTACATTCTGAAGGTGGTAAAGGACGTAGAAAGGCAGCTGCAGGGTGTCAAGGATGGGGAAATTCCCCCCTTCTACGCTTCTTGGTTTCTTATGGTGGGACGAGTGATAAAATTGACACAAGACCAGATTAACAGGAGGACAACTCAGTTTAATATGCATATACTGGAGATCACAGAGAAACGATTCTGAGAGAGTGAATAAAGCAGGTTATATATATGTGTGTATATATTCAAGATATATGCATATGCATCTTTTACACAAAGAAACAATAACCACGGGACAAAGAAACTTAGGCTTAAGGTAGGTAATTAGTAAGGAATTTAAGCAGAGTTTATGCTAGAGGTAGTAAATTTGCAAGGTTTGTTTATGTAGCCTTCTCACCCTGAATCCCCAGGTCTGCTGATAAGGACACAGGCAGAGCACCTTTCACAAGAGAGATTTATTTCCTGCTTTCAGGGCAACATAGACAGAAGGGTCAGAATGCCCTTTTTGCTTCTTGGGTAACTTTAATTCAAAATAATCAATATGCCATTGTGGGATATTTGGGGATGACCAGCCCTGGGTCCTGACAGGGGTAAGGAAGATGATCTTAGCCGTTTATCAAAAAATGTTTTAGGGGCTGGCCTTGTGGCGCAGTGGTTAAGTGTGCACATTCTGCTTCGGCAGCCTGGGGTGCACCGGTTCGGATCCCGGGTGCAGACATGGCACCGCTTGCCAAGCCATGCTGTGGTAGGCGTCCCACATATAAAGTAGAGGAAGATGGGCACGGATGTTAGCTCAGGGCCAGTCTTCCTCAGCAAAAAGAGGAGGATTGGCAGCAGATGTTCACTCAGGGCTAATCTTGCCCCTCTCAAAAAAAAAAAATGTTTTGAAGTATCTTTCTGGAGAAGTCTGGGTGCCTGTATGTTCAGCAGGAACCTGTGTTGATACCATTCAAAGTGTGAGGGCAACTGTGGTTTCTATTTTTAGCAAACTGCAGTTTGCAGGCTACTCCACAGATGGAGCGAACGTTTTTCAAACTGACCCACATCAGCAGTCATCAAAGGGCTAGCATCCTAGGATGCTAGGATGAGGCAAGCTGAGCAACTTGAACACTTTGAATGGGCCTCTCCACTGGGTCTCACCATAACATTTCTAAGGAGAGATCCTCTCACTGGCCCAGTTAGGGTCAGGCATTGACTCCAAAATCAATCAACTATGGCTAAAAAGTCAGGGACAAATTCTTACCAGTGTGCCATCCTTATACATCCTTATATAGGAAGGGTCCAATGATCCTGGGGAAGAGGAAATACATAAATCAGAAAAATACTACACATGCTATTAACTACAACTTCTCAAAAAGTTAAATAAACAATTGAATAAATTTATTTTATTAGAAGTAATTATCATTTTGGAAATTGATGACAGGATAAGAACTGAAATTACCCACGATTTATAAAGACCCATAGGTGTGGGTGTGTGTGCTCACATGTGTTTACAAGTGTGTTTCAATGAGTATAAAATGATAGAATATACTAGAATTATAGCTTATAAGTAAATCTAAGCTATGATTGACTTGACCGATGTCAGAGTTATTTCTTTGTAGATGGTTTCCGTTGGTCAGAAACTAACGGGAACAGAATGTACTATTGTGGATGATGAGTTTCTAAAGATAGCCTTTATGCTGCTTGCTTGGCCAATTGGACACCCCACCTTGGCCCTCTTGGTCTTATTACTGCTCATTCAGACATCTGAAAATCTCTTGACAATTCTCCTTCATACCAAATGGAACCAGCACTTTCAAATGGATCTCATTAGACTTCTTATAAAACCACTACACACTAGAAAGAGTTTCCATCCCAGAAGGGTTTCTGCATTCAAACTTATCAAGCCTCTATACAGTTCTATTCTTGATTAGCAATTTGTCCTCCGAAGAGCTTTAAAGATACACCTTTATATCTCTGCAATTTCATCCTTTTCCCATTTTTCCTTTATCAGCACATTCAAATGTATTTTACTCTTATCTTGAATCTGTCACTCAGTATATGTCAACTTCAAGAGTGCTGGACTATAGCGGTGACTGTCAGTAATGTTTCAGGGGAAAAAAAGAGAAAAAAAAGAATCACAATGCACATAGCAGATCTCAGAAAGCTGCCTGTCTTGATATATGGAATCCTAGTATGTTATTCTAGATTATTTCCATCAGACAACCGAATGCCAATCTATACTCTTGTCTGGGAGTAGCAAAGAAATTTTCTTTTGACTACATGTTATCAAATACCATGTCTAATCTATCTATATCATCTTTTCCCTTTAATGCTGCTAAAGCTTTTATCAAAGGCTCTTTTCTCTTTGACCTCCTCCCCCCTACACCTCACATCCCCAGCCCTACATTTTTTCTGCGAAGTCTTCCTTACAATCGTTGCTTTCTGTCTGATGTGGCCACTCCTCCACTTCTCTTCCTTTTACTCTCTGGGCAAACTTCAATCACTGTCCTTGCCACATTTTTTTGAAGGTTCTCATCATGTATTTGGCTCCAAAACTCAATGGCAAGCCTTCTATGGGCAGAGGCTACAACTTACTATCTGCACCAGGAACTAACGCATGTATAAATTATGTGGACCCGTATTATCTGAGTGCCATATAAAAAAAGGGGACCCAAATTAATGGTCCACAGATGTTTGCCTGCTAAACCAATAGCTGGATAGGTAGAAAGATGGATGGATGGATGGATGGGTGGATGGATGGGGAAATGAATAATTGGGCTGCTTTTTATAAGCATGTAGGGTGATGCTTACACATAGTAGATACTTAGTAAAAGTGTGTTGGGTTAAATTGATATCCTAAATGTGAAGCAAAGGAAGTTAAACAGAGAAATATAAAAGTCCTTAGGAAGATTACCCGTTAGGTGATTTAAAAAGTAGAATGTAAGTGCTAGACACAATAATGTATAAATGAAGTAGGAAATGAGGGCATTTTGGAAGGGCTATTTACATCTCTTTCAGCAGAGGAAGAATTGAACTTTGACTCATGTAAAGTAAAATTAGCTTTTTTAAAACCACAGACAAGGGGACAGAAAAAAGCATTTACCTTATTCAGTGATTACTTTTAAAGGAAAGCCTAGGAAATGTTGGATCACATTACATTCGATGTGTTAATTGATAGTTTTCCTCCGGTTTGCGTGTAGTGGATTTGGAGTCAGAAGAACTTCTGCGAAAGTTCTGACTCTACTACTTACTAACTGTATGACTGAAACTGTGTTGAATTCAAGCGTTTAACGACCGATGGCTTACTGAGCGCCGGCTACATGGCAGACAACGTACAACCACAGACAGCCTCGATTCTCACCACTGCCTGATGAAACATGCATCTTCCCCGCGTGACAGATGGTAAAACTATGGTGTAAGCACAGAGTGGTTAGGAAGCTTGTCCAAGGTCACAAAGCTACCATCTTAGTTTCCTATGGTTGCTGTGACAAATTACTACAAAACAACACAGATATATTATCTCCCAGTTCTGGAGCTCAGAGGCTGTAGTTTGCTTGTGTGGGCTTAAATCAAGGTGCTGGCAGGGCTTGTTCCTTCTGGAGACTCAAGACGAGAATCTTTTTCCTTGCCATTGCCAGCTTCTGGAGGCTGCCTGCACGCCCCGGTTCATGACTCTTGCGTCGCTCTAACCTCTTTCTTCCAACATCACATCTCCTACTTCCTCTTCTGTGTCAAACCTCCCTCTGTTCCCTTCTCACAGGGACACTTACGATTATATGTAGGGCCCACCTGGATAATTCAGACTAATTTTCCTCATCTTGAAATCTTTAACTTGATCACATCTGATAGTCCCTTTTACTGTATAAGGTAACACTCACAGCTTCCAAGGATTCGGATCTGAGGCTATTTGGGAGCCATTATTCAGCCTACCACAGCTACTAAGTGCTGGATCTAGGATTCAATTCCAGGAATTCTGGTGCTGTGGATAGCTGGTCATAACAGTAGTGTGCCATGCTGCCTCTCAGATCATGGGGTGCAGCTACTCAAACAACAAGAATTGCCAGAAAGAAGAACCCACTTAATGGAACCTAATAAAAGTAGAGTAAGTTGCCTCGTGGAACCCAAGGGCAAGCACATAGCAGAACCTCAGGAAAGGCCCTAAACACATTTACAAGGAGCCCTTAGGACATATACTTCTGAATTTGTCTGTATGTCGTATCCATTCTTCTCTTTCTCTGTAGCTCACCTTTCTCTGTTCTCTGCAGTCCTCATGGCTGGAAACTGCCATGGCTCAGTTTTACACTTTAAGTTCTATCTACACCACAAAACATAAATGTGTCCTTTCTCCCTCTCTTGCAAGTGACCACTGGGTCTAATCAATTATGCCAAGGACTGGGTCACATAGTACAAATACGATTTCCAGGTGAAGTGAAATCAGAGCCTGATCCAATGAGCACAGAACTTTTTTCTAAGGATTGAGGCTTGAAAGCTGAGCAGCATCCCAAAGTAACTTCCATGGCTTTCATCTGCGAAAGCTTCCTGGAAGCAGGAACTATGGGTTCTACTTTGTTTTGAAATTCGGAAGAAATATGACAGCATTTATTTGATCTAATTCTATAAGAAATGATGGTAGAATTATGAAAACAACAGGTCCCAAGATAGGAGATTTATGCTGGTGACTTCCAAAACAGCTGCTAAATTAGTTACTCGCGTCCTTCCCTCCTTCCTGCCTTCCTTCTTTCCTTCTCTTTCCTTCCTTCCTTCCTTCCTCCCTCCCTCCCTTCTTTCCTTCCTTTCTTCCTTCCTTCTTACCTTCTTTTATTCTTTGGTTATTCATTTGCTTGTTTCTTGTCCCACTGGGGAAAAAATGTTATGAAACTGAAGAAGAGGCTCTAAGGTTCTTCCTGGAGACATCCTCACAGGCTCCAGGTGTTCTGGCTGGGAGCTGTGGGAGGCAGCTGAGCATATAGCCGAGCATGTGGATCAGCTGGGACAGGGTGTCTGCGATTCCCAGAAGAGTTAGAATCAAGGCACACTTCAAGGCCTTGAGAGAGCTTGGAGAACCATAATCCTGAGCATTGGTTGAATAACAGCAGATTCTTTGAGGAGGGGGTGGGGAAATTGAATAAAATTTTCAACCTATGTAGCCACAGTGGCTAAAGTTACGAACATTTAAACAGCTAAGGTGGGGTGGGGCAGTTTCTAAATGACATCCATTGACGATGCTAATAATAATAGTAGAAGAAACACAGACAAAACAACTATCATCACTGTCATGCACTGAGCAGGAGTCACAGAATGCCACTTATTCAGGTTCAAGGATATTCCCAAACATTCTGAGTATTAACCAGATCAGGATGTTCTTAGACCTCACCATATGGAGCCTCCATGGCAATGTGAGTTAAAATACAAATTACCTGGAACTGTACTGAGCAGAAAAGGGCAGCAATGCCTGCTGAAAGTGTATAAATCCTGGAGTAAGGCAGACTTTGAATCCTGCCTCCCTCACTTTCTAGCTGTATGGTTTTAGGCAAGATATTTTAGCTTTGGAGCCTTCATTTTAAAGTAATGCCTGCTTTGTAAGAATGTTCAAAACACTCAATGAGTTAACACAAGTAGGGTCTGACACATGCTAAGAACTCAACAAAAATCCTCTCATTCTTCCTTTTTCTTCTGCCTTAATCACTTTTCACTTGGGTTCCATACTTACACTACTCTGAACAACCATATTAACCAGCTACCAGCAATCTACCCACTCTTGGCTGACCCAAAGTTGCCCTTCACATGTGTTGCTCAAGAAGCAAATTGAGCAAACATCAAATGCTTAATGCAAACCCCTTCATTGTCCATGTGTTCTAAACCCAGTTTCTCAAACTATCTTCACAAAGTGCAGCTCTTTGACAAATCCAAATTTTACATGGAGTTTCTGCATCTCAGAAAACATCCAAGTGGCTTAGTCTTAATAAAAGCCATCACAGGTAGCATAGGTCATGACCATAAGGAAATTATATTCTGTCCCACAGGGTAACTAGGAGGCAATGTATAATCAGAGGCAAAAGGGTGGTGAGAGGGAATCTGAACTTTAATGAGGACATAGGTTAGGGACATGGGAGTTGGAAACCACGAGAGCCTCAGTGGCGATACAAGGCAGCCAGGGGTGGAAGGAATGGCCACTGGCATGGACGAAACAAGGAGATATCAAAATCACGTTTTCCAACAACACTGATGAGATTGGAAATATGCAGACATGAAGCAAGCTTTGATTCTACCATAAAAAGCATAGAGTATGTTCTAGAATTAATGAATTCAATTCACAATTTTGAAAAAAATATCTAGCATAATATCTGAAACCAGTATACATTAAATGATATTTTATTGGGTAAATACATTTACATAATAATAAATGTGATTTATTTATTCTGTAGATATATGATGCTCAGACTGAACAAAGAGGCAGTATATATATATATTTTACACAAACAAACAATAAATTTGTCAGTGATGACAGGACAAAGAAACTTAGATTTGAGGCACATAATTAGTGAGGGAATTTAAGCAAAGTTTAGGCTGGAGGGAGTAAATTGACAGGATTCATTTCTGCAGCTTCTAGGCCCTGAATCCCCAGCTCTGGGGATCAGGATGCAGGGAGAGCCCCTTTCACGCGAGAGATTTCTTTCCTGCTCTCAGGGGAATAGAGACAGGAGAGTCAGAGTGCCCGTTTGCTTCTCAAGTAACTTTAATGTAAAATAATCAATATGATATTGTGGGATGTTTTAAGGTGGCCTGCCCTGGGCCCCAACAAGGGATATCAGAGATATCAAGGAAATAAAAAGAATCCTTAAAAAGTACTAGATAAGACTAAATAACACATTTGAAGGTCTGGGTGAAATGAATGATTTTCGGAGAAAATGTTATCAAAATTGACTCCGTGAGGGCCAAACAACCTAAGCAGTTGACAAATTGAGAAAGTTGTCAAAGATCTACAAGCAGCAGTGTTGAGCTGGCTAGCACGGGCTCGTGAAAGATGTCTGCACACAGTTCTTCCCATCTCCAAGCTCAGGGACATTAAGTTAATAAATTTGAAATCAGTTTTGCTGGGAGTATTTACACTATGGAAATCAGCAAATGCTACAAATCAGGAATTTTTTCACCCTGAAGAAGCACTTCTTAAACATTTACTACCACCACACTACTAATTAGAACTCCGAAAAATGTCAGGGCCAGATGAGTTGATTCAAACCTTTAAGGAACAGCCATTTCAGTAATTTGAAAAATGTTCCAGATCAAAGGTAAAAAGCTTCCAAATCTTTAACAAACCCTGCGCTGATACCAAAACCAATGGAGAAAACTGCAGACTCATCTTTCTCTTGTATATTAATGCCAAACAAAAGACAGGTGAAATAAAGCAAAGAGAATTCCACAGTTTATTACAGACTAATACATCACAGCCAACAGGGGGTCATTCCTGGAAAGCAAGGGTGGTTCCCTAAGAGGAACGCTATTAATTCAAAGCATAATCACAGGTCAACTGAGAAAATGCAAGCTCTGTCCTCATGTGACTGAGGTGGACAGATGAAGAAGCATCAAACAAAACATACTCTAATTAAAAGGAGAAGGGAAAAAATATAATTGGGGAAGAAATTCTGAACTCTGTTCATCAAAAGGACTTAAATTGCTACTTTCTGCTGATTCAGCTCCTCAAATATATGCAAATATAAACATGAACAACTGTAGAAACCCCACTTTGTTTCAATTTGGAGCCACATATGATACATGTCTTGAAATATTTCCATTACCTTCAACTTTAGGCAATTATAATAATGAAAGAAAAAAGAGAGAAAAGAAGAAAGATTGGGAAACGGGGATAAAAAGAAGTAGGAGGAGGAGGAAAGGAAGGAAAGAGCGAGAGGGGAAGATAAAGAGAAAGAGTGGGAAAGAAAAGAATAGAAGGGAGGGAGAGGGGTTGGAAAGGAAGAAAGAGAGGAAGGAAGGAAGGAAGGAAGGAAACTACATTCGGCCTTCCTTTTCTCCCTCCCTGGTTTAAAAATTCTCTAAGGAACACGATCAGTTCGGATTCCTTTGAAAGCAGCATCTCCTTCCCATGCAGTCAGGTCCATGAAAGTACAAAAGCTCTGACTGGGCCCATGCTCCACCAGGGAGGAGGGACATAATGAGGGGGGATGAGAAAACGACAGCTCTGAGGTTTGCAGTAGGGTGGCCAAGTCCTTGCCAAGTCAATCAAGACCACCAGGGTCACAAGTGCCCGAGCTCACCAGGCAGCGCAATGTGCCGCTGTGCTTCTGAATGCAGCTGGTAATTGTCCCGGGGAGGTCTGGATAAGGAAAACGGGCAGGGCTCTCGAAAATAGCTTAGCAGCTCTGAGCTGGCCAAACTCTCCCATGGGGCCTAGAAGCCAAAGTAAATAAGCTTTCCTTAAACCAAAGAGGCCCAAACTAAAGGAGGAATGAGAAAAGGGTGGGGGATCGATGGTCTGCTGATGTTTGTTTCTTTGATTTGACAGGAAGATACTAACATTTTGACTATAGTATACAGGCAATATTAGATGTTTTGCATGTATTACTCTGTTGTGCTCTGACAACAACCCTTGGAGATGTTCTCATCATAGGAGGAAGCAGGAGAGGAGGAAGCAGAGAGAGAGAAGGAGTAACAGTACTGGTTACAGTAGTGGATGTGTAATAACGGCCCTGGAGAAAGTCGTAGGTCAGAGTATGGTGGTGCTTGTTAGGAGTCATTCATTCAAACCTGTTTGACTGTATACCCCAGGCACTAGGTAACAAAAATGAGTGTGATAAGAGCTATAATATGTGCATACAAGATAAAAAAGAAAGACTGAAAAGCTTTCTGGGAATATTTCAAATCTCAAAGCTTTTGAGAGGAACTCTTAGGAAACTGGAGAGAGAAGAAAAAAAAAGTAAGAGAAGCCATAAGAAAGAATGTTGTGTAAGCTTGCAAATTGTGAACACTCTTTCTAGGTGCTTGTTATGCAGTGAATTGTGTCCCCCAACTCAAATTCAAACGTTGAAGTCCTTACTCCGAGTAGATCAGAATGTATAGAGATGTGATGAAGTTAAAACAAGACCAGGGTGGGCCCTAACATAATCTAAGCGGTATTCTTATAAGAAGAGGAGATTAGGACATACAAAAAGACACCAGGGATGCGTGCTCACAGAACAAAGGACCAAGTGAGGACATCGCACGAAGGTGACCACCTGCAAGCCAAGGAGAGAGGACTCAAAAGAAACCAAACCTGGGGACAGCTTGATCTTGAACCTCTAGCCTCCAAAACTATAAGGAAATAAATTTCTATTGTGTAAGTTACCAAGTCTGTGGTATTCTGTTATGGCAGCCCTAATAAAGTAATACAGTGCTCAATAAAAATTAGTACAAAGAGGAAAGGAGTCAGGGAAGGATGGAAAGAAAGAAGGAAGGAGAAAAAGGGAGAGGAAGCAAATCTGGTGTGCCCTTACTATATCAAGGTGGTAAATACTGTAGTTTACTTCTAACTACCTTACATTATCTTATAAGCCAGTATTTCTGAACGTGGCCATAGCCAAGTGTTCAAATTAGGGGAATGGGTGGAGATGCATCCTAAAGTGTGCTTAATTTGGGAAGTTTAAATTAAAACAATTTTTCATTCTCATAGTCCTGTCTTCTTTCATAAAGGATTATTTAGTATTGTGGAACTTGTAAGAAGTCAGGGCCTAATTTGTTGTTGCACGTGCGTTCATTTCTCCCTGCATTTATCCAAATCTTCAAACAGAGTCTCACGCACAGAGGATGTTGCTAGGTATATGAGTAATCCTCAGGATTAGTATACTGACTGTTTCATAAAACCTGGATGATTTAGCAATTTCCCCATTTACCTTTCCATCCCTCTCTGCTCTCTTTTCTGAGGGGAAAAAAATTAAGATTGTAATAATATTGGTTGGTTAGTTAAAAAAGTTTCTACTTGGCAAATTAAAAGGGAGATTCAAAAAATCCAGGAAGCATTAACACACTGGTTATTCATTTGCTGAACATTTGGGGGCAAATCAGGAAACATAAAGATGCCACAATGGTTAAGGCTGAATACTAGTTTGCTAAAGTGTAAAGAGTCAAAGTCCCCCACACCATGCCTTCGAGGGCTAATGCACTCACCAGCCCATTGCTCTAAAGAACTCTGCAAGGAGAATGGAGTAAGTGCCTTCCTGAGAGGAGAGTAAGGCCAGAAATAGAACCTGGAAAAATAAAGAGACACTATATCCAAATGGAGTTGTAAGGGAGCATCTCTAGCTGCAAGAACCTGACACAGCCATCAAGGTGCCACTCAAGTGAGGAGGCTTAGCTCTACCAATCACTAGACTTTTGACATTTCTGAGCCCCATTTTGTAATCTGTAAAATGGGGATCATTGTGTTTATTTCAGAGGATTTTTCACTATATACTGTAGGGGAAGAAAAATAATTTTTCCTCTACCCTTCTAGGTTCTTGGCTGAGACCTTCCCTGTAATAAAAAGACAGATTAACAAGAGAAGAAAAAACTATTTTAATTATGTAGGCACATATGTATAGGAGCTCCACAAAGAAATGAGACTCAAAGGCGGCCAGATAATCAAGGCTTCTATACCATCCTGAACTAAAGAAAGGGATGGCAGGGAAGGCAATTCAGGGGAAGGTGAGAAGAAGAAATGTTTGGTAAACAAAAGTTGCCCTGCCATGCAGATAAGTCTCTCAGGTGAAAAACTTACCTCTGGTCATAGCTCTCTTCCTGGTACAGGCCCCCTGTCTAATGTAAATTTCCCTTATAAAAGGGTAATTTGACTCTGTTTTCAGAGCTTCTCCTGTGTCAGCAGTTTCTCAAAATAATCCATAAGCCAGAGGCGTATTTGGGAGTGGCATATTCTGCTACCCTTCAGTGCAGATGAGATAGTGCCTGGAAAAGCACTTTCTATTCCAGTGTAAAGTGCTATGCAGGTGCAAGTTGTTGGTGGTGGTAGTAACAAGGAAGAAGACTGGATGGGGGATAGTGGTATCATTTTCAAAAATCTGAGTCTTTACTGCTCTTGGAATTGTCTCCATTCCTCTTGCCCCAACACACCCCACAGTTCCATCATCTTCCAAAAGGAAGTGTTGTCAGCTTTTCCTGGCCCCTCTACCTCTGGCCCTTCGATATTGCATTCAAAGGGTGAATTTCTTTTTTACTGTTGCCAATGGGAGTTCAGGCCTTATTGATTTCAGGTCTTTTTTTCCCTTTCCTGCTTTCAGAAACACTTTCATCTTGAAGTGTTCTTCAGAACCTCAGCTTCCACACCTTAGCAGTGAATGGTTTTGAACTCAGTGGTTCCCATCATCTCTAGTTGGAAAGCATGGAAATGAAACCCTGGACACCGAGGATAAGGGATCTATTCACTGAGGCATTGTATCTCCTTGGCATTCATGGCCACAGGCCCTCTATATTGCCAACATTCAAAGGAAAACATGAAAGAGGGAAACCTGTGCTTATAGACTGAATGCATCCTCCCAAAATCATATGTTGAAACTCAATCCCCAACATGAGGGTACTGGAGGTGGAGATTGTGGGAGGTGATTAGGTCATGAGGGTGGCACCCTCATAAATGGGGTTAGTACCCTTATGAAAGAGATCCTAGGAAGTTTCCTAGTCCCTTCTGCCCTTTAAGAACACAGCAAAAAGAAGGCTGTCTGTGAACTAGGAAGCAGGCTCTCACTAGGCACCAAGTCTGCCAGCGCCTTGCTCTTGGAGTTCCCAGCCTCCAGAACTGTGAGAAATAAATTTTTGTTGTTTATACACCACCCAGTTTATGATATTCTTTTTATAGCAGCCTGAACAGATTAAGACACCTGTGAATGCTGTCCTTTGTCCACACATGTTCCCAGAGCTCTGACTGCATGCCTGGTTCTGCACTGCATACTTGGGAAAGGAGGGAGACGCAGATAAACAGAGCAGAATCTGCCCTTGGAAACTGTCAAAAAATAAAATTCAGTTGAGCAAATTTGAGGATCTAATTGGCTTTATTCAACAAGTCATGAATTGGGCAGCATCCCATCTAACAAGTAGAAAGGAACCCCAAAGAGCTGCAGAAAAGGAAAGATTTTAAAGGCAGAAAGGGGGTGAGACAAGGAAGTCATAAAGAAAAGAAAGCATTATTTCAGGCAAGGTCACCTTCCTTTGAGGGAAGGAAGGCGTCTGTCAGGTGGGTTACCTCACTAATGCTGGCTAGGCAATTCCAGACTGACTGATTAAGATTACTGTTCTAGGAGAGGCTAGAACTGCAATTAGGTTAGGTGTTAAGTCTCGGTTTGCTGATGTGGAGTTTAGCACAAGTGACTCCATTTTGGGCCTGTTTCTTTTTAACAGAATGTAAACTTTCACAGAGAAATGGGACGTTTATGAAATAACTTCAATTTGGGGCTCAAAATAAAGGAGAGAAAGACAGGGATGAAGTGTTTCTGAAGCACAGAGGAGGGAGAAAGATCTTTTTAGGAAGTCTTCATGGAAGAGAGGTGAGTTATTGATACTGAGACTTGAGTTTGGGAAACATTTAGACTTGATGAAAGCAGATGAGGAAATATATTTCAGTTGGGATAAAAAGCTTGGACAGAAACTCTAGGTCATGCCTGTGCTGGAATTTAAGGAGCCAGAGGCCATCATAACAAACATATACCTTTTATGAATGTTAGTCACTATTCGAAGCGTTTAATATAGGTTTACTGTAATCCTCCTCACAGATCTAGGAAGTAGACATCATTGTTATTATCTCAATTTAACAGGTGGAGAAATCAAGATCACACAGCTAATTAAGTGTCAAAGACTATTGCTACTCTTTGGACCTGCATGTGCATGTATTGAGATGCAATTCAATCAGTGGAGGGATGTTCAAGACACTAAGAGAACAGACAGGACATGGGAGAGGAGTTGCAAAGGAGGTAGGCCTCCACCAAAGAAAGAATGAGGTATCAGAGGGAGTGCAGTAGGCAATTCTACGCAGAAGGGATAGGCGTGTACAAAGGTTGGCATGAACACAGGATTTAAGGTGAATAGTGAGAACTTCAGAACAGCAAGTGCGAGGGTAAATGGTGCATGGCAAAATGTGAGATAGGACTGTAGAGATATAAAAGGTCTGCCTCAAAGAGCTTCATATTCCCGGTTACAGAGTTTGGCCTTAATTCTAAAGCCCATAGTTTAAAAAAGGCAGGAGGTGGGGCCAGGGTGAAACGGGTGAAGGAAGTCAAACGGTGAAAACTCAGTTAAGATAAGTTCTAAGGATCTAATATACAGAATGGTGACTATAGTTAATACTGTATTGTATGTTTGAAAATTGCTAAGAAAGTAAATCTTAAAGGTTCTCAACACAAGAGAAACAGTTTGTAACTATATGAGGTAATGGATGCTAACTAAACTTATTGTGGTGATCATTTCATAATATATACACATGTCAAGTCATCATGTGGTACACCTAAACTAATATAATGTTATATGTCTATTATATCTCAATTAGAAAAACAGCTAAACAAAACAAAATAAAAATATTCTAAGAGACTTGTATGGGATACAGTTGAACCTCTGCTCCATCTCTTAGCCATACTGCTTTTGAGTAGCTGTCACTTTGAACATTTAGCTGTTTTATCTATTATTCACCTCTCTGTTTAAATAATTTGCTCATTCAGCTATTTCTTGATTCATCAATTAAGACATTGTCTATTGACATCCTGTTACGGTAGTCGAGGATTTCACTTTTTCACTCAACCTCCACCTCCACTTCCCTTGCCTACCTCCTCCTACTACAGTTTTATCATAATCTTTAAATGTCACATGACAGGACTTCTGCATAAAAATGTCATAAGGCAAAATGCTTTAATTAATTCAGTAGTCAGTATAGCATAATTATGACTACATAAAGATTTTCAAATGTCAAATGGCTAGCAATATTTTTTCCCAAACATCCAAACATAAAACCATCAAATAATAAAAAAAAAGGAGGGGTGTTCAAAATAGAGGAATGGAGGAGGCCTGATTGTTTTCCTTTTGTAAAGATCATGCTGGCTGCAGTGTATAAACGGCGTGGTGGCAGGGCAGACAGGCAGCAGAAGACAAGAAGGAGGCTGTTCAGGAAGTCCTTGTGAGAGATGCACAGTCAATGGAATGGAGATGAGGGAATAGATTTCAGAGACATTTAGGAAGTTAAGTGGTCAGGACTCAGTAAATGCTTAGATGGGTGAGATGGGAGAAGGGATTAAGTTGAGAATGACTCACGAGTCTAAGGCATCTATCCATGAAGACTAGTTAGAAAAAAGAGCCATAATCCATGTTAGGAAATTCCGATTATGATTTTGGTACTCACAGCCTCTTAATGAGTCTCATTGCCTCCAGTCTTTTTCTGCTTCAGTTCATTCTTCATGACATCAGTTAAGCAGATTATTTTTGATAATGCTATAAATGTCATAACCATCAAAGTCCATTTCTTTTTTTAAAACTTGGCCTTGGAGAGAGAAAGACAGAGAGAGAGAGAGATTGAGAGGTGGCAGGAGGGAAGGAAGAAGGAAGGGAAAAGAAAGGAATAGTCAACTCTAATTTAAAGCAGGAGATTGCGGCTTCTTATTTCAATCTGTGTGTTGCTGCTACTTGAAAGTAACAGTAAAAATAATATCAGTTTGTAGTCATGGGGGTCTTACTATGAGCCAAGAATATTAGGTGCTTTTCACAATTTTTTTCATTTAATTTTCACAATAATCCTCTTAAGAACCAGTTTATTATGAAATTATCCCCATTTTTCAGACAAGGAAACTAAGGTTAAAAGAGGTTGAGTAATTTGATTAAGGTCACATACCTAGTAAGTGGCAATTCTATAATCTGAACAGAGGTTTTGGCCCCAAGACCATCCTTCTTTCACTGTGTCATGACAAATGTATTTTACAGGTACACTCAGAGGAGGAAAAGTTTATGTATGTCTAAGTGTGGAACTGATTTACAGAGAAACTAGAGAGAAAATGTGACCCAGTATTCTCTTCATAACTCATGGCCCAACTCTGACAATGTATGAGGACTGATTGATTCTCACATGTTAACCACATGTCGCCAGCTGTATAAATACAATTTCTGAAACCCTAAGAGTGGCCCAAAATAGGTTCCATTTTTCATTTCGTGAAACAAGAACTTGGTGACTATTGAATAGTAGATGTTGACAGTTGGGCTTCAGAGTCTTGGAGTGGCAGCACAGGAAAGCACAACTGGTATTCTCAAGATAGCCCTGTGCTGCAGAGACCCACCAAGACCGAGGCAACTCCATCTGGACAGTGGAGTGATTTTGACAATGGCTTCCTAAATGACTGCTCTCAGTACTTTGTGTCTTCTACCTTGTCATCAATGCAAAACCCTGTTTTCAGTTTGCTCGTGACCCGTCCCTTCTCTACTTGGTTTATAGCAGCTTCCACTGACACAGCCCTGAACACACTCTCCTCCTGGATCACTGACACTGTCCAATAACCAGTTACTGCTTTTCTGGCACTAACTCTGTCATCTGCTTTTCATTCAATCCTGTGATACTCCAGTGAGATGCAGTATGACTTTTTTGGTGTGAGTGTATACTGGGAGAAAATGTGATGAGAAAATAGATGTATTGCCCAACAAACTTTTACTAAATTTGCACACAAACCCACAAATAATTGTATTTTTTTTTTGATGTTTAATAGTAACTTTTAGATGAGCCAACTGTCGTTCAAGGTGGGTACTTACCTGATCACTATCTCTTGTTCGTCAAGCCTCAGGATGAATCCCACATCACAGGGTATGGGTTATGGGAAAATTTGTAAAGCAAGGGTCAGCAAGAAGAAACCATGTGTATTGTTTCCTCTCGTTACCATAACCAAATATCACAGAGTTGATGGTTTAATCAACACAAATTTGTTACCTTTCAGTTCAGTAGGTGAGAAGTCTGGTGTAGATCTCACTGGGCTAAAATTAAGGAGAGAGCAGAGTTGTGTTCTGTTCTGGAGGCTCTAGGTAGAATCTTTCTTTGCCTTTTCTAGCTTCTAGTGGCTGCCCACACTCTTTGGCTTATAACCCCCTTTCTCCATCTTCAAAGCCAGCAATGCCTGGTTGAATTCATCTCATGTTGAAATACTCTGACCCTTCTTCCCTTGTCAAATCTCTCTCCAACCACAGCCAAGAAAGGTTCTCAGCTTTTCAGGACTCATGTGATTAGATTGGACCCACAGAGACAATCCATGATAATCTCCTTATCTTCAAGGTCTGTAATTTATCCATACGTACAAAGTCCCTTTGCCATATAAGGTAACATATTTCCAGATTCCAGGCTTCAGAGTATAGATATCTTTGGGGTACCATTATTCTGCCTACCAAGTCTTCTGTTTTCTCTTTGTTCTCATATGGAGGTGTGTGAAGCCAAGAAATTCTGCTGGACATGAAGGTAGTTTACATATGAAGGTAAAGGTAAAAAAATGTGGCTATTCCTTCTTAGAGGACAAGCGTGAGATCAACCTTGCCAGTGGGAGACGGATAATTAGAGTACTGGAATCGGTCTGGATTTAGGTGCCAGCTGTTTTCAGAATTTTCTAGTAAAGTCAATTGCCAAACAACTTGGGACCTTGGGAGTCAGTAGCAAGTTGGAAGTTATCAGTTCCAGCAGGAGCTGAATTCAGGTACAGCCCCTCTCACTGGGAGAAATTAGAGGACGCATGGTCCAAGCTGGCTCATTGTTCAGGGCAAACAGTGTGAGTAAACAAGGACATTTTCTATCATTTCTGCTTGTTGCCCCACTCTAACTAGTCAACGAGTTCTCATAACTTATAGAAATATGTGAAAGTATGATTTATATGTCAATAATTATATGGAAATATATATATATATATATCAGTAGAGGTAGATATATAGATAGATTAGATAGATAGATAATATCAATGAAATAGAGGTCCACATGAAATTATTTGGGAGACATAACAAAAACTCATGGCACTGGGCCATAAAAATCCTACTTTTCAGGCTCCCATTATCTTTCTCCTTCAAAGCGCAACAGAGATATTGTCTTCTTCACGACTATGTGAGAAGTCTAATCTAATACAGAAGTGCATGCATTAGGCATTCCACTTATTTGTTTACTAAAATATTTGTGGAGTCCTGAGTGAAGCCATATACTGTTAAGTGACAGTACAGAAATGAAAGAGGCATGTGTCCTTATCCCCACGTAAACCTAATTTATTAGGGAAAGTGAACAAATAAGTTACCAAGGGTGTGGGAGGGTGGAGGATGAACAGGCAGAACACAGTGGAAGGGCAGTGAAACTACTCTTATGATACTGTAATGATGGATGCATGTCATTATACATTCATTTAAACCCAAAGAATGTACAATACAAAGGGTGAACCCTAATGTAAACTATGGATTTCTATGATGTGTCAGTGTAGGTTCATCAGTTGTAACAAATGTACCGCTCTGATGGGGGATGTTAATAGTGGGGGAATCTATGTTTCTGCAGGCGCAGGGAGTATATAGGAAATCTGTAAATTCTGCTCAATTTTGCTGTCAACCTAAAACTGCTCTAAAAAAGTAAAGTCTTAAAAAAAAAAAAGCCAAGATGAATAAATGACCAAGACTCCATGACTGGTGTTCTGATATAGGTAGTAATTGAACTCCCCGATCACTCAGACAAAGGCTAATTGCTTCATTGCACCTTTGCCATGGCTCCTCCAGACACTCAGCCTGTTCTTCGCTGTGAGGGCAAGTGGAGAAAGCCCATGGGAACAGTGGTCAGGGTACCCGGATACAAGTCGTGCTTCTACAGCTAACCAGCTGTGAGACTGTGGGGAAGTCAGCCAACATCCCAAAGTTCTGTAAAGTGGGAGTAATAATAGAAAACACATAGGATTGTTAGGAATAGTCAGAGAAATAATAAATTTGAAAAAGCTTGCCAAACAGTTCTAAAAAAGAAAGAAAAAGAATCTAGAGAACAATGATGCAGAGCTGGGCTCTGGAGTCAGACTGACCTACTGACTGACTTTGGGATCCTGGCCACGGTACTGAGGCTCTTATGCCTCCATTTCCTCATCCACAAAATTTAGATAAAAGTAATACCTACCTGAGATAATGTGGGGAAAGCACTTAGAATGTTGTCTGGTACAAGATACATATTCATAAATCCATATTGTTATTATGGCTGTGTAGTGACTTAAACTATAATTATTCCCATTATTTTTGTTTGCTAAAGCCCATTGGATTTAGGCATAACTCTCTAATATATTCAGCCTTTGTATTCTGCAACCTTTATCCCTTCTTCGCTTGTTTTTCTTTTCTTTTTTCATCTATCTTTTCTCTCCTTCCTTCCTTTCTTCCTCACTTCCTTCCTTCCATCCACAAATGTGCCCTAATGTTATACTGTGTACACAGCCGTGTTCTGTGTGTAAAGAGGGAGAAAATAGATGAGCCAGATCCCTTCCTAGAGGAGAATATAATTTTTCTAGAAAATAAGAGAGGAGAAGAAATAGTTATAAACAAGGCAGCAAATGCTGAGTATCAGAGGAGAAGTCCAGCCGCATTTCTTTAGAAAGACAGAGAGGAGGGAGCTCACCTCTACTTGTAAAGATGAAGGACTGTAAGGGGTGATGGGACTGAAGTAAATAATAATAGTAAGAATAACAGCAACAATGATAACAACTGAGCTTTTTGAAGGCTGCCAGGTACCAGGCACTTTACATACATTATCTCATTTAATCCTCCCACCTTTCTCTGGTTATCTGACCTAAAAGCCTAGCCTCTCAACCCTTCAGGAAATGCTGCCTGCCACTCTCCCTCTGGGCTTTCACAGGATGAGGCACAATATGCACATTTGAGAGTTCAAGAAAAGGGTAGCTCAGTGTAAGGAACGATGGGCATTAAGGCTTTAAAGAGAAAAGGCTTCTGGCACATCAGGAAACCATAAACTCTTTCATCAACAATGGAATGCAACTCAACCATAAAAAGGACAAAATTGTCCTATTTGCAACAACATAGATGGACCTGGAGGGTGTGATGCTAAGCGAAGTAAGCCGGAGAGAGAAAGGCAAATACTGCATGATTTCACTCATATGTCGAAGGTAAATACTTGGATAAAGAGAACAGATTAGTGGTCACCAGAGGACAAGGGGGTTGGGGAGGTGGGGGAAAGGAACAAAGGGCTATATATGTATAGTGATGGATAAAAATTAGACTACTGGGGGTGAGCACAATGGAGTGTATTCAGGAATTGATAAACAATAATGTACACCCGAAATTACACAATGTTATAAACCATTATAATCCCAATAAAATTACTTAAAAAGGAAAGATAATTTCAAAAATAAATCAGGTAAGGGGAGCGTATACAAGCACACACGCATAGACTCTTCCGGGATCAGTTGTTTCTTCATGCTTTATTAATCTGGTTCAAGTGCTGGGTCTCGGGGTCAGATAGTCTTCATTTTCAATCTCAGCTCAGCCACTCCCAGGATGAGGAAGTTCCCGCAGTTATTCAACCTCTCTAAACCTTGACTTCCTCATCTGCACAAAGTGTACAGTTATATCTCCTTCCAGGATTGCTGTGAAGATGAAGATGGAGTATGAGACGTCTCTGTGAGAGGGCTTGGCAAGTGGTAGAAACTCAGCAAATGTAAGACGTCACAAATGCTGCCTACTCTAAGGTTTGTTGTGAATCTTATATAGCGCCTAGAAGTGTGGCTGACAGACGTTGGGACTCAGTAAATGGAGACTCCCTTTCTCCCCTGGGGAGACAAAGCCAAGGAGATAAGGAAGGGCTCTCCGGGCAGCTGTGGCATATATGAGGCTCCCTGAGGAATCAGAGGCCTCCCAAAGTGCCACGTGTTGCCCAGGTGCTGCCCTGCCTGGGAACTGCAAGAGAGGAAGGGCCCCAGGAGCTTCCACTGCATGCTCCCTGTCTAGATGCCCTTCCCCAGCACAACCTACGCTAGGAAGGAGAACCATCTCATGCTTGCAAAGTTTAGTGTAAACTTCTTTCTTCTGAGTGCAAATTATGTGCCTGCTGTATGTGCATATTTGATGAGGTTGTTTTTACTCTTTCTTTCTTTTAATTAGTTTCCTACATTCACGCTTGGAACTGAACAAAACTGGGAATGTCCTTTGTACCTCACTATGCCTGGAAATGAGGACAGAAGAAAAATGAATTTCCGTACTCTCAGTTTACATGTGCTTTACTCATTCTATGCATCTTTAGGGTCTGCTGCATGCAAGGAACATTGTTTATCACAGTTCGTAGCAGAAAAAGGGGAAGGGAAAAGTTGAATTTCCAGAGTGCCCACATGCCCTGGGCTCCGTGCTAGGTTTTTCCATAGTTTATTTAATTCTCACGACGACTCTTTGGACAGATAGGGTAGGTTTAAGAAGGTTCTCCAGGGCCAACCCTGGTGGCCTAGTGGTTAAGTTTGGCATGCTTTGCTTTGGCAGCCTGGGTTCAGTTCCTGGGTGTGGACCTACACCACTCATCTGTCAGAGGTCATGCTGTGGCAGCGGCCCAATTACAAAAAAAAGAGGAACACTGGCAACAGATGTTAGCTCAGGGTGAATCTTCCTCAGCAAAAAGGAAGATTGGCACAGGTGTGTCGACGAAAATAATCCATAACCAATCTATAAATGAAAATTTGGGTGAGTTTATTCTGAGCTTAAATCTGAGGATTATAACCCGGGAGAGTCTTTCCACAAAGGAACAGAGCACTCCAAAGAAGTGGGGGTATAAGGGTGGTTATATACCCTCAAAGAGGATGTTTCACATAGGATTGAAATGTCCCTTTTACAATAGTCGCGAGACTGCTCTGTCGGCACAGCGATTGATGGAAATAGCAGGTAGGTCTTCTGTCTCTGTGAACACAGCAGGGTGGCAGTCTGTTGTCTCCAGCTGGGTGGTCACAGGTGAGCTGGGAGGTGAGTGCAGCAATCAGTTCCTAGCCTAAGGAAAAATGCTAATGTTGGGGGGAAGTTGCATCTTTATCACAAGGGCCTTTGTTCTGGCCATAGGAAATGTCTAAGCAGATATGCAATGCGTGCTCAATAGCCAGTCAGGCCCTTTAGGAGGAAAAAAAAAGAGAAGTCAGGCCTAATTAGGTTTATACCAAATGGCTTCCTCATATACTCCAATATATCCTATTGCTTGCCATTTTTATTTGTCAGGTGTTAGCTCAGGGTGAATCTCCCTCAGCAAAAAGAGGAAGATTGGCACAGGTGTTAGCTCAGGGTGAATCTTCCTCAAAAAAAGAAAAGTTTCTCCAAAGTCATATACCCAATAGGAGACAGAGCCAGAATTCAAATTCAGGCCTTTCTAGTTCTAATGCTCACACTGCAGCCACTCTGAGGCTCTATCTCTAAACTACCTAATTTCATAAATGGGGAAACTGAGTCTCAGGAAAACAATGTACCCAAGGGCCATACTTGTAGCTAGTGACAAAGTTAGCATTCAAACAATGAGTTCCTGTTCCTTAGTCCAAAGTAATTTATTTTCATATCTACTTAGCCTCCTTTCATTTTTCTTATTTTTATAAATATTACTTTGTCTCTACTGGTCTCAACAACTTTAAAATCTGAAGAGAAAAATATTAGCACATTAATCACATAAATGAGGAAAATAAAAGGCTTAAAGCACTTAGAGCTTGAGAAAGATACAAAGGGGTTTTAGGAGAGACACCACTGAAAATATACGAGAGTGACTCTTACGAAAGTGACTAGGGGCTACTTTATATTAGATGATCAGGGAAGGCTCTTTGAGGAGGTGACATGTAAACCAAGACCTGAATGCCAGGTGGGAAATCTGATGTAATAGTTCTAAAGCAGAATGGAAAGAAGGCAAGCGTGCTGGAGCCCAGTGAGCAAGGGAGAGTCATGGAGCTAATGAAGTCAGAGAGACGAGTCAAAGTAAGGACTTTAGATTTTATTACAGACCAAATGGGAAGCCCATGAAGCAATAGAAGCAGGATTTTTACAAGGTCATTCTGCTGCTGTGTGGAGAATAGATTGCTGCTAGAGTGGAAGTGAGGAGAAGAGTCATGAGGCCAGTGTAGTTGACCCAGTGAAAGAGGATGATGACTGAGAGCTGATGTGGAAATGGAGAACAGGGAACAGATTTGAATTTATTTTCAGAGTGGAGTCAAAAGACAAGCATGTAAGCTCCATGAGGGAAAGAATTTTTTTATTCTGTTAATATCTGTATCCTTAGTGGCTAGAAGAATGACTAGCACACAATAGGTGCTCAATAAATATTGGTTGAAAAAAATGAATTAATTGGAAATATGGTGTCAATTGTCTGGGCCTGCTATAACAAAATCCCATAAACTGGGTGGTTTAAACAACAAATATTTATTTCTCACAGTTCTGGAAGCTGGGAAATCCAACATCAAGGTGTCGGCTGATTCTGTGTATGGTGAGAGCTCTCTTCCTGGTTTGCAGGCAGCTGCCTTCTTGCTGTATCCTCACATGGCAGAGAGAGACAGAGATCTCCTATCTCTTTCTCTTTTCATAAGGACATTAATCCCATCATGGTGGCTCCACCCTCATGACTTCATCTCACCCTAAATGCCTCCCAAAGGCCCCTCCTCCAAATACCATTACACTGGGAATTAGGACTTCAACACAAGAGTTTTGAGGGGACACAAACATCCAGTCCATAACATGGAGGGAAAGGTAAATATGGTATCAAGAACAACTCAAGTTTTGATAATCAGCTAGATGGACGGCGGTGCCATTTATAAGGATTTAGAAGAAACTGGGAGCACATGCCAGAGTTTTAGTGATTGTGTTAAGTCTGAGATGCACCTTAGACATTCAAGTGGAGACATCAAGTAAGCCTTCAGTGTATGAGTCTAGTCCTCAGGAAAGAATCCATTTAGAAAGTGTTATCATATAGAGATATAGAGATTATTTAAATCCATAGGCTTGCATGAGATCACCAAGGGAGAGAGCGTGGATAGAGAATAGATTCCCAAGACTGAGCTAGAGCTCTGTTTTTGCAAGTCAAACAGAGGAGGAGCTGAGAAAGTTTAGAAAATGCAAGGAGGGCATGCTCCATTGTCTGAGATGGTGCTTAGTGCTCAAGTAAGGTAAGGATTCCAACATCACTACTACCATAGTATGAGTAGTAGTAATTATCATCATCAACATCATAATAACCAACATTAATTGAGCACTTAATCTGTATCTAGCACACAGTTCAAATGCTGTATGTATTTACACATTTAATTTTCATAACAAATCTAAGAGATATGTACAATTGTTATACTCACTTTCCAGATGAGGAAATCAAGAAGCTGAAAGATTAACAACTTTCCCAAGGTCACATAGCTGTTGTTAGCAACACTGGGACTTAAACCCAGGGGGTCTGTCTCCAAAACCTACCCTCCTAACCTTTATCCTATAAAATATAGGAAGATGCAGAAGGGACCATAAGATTTGGCAGCTTGGAGGTCACTGGTGATATGAAATTGCCGGGGAATAAACAGACTGGAATGGGCTAAGAAAAGAATGTGAAGCTAGGAAGTGAAAACAGTGCTTATAGACAACTCTTTGAAGAAGTGTTGCTGTGAAAGAGAACTTAAAAATGAGGCAATAACTAGAAGAAAGCATGGGGCCATAAAAGAGCTTTTGTTGGTTTGTTTTAATTTTAGACATAAGATACTACAGCATGTTTGTAAATTGCTATAAATGATCCAGTAGAGAAGTAGAAATTGACGCTAGAGAACACAGGGCATAACTGCAGGAACAAATTCCCTGAGAAGGGGAGAAGGGTTAGGATACAGGCCTCAAGTGGAGGGTTGCCCTTAGATGAGAGAAGGGCCCATCCATTCCTACAAGAGGAGAACAGAGTTTGGGTAAATAATGTGGAGTGGGCAATGGTAGATATGATGATAGAAGGACAAAGTGCCAAGACTGAGAGGCCTTCGTCTACTTGTTCACCACTATCCTCATTACCTAGATCAAAGATTGACACAAAGTAAGCTAAATATTTGTGCAATGAATGCGTCCATGTGATGGCTTAATGCTTGGCAGTCAAATTGCCTGTATTTTCTAGGCTAGGTAATGAAAGTGAAGGGGGAGAAAGGGGTTTGAAAAGAGGAAAAAATATAAAATATTAATCTAAAGAGTGGGAAGACAGTTGCATTAAAGAATGGTATTAGGATAACCAGGAATTCTAGAATACCCACTGGGATTTGTGGTCATACTTTTTTTTTTAGTGAGGAAGATTGACCCTGAGCTAACATCTGTTGCCAATCCTCCTCTTTTTGCTTGAGGAAGATTGTTGCTGAGCTAACATCTGTGCCAATCTTTCCTCTATTTTGTATATGGGATGCCACTATAGAAAGGCTTGACGAACAGTGTGTAGGTCTGTGCCCAGGATCTGAACCAGTGAACACGGGGCTGCTGAAGTGGAGCACATGCACTTAACCACTACGCCACCAGGCCAGCCCCTGTGGTCATACTTTTAAAATGAGACCAGACAACAAAACTGTTCATATCTCAGAATGTTTAGTTGTTCAGGTACAGGAACAGAGTTGGTGGGTAGTTGGATTTAACTAGGGTTAGGGTTCTGCCAAGAAAACAAGGTAGAGAGAAAAGAACTAACTATGGTTGCAAAGGAGTGGTTATAGTGCTGAGCCATGAGACATAAGCTGGGTAAGGAGGGAAGTGAGAAAAAGAATGAAGGAAATGAATAGAATACAAAAAGGGAAGACTGAACATCTTAATGAAGATGAAAGAAGCTGGAATGGGAGTAAAAATGTAAGCAAGTTGGACATGGAGAAAGTGGTAAAAGAATTATGGAATAGTGGCCAGCCCGGTGACACAGTGGTTAAGTGTGCACATTCCGCTTCGGCGGTCCGGGGTTTGCCGGTTCAGGTCCTGGGTGCAGACATGGCACTGCTTGGCACGCCATGCTGTGGTAGGCGTCCCACATATAAAGTAGAGGAAGATGGGCATGGATGTTAGCTCAGGGCCAGTCTTCCTCAGCAAAAAGAGGAGGATTGGCAGCAGTTAGCTCAGGGCTAATCTTCCTCAAAAAAAAAAAAAGAATTATGGAATAGGGTCAAGTTATTGGTGTTGACAAGGTTGAGAGTATGAGTGCACAAGTGGGTGTCTGAGATGAGTGGTGAAAGTTCACTGGAGCTTACTTTAAAGATCAGAGAGGACTAAGTGTTGAATAGATCATCCAAACGAATCTTGAAATTGCAAAGAATGGTGACAGGGATACAGAGAGAGAAGATGGCAAAACAGATGATAAAATCATCAGTGAATGCAGGGGACTGATGAGGAGGCAGGTAGTTGACAGCAACAGGGAAGAGGAATAGGTGATACGGTGTAACAGAATCAATTTCAAAGGACTTAGGTTTTTGAAGGAGGGGAGAAAAGAAAGTATTTGGAAGGATGGAGAGAAAGGACAGTCAACACTCAGTTCCTAACATGGGGAAAAAAAGCAAATAGATCCAGGGGTCAGCCCTGTGGCCCAGTGGTTAAGTTCAGCGCACTCCACTTTGGCAGCCCAGGTTCTGTTCCCAGACATGGACCTACACCATTCGTCAGCAGCCATGCTGTGGCAGCAGCCCACATACAAAACAGAGCAAGATTGGCACAGGTGTTAGCTCAGGACGAGCCTTCCTCAAGCAAAAAGAAGATTTTCAGCAGAAGTTAGCTCAGGGTGAATCTTCTTCAGCAAAAGAAAAGAAAAGAAAAGAAAATAGATCCACACTAAAGGTAGCTGCATGGAAAGCAGTTATAGTTGCTGGACAGGTAGGACAACAGGTGAAAGGAAAAAGAACTTTGAGAGAGCAGCCTGAGGAATTAGAAGAGTATGCTGCTGGCCAACTGTGGGTTCCAGAATGCACAATGAAAGACCTAAGTGATTTTAGAACACTAGGGGATGGACTGGGAGAAGGGGTTCTGGAAATAGCAGATTTGAAGAAGGATGAAGGGCAGATAGATGCTGTCAGTGGGCCTGACAGTCTCCTAGCAGAAGGTGCATAGTTGTTTGATATGGAAGGAATGGGACTAATCTTCCTTCCAGCACCTCTTGGAAGTGTGATGGCGCAGACGATAAGAAAAAGCCTCCCTTGGAGATGTCTTCCCCCAGCTTCTTAGGAAGCCTGGAGGAATAGTCATTTTGGGATTCTTCTCTCTTCCAGCCCACACAAGAGTGTGCTCTCTCCACAGAGGTTATGGCAGGTCCTGGGGTTGGGGGAAGGACAGGATATTGAGATGATCTTGTTACCACACAAAGGACATGATCTGCTCGCCACAAGACAAAAGCCACTGATCAAGAGGCAAGGTGGTGGCATAGAAAGGACATTTATTAAGCAATAAGCTAGCGAATTGGAAGATGGGGGGATTAGCTTCCTAAAGTACCATCTTAAGGGGGTCACAGAATCTTGAAACAATTACATAGGCCATTGGGTTACAGCGTTTGGGGTTAGGAATGTTGACCCTCTGGTGTTACAGACTGGGAGTCACCACATCAGATCTTCCAGTTGTCATTGAAGATGGCTGTCAGCATAGACTCTCTGCCAGGGAGTCATCACATTCCTAAGGAACTCGAAAGAACAATGCTATCAGCTTATCATAGCTGGGAGGAACATGATAAGCAGGGGCCGTAAAATCTACAGAGCTTGTCTATCTCCTGGAGGGTCCATATCCAGCTGGGTCAGATAATTAGAGGTCATTCAAAGTTACAGTATATTTTCTTTTCTACAATATGGCTTCCCTTATGTCAACCTTGGGTTGAGCCAGTATCAATCTGTTCTCTTCTGTAGTGAGTAGTGGTTTGAGGGGAACAAGCACATCCATCTTTACCAGGCTGCGACCTCAGATTGTGTACTAAATATTTGGCAATTTTAATACTCTATTCTATGTTCATGATGCAGATCCTGAATATAGACTGACAAACCTCTTTCCAATTAGATTTAATCCAACCCATTCTGTAGGCCTGTGATATTGTACACTATGGTAGAATCACTATACACTTTGGAGCCAGATAACCCTAGGTTTGAATTCTTCTCCTGGTCTTTATGAGCTGGGTGTAGCAGGTGTTGTTGGTCCCTCCTTTCCTTATGTCTCTTAGATGTTACCACTTCAGTAGGCAACCACTGTCTCTTGATGCCTATATGTGCATGTCTTTGAATGAGGATTTCCTCTGAAGCAGAAAAAGGACCATTCTGTCCAGCCTCTTGGCAGACTGGAAGGGGAGGAAAACTAACACCCCCAGGAGCAGCCCATAAGCAATGACTGACAGAAGCTTGTGAATGACAGCCTAGCTTTCTTATCTCTCAGATGCGACAACCCAGTAAAACCAGATTTTCACTGTGGATTGAGCTCCAGTGGGTCCCAGTGGACCAGGGTGATACTTGCTCACTTCTACAGGTGTACAAGATCTTCCTGCTTCTGGGAACACAAACCAAGACAGTGGTTTTTCAAATCTTCTGAATTCACTGAGCCTCTTTTTTCTTCTCTGAACTCAGGGCTAGTGATGCTTTTTTAATAAGGTCATTTCTGATTTAAATGAAAGACTAAGTATAAAGCACTTAGTATATTCTTCCTTGGCACAGCTGCGTGCTAGGTCAGTATGAGAAGTCTTTCCCCTCCTCACCTTCACAACCCTCAGGATACCTTGCAGCAGAGGGAGGCAGCAAGAGAGAGGCAGGAGTCACCTAATAGCAGCAACTGCAGTGATGACTTCACCTGTCTTGGAAGAGCCCTGAGCCAGTTGGATCTCAGTGATGGTGAATTTGGCAGGTGTACACGTAAGGGACTTGGCAGGCTTCTGGTGACTAAAAGTTGTCTTATAATAATACATGATGAAATTGTTCAATTTAATAATGTTTTAATTAATATTAATCCTTTTAAACTATCAGTAATTAAATAATAATAAAATCATATTTGTGGTGTTTAATGCTGCACCAGGCACATAAGAAGTTGAAGAAGTCACATCTGCCTGCAGCAACCACAGAGACAACGTGGGAAGAGAAGATTCTGGCACATGTATAGTAGCTACTGGTACTTTTTATTGAAAGGACGTTGTCTTAGGTGCTAGGCTGAAGAGTTTGGTTTCCTGAAGGCAAACTTTTTTTAGGAAATAAAAGTGTTGCTTAAGGCCCATTCTGCCAATCAGAATATCAGAAATCAGCCATAAACACAGGCAAGGGAGGTGAGTTCCTGGTATGTTTACAGGGCCTGAAACTATGGTATAATGAGCCAGTTTTATCTACATCTCTTCTGATGTGGGTAGGGACATTTTCAAAGGCAGTGTCACCTCTCAGGAATGCAGGAATGAGTCTCTTCTCCAGCATTTCTTTGTCATTGAGGCATTTTGCATGAAAATGGGATTCCTACTGCTTCTGTTTCTTGAGCTGGTTGCTTTCTTCAGAGCTGAAAGTTATACTGTGGCAGGCCAGCTTCAGGCATTCATAATTGAAAATAAGCAGGAGTTTAAAAGAACTCACTGTAATTAAAAGAGTAACCTCTGCAATCTGGGAACTGAGGAGTCAACCTGAGCTGTAATTATGTTATATAAAGTGTGACCAGGAGCTCAAAGAAGGCAGCAAGCGCTGGGGAGCATTGAAGGAAGAAAGGCAGGGCCACTGAGATGGATCATTAAATTGTGGAATCAGGACACACACACTGATGTGGAATAAGCAAACTTTGCCTGATGACTGGGTTGGGGGAAAGACTGAGGATTCACCAGCCAAAGTTCCTGGATGAGGATACCCTTGGAACTGTCTTTTTGTTGAGTTCCATTATTGGTGTTGAGAGTCTCTCTCTCTCTCTGGAGGAATGGGTACTTTCCTGTATGTATAACTGCCATTTATCACAGGAATTTTCCACCAAACAACTGTGTGAGTTAGTGAGTAAAGAGAGTCTCTTTCATGAGAAAGAGAGAGATTCAGAGAGAAATGAAGAGCAAACATTTTTTTGAGCACCTTACATGTGTCAAGCTTTCTGTATATATATTCTTGTTTTTAACATACAACAACCATAGTGAGGCTGGAATTATTATGAGGAAACTGAGTCCCAGGGAGATTTAATAAATCCTACAACTAGGACATGGTAGAGCCGGGATTAGACCCCAGATCCACGTGGTTTGAAGCCCAAGCTCTTATCCCCAGAGGAAGGTTTTGTGATGCTTGGTTGGTACAACTGAAGAGTTAAAATGGTGAAAAGAGTCCAACTGTGTCTGTCTTTCCTGAGTTCGCCCTTTTAGATGAGAGCATCACTCAGATGCCTGGTTTCGGAGAGAAAGGAAGACTGGTTTTTGTTGTCTGAGTGCATTTTTAACATCTCTACCCAAAATACCTGTTATGCTCTGAAAGTCCTAGAATAACTATTTGTAGTTGGCAGAATTTAATAGAAATGGCACATCTCAGGATCAGAAGAGGAAATAGGAAAGAGAGTGCTCAGAGAATAAAGGCAGAAGTGATAGAAAAGACAAGCCTGGGTAGGGGCCAGAGGAAATAGCATCTGAGTCCCAGGGAAAGAGGGGGAAGATTTTTAATCTTAAAGTATGGAGTGCTCATCCAGATAAATTGTGCTAATATTAAATGAATTAGAAATGTAAAAGTTTGCACCTGTGCTACAATTTTGCCTTAAAATGTATAATGTTCTTTCTCAACACAAGACTGCTGAATAAACTATAAAAAACCTACGCGTCAGGCTATCCACTGGGTATACAGTGGGAATATGGCAGACATAGTCCCATCTAGTGGAGAATATAGAAAAATATGATAGGGGCTGACAGGGAAAGGATTGGGGCTCTGGATCAATGACTAACTCATTCCAAAGGAAAAGAAGAAAGAGACATGAGAGATGACTAAGACAACCGTGTGGAATAGAGAGTATATCACAGCTCTGAGGGGCTGGAGGTCTCCATAGCTTACCAGTGGAATTTGGGCGGTGATGATGTTCACTTCACAGATGGAAACAGAAGAGCAGAATAGGTTGGGCTGATTGTTAGGTCATTCATTGTTAATCCATGCAAGGGTCCTAGAATCAGTGTAACACATTTCCTGACATTTTTACAGAAGAGCTGCTTCCTTCTTTGTAGTTAACTACTTTGCAGAGGGTAGAACAATCATTTCTGAGAAGAAAATGAAATACAAACAAGTGCATAGCCCATAGAAAGTTTTGATTATTATCCAAATTAATTATCAGATGTTCTGGCCTCAAGTCCTGACCCCAATACTGTTATGGGCAAGTCACTGAAAGTCACTGAGTCTTAGTTTCCTCATCTGTCAAGTCTGTCAATACAACACACACGCTCACATAATTAACGTTAACATTAGGGAAGAGGATGGTATGGAGGGTTGATGTCAGTGGACAAGTAGAGGATGTTGCAGTGTAAACTTCAATGACCAACACTATCTATGAGTTACGTATTCCTGTTCATTTCATCCTTCAGCAGGAAATCTTTGCTCAAGCTCCAGACTGGAGGCAGTAGTCTTCCTTAAGCTTCCACATCACCCTGCACAGTCTTAGCGCGCACTACTTTATGTTTGAATATTCTCTCTCCATGTCTTTCTCTTTGATTACATTGGTCTTTTTGAAGGATAGCTTTTTGCCTAGTTCATCTCTGTAATCCTGTGGACCTGGCACGTGTCATAGAGTTAGCACTTGGTCGTTTTTTCATGAATTCTATTGAACTGTAAGTTCATCAAAGAATTCTATGGAAACTCAGACCGGAAGTGAAGATGGAGTGAAATGCTAACCTATCCAATACTTTCCCCAGGTAGACAGACCTGTAATGGAAGCAACAGACTAAAGAGTACTCAATTAGTACATTGTATCTGATTGACATGCTGAGTGGGCCCAGGGCCTATAGGAATAGCTAGGCATGTTTCAGGTCATTAATCACAGGAGAGTGCTGGTTTTGTTTGTTATCTCTTCATCTACAGAGTTTTCAGTGTGTTGGAGATAACCTTGAATTATCCTAGATGGATGACCGGTGACTTTGGAGGATTTTATAGGCTGATTTCTTTTTCACAAGAGTGGTTTGGGTGATTTTCATATTCTCTCAAAAATAGAGGCATCTCCTCTCCTGAATTCAGCTTCGCTAAGTAACTACTGCCCTTCTCAGGAAAAAGTCCTCTATGCCCGCTTATGTCTGGCCTTCCAGAGAAACTGAAATGTTCAAGCCATCGGTCACACATGGTTGAACAATTTGTGCTTTCCTCTGTTTTCACTTTGTGTTTCCATTTTCCTCCCTCTAATATACTTTTTCCCATAGTGGAGAAGTTGGTGATTGATGGGGCAAGGAGGCAGGAATCTTGTACATCAGTTGAATTAGAGCTGCCTGGTATAGGACATGTTCTAAGTAAGCTACACTCATCATTTTTGGGGACCTATTGTCCTGGAGACACAGGGCTTAGTGAGACCAGAGGGAGACAGCAGGGTCAAAAGAATGAGCCTGTCTTTTTTACATGGAATTCAGAGACATACTGTTCTCCCGGTGGCTTTTTATTTTATTTTTTATATGCACGTATAGATGGGATTGGAGGTGAGCGGACATCAGAAATACAGAATCTCAAGAATCAAAGGAAAATTCAAAGTTATGAAGGCCAAAAGTTCATCCTATTTGGATCTTCTCAACAACATTTCTTTCAAAAGTTCTTGCAGTGTCTCCCTGTTTCCAGGACAGGGAACTCCTCATCTGCAATGCACCCAGGATCATTTTTGGACATCTTTGACCAACAGGAAATTATCTATCTCTTTCTCTTGCTTCTACCACTACATCATATAGCCTTTCTGATAAATTAAGATAGAAACAATTCTCCCCTTGCCTTTTCTATAACAAAATCATTCCTTATGTAATGTGATTTTGGTTTCTTTCAAGGCCCAGTTCACCCCCCTTGAAAATATTCTAGCTGGTCTGACAGGTCAGCCTTCCCACCATCATGAAGTGTTCTGACATCTCACTGCCTTCATCTGTCTCACTAGGAGCCAGGTAATAACTCCTCAGAATTGGTATGGTTTATGCCAAGGAACGCTGTGGTTCAATCTATTACAGCATCTGTTAGTCACATGGAACTGTTGTTTGTTTGTTCCTTTGGGTTGCCTTTGGCCATGTGCTGCAGGTCACATGACAAGGATGGTTTTATTGGTTCTAATTGTTAAAAAGACCATTGCAGGAGTTTGTTCACTTTCTGTCACTGCTGTTACACAATACTGCTGTAGCTATCAGGAACAAAGCAGGGCTGGGAGCATGGCTAGATTTTGTGGGTGGGGTGAGAAGGAGGAAGACCACTAGAAGATTCAGTAAGGCAGGTGGACCAGGCAGAGGGAGGTCCATGCGAGTCATCTACATGGTGGAGAACAGACAGAGATATTTTTTTCTTTTTGCATTTGCTTTTGTTTTTGTTTTGTTTTTAATGATGAGACCCCTAAGGACTCAAATCTAAGTTCCACTAAGCCAACTAAGGCAAATAGGTCCTAAGGTTGCAAAGAGAGAAAGTCTAGACTCCAAGAGGGGGATCAGACAGGCTAGGAGTTCAAATGAAATAAAGGTTATGACACGTAAACTGTTAAGTGGTGGACAAATCTAAGCTGATTGTTTTTTTAAGACTGAGCCCCTGGGAAAGCTGTCTGGGAAACCAAATGGTCTAGAATTACTAATTGACATTCTCATAACTTGTTATTTATTATTCACAACACTTTGCATATTTCCTGGCATGTAATAGATATTTAATAAGCAATATGTATTGCATCTTAATAAAGAACTCCTAGTTTGTTTGTTCTTTTTCTTAATTTGGAGACTTGGATGTGCCCAGGATGAGTCAAAGAATAGCCATGAGGTGAAAATGCTTGTGATTTAAAAAAAATAACATAAACTCTATCACTCTAGGGCTGCCTTGGTATAATAAAAATATATATTTGCTCTTTTTCTCTGGTTCCTGGTACAGAGAGTCTAATAAAACTCTTGGAATTTCCTGACTGTTAGGAGTGTCTTTGGAACATACCTGTGTGGATGCTAATGAGGTAACTCATGGCGAGGCCCTCAGATAGTTTCAGGATGTTGGCTGGCCATCAGAAAGATCAAACACATGATTTCAGAGCAAGAATTCTCAGCCCCCTTCTCCCTTCTACGGAAGGAAAAGGGGCTGGAGATTGGGTTGAATAGGGGCTGGCCCGGTGGTATAGCGGTTAAGTTTGCACTTTCTCTTCAGCTGCCCAAGGTTCGCTGGTTCAGATCCCAGGCATGGACCTGCATACCACTTATCAAGCCACGCTGTGGCAGGCATCCTACATATAAAATAGAGGAAGATAGCTCAGGGCCAATCTTCCTCAGCAAAAAAGGAGGAGGATTGGTGCTGGTGGATGTTAGCTCAGGGCTAATCTTCCTCAAAATAAAACACAACCCTAGACACTTAAAAAAACTCTCAAATGATGAAATTTTGAGAGCTTCCAGATTGTTGAGTACATCAAGATGCAAGGAGGGTGGTGCACCCAGAGAGGACATCGAAGCTCCATGGGACCCCATCCCCATTCCTTGCCCTATGCCTCTCTTCCATTTGCCTGTTCCTGAGATGCATCCATTGTAACAAACTGGCATACATAACTAAAGTGTTTTCTTGAGTTCTCTGAGTATTTCTAGCAAATTATTTAACCCGAGTGAGGGTTGTAAGAACCGCCAAATTTGTAGCCAAGTTGGACAGAAGTGCGAGTAGCCTGGGAACCCAGAACTCGTGACTGGTGCCTGAAGTGAGGGCTGTCTTGTGGGACTGAGCCCTCGAGCCTGTGGCTGAGCCCTTAGACCAGATGCTAACTCCTGGTGGTGTTGGCACAGGACTGAATGGTTGGACACCCTGCTGGTGTCAGAGAATCAGAGAGCTGCAGCAAAGTGTAGAAGAAAGATAAACTTCTCAGCAGTCAGCACTCTTTTGTTCTACCCCTAGCTTTGCCACCACCTCACTTATGACACTTGTCACCAGGGGAGTTAGAACCTAATATAAGCTAAAATATAATGATAATAAGTTTTAGGGAGACAAGGCACTGACTATAAAACTATTTTTTGTGAGAAATATAAACCTTATTCAATATTTAACTACCAGTTACATAATTTTGACTATTTTACTCACTTGCTTATAAACTTTTTATGAGTGCATCCAAAGTTAATACCAAAAACCAAATACCAAATTGGCCTTCAAAACTTGCTGCCATTTTAGCACCTACCTACTTTTTCTGCCTCCTGCACAGCTCTACCAGGTGTCTATCATTTTGAAATTGGAGAATCTCCCAGTGTGATAGAAAATGTGATGACTCCATATCCTGGTTGTCTCATGTACAAAACAGTGGCCTACACAGAGCTAATACTCATTGTGTGTCCCTCACACATATCATTTGCTCTGAGTCTCAGCTTTCATGCCTGTAAGTGGGGCACTGATATGGGCTGAACTGTGTCCCTCCCCAAATTCATATATTGACACCCTAACCCCCAGGACCTTAGAATGTGAGCTTCTTTGGAAATAGGGTCATTGTAAATGTAACTAGTTAAGATGAGGTCATAAAGGAGTAGGATGGGCTGCTAATCCAATTTGAGTGGTGTCCTTATAAAAAGGGACATTTGGATCCAGACAAGAGCACAGGGAGAACACCATATGAAGATGAAGGCAGATACCAGGGTGGTGCTTCTACAAGCCAAGGAATGCCAAAGATTGCCAGCCAACTACTGGAAGCTGGCAGAGAGGCCTAGGACAGATTCCCACAGCCCTCAGAAGGAACCAGCCCTGCTGACACCTTGATCTTGGACTTCTAACATTCAGAATGTGGGACAATACAGTTTTGCAGTTTAAGCCTTTGTGGTACTTTGTTACAGCAGCTCCTAGGAAACTAATACAGGTCCTAATATTACATTCATAAGCCTGATTTTTTAATATAAATTTTAAAAGAGGTAACTATGAAAAGAAAAGAATTTGGTATAGAGTCTAACACCAAGTGAGTGCTCAGTATAAACATCTTGAATAAATATGAACAAATAAATAAAAAGGTTTTTCCCTTGTCTTTCCAACATTACTGGGGAAAACAGAGATGTTGACCTCAGGGAGAAATGTACCAATTGTTGTAAAGGTCAGAGGTCAGCCCTGGAGACCAAGAGGGTTTGATGTACACTTTTCTATGCTGTTCTGAACTGTCCACACTCTGAGATCAATGCCTGTGATGTTGTCTCTTGTTGCTTTTGTATTTTAAGGATATCATTCAAGGAAAGGCGGCTTTGATTTGGAAAGAGAGAGAGGCTGAGTTCTATTATCTGACCTAGTTGTATTTATTATCTTCATCCAACTTGTCTGTTTTACCCGAAGAATCCTAGACAAGACAGTCATAGTTGGCAGGGGAAATAAAGAATTTACAAAAAGCGCTGGATCTCTGCAAATGGGCCCTTTTAAATACATCTACCCTGAGAGTCTGCACTGGGCATCTTGTAAAAATCAAAGTGTTTGAAGAAAGCAGTGAATGTCGACACCTAAGAATAATCAAACACTACATTTTTCACATAAAATTGGCAACGACTAAAGAAGAAGAATATCTATTGATGAGAGTAAGAGAATGTGGGCTGGTGGGTGTTAAATGGGATCAAATTTTCAGCAGAGCAAATAGGGAACGTGTATCAAAGCCTTAACAATGTGCATTTTCTATAGGCCTCAGCATTTCCATTTTTCAAAGTTGATTCTAAATAAATAATATTGGATGTGAACAAAAACATTGAGCAAGGCTATTTATCACAATGCTATCTATAAAAAGAAAACAGAAATTAATTTTAATGGTTAAGAGAGAGATTAGATTAATTAATTAAATCAATTAGATTATTGAAACATATAATGGAATTCCATGTAGACATCGAAAATGGCAACATAAAAGGATAACTAATTAATTTAAAATTATAATATTTTATTTATTTTAGCTGTATATATCTATCTATATCTTTAAAGAAATTATATTTTACTCCACCACATTTAAGAGTAGGACATGATATAGTCTTATATTTCTCTAAATAAAATTAGCAGCATCTGCCTACATGACTGGTGCTAAATTCATTCTCAGACATTAGTGGGTGGCATGCTTGGGATGCTACAGGAACCTTAAGCTTATGTGCTGCCATAATCTGGGGGAGGTATTGGTTCCTTATACCATTTTAGAGATGTCCCCAATCCAAACCCATTTTTTCTTTCCAAGGCTGGTGGTGCACACACTGAACATGACGATATTCTGCTGCAGCTCCTAAAACCATGACTCTTAGTGTGAACTCCCTCCCCAATCCGTACACCACTGTCTGAGGTCCTCCCACAGCTCTCAGGAGCTCTGTGGAAACAGCATGCAAATCCTTGACATTAAGGGCTTAAAGTGTCCTCCTCAGCCTCAAGCATTTGACTCTCCAAGGTTGGGACTGCCTATGGGCTCTCAATTCCAGGCACTAGCCTACATGCCCTTCACTTGTGAGACTGCCCACTGCAGTCTCCCTCGCTGAGTCTGAAATTTTAAAGCTAGGAAACAAAATCACTGTTTGTTTAGGGGGTTGTTGGCTGGGAGAAAGCGAGAGATGGTGGGAGGGAGAAGTTCATATCTGAAGAGAAACAATTCTGCCTTTTCTTCCTTGAGAAGGAAACGTAGATGCCAAAATCAGTTCTTTTCCTGGTAACCTACTCTTTAATCCATCTGTGACGGTACTGAGTCTCGACAGTCAGATGACCTTGGAATCCTGCTCAGGCCTTTCCTTTCAGTAGGCCCAAAGAAACTTGCTTACATCTGTCTGCTTCAGTTTGATTATCTGTAAAATGGTCATTTGAAATATGACCTAGTAATATTACCTACTTGCAAGTAGTCAGTACAGGTTGGAGATTCTTTTTTTTTTTTCTTAAAGATTGGCACCTAGGCTAACAACTGTTGCCAATCTTTTTTTTTTTTCTGCTTTATTTCCCAAACCCCCCACCCTCCCCCTGGTACATAGTTGTATATCTTAGTTGCGGGTCCTTCTAGTTGTGGGATGTGGGACGCTGCCTCAACGTGGCCTGACGAGCGGTGCCATGTCTGCGCCCAGGATCCGAACCCTGGGCCGCTGCAGCGGAGCATGTGAACTTCTCCACTCGGCCACAGAGCCGGCCCCCAGGTTGGAGATTCTCTCGGGAAGCTGACTGAGACAGAGGTTAGCGTGGGAAACCTTACTGAGGGGTCTTCTCAGGGCCAGCACTTGCAAGAAAAGATGGCTCGGGGGGGGAGAAGTTACAAAATAAAAACAGCCCCATGAGGAGCTCTGAGACTGGGACTGTCCTTTAGAGAAGGCCCAATTGGGGTGTGGCGGGGGGCCCTTTATTCCCCCATATGGGTCAGCATTGGATGCAGGAGGGCCCCGGAAGTGGGGTGAGAGTTTGGGAGGCAGTTCTTTACAGCGAGGCAATTCTTGATGAAGGTTGACACCCGAGCATTGTCAGCAAGACAATCTTCCCAGCAGTTGGAAAATCTGTCCTTCAGTTCTGAGGGGAGCTCTGGAAGGTGCAGGACAGCACCTACGACAGTAGTTAAACAATATGACATTTGCAAAGATAAATGATGCCTAGTGTCCAGCACATATTAAGAGCTCCATAAACATTAGTGTGCATGTGCTTCTGCTTTATGAGTATTCTTGGAATTATATACTAAAATGTCAACAGTGTTTAACTTGGTGGTGGGACCATGGCTGCTTGCTGTTTTTTCCCTGTGTTTTCTGTGCTTTCAGTTTCACAGTTCTCTATTGCCTTAGGCCACCTTCCAACTACCTGGTACAGATACGGGCAGATGTCAGACTCACTGGGTAGCTGAGCTGTGTCCTGAGAAGTGGGAAGAGAAACACACCACCCTAGTCAGATTTCTTTATATCACTTTGTTGCACTTGACTTAGTGTGTCCAAATACATCCCCCCAACACCTTACAGAGTTTGGGTCTTCAGAAGTACTTCATGAATGTCTACTAAATAAATGAGTATATGAAAATAAAAATACAGCATCATCTCATGTGCTTCTTGCATACATTTCTTCTTCCATTCATTTGGCAATTCACGTGTTTATTCATTCACTTATCCTTGCATTTATTCAGCAATCAAATATGAGATTCATACCCTGGACCAAATACTATTCTAAGGCCACAGACACTCCCAACAGGAATAGCTTCAGATTGATGTGATTTCAGCTCCAGACATCACTTGGGTCAATCAAGCTTGAATTATCTAAACTTTAAAAAAGAAAGTTAGTGTAGTAAAAACGGTAGAGTATGAGCAGCATTACATAGGACAGGAAGAGGTGCAAGTTTTGGAACTTCAAAATCCTCACTTGGGGATGCACAGTTGCAAATGATAATATCTGAGTGAGTGAAGATCAGATCAAAGCTATAGAAAGTTCGATTCTGCCCCACACCGCAACCCCCCCCCCCCCCCCAAGGTCAGCCTTATGTATCTAAGACTGGAGTGACTCTGTGCTGGGGTCATCTCGTATCAGCCAGGTGCACTTTATCCAATTTTGGTTCGTGCAAGATACAGCATGAGTAACAAAACGCAGTACAGCATTCTACCCTCAGCCTTGGAAATAGTTCTCATTTATCACTCTCAGCTTTCTCAGGCTAACAACATTGGTCTACGTGTATTCCTATAATTTTACCCGCAGAAAGAGAACAAAGGTCAGCTACCCAGGAGTTTCTGGGGGTCATGATAATAGGCCACAGGCCAGTTATAGGGTGTATCTTTCAGAGAGTGACCAATAAGACTTAAGATCCCCGAAGTCTTTTGATCTAGTAGAGGACATAGAATACAGGCAAAAATGATATAAACAACACCAAAAAAGATAAGTGTTAGAAGTAACATTGAGGTGTGGTGAGACCTGGATAAAAAGAAAACTAGTAGTCTCAAGTGATAAGCTAAAGGAGGGGGTCAGTAAAAACTTAAAGAAGGTGGCACCCTGGTTGGCTCTTCAGTGTTCAGATGGACAAGAGAGAGTATTCCAAACAAAGCTAATGACATGAATCAACAAAGACAAACAAACACTTGCTGTCAACGTTAATGGGAGAGCTGTAAGATAATGTATGTCAGATGGTCTTACAACGTTTAAAATGTGAGGCATCACATTACTAATTAGTTATTATTGCTATCCACAGACCCTATCTTATTTGTGAGACAATATTTTGGTGTCTCTTTTCTCAGGGAACATACAGAAAAACATGTCTTGTTTTTCTCTAACACGTACACATACCAGTCAGCTTCTTTCTGATACCTTGTCAAAGGTCCGTTCTAAGCACACTTGACCTCTTCAGATTACATTGCTGGCTTTCTTAAGCATTAAATAACTGGAGGAGAACCACTGGTTGAGGTCAAGTCATTTATCAGGATCAATAGCTTTGACTGACTCTGGGTAAATGTGGTGCACTTTCCACATTGAAAGGTCAGAATCTGTCAACTAGCAGGAAATGCTCTAAGCTCAAATAATGCATGTCAGGATAGCATAAAATGTTGATTGCACTGTCCAGGGGCCATCTTGAAACATCCTCATTCCTTTCGTGTCTAAAATAGCCGCTAGATGGCACTGCTATTTCAAAATGGGTTATCTTGGAAAAGAATGGAAGCTCCATCACCATATTCAGCCCCCGCCTCATGACCCCCCTCTTTTTCAAGTTTACGTTATGTATGTGGGCTGGGCTCAGGTATCCATTCTTCATCTCTTATCCTGTCAGTTTTCACACATAAAAAAAACAAAGGTAGTAATAACACTTACTTGGCGTTCTTGTGAAGGTCACATTTAATAATGGATAGTAACATATTCTGTTTGGATAGTAAGTTATTCTGTGGACTCTAAAGCACTGAATAGATATTGTCTAATTATTACCAATACTATAAGTGAAAGGAATATAAAGTTATAAGAATAGAGAATGTAGTTGATAATGACCCAATAGCTAAGCTTCGTAAGTCATAAGATGAAGAGACCAATGACAAAGGATGGAGATACTGAAAAACTTACCAAATTGTCCATCTCAAAAGCCCAACTAAAAAACAAAGAATATGTAAGGGAGCTTTTCTAAGCATCCCGTTATGTATCTATATCTCTAAGCAGTCTCAATTCTAGGTACATTTTTGGTCTACTTGGTGCAAACATCAGAAGAAAAATCCATATGTATTTGTCGTAAAACATATTGAAAACATTATTCATTGTTTTATCTAGTGATCCGTTACATAACATCTCAGGAGATAAGTTTCCATTAGCATTTAGTATAAGGAAAATGATAAAGAACTGGTCTACTACATTTTATCAGATAGTGAGAGATTGTGTAACATCATCTCTTTGTTCCTTGGCTGCCGAGAGACTCAGAACAATTTTAATATTCATCCTCATATTAACCCTTCTGGTTGGCATATCCTGATGTTTCCTCTTTTTTGTGGCTTGAGGTCTATTTCTTTTCCAAAAATCAAAAACGTGTATTTGACTTTTATTATGGTCTATTTCAAATCCTTTTTGGAGTGAGTTAGAATATGGATAAATAAAACATGATAAAATTTTTTAAATGTGTTTTAAAATGCTTTGATTTGTCAACCCAGTAAAAGTCACTCTAGCTTCATTCAATAGTTATTTGCTTTTTGCACAGTACCCTCTGAATATTAAAAACAAAAGAAATAAACAGCCTTTAATTAGAGACTAATGTTGTCAGGAGACAAAATATAGCTATATTATTAAATTGCTTTGCAAGGCGTCATCTAATTTAGTGCTAAGGAGAGTTTGAGGATATCACAAAGGATTTAGAGAGATCCCCACTGAGAGATCTGGAAAGCCTTCCAGGGAAGTTTGACTTAAGTATGTCCTAAAGGTCGAGGAGTGTTGAGATAGATAAGCAGAGGGCAAAGAAAAGATGGGAGGAGAGATGAGAACCTACTTGAGATCTAGAGAACAGTCAATTAATCTGGCTTTAGCAAAGGGTTTGTGGCATAGTCTGAGCACTGAAAACAAGAATCTGAAGAATTGAATGCAAGACTAAGGAATTACTACTCCTTGTATAAATGGATATAATGTAACTAATGGGCAAAATGCAGGCTAAAGTGAGTAGCTCCTCATAATTTATGGTTCTCTAGATAGAGCACCTACCTATTGAACTAATTGCTGATGCTTCAATATCCCCAGGCTGCTCCTTGGGCTCCACAAATAATTGAAAGACCAGGTGCTCAAATATGATTGGTTTGTAGATGACATCTACAGCGAAACTCCTGGAAACTGTTCTATAGTGAATTCCAATTTAGTTGAATATTGACCATTCAAAAATATTCTTGTTTTTATGGAATGTGGTGCCAGGTTGGGGTCCCTCAAAGTCAAGGTAAAATTCATATTCCGAGATTTTTTCTTTGTAAGATTCTACAGGCTTGGCCCAGAAAAGTTAATTATTTGTTTATGGAATTTTTATTTCTTCTCAATTCTCTCTCTCTCTCTTTTTTTTTTAAAGTTGGATGGGAAAGCATTAGGTACTGGCAAGCTTATTTAATTCACCAGGGCAGTTAATTACATTATCTAACACCTAGAGTCCTTCGATATCTGAAATAATTATAAGTATCTCCATAGCCGATTTTCCCCAGGGTAAACAGCCTTCATTAATCAATTATGCCATATGAGTATGTGACATAGCCTTGAGCTGCCACTCTCACAGCATCCCTAGTACCTATTAATCTCCTCTGAATACGTTACTATTGCTATATACGTATATTCTTTGTAAAATATAGAAGCCATATCTGACCATAAAAGAGAGCAGGGTCATCCCTTCTATTGTTCTAGTTATTATTCATTTATTCACTTTCATTCATTCAATAAATATTTGTTAAGCACCTATTATGTGTCAGGTAGTTCACCAAACAGATAACTGTCTCCTCCCATGAAGCTTACAACTTAAAGGAAAGATACACACCAAACAAACAGACGTGTATGCAGTGACAATTATGTGAAGGCTACTTTGAGAGTATTGAATAGTTGGAATGTGGTGGTCAGGGTTGTCTTCCTTAAGGAAGTGATCTTAAAGCTGTGACAGAAAGAATGAATAAGAGTTGGAAAGATGAAAAGAAAATGGAGGAAAAATAATCTAGTTGTCTGAAATGAAGTAAGCTACTAAAGTTTCTGTGCCTCAGTTTCTACATCTGTAAAAAGGGAGCAATAATGAAACCTATCGCATAGAGTTGTAGGAAAAAATGAGATAAAAGAGTGAGAAGAGCACCTGGCTTGATGATGTTGATGATGATGATGATGATGATGACAATGACAACAATGATGACTGTTATTTAGAGAAGAGGTAAAAGCAACTGGGAAGGCCCTAAAAGAAGGGGTATGGTAGGCGTGGTCAAGAAGCCAAATGAAGAACAATGTGTCTGGAGTATAGAGAGTGAGGAAGCATATAGAAGAGTGGGAAGAGAGGCTGTTTGGACCCACAGGAAGAGAGCAGAGGCCTTTTGGAAGTCGTGTCTACCTTTCAATAGACTTGAGCTTACTACTAACGGGAGAGCACAGCAAATTCCCATTTTTCTCAGCAACTCTCATTTTTCCCTTGGCTGTCTTGCTTTTTATACGACCTGGTTGTAATGTGAATGCTGTTTAGTGATTTTGTGATTTTGCTTCTTTTCCCTTTAATTTGTTCTTTAATTGGCGTGATCCCTAAACCATACAAAACAATTCTCGCCCTCCCACCTGTTGGAATTACCGTCGACCTTCTTGCGCGTGAATATTTGTTCGGTGTTTCAGTTCTCCTTCTGCCTCCACCAAGCTCAGCTATACACAGTTAACTCCTTTAATCTTGTCTCACCCAGTTAGTCCCATTTTCTTAATCATTTTTGTTTCTCCTCTCACTACTCCCTTGGAAATTGCTTTATCTCATGGTCAATTTATCACATAGCCATTTAATTTTTACCAGGCTCATAAACCCTTGGTGGAAACAGCACTGGGAAGCATATTTGCTCTCACTGAAAATCCCACTTTTCTGAGTATATTCCTCACTCTTGCCTTATAGATTGGTTTATATACAAAAAGTTGAGTGCAATTCGCAGGATGTGTGTGTGCTAATGGCATTGCCATTTGGACTGTTTAATCTGAGGGGGAGAGGGCCTGATGAGGAGAGTACAGGTGTAAAAAGAACCCGTACTATACCATTAGACCCACCTATTGGCTGTGTGACTGACTCAGCCTCTCTGAGCTGTGGGGTCTTCTGCATTAGGTCCTCGTTAAGCAAGTAGTTCTGGCATCAGATTTGGCAGGGTATAAATCTCTGCTCTGTCCTCTGCTAACATGGCAACCTTGACTAAGTGACTTAACTGCTCTTCACTTTAGTTTCTTCATATGTGAAACGAGGATAATGACCACACCCTGGTGACAGGGCTGTTGTGAAGACGAGCTGCAAAGCACTTAAAAGACAGCCTTGCAGGAGATGAGGGCTTGTAAATGTTGGCATTTTCTGTAAAATGGGTACAATAAAACCTATCTCACGAGATCATTGTGGATATATATATCTGACATGTAAATATATATATATATATATATGACATGTAAGTCACCTAGCTATTGTAAAATTTCATGGACGTTCACTAAATCTAATTTCTCTGTCTTCCACATTAGTTTCTTTCACAAATACATTACGTAGAGTTAAATTTTTCGGAAAATGATAGAAAAATAAAATCATCAGATGACTAGTGGAAGATATAATTGATTACTTACCAGTTTCTTGAAGGAATGACGGCCTTCTAAGATTTGTAGCAATAGAAGAAATCACAAAGACAGACATATTCAATTACATATAATTTTAAAGTGTATGCACAATGAAAAAATACTGTAACTGAAATAAATAGGAAAACAACATATTGAGAAAAATATTTTCCCAAATATGCCAAAAGAAATTGTTGTGAAGATCAAATGAGATTAAATGAGATGAGGTATGTGAAAATGCATAGTCAACTGTAAAACACCATAAAAATGTTTATGTTCTAAAAAATTATGCTATGATTCCTTGAGCAATTAATTATTATGCACCAGGCATTTATATCCATATGATCCTAATGCTAACTGGGGTTTATATCCATATAATCCTGATGCTAACTGGGGGCTCCCTGCACCTTCAGATCTCCCTAATTCTATGACTTTGGAATGGCGGAAGCTTTGATGGGAGAAATCCCATTAATCTTATGTCATCCCTCTCCTCATGCCCCCCTAGCTACACTCTGGGCCCCTGAATTTCCTTGAGGCTCTCTGTGCACTTTTCCATGTCGAACTTAATTGTTCCCTTTAAAATGAACTCACTCCATCCACATAGGTGTGAATATAGGGACTTTAAGAAAAATTTGGGGTGTCCCAGGGTGACACAGGATGTCACTGTAAAGCCTTTGCCATCTTTTTGCCCCCCATCCCCATCACTCTCCTCTTCTTTCTTCTTCTCAGGAGCAAATTTCTTGCTTATCTCGTGAAGAATGATTTCTTTTCCTTCTTTAAAACCTTAAAGCCCACCTCAAGTGGGATTATTATGGCAATTTCTGAACAAAGGAGGCCCTCTTCCTAAGGAAATTCTTATATTAGCCTCTAATAGGATTAAATTTTCTCCATTTAATTATGTATATTATTTCAAATCCTCACAAAAGTCTTGTAAGGTATGTCCATTCTCACATTTGGTGCATGAAGAAATACAGACAAAGGGAGATGAAGTACCTCTTTGAAATTAGACATCAATAGGTGTCTATGTGCCCTTAATAATAATTAAAGCGGTAATATGTAAATATATAAATAGTATATATGCAAAAGGTATATACGTAAACAAATTAGAGAAAATATTTATATCTCAAAGAATGTGAGCTATCAATTATCATAATAAAAAATAGAAATCCTACTCATTTGCTTCCATCAATATATTACCACTATCTGTCATACAATAATAACAACCAAGAACAATAATAATAATATGTAACATAGGTTAAGTATTATCATGTACCAGGCAGCATTTTCGTGCTGTACATGTATTAACTCATTTAATCCTCACAACAGTCTAACCAGCTAAACACTATGATTATCCCCATTCTATGGATAAGAAGCAGGAGCAGAGAGAAGTTAAACAACTCGCCCAAGCACACCTGCATGTAATCCAGTACGTCCTCCTAACCTCTACACGAGCACAGAATAAAAGATTCGCTAGCACTTGCAATCGAAGACCTTGAAAATCACACCATAGCAAATCTCAGTTTTACGTTTTTTAAAATTAGGAAATATTTTGTTTAAAATCAATAATACCAAGTACTAGTGACATTGTGATAAAACTGCATAGACGCGTAGTAAGCGATCATGGAAATTTGGCCTTTTTTGAGAGACAAAATATGATTCATAATCTATGAGTTAATAATCTATCTCTGGGGAATTTATTATAAAGAAACAATTTTTAAAAAAATATAAAAAAGAGATATAACCCACGTTACTCATTGCAGCTTTGATGTCTAGCAACTGGGTAAATAAATTGTGGTACATCAATTCAATGGAATATAATACACCATGAAAATTTCAGTTATGGGAAAATTTGTACCTATAATGTTAAGTAATAAAAACCAATGAACACAGTATACATGTATTATTATTACTGTTAAAAAGATATGTGCTTATGGACAAAGACAGTAATCAATACAACATGTATGAAGTTAAATTGGTAGAAGATGAGTAATTATTTTAACATTTTCGTTTTAAAATTACTTTTCTGTTATGATATTATTTGCATACTAGAATAAAATTGGCAGACAATATAGGGAATCAAAAGGAGGATGTCATATGCATTATTCATGGCCTTTCTTGGAAAGAGATCTAGTCTTGGAGAGGAAGCCCACGCCGAGCGTGCCCTCAGCATAAGTGCTCTAAACCTCCACCAACCAAGTAGCTTTTGCAGCCAATCTTGTTTACTCAGCATCCTGCAGGCATTCCTTACAGAGTGCCTTTCTGGGCCAGGAGTTATCAAAGGGAGATTGACATACCTGGTCTCCAACTTCCTTGTGAATTGCTACTCTTCTGTTCCACCATTATGTGTCCTATCGTTCAGATATGTTGGGGCTGGGGAATAATTGAGAACCCCTGTGGAAAGGATGAAATCTTCTTATCCAGAAAAGTTCTTGTCCAAACCTTCATCACCCCCTAAATGTTTACATCGTCTTGCTTTGAGTTGTGAATTGTCGTTTGTTATTTGGTGAAGAAGACTGACCCTGAGCTAACATCTTTTGCCAGTCTTTGTCTTTCTGCTTGAGGAAGATTGTCCCTGAGCTAACGTCTGTCCCAATCTTCCTCCATTTTGTATGTGGGATGCTGCCACAGTATGACTTGATGAACAGTGTATAGGTCTGTGCCCAGGATCCAAAGCTGCAAACTCCGGGCCACTGAAGCAAAGTGCACGAACTTAACCACTACACCACCAGGCTCGTCCATGAATAGTCTTATATGTGCATTGTCTTCTCACATTAGTTGGGAGGTCCTTGAGGACAGATAGGACCCAGATCTATTCATTTTGGTGTCAGCAAGTCACAGCGATTTGCCTAACTTGTGCTTCCAATCTTGAGCACTTTTTCCTCTCTTCACTGTCTAAGGAAATCCTACTCAACCTTCTAGCTCTGGTTGGAAGGTCACTTCTCTATAGGGCTTCCCGAAGATGGTCAGGCAGAGAGAGGAGCTCCTGCCTCTTGGTTGCAGCAACTCTTTACACTGTCAGCTATGATATTTCTGATAGTAAACATTTCATTCTACAGTGGGAATATCCTTGTGGTTATGGCCAATTATACAAACAGTATATGTACTTGGTAAAATCTTGACTGTAACTACATAAAGGAGAAAGAGAAATCCTTTACTACATTTATCCCACCTCCTGACAAACACCATGTATATAGAGCACACTATATTTCCAAATTTTACCAATTAGATAAGCATTCATTACACAGGAGTCTTACCAAGCATACTGTTCAGTAATATGCCTTATTTCCCCACATAAAAGTATAGTATGGATAATTACCCACGTCAATTCATATAGACATAGTTTATTTTTCTAAAGAGAGCTATAGTATTCCATAATATGGGTACACAATTACTTACCTATTTCAATGGATATTGAATTCACTTATTCAATTCTACTCAATTATTTAATTCTATTCAATTATTCAATTCTATTCAGTTATTCACTATTCTTAAATAATACTGTAATGAACATCCCTATATATACATCTTTCTTCACTTGTCTATTCTTTCTAGGACAAATGTCTAGAAATGAAATTACTCTATAAATCTATACACATATTAGAATTTTGATATACACCCACACTGCCCACCAGAAAGGCCTCTGTGAGATGGTGTTGAAGTCCTTGGTTTTTTGTGCCCTTGCCAGCACTGATGATCTTCATACTATATTTTAAGTGTTATTTCTCTGCCTTCTTACTAGACTGATTTTATACAGAGCAAGGATGGTATTTTTATCTTCTGATATCCAATTAGGTTCTTTAAAAACATGTATGAACACTTGGTAGAAGGCATTCTATTTCTAAAATAAATGTGAGAATTTTAAAGTGATAAATCATATAGTGGATTTTATATACTGTACAATGTATTCGGGGGACAGTATTAAGGGATATTGGACCTAGAGGGATGGCACATGGAATTCAGGTTCTGTCTTCCATCCACTGTATCCTGAGGCAGGGTACATAAACTCTTTGAGCCGCAGTCTCTTCTTCAGTAAAACGAGCATAACAGTTCCTATAAAATTATTAGAACAGCATTAATGTGAGAAATGAATAAGAAAATCTTATAAAACCTTGCTACTCTCAATGAGGTTTACAAAACACCAGCTAGTAGTGTCAGCTGGGAACTGATCCTAACTTGCAGACTCTCGGGCTATCCTCAGACCCTCTGAACCAGAATCTGCATTTTAACAAGATCTTCAAGTGACTCTTCTTCAGTTTAATATTTGAGAAGCACAGATAGAAAACATTAAGCACAGCACCAGATGCATAACAGATTGTCATCAATAAGATAACAATGACGATGACAACGATGATAATGATGATGATGTGATGTATGTAAAGTACCCAGCATTTAATAAACCATAGTTACTATAATTTTTATTAGCTGTTCAAATTTGGCTTTAAAATAACAACGTGGGTTTATGCGAAATGCCGCATTTCTCTAATGTATGCAAAAGTCCTATTTTGGGATGTTAAGTGATGTGCTGTGCAGTGGGATGGATGTGATTTGCTCTTGGTGATCCATTTGGGAGGTGGTAGAGCGTGGGCTTTAGGAACCAGGAAGGGTTGGATCAGAATCCTAGCTCTGCTTCTCATCAGCAGATGGGTTCCAAGCAAACCGCTTCATGCCCTTGAGCTCCACTCTCTCCAGCTGGTTGTACTGAGACTTTTAATAGTTTACCTGTACAATACCATGGACACAACTTGACATAGTTCAGGCGTCAGGAATAATAGCTAGTAACAGTTGCTGTGTGATAAGTGCTCAACATGTTCCAAATGCCTTACGTAGTTATTCCGTTTCCTCATCGTGAAATCCTATGAGCTAAATATTTATCATCCCCATTTTATGGAAGAATAAATAGTCTCAGGGTTAGCTTAAGTCACTTGCCTAAGGCCACACATCCTATAAATGACATAGTTAAGAATATTAACCCAGGCAGTCCGATGTCAGAGCCTAATCCATCTTTTTCTCTTTTCTTTCTTCTTGTTTCTTCTGTTACAATGCTTCCTTCAGAACGTGATTCCTGAGCCGAGTTTTAGAAGAAAAATAAGAGTCTACCAGGTGCCAGTTCTGATTTAACATCTTCCAAGTACCTTTATCTTTTTCCTCTCGTATCCTCTGCCTTTCTGTTTTTCTCCTCTCTTCCTCTCTCTGGAATTCATTCCTTGATCAATTGCTGATACCGGCAGCTCAGTGTGGCTTCCTCAGTGATGCTGGCTTATATCAAAGATCACTGATCTAAGTCATATTTTCTTTTCTCCTCACCGTCTCATGTTTGACGTATCTTTTAATAGCTTTAAATTACTTTCACGTGTCGACAATAATAATTAACATGCTTACATATTTAATAAGTATCAGACACCATTCTGAGCAATTCACCTGCATTAACTCAGTCAATCCCTGTAACGACTCACTGAGATAGGTGCTAGAGTTATCCCCACTTGACAGAGGAAGAAAGTGAGGCCGGAGAATTTATGTCACTTGCTCAAGGCTACACAGTTGGTTAAGCTGAGATTCAAACCCAGGCAGCCTTGCTATGGAGTCCATGCTTTTAACTATTATACCCATTGCTTCCCACTGATCCGAAATAGCACTGAGAGATCCGTAGGAAGGTGCTGGAATCACCACTTTGCAGATGAGCCCAGAGCCTCAGAGGAGTATACGGTTTGCCAACGATCCCACAGATTGCTGGTTGCAGAACTGGGATTAAAATCCAGGTCTCCTGACTCCACGCTAGCTGAATCCAAGCTCGCCAGAAAGCAACTCAGGAAAACTCCATAGAGAAAGCCGGGAAGGAGTTTGAATGGAAACTGAGATGGGCAAGGTGTCCAACAGGAAGGGTCCTCTGGATTTCCTGTTGTATTTGATTTGTCAATCACGACTGAAGCAACAGTTTTCCTTGTTCCCAGCAAGTCCATTCTGCTAGCATCAGTTTGATCCTGCATCTGGAATCACGTTTGCCTCTGAATTTGCAGTGCAAAGTAGCACGATTTTGTTTTTCCCGTTCAGAGGCTCTGCTGCCTTTCGGGACAGTCTGCCCCTTCCCCTTCACAGCAGTCCCCTGAGGCTGTTAATAGAAACAGTCCAATGAACCCACCAGCATTCCCATTCTCTGTGGTGTGCTGTTATCGTGTCATTTCTGTTTCCTAATTGTTTCTTCCATTCTTTTTAAAAATAGACTCTCTCTCTTCCCATTTTCCAGATCATGTAGCTTGTAAATGCTCTCCATTTATCTTTGGTTCTCCATCTAATTTGTTCCCAAAGTGCCAGCTGTCAGCATTTTGAGACTCAATGTTTGATTTAAAATATTAGATCCTGCTGTTCTCCTCTAGTAAAAAAACAAATGGATGTTCATTTAGAATTAATAGAAAAAAGTTATTTTTAAAATGTACAAAATGTTATTTCTATTTACCTGACTTTATTTCTAGAGTAAAGTAAACAGGGAAAATGCTATCCTTTTTTTTTGAACAGAAAAACAATCTGCAGTTCAGAGAAATTAAATGAGTGACTAGAAGAAGGAGGCTGCCATTCTGCTCCACCTTCCCCTTCATTCACGACATAGGGAAAGAAAATAGACTAATGCTTGGGGTTGAATCCTCACTATCGTTCTTAGCTTCTGGGGAAGCTTGGGCATACCACATACCTTTTCCACATTCATATACGTATCAATTAGAATAGAGGTGATTAAAGATCATATTATCCACACTTGAAAACAAATTCAATCTTGGAGCAAGTCAAGTGTCTAGAGTGCTTCCGGTTTGGTCACACAGATGGATAGTGCTACTTTAAGTAGAGAAAGGGAAGGTGAGATTGCCCAACTGGCACTTGATCTTGTGAATCTAAGGATCAGTGGAGAGGTTGGGAAAGAGTCATAGATTCCACAATGTCTCTGTTCTGCAAATGATGCGCTGCCTTCTCTTGAGTGACCAAATTTACTCATTAATCCAAGAAGGTATCGCTGGGCTTTTCAATGTTGTTCCTTTAAATCATTCCACTAGAGTTGTATTATTCCAGCAAGTCCCAACGGTATCTTTGTGATCCAAAGAGAAACAGCATAAAGCAGTTATAATAGTGCCTGGTATTTTTGACATGCTCAGTAAATGGAACAAGGAAAGAGTGAACTGGGCAAGGTGGGGACCACCAGTTACAGCAGACACAGGGATTGGAGAGCAGTTGTGTTGAGTTCTAGAGTTACAGAGAAAGTGGGCTAGTATGGTGGGAAGCAGAAGTCAGGAGATCCTAACTGAGTCATTCCCCCTTTTCTGGTCTCAGGTCCTGTGGTTGAAAAGGAACAGCTGGATTACAGCAGTCCTAGGATTCTAGTGATCTAGTCATGGGATGAGTGCACAGTATACACTGAGTATATATTGGGCTTTCACAGCATGGGACAATTTCTCTGTATCCTTTTTCCTTTAATACAAAGGATGGAGACAGTAACGATTCTATGAAGACAGAATTTTTTTCTTCCTGGAGGGAGAATGAAATAAGGATGAAAGGCTTTATTATTGCAAAGAAACAGATAACCAGACAATTAGGACCATTAAAAATCGACAAAGCACCAAGCCCAGGTGAATTACACGGCTTCATTCTGAGGGCAATGGCAAGGGATGAGGAAAGCCCACTGGTGGAGCCTCTGGAGGATCAAGAGACGGCACACAGTCACACTACTTCTGAATGCTTTCTGGAATTGGGCAGCCAGAAATGGGCCCATGTATGAAGGCACCGTGGTGTCAAAGGGTCCTTCAGATTACATGTGTCCAAGTGGGTCATCTCTTGCCCCATACAGTCCTCTCTACTCCTTCATTGTGCCACCAGTAACACTGTTTCTTATCTGTCTTTGTCCTCCATTAGAATGTGAGCCTCTCTAGAGCAAAACTTTAGTTTTTTCACGTCAGTCGTGGTGTCATGCACAGAGCAGACACTCAACAAGTTTATGGAATGGCTGAATGAATAAACAAATGAAGTGGGGGAGGCAAGCTTTGGCCTCAGCCCCATATAAGCTCCCTCAGGGACTTATATGTTTTGGGGGAGAATATTTGTAACACCTTTCTTGAATTAAGCAAATTGAGGAATCTTTGTTTTTGTAAGAATCTGGGCAACTCTCAATGAGTCCTAAGAATACGACCTTTGAAAAAGAAATTTGAGAAGAAAAAGCATGTGACCAAAAAAAACTAGCTACTATGTGCACAGGGCTGTTCTTAAAGGCATCATTTTCAAATGCATTCAAAATGTGAATATACAGATAGTAAGTATTGTGACTGATTTTCCTGTGCATCTTGATTGATAGATGAGGTTAAATTCAGAGAGATTAAGTCAGTCAAAATCACAGCACAGTAGACAGGGTGGGACTTTACCCAAAGGATGTCTTAATCCAAAGTGCATTCTCTGTCCATTATGCCCAAAGCTTCCGATTTATAAGACACTGGTCTTTCTATGGCCCTGTTGTAGAAAGCAGTTAGAATTATAGTAGACAAAGCTCATGATCACTATCCAACTTCACTTATTGCACACATCAAATGATAGTGAGTATAAAAGTCCTGTCCTTTGGACATGACTTGCTGGTTCTGAATTGGGGTCTTTGTTCTAAATCTCTGCCTATTGTCTCTCAGACCAGGCGGCTTCTTCAGTGGAGGTCTCTAGATGGAACTCTAACAGGATGGAAAGGAAATGTATTACCATTCCCACTGAATAATAAGAAAATCAAGATTCAGAAAAATGTAACACTCCAAGGTCATTACTGCCCTAAAAAGAGAAAAGTCTGGAGTCGAGTCCCAGGCTCCTGTTTCCTTGTCCGATCTCATTTCCACAGTCCTCAGCTCAGAGCAGCCTGGAGACATTACAGAACTTAAGGAAGGTCGGGGAGCACCTGCTAAAGAGATAGATTGTCTTGGATCTGAATCCTGATGCTGACACTTACCAGTGGTGTGACCTTGGACAAATTGCTTAATATTTCAGGGGCTCAGTTTTCTTTCCCATATAATGAGGGAACTAATACCTACCTCACTGAATTGCTCTGAGAATTAAATGAATCTGTGAATTAATTAACTTATTCTCCGCCTTGTACCAGAAGGATTCAAGGTGGCTTACAAGGACACAATAATGTGATTAAGAATGGGGGATAAAAGAAATGAGAACAAGACTGGAAGAAAGGGGAGTCGGTCCAATGCAATGGATATGAATTGACCCATTTTGCTCAAAGCTATGCAGAAACCAACCCGAAAAGAGAAGCCTTGGCAGCTATACTGTTTTCTGTGTTCATGAGGTTATAAAAGACCCATGACTTAAGGAGAGTGTGGCTATGTTCAAGAAATAAGATATATCTCATATTCCTATATTTAAGATACAAGGTATGCTTACTTACATTCCAGGTTCCAGGCACTACATTAGGCAGTAAGGATCAGTGCTGAAAAAGGCAGAATGGTCCCTGCCCTCATGGATGTGTCAGTCTTCATGAGGAGGACATGTCAGTATGATGTGTCACTTCCATGACAGCATCTTTACCAAAAAATTCAAAGAAGAAGAGCTACATAAAATTCCACATGTCAAACTCTGATCACAGTGTCTGGCACCGAGAAGATGTTTAATATTCATTTGTTTATTTATTTAACAGGCACTTCTTCATCTATTGTACCTATGTCTATGCCTTTTGTAGGTACTGGGGATATGCAGTGGACAGAACAGTCAAACAGTCCTACTGACATTCTAGTTGAGGAAAGAGATGATCAACAAGAGCATGTCATGTGCTAGATATTGATAAGGGAAGGTAGTAAAGAGCACTGAGCGTAGTTCAGAGACAATGGCCAGTGGAGGCCTCACAGAGAAGGTGAGTCTGGATGGGAAGGAAGTGAGAAAGTGAGGGAGGGAGTGTGAAGGTTCTGGGGAGAACATTCCAAGCAAGGAGAATAGCAAGCACAAATGCCAAAGGCTGGCACAGGCTTGGCAGGATCCACACAGTATTAGGCAAGTCTCTTAATTGAAGGTAGCAGAAACTCACCTCCAAACAGGTATAGCAAAAGAGATTTACAGGAAAGTGACTTGAGTGGTTCCTAGAGTCTGAAGATGAGATGTAGAACGGCAGCCAACTTGAAAAGCTCTGGGGGAGCCAAGCCTAGCTATCCAGGATGCTTGCTTTCTCCTGTCCTTTCTGGATGTCAACTCTGTCCTCTCAGGGTTCTTCCTCTTCTCATATGGAACGTGACATGGTGGCAGGCAACTGCAGTCACAATAGCACAGACTTACAGCCAAAGCAGAGTAGTAGATACACTTTTCCCTCCCTGCTCTTTCGTAAAAAATGCCCAGACCCAAAGGTCATTGTAGCTGTGGGATGAGACATTGTACGATAGGGTTATGTGCCCACCCCCGTGGTCCAGTTAACAAAATCTGTCATTGAAAAGAGGTAGAGAAAAGGGAGCTGAGCTCACTAAGACCATAGCCACTAAAAGTCTCATTCAAAGTCAATGGCTTGCCTTAAGAAAAATAGTTCGTGAATGTCATGGTAGTGACTACATCCTCCTGTCTCATTAGAAATCATCAGCATCCTAGTTGATTTGACATGTGAATGGGACCTTAGATTATTCAATGTTCTTGCTCCTAAGAGGTGTTTTGTGGTTTCTGTCATATATACAGAGGACATTCTGTTCATTGTCATATGCATATAATTATCCCATAATCTAAAGTGTTTCATGCTTATGATGCTGAGTGGTGGGCTGTCATTATCTCCCCTTTGTTGCCATTAGAAGGTGCTAGGAGATTTCAAGCAACTGAAATGTAGGCCACAAGTACACACAAAGCATCTAATAGTGCAAGGGTTAATTTTAAGCATGGTCATTTTGGGTGATAATAATTATGATTGAAAAGTAGTTTAGAGAGAAAAGATAAAAATGCACGATATATAGTGAGGGAATTTTTGTGAGATATTCTGGAGGCACTAGGCATAGACTTACAATGAGATGGTAAGCATTAGGGGCGTGTTCCCACACTGTGGTCATTTTCGTTAACATATGACTATCTGCCCCTAAGAATGGGTAGCATCAATATGCACACATGTCCTCTGGCTTCAGCCAAAGGAAAGGATGGCAGGAGGCTGGGGGAAGGAAAGGAAGTGAGGCTGGGCATTTATTTCTCCACCTTGGTTCCTAAAAGGACACCTCAGATTCTCATTTTCTCTCTCTCTAATATTCTTTCTGACTCCAAAAAACCACTCTCTCATGCCCTTTCAGGTCTATGGAGAGGGGTGTGGGGGAGTGGTAATGGCTCTCAGGTGTTATGAGCCCCAGGGTCCTGCTCTATTCCCTGGCCATACCTTTATAAAGTATGTCTTCATTAAACTCTCCACAGATTTCCTAGTTTGAGGGGCCATATATTTTGTGTGAATACACTGACATACTCCCATTCGGCCAAATTCTTGTTCACCTTGCAAGTATCTTAAAAGGGTATTAATTCTACTCATCTTGAATCAGGTGTGTCTGGTCAGCTCTACCTTCTTATTTCTCTGTATGATACCTATGCATTTTTGATAATTCTCATTAGTCATCCTGGATTGACCTCTGAACCTCCATCTCTGTCTAAATTCCTCATTTTCAAATCCCTCCTCCAATGCTGCTTCCTTTAGGAAGCTTTCACTGACCCACCATCAGATACAGTCTTGTCTTCCTCTATACTCCCACAGCTCTTTATCCAACCTCTATCAAGGCACTTATTTCTAGTTTGCACAGCTTTTTGTTTGGCACATATCTTATCTTCCTTAATTAGCTGCTGGATCTGTGCCTTCAGGATTTGCTTTCCAACAAGAGGACAACAGAATGCCTTGCATATGTAAGACACTCAGGAACTATCTGTTGATTGCAAGAATGAATAGATCGATAAATTTCTGTGATATCACTTAGATAGTTAATCTCAGACACTGCTCCCACATTTTAATGTCATACTCATTAATTCAGCTAAATTCTGGAGGACTTACTGCATGCTAGGAATTGTGCTAGGTGCCAATTATTTCACGTTCATAAAAAAATCTACTGATAAAAAAGTATATATTTATTGATTCTACAAATTCATAAAAATATCTATCATTGATTTGAATTTTTTAAATCATCTGTGCAGAAATATATAGGGTCATAAGAACACATCTTCAATACCATCTCCGCTCTGATTTCTACAAGCACTGCAGTTAATTCTTTATTCTTAACAGTATTGCCAGTAACCGCAACTTAAATACAATTTACACCCATATAGAGCTATGAGGCTCAAACTTTGCTGGCTGTGAGAAAATCACATAGGGGATTTAAAATATAGATAAATTCTTGTCACGTTAGTCCTCACTTCCACCCTAGACTTGTTGGAATGACATTTGAGTTGCAAGTGGTGGATAATGTGAATCTTACTACCTTCTCCTTTCCCATCTTCCCTCAATTCTTACTCTGCTAACTAGGCACTTGTCCAAGGATTAGTGTTCAGAAGCCATTGCTTTAAAGTAAATTTCAGTCGTATACAATTCTTGTGAAAAAAATAAAAATTTTTTCTGCATTAACTAGATGAGAAAATGGAGGTTCCAAAATGGTAAATGAATTGCAAAAAGAAACTAGAATTTTGCTAAAGTAGGAACATTAAGGCTGAATAAACATATTAAAAGAGGCTCAATCCTGGATATCAGTAACTTGGCAGAATAAGAAACCCCAGGCCATCTTTCCTCCAACAGAGACACTGATTCAACAACAATATATACACCAATTCCCTTTGTGAGAAATCCAAAAGACAGTTAAGAGGCACTCACACCCCATGGAAGCATGAAACCAGCCGGATCAAAGTCTGCAGGAAAATTCATGGGATTCCCTTGCCAAGGTCCCTCCTTCAAGTTCAGTGAGAGGAAACTCCTGACTTTCAGCATCTCCCTTTGGAGGGAAAGTGTACATTTGTTCAGTGTTCCATATTTTGGGGAACTGCCTGTGGGAGTGGCTTCTGTCTCACCTATCTTGGAGCACTGATGGGATCTGTCATACTCTAGATGCCTGGGGTCCCATGATAACAAAAGAGAGCTGGGAAGCTTGCTGCTGCTCCAGAGGACCCACGGTACAGCAGAAAGAAGCTGACATAGCTTGGCAGTCTCTCCCTCAGGGAGGGAAGAGAAGAGTAGAATGTGCACCTAATGTTCTGGCTTTTTAGGGGGTGGCCTGGTTTTGGTCTCATCTGACTCAGACTACCGACAGGACTCAGAACATGACAGAAGCTTGGGGCCCTCTGAGAAGAAGAGCTGGTGGCTTGGGGCAGCTCCAGAGAATCTGCAGTACTGCACACAGACACCAGAGGGAGCAAGAGATTATAAACTCCTGAAAAAAGAAATTGGCAAGTTCCTTCAATCAGGAATTTAGCACAAATCCAGAGAAGATGAACCAAAGAAAAGATTTGAGAGGCCCCTAGAGTATCTAGTTGTCTGATTGTTGAAGGGTTTTCCCTGTATGAAGCCAGTCTGTAGAGACTGGGAGGGATGGCTGTTTTTTCAAATGCATGAATGCTGATACAAAATTACAAGGCACATGAAGAAACAGGGAAATGTGGCCCAATCAAAGGAACAAAATAAATCTCTAGAAACCAACCCTGAAGCAATGAAAGTATCTGAATTATCTACAAAAAATTCAAAATAACTGCCACAAAGATACTCAGTGAAGTCAAGAAAATCATACATGAATAAAATTAGGATATCAACAGAGGTAGAAAATATCAAAGAAACTAAAAAGAAATTTTGCAGCTGAATATGACAATAACTGAGTTGAAAATTTTGCTAAAGGGATTCAACCACAGACTTGACCAAGAAGAAGAAGAAATCAGCAAACTCAAAAATAGGTCATTTGAAATTATCCAATGAGAGGAGCAAAAACAAAAAGAATTAAAAAGAGTGAAGAAAGCCTGAGACTTACAGCGCACCACCAAACGGACCAATATACACATTATGGGAGTCATAGGAGAAGAGAGAGAGAAGGGGCAGAAAATTTATTTGGAGAAATAATGGCTGAAAACTTTCCAAATCTGGGGAAAGAAATGGACATCCAGATTCAAGAGATCCAAAGAACTCCAACTAAGATGAAAGTAAAAACACTACAGTGAGACATATTATAACCAAATTATCAGAAGTCAAAGGCAGACAGAGAGTTCTTAAAGCAAACAGAGAAAAATAATTCATCACATACAATGGAGCCTTCATAAGACTATAAGCAGATTTCTCAACAGAAACCTTGCAGACCAGAAGAAAGTGGGATGACATATTCAAAGTGTGGAAAGAAAAAATCTCTGCCAACTAGGAGTATTATACCTGGCAAAATTGTCCTTCATAAGTGAAAGAGAGACAAAGGTCTTCTTAAAAAAACAAAAGCTAAAGAAGTTCACCAATACTAGACCCACCTTACAAGAATGTCACAGGGAGTCCTTCAATTTGAAATGAAAGGCTACTAGACAACAACACAAAAGCATTTAAAAGTATAATCTCACTGGTAAAGGTAAATATAGAGACAAATAGAGAATACTGTAACAGTGGTGCATAATTCAAGAATAGAAGTTATAAGACAAAAGTATAAACTATAACTAAAAAATATGTTGATGGATACACCATATTAAAAGATGTAATTTGGGGCATGCCCTGTGACGTAGTGGTTAAGGTTGGTGCACTCTGCGTCTGCAGCCCAGGTTCACAGATTTGGATCCTGGGTGTGGACCTACACCACTTGTCAGCCATGCTGTAGCAGGAGCCCACATACAAAGTGGAGGAAGATTGGCACAGATGTTGGCTCAGGGTTAACCTCAAGCAAAGAAAAAAGGAAGATTGGCAACAGAGGTTAACTCAGGGCTAATTTTCCTCAGCAAAAAGAAAAAGAAGAAGATGTAATTTATGACATTAATAACAAAGTGTGGGGAGAGGAACAATAAAAAAGCAGAGTTTTTGTATGCAATTTAAATCATTATCAACTGAAAATGGATTGTAATAAGATGGTTTATGTAAACCTCATGGTAACCACAAAGAAAATAACTACAGAAGATACACAAAAGAAAATGAGAAAGGAATTAAAGCGTGTCACTACAAAAAAATTAACCAACACATGGAAGATATAGAGAGGGAAAGAACAAAAAGCTATAAGATAGAAAATAATGAACAAAATAGCAATAGTAAGTTCTTTTTTATCAACAATTGCTTTAAATGTAAATAAATTAAACTCCCATCACAAGATAAAGAATAGCCAAATGAGTTAAAAAAAAAAAAAAAAGACCTAACTATATGCTATCTACAAGAGACTCACTTTATATTAAAAGACCATATAAGCTGAAAGTAAAAAGGTGGAAAAAGATATTCCATAAAATAGTAACTATAAGAGAACAGAGGTGGCCATATTGATATTAGACAAAATAGACTTTAAGTCAAAAATGATTGTGAGAGACAAAGAAAGACATCATGTAATTACAAAAGGGTCAATTAATCAGGAAGGTAAAATAATTACAAATATATACTCATCCAACATCAGACCATCCAAATATATGAAGTGAACATTGACAGAACTGAAGGGAGAATGGACAGCAACACATTGATAATAGGAGATTTCAGTACCACACTTTCAATAACGGGTACAACATTGAGACAGAAGGTCAACAAGGAAACAGAAGACTTGAATAACATCATAGACAAAATGGACTTAATGGACATATTCAACCCAACAGCAGCAGAATACATATTCATCTCAAGCACACAAAGAACATTCTCCTGGATAGATGACGTGTTAGGTCACATAGTAAGTCTTAACAAGGACTTTTTGAAGATTGAAATTATACCAAGTATCTTTTCTGACCACAATGGAATGAAACTAGAAGTCAATAACAGTAGGAAAACTGGAAAATTCATAAATATGTGCAAAGTAAACAATATACTCTTGAACAACCAATGGATCAAAGAAGAAATCAAAAGGGAAATTAGCAAATATCTAGAGACAAATGAAATAACACAATATACCAAAACAAAATTTATGGGATGCAGCAGAAGCAGTACTAAGAGGAAAGTTTATGGTGGTAACCACCAACCTTGAAAAAGAAGAAAGATCTTGAACAACCTAACTTTACATCTCAAGGAACTAGAAAAAGAAGAACAAACTAAGCCCAAAGTTAGCAGAAGGAAGGCAATGGTAAAGATTAGAGCAGAAATAATAATATAATAAAATCCATATATGAAAAGCCCACAGCTACCATCGTACTCAATGGTGAAAAACTGAAAGCTTTTTCTCTAAGATCAGGAACAAAGCAAGGATGTCCACTCTCAACACTTCTATTCAACATAGTACTGAAAGTCCTATCCAGAGCAATTAGGCAAGAAAAAGAAATAAAAGCCATCCAAATCAGAAAAGAAGAAGTAAAATTATCTTTGTTGCAGATAACATTATCTTATATATAGCAAATCCTAAATTTCCCATAAAAATCTGTTAGTACTAATAAGTGAATTCAAAAATAAGATGAGAGCAAAGTTGCATACAAAATCAGCATACAAAAGTCAGTTTCATTGCTATATACTAACAATGAACTATCCTAAAAGGCAATTAATAAAATGATCCCACTTACAATAGCATCAAAAATAACAAAATGCTTAGGAATAAATGAGTGAAAGACATGTACATTGAAAACTATGAAACATTGATGAAAGAAATTAAAGAAGACACAAATAAACGGAAATGCATCTTGAGTTCATGGATTGGAAGACTTAATATTGTTAAAAATGTCCACACAACCCAAAGTAATATACAGATTTAATGCAATCTGTATCAAAATATCACTGACATTTTTTTAAGAAATAAAAAAATCCAAAATTTATATGGAATCACAAAGGACCCTGAGTAGTCAAAATAATCTTGAGAAAGAAGAACAAAGCTAGAGGCCTCACATTTCCTGACTTCAAAATATATTACAAGCCTACAGTAATTAAAACAGTTTGTTACTGCTATAAAGACATATAAACCAGTAGTAGAACAGAATAGAGAGCCCAGAAATAAACTCACATATATACAATCAAATAAACTTCAACAATAGTGCCAAACTGCACAATGGAGAAAGGACAGTCTCTTCAACTATCAAATGGCATTGAGAAAACTGGATATCCAACCAACAGAATAAAAAGACAACATATGGAATGGGAGAAAATATTTGCAAACCGTGTATCTGATAAGGGGTTAATTTCCAAAATATATAAGGAGCACCTACAACTCAATAGCAAAAGAAATAATAACCCAATTATCAAATGAGCTAAGGACTTGAATAGATATTTCTCCAAAGAGACATACAATGGCCAACAAATATATGAAAGGATGCTCAATTTCACAGATCATAGAGAAAATGCAGATCAGAATCACAGTGAGGTATTTCCTCACACCTGTCAGAATGACTATTATCAAAAAAAAAAAGAAGGAAAAAAAACCAAGAAGTGGCAAAGATGTGGAGAAATTGGAACTTTTATATACTGTTCATGGAAATGGAAAATGGTGCAGCAGCTACAGAAAACTTTCGGAGTTTCCTTAAAAAATTGAAAATTGAACTACCATAGGATCCAGCAATTCTACTTCTGGGTATTTATACAAAAGAATTGAAATCAGAATCTTGAAGAGATATTATCACTCCCATGTTTATTGCAGCACTGCTTATAATGCCAAGATGTGGAAACAACCTAAATATCCATCAATGGAGGAGTCAATAGAGAAAACGTGATATATACATACAATGGAATTTTATTTGCCTTTAAAAATGAAAGAAATATTGCAATATGTAACAAAATGGATGAACCTTGAGAACATTATGCTAAATAAAATAACAAGTCATAGAAGATCAAATACTGCATGATTCCGTTTATATGGGGTATCCAAAATAATCAAATTCATAGAAGCAGAGAGCAGAATGGCAGTGCCAGGGGCTGGATGGAGAAGAAAATGGGGAATTGCTATTCAATGAGTATAGAGTTTCAGTCAAGATCAAAAAGTTCTAGAGATCTGCTCTATAACAATTACGTATAATTAATAATACTGTACTGTGCACTTAAAAATTTGTTGAGGGTACGTTTCATGTTATACGTATTTTCCACAATACAAAAAGATGCTCAATCCTATTATTAATCAGTGAAATATAAATTATGACCCCACTGAGTTACTAATTTGCACCTACTAAACTGGCAAAAATTAAGAATTCTGATATAACAAGGGTCAAAGCAGATGAAAATCAAAGGGAACTCAGATACTGCTATGGAAGTGTGAATTGGTACAACCACTTGGAAAACAATTTGACACCATTGTGTAAAGAACATTTGCATTCTTTATAATCCAGCAATTCCAATTATATGCATACATCTTCACCTATATGCACCAGGAGATATGTAAAAAAAAAAAAGAGAGAGAAATTTATAGCATCATTGTTCATAATAACAAAGTAGAAACAACCTAAATGTCCATCAACAAGAAAATGATTTGTTGTATAGTAAGTTGTAGTGTACTCACACAATGGAATATTACCTAGCAGAGAAAGTGAAAGATTTATAGTGACTGCAATAAAATTGAGATATTTTAGGAACGTAATATTGAAGGTAAAAAGCAAATTGCTGAAGATTGCTTACTATATGATGCCATTTTTATGAAGTTTAATATCAACCAAACAACAGACATATATTATATATATACATATGGTAAAAACCTTTTTAGAGATGGAATTATAAAAAAAAATTTAAAAATGTTTACTTCTGAAACTGGTGGTACGGAGAGGAACAATGGATGAGGAGGAACACACAGAGCGAGGGTTCTATTTCTTAAACAGTATGGTGGGTTCATTTGTGTTTGTTACTTAATAACTTATAGACTTGTTATACGTATTCTTTTGTACCTATCAATTGCTATACTTTCAAAAAAAAGTACAGAAATAAATCTTTAAGATAAACAGAAAGAGAAATACAGAAGGAAGAAATGTGGGGAGCAAGAAAGCAGAGTGTTACAGCAAAGAGTCGGTGTGGAGGCAGGGTGTGATGACCGTGGGAAAGAGTGTGGATTCTATTCTAACTCCAAGAAGCTTTTGAAGGTTATTAAAGAAGAGAGGGACATCACCCAACACACTTTCAAAAGATAACTCTGGCTGCTCCATGGACAACAAACAGAAGTATGGACTCTATTTAGGAGACTATTGTGGTATTTCAGGGTAGAGATGGTGGCAGGCATTTGCTGGTTAATGGATAAATGAGAGGGATGGGGGAAAGGAAATTGTTTGGCTTGAACAATTAAGAAAAGGATGGTATTACTGATATGAGGAAGCCTAGGTGTGGAAGTGGAGACGGGAATCAAGAATGTGAATTTTTCAAATCATTTTCAGCTGTGTGTAAAATAGTTAAGAGTAAACAGTTGAATCAAGTAGGGCCATTGACTATAGGAATCTTGAGTCTCCAAAAGGAGAATCGCTTAGTGATTGAAAAAGTAGAAATCTTCAGTCAGTTGGTGAAGTATAAACAGCAAATAAATAAATGGTAGGCAGTAATAGAATCAAATATTTTCACTTGAGCTACTAACGTTCAGCCAACCTGTGTTTATTGAGGGATTCGAGGGGGAAAATCATTATAGTCAGAAAATTGGGATCTAATCTCAGTGACCATTTCCCACCCTTCTCAATTAGCATGTAAATCACAATTAAAAATTAATCAAATTTTCCTCTTGGATTTCCTACTTTAAAACTGAGGGAGTTTAATATTTTATAGCCTTTGGGCTTCCAAAGAGATTTTTCATGCATTGATTCCCTTAATCATTGCAACCATTTCCAGAGGAAGTTATTGTCTATACCCCTAATAAAGTTTTGCTAATAAAGAAACTGAGTCAAAGAGTTTAAGCACCTTGCCTAAAATTTTGATTCCTGGTTTTGTTCCAGGTTCTCAAAGTGGGGTTCCTGGACCAGCAGCATCAGCATCATCCGGGAATTTGTTAGAAATGCAAATTCTTTGGCCTCACCCCAGACCTACTGAAGCTGGCCCCACAGTCTGGGTTTCAACTCTTCCACCCAGTGGCTGCTCGTGCTTGCAAAGTTTCAGGCATGTTAGGAGGCCGATTAGATAAGAGATCTGAAAGGAATGCACCAAGGGATAGACAGCACATAGCAGCAATTTTGCTTCAGCCTCTCTTTTCTTTTCTTTCCCTTCTGAGAATGAAAAATGTTGAAGACTCAAATGTCAGCAAAACTGACAGGAGGTGGGACAAAGAGCAAAAATCACAAGATGGCCACCTTAATGGCTAGCTGCAAAAAATCATTGGCTAGGCAATAATAGCAATTACCTTCTGTTCCCTAAATGGTTCTTCATTTTTTTTTTCCATGTAAACAGTGATTGTGAAGTTGAATTCCCATAAGGGTGATTAAAAAAGTAGCAGTGAAAAATTGTTTTCTTTGGGGAAAAAAAGTCATCCGTATACTATTACCACTATTCTGTAGGGCATGATTCTGAGACACAGTTGTATCCTCTCAGGAAGTTCTCTTCCAAGGACATCACTAGTGAAGCCTGCTTTTTCCTCCCACACCCCAATTCAGTTCTTTGCACATAGTGAGCTCACAAAAACTGTGGAACAAATGAATAAACATCCCAGGCCTGGGGTTAAAGAGGTTCAAATTCTTCTAGTTCCCCAGAGCAACTCCTAAATTATTGCTTCTTCACCCTCCTTCAAAGCTAATTCTACTCTATCATCTTGAATGTCTTCCAGGGTCATCCACTGTCTTCCTGATCATTTTCCCACATTTATCTGAGATGCCTGATATATGATTCATAATTTTATACTACACCCCAAATCTTGTCATCATATAGGGTATTTTTTATAAAGCCATGTCTTTGTGGATTACCTACACAACATCTTCTTATCTCATCTCCTAAACTTTCCAAATTTCAGTAATTTTGCTTCCACTCAACTTCAGCCACATACCACCTGGCTATCCTCTGGACTTGGAGCTGGTTATCACCAGGACATTTCTGTTCTGTTGTATGAGATCCAGACATTGTACTCTCTGTCTCCCAACATTTTAATTCTTGTGCTGAATGATTCCCACTACCCTAACCTCGGCGACAACTGCAAGACATTCTAGCGGTTCTTAGTCAATCGACCTCTTCCGAGTTTGCCATTCCTTATGAAGACTATAGATGATATATCATTGATACATCTGATTTATCACTTTGGTCTCTTGACAGGAAAGTGACAGGATTTAATGGCATTTTAAGGTAATGAATTTGGTGGTGACATGCTAAGGGGACTGGAAGGTGAAGAGTCTAGGCTTAGGGAGAACACCTACGGACTGTGCACAAGTTGAGGTAGGCATTTTTAAGGTTGTGTCTAGCCTTGATGAGACAATATAACAATAAAGTAAAAAGAGGATGCCTAGGAGAGATGTGGAGGGAGTCAACCATGAGCTCTTGACGGTAGCAATCTTATTTGTTTTCTTCCTCATTGTACACATGGTTTCTAGGACATGGTCTATTTCATACTTAATCCACTAATTCATAGGGTTGTGGTAAGGGTTAAATGGAGATTGTATAAAGCTTCATAAGAACAAGCATTCCAAGAGATCCAGGCAGAAGCTGCAAGGCTTCTTATACTCTAGCCTTAGAAGTCACAGAGCATCACTCCTCCTGGATCCTGCTAATCAAGGACAAGTGATAGGGCCAGCCTAGATTTAAAGGGAGACAACTGTACTAGGGCATGAGTCCTGGGAGGCATGGTTCCTTGAGAAGAGGGCCATCCTTACAAACCAGCTCCAAATTCAAATAAGAGCCTTAGGAGAAGTGTTATCTTTTTTCTCCTGAAGTCCAATGTAAAACAAAACACCTGGCCCAGTGCTGGAGTGTCAACATATGTAAAGAAGCTCGTCTGAACAGAAATTTTAATATTGCTTAACTCAAACATTTAGAAGGATCATGAAACGTAGTCCATGGCAATGTTTTTTTATAATTTTCTGTCCCCCACCATTCTCAGGCACCCCGAGACTCCTGAGAGAGCCTGACCTTCTTTTGCCAAAAGTATTCTCTCTCATCAATTCCATCTTGTCCCTTGTCTTGGTTCCTCTGTCACTCCCCTCTCACTGCTGCGTGCCACCCCACCCCACCCACACATATTGTCATTATGTTCCCCTGCCACACGCAGAACCTTGGAGTTGTTCTTCTTGAAAGAAATTTCTGCACATCAGGATAATTCAAATTCTATCAAAACTAAAATTTTATTATTACTATTTGTTTTAAGGATAGACTTTTTTTTTTAGCACAAAAAAACTGCTGCAACAAAGCATAAATTCAAATTGTAATAATCACTGATGTGGTGTAGTATGACTATTAAATATTTTTGCCAAACACTCGTTTGGCCAGGATGGAGTTCCCCTTCAGCACTGTCCATTCCACAGGGCCCTGATCTCTCTACTCAAGCATGGATGGAGTGACTGGAAGCAAGAATGTCCTGCCCCACCAACCACGGTGAGAGGGTCATAGAAATACCTGAGGAATGGGCATAGAAGTGAAAAGAGCAATGGGATGGCAGGTCAGGAAATCTATGTCTGATTATCAATCAGCTGTGCGGCCACGAGTAAGTTGCCTGAATTCTTAGGCAAATCCTTCTCAGACTTTAACTTGTATGTGAACCATAAGCTCCCCGGGCATCTTGCTCACATGCAGATCCTGGTTCGGTAGCTCTGTGACCTGGGCCTGAGATTCTACTCTGCTAAGCAGCTCCGTTTGATGCTGATGCTGCGGTTCATGAACCCCACTTTGAGGAGTAGCTCTTTTCTCATTTGGGAATGTGGACGGCAATATGTATCCATCTTACTCCCACTTTAGAAAAACTTGATGGTTGTCCTTTTTCTAAAAAATGGAAGTCCAAATTCTTTGCTAAGTCCCTTAGCATGGCTTACAGAATTCTTTGAATCAGGTACCAACCTCATCCCCAATATCTCTATTCCCCTCAAACCTGAATTACTCACCATTCCTCTAGGTGCCATGTTCCCATATACCCTGACAACTAATCCTCTCCTTCTGGAACATACTACATGATTAGCTACTAGGCTGTGAGCTCCTTTGGTGGTTAAAATAGTGTCATGTTAATGCTTGTAGCTCAAAGCTTAGCATATTACCAGTATATAGCAATTGTTCAATAAACGTTTATTCAATAAAATAAGTTCAGCATCTACTCACTCTCCAAAGTGTGAGATAAATGTTACCTCTTCTACAAAACCTTCTCCAGCATGGCCAGATGGAGCTCTAGTCAGCACACTGCGTATTCTTCTCATATAACACTTATGTGAATTTCAATATTTCTTTGTTTGTCTTTTCTACTAGATTCTGAGGTCCTTGAGAGGTCCTTGTCCAACTCTGATTCACCATCACCTAGCACAGGTCTAAGCCCATAGTACACCTTCAGGAAATGTTTGATGAATAAGTTATAGTATGTGAAGAAGAATTACTTGAAGAGGCAGCTTTGCTTTGTTTAAAAGAAATTCAGAACCACACAGCTCCCAATTTTCCTTCCAAGGGTGAATGTCTGCTCCCTTCTGTAACTCTTCTTTTGAGGGCACAGATTCAATGTGCTATCCCGGATTAGACTCTTCATCTACCTTCAGCACAGTGATGCTGTGGATGGGGTCAGTGGATGGGGGCCACAGTGGATCACTTTGTGGCTCTTGACTTGCCTGGAGTTGGAACAATGGTCTCGTCTCACTCTGTCATAACGTTTAGGCAGTAAAGTGGTTAATGATGATGTGGGAGTCTCAGATGACAGAAGTATTGAACTGCTGTGTGTAGAAACCCATGGGGAGAGAAAATCCTAAGATCATGGAACTCCTAAAGTATTCTCTTTGGAGGCTATAATACGGTATGTACACTGACCAAATGAGTTATTGGAAAAGGAAAGAGGGAACCTAAAAAGTATTATGCACCCACTCTATGCTGGATGCTATTGTCTATTACCCCATTCTCTTCTCACAGCAACTCTGCAAAGACAATATTACCATAAGAGTTCTAAAAAATAGTTGCCATGTAATAAGCACTTTATCCACATTATCTTTCTTGGTTCTCAAAGCAACATTGACTGACACTATTATGCCCCATTTTATAAGTAAGGAAAAAGTGAATATTAGAGCAGCTTAGAAATTTCTCCAGGTCATTGAGCCCTCCCATGACAGAACATATTTGATTCTGTATCTGTCTGATACTTGCATTTCAACATCTATCACACTTATGAGACTTCCCTCACTGGGCTTGTAAGCTCCTTAAAACTCATAATTTAGGGGCTGGCCCAGTAGTGCGGTGGTTAAGTTCGCACATTCCGCTTCTGCGGCCCGGGGTTCGCTGGTCTGGACCCCGGGTGCGGACATGGCACCGCTTGGCACACCATGCTATGGCAGGCGTCCCACATATAAAGTAGAGGAGGATAGGCACAAATGTTAGCTCAGGGCCAGGCTTTCTCAGCAAAAAAAAAAAGGAGGACTGGCAGTAGTTAGCTCAGGGCTCATCTTCCTTAAAAAAAACCCCCAAAACTCATAATTTAGTGGTATTCACACTACTCAGCACCAGATATGCTCAACTGACTTTAATATAATTGAATTGAATTTTTCTACACCAAATTGCCTCAATACCTCTTTGAGGGCTAGGAAGGTGTGCTATTTATTTTTATATACACAGTGCTCTGTACAATGTCTTTTGCATTATAGGTGAGTTATAAATTGCTATTGGATGGTTGGACAGATGGATGGATGGATAGATGAGAAGGTCCAAGAAAGAAATTAGCAAAGCTCCTCTGCTGGATTTGGAGATGAAGGAGGGGATGTGAAGTGAAAACAAAGAAGATCATATGATGGGAAAGGATCTTGAGGGTCAGTGACTGTGAAACATTTGAAGAAGGCTGTTCTTGCCGTAGGGTACAATTTAGATCAGAACAAGGAGGTTGGGACCTGACATACGTGACACTGACACAAGGTGCTATGGTGTATCTCTTCGTTTTTAGGATTACTTGTGGTTACTTTATTTCTATGGCAATAGTCGTAGGCCCTTCCATGCAGCCTATATCTTATGGAACCACATCAATTTGATCAGCAATAGTGACTCTAGTGAGGATAATATGACTTGAGTTGTTCCCTTAAGCAGCTTGCAGACTAACAGGAAAGAAGTATATTATCTTCATAAACAGCTGTAACCCAAGATAAAAAGAAAAGAAATATACTGAGATAGGGCTGTGAGTGCTCCCACAAGGGAGAAGTTGTGACAGTTGTACACTGGAGTTCGTTTTTAGCCGAGGTTGCCTGAATGAGTGCATAGAACGAGGGCGTATGAGGTCAGTGGAAAGGGTAGGTTGGACAATGTGGGAGAACATCTCTCCAAGATAGAAACAAATTTTATCTTCAATTTAAAGAAAATGAAACTGAAGTTCAGAAAGAGTAAATTGCTAAATATCACATAGTGGATAAGCGGTATAGCCAGAAATCGAATCTAAATTTTCTGATGCCAAAACCCAGGGTCTTAATGATTTTGCTGGCAGCCTCCCTGAATTAAGGTGGTGTCAGGGAATGGAGAGGAACTGGGTAGAAATTGAATAATAATAATAATAATACCAATAGCAAATACTTACAGAGCCACCTACTCTTCTAAGCACTTTACGTATATTAACTCATTCAGTCTTCACAACAGCCCCATTTTACAGATGAACAAACTAAAGCCCAGACGAGTTAAGTAATTTGCCCAAGGTCAAACAGTCGGTAATGATTTGAACCCAAGCAATCTGACTCCAGTATGTGTTTTGAAATAAAAGCTAGAGAAAGGAGGAATTAGAGATGACAAAGGATTAGCATCTTCTAGATGTGCCAAAGTCTTCCAGGAATCATGACTTCAGAACTGGAGCCAAATGTTCTAATCTCCTTTCTACTGAGGGTCTACCTTGGGTCAGAAATGTGATCCTCCCTTCCTTGTTTCTCTCACTTTTAAAACAGGGGGAAAAAAGACCTTAAAAAACAACTATAATTAGCAATTTTATCACTTGAATTCAAAACAAAAATTAAAAAGCAACTGAAAGGACGCCTTTGAAATGAAAAGGAAACTCTTGTAGATTACAAAAAAGTAGGCTAATTAAAATGATTGATATGTTATTTTGTTAGTGACTCATGTTGCCTTGTTACAGTTTCATTCATTTCTTGTTGACTAATGAGCTCATTGAAATAAAGAAAGGAATTTAGTTTGAATTTTAATTTTCTTTAGGGTTTTATATATGTTTACATTTCATTTTAGTTGTTAAGCAACCCCTAAGGTTTACTTCTATTTTCCATTTAACTTGAGACAAAAAAGACAAAGAGAAGAAGAACATGCAATCTGGCTGAGAGACAGAGCCTTATGTGTTGGTGCATGTTGACTGTTTAAAATAATGGAAATTTCCTTCCCTTTGTAACAAACAAATTAGTATCATCAAAGAAACAGACTCATTCTTGGCCAAGTATGATCATTGATAGATGGTGGGAAAAACTCCTTAGTTCTAATGACTCTTCTGACTTTTTGTTCAATATGAAAAATAAGACTGGAGTTAAAATGTTGGTGCTTGTTCTACCTTGCTCTCTTTTTCAGCCTTTTAAACTTGGCCCTGAGACTTGGCATCTCTGAGCCTTCACTAGTGACGTGGAGATCTGCCCTTCCTTCTTTACAGGGGTGCTATGAGGTCCACAAAGAATGGTGTAGAAGAGTGTCCTTTAAGATGTATCATGCCCTAGAAATACATGGCCTTGTTAGTATTTTTTCTAATATTGACATTTTTAGTCCATGAGAAAGTATCTTGGGTAGTAATAAGCTGTTAACAACGGTCCTGCCTCCAGATCCCTATCCGCATTAATGAGACATAATGTAGTGGAAAGAGCAAGGAGTATAAAACTGGCTTTTTGATTTCTTTTTTAAGAAGCGTTTTTCTTGATTATTATTGCCAACGGTTTTCAATTTTATTAATATTTTCAAGGAGCTTAATTTTGGCTTAATTAATTTATCCATTATTGTTTTTTTTTTAATTCTATTGATTTCTGCTCTTTATTTTTTCTTCCTTCTACATATTTTAGGTCTCAACTGGAAGCCCGAGGTGCTCAAAAATGTCCATGCACTGGATGGGACAAAACATAAACATCCCCTGCCCTATGCAACCACTAGTATTTCTGTTTCTCTCTCAGCCCTACAGCAGCTCGTCTCTGTTAGGCTTATTGTATGCTTGGTTCGCTCATGCACAGCCTCACACAGAACAGTCGCATGAGGAACTCTCACACATACTTCTGTGGTTCACCCCCTGCATGGTTTCATTCAGCCTCTCAAATACCACAAGGTTCTTGAATACCTGCTCAAATGTGTCAGCAGCTTCAATTCTGGTCTTTGCCTCCTTAGCCATGCTGTCTTTTGGGTTCCACTTTGCTGTTCCGCAGTCCAGAAAATGCACCTAGGCAGAAAGCCGGAGGAAGCGTTTGGCTCACCTCATCTCTCAGGGACCACAGTCTTGCCTTGCCTATTGCCCTGAGTCTGGAAACAGTGCCCTCACAGATTCTTTCCAGTTTCATAGTTCTCATTTTTCAGCAGGAGGACAAGTTTAGTACCAGTTAGTTTGTCATGGCCAGAAGCAGAAGAAACGCTGTGTTTCTAAAAACTGGGAGGCTTAGGGTCTAGTTACATATCTCCTCCAATCTGTACCCTGTGCCTGAGATGGTTTATTTGCCCAATTGGTACCAGCATCTTCATTTAATTTACACACAGGGTCTTGGTGAAGGCCAATTTAGATAATGGTTGGTGAAGCGTTTTGCACACTAAAAAATGTGTTATATGAAAATCATTTAACATTAAACTGAATATTACTCACTAAGCACAGATGCTTAAAGGATTAGTCAATGTGTGTGATGAAGCAAGTATTTTCTGGCACCTCAGAAAAGGAGATAGGAGCAGAGGAATAACATTTACAATTAATTACTACGTACCACATGCTATACTTGACGCTTTATTTGAGCAGCCCTATAATATATGTGTTAATTTTTTTATCAACTTTATTGAGATATAATTTGCATAGAGTATAGTACACTCATTTTAAGAGTACAGTTCAACGAGTCTTGACGAATGTGGATACCTGTGGAAGTAACCACCATCACAATCAACACATAGAACAGTCCCATCACTTGGAAAGTTCTCTTGTGACTCTTCCTGGTCAATCCTCTCACCCCCCACACCAGGCCCCAGGGAACTGCTGATCTGTTTTTCTATCACTCTAGGTGAGATTTGTCCTTTCTAGAGTTCTATATAACTGGAATGGCACAGTGTGTACTCTTTCTTGTCTCTCTTCTTCTTCCATTCAACATCATGTCTGATACGTGTTAATTTCATTCCCATTTTGCAGATGAGGAAACAGGCTCAAAGGGGTTCAGTCACTTGCACAGCCAATAAAAGACAGATTCAAAACCTGATCTGTGGATTGCAAAGCCTGTGCTTTGGACTTGTTTTCCAAAGATTTCTTTCTCAGACTGAAGGGCTTCATATAAACAGCTAGACCGGACTGCCAAATCTCTGAGATTTGCCAGCAGTAATGAAACACAGCCTACTGTGGTGTCCCGCTGTCTTCCCAGTGCCGTATTTTGTGTTTCTCTTTTTTTCCTTTGGACTTGTTAGAAGTTTATTGTATCAGGTTTATAGAAGAGGGTGAGCATCTTTAGTAATAGCCACATCCCCAAATAACAGAACCACTCTTTTGTGCCCATGTGCATGTATGAGAAATGTGTGTGTATGTGTTTTTCTAGAATTGCTTCTAAGTAAAATTCTTTCCTTCTTGTTTTTTACACCAGAAATCTGGCTTGAAGTAAAACTATTAAATGTAGTATAAACATTCCTAAATTGGGATGCTAACATTTAAAAATTGTTCCATGCCTTTTTAATGTGTTTTGCTGTTTTCCCTGACTAATTACCCTTCTTCTCAATATTTATATGTTAACATGACCTTTTTCTGATTGAATAACTTCAGCTGGATCTCAAGTGCTCACAAAATCTTACTTTTAAAATTAAATTATGTTCCAAAATGATGAGTGAATCATATCACAAAGAGAAGCAGGGTGGTAAAAAGGGCATAACATCTGTCAGAACCTCAGCGCCATTGTTTTTACGAGTAAGAATCAGAGACCCTAAGAAAACAAGGCTGAGGCTGTTTGAATTGTTGCCACGTAGGCACTGTGTTAGGAGTGATTTCATATACATCACCTCATTTAACATCCACAAAATCCAACAAGGAAGAAATTGTTATCACTCTTGACAGTAATTGACTCGCAGGGAAACAGGCTCGCACAGCTCACTGTGGAGGTGGGGGTGAATGTGCCTCCAGATCTTTCTGATACACAAGCCCAAGCCTTTCTTTTTTGTTTGTTTGCTATACAAAAGGCCATTACACGTCTTCTTAAAAGTAGAACGTATTTGATTTTAAGAAGAACTCTATTATGTAAAAACAGCTTCTCTGGGGACTGGAGCAGTCTTGAAGACTTCTGCTTTAGGATCTCCTCCCTCACCTCTCCAGTACACCGGGGCCACCCCTACCTTGTTCACCTGAATTGCCAAAACGGCCCTTTCAAAATTCTAAGCTTCCTTCCAAAAAATAAAAATTTTCTCTGATGTAAGTGAATATTGGTCCATGTTTCAAACTCCAGTTATGATTTTCCAGGGAGAGATTAGAAATACCTTGAACAAGGCAGGTATCTTTAGGAAGCGTGTCCAGTCTCTCACAGTGACTACTTTTATTCATAGTATGTAGTATGTTTGCCAAATCATCTATTATGTCACCTTAAAGTTAATTACATGTGCTATATAATGCAAGACGTATGGTTCTATATCATTTTGGCCTCAGATTCAACAAACACTGATGGAGTGCCAGGTATGTGCTAGACACACCACTTGCTTCCATGTTCTTTATCATAAGCAATATTCTCTGAGGGGGTGAGTGTCACACATGGAAAAGAGCACAGTTTTAGGGTCAGACAGACTGGCCCGTCCACCTAGGTTCTGCCACCGGCTAACAGCAGGGCTTTGCAGGTTAATTGATAGAGTATCTGAGCCTCAGTTGTCTCATAAAATACAGAAACAGTGATAGCTATCTCATAAATTTCTTATGGAGAATTCAGTGACATCACATTAAAAAAAACCCCTGAAAAATCACCATAATATGTACCAAGTAAAGGATCACATTATGCATTATCCTCATCTAATAAGTGAGAAATAAACTGAGGTTCAATGTAGTTAAAAGACCATAGAGTTCTGAACTACCAGAGTTGGGGATCAATCAAAAAAGATCTTAAAATTCTCTGAGGAGGGCCGTTCCCTACATACAGCTGTATTTCAGTGGTCTTCGACCTTCTCATTAAATTGTGTTAGGGTGTAATTATATTACTTAGAGCATCTTCTTTCACCTGGCTGCCTTCCCTACGATCAGGCTTCATTGACCCAGTTCTCGTTGCTTCTGTCCACTGTAGAGAGCTGCATTCCGAATTTGGGCTTCTCCTTAGAATAATGACCCATTTACTTAACCATCACAAACAAATTCCTGATACTTCTTCTCTAGACCTAATGCTTCTCGCTGCTTGAACCCCCCTTCCCCTTGAATTCTATTTATTCGCTCTGGTCCTTATGAGGCTCTTTCACGAACTTTCTGAAAAGGAGCTGGCCATCATCTCATCTATCAGCTTTTATCTTCAAATAAAAAACCTATCTTTGGACTCCTCATTTGCATAGCAGAACAGTGTTCCCTGAAAAATCATTTACATACACATTTTCTTTGGAATGATCATTTGTGAAACGTTTCTAGAGGCAAAGAAAGAGCTGGTTCGCAGCCCTCTCATGACTTAAGATCTTTGAGGGCAGGAGCTAAGAACTAGTTACCACCTACAATGAGTCAGGCGTGCAAAGGTATTTTTCTCATTTGCTTCTTGCAGCAAAGTTAGAAAGTAGGTAATGTTCCTCCTATTTTACTACTGAACAGGATAAAACCCTGGCAGTGGCTCATTTGTGTTACTTCTCTCTCCCAAAGTGAAGGAAATCGAAGGGAAAAGAGTCATGAAGAAGCTGAAAACTTTGCCACAGATTACCCAAATCTAGAGCCAAGAGGAAACATCAGAGGCACTCCAAATCGAAGTTGCTTTGCCAAACCTGTCAGTAGTGTTTTTGGTGTGACTTAGCAGGCGTGTGGCACCGCAGAGCCTGTCGAGTACTAAGCCACTATTAACTCCCACTTTGGAAAAGGAAAAAAAAAAAAGGAGCTCTTGTGTTCTGTAAGAGATCCTATGGACCCGTTAGAGCTGCCCATGAAGCTCGTCCAGGAACTCAAAATGCTGCTCATTAACTCCAGTTAAAAGTCATGTTGTTTGTAATCAAAATCATTGGAAGCCTACAGAGCTGATGTTTAGATGACAGCTTTTCGTTTTTCCTTCTAGGACTTCTTAAGAGGAGAAGAAAGAAAATTTTAATATTTATTGGGTACCTACTGTGTGCCATGCGCTCTTCTAGCACTTTCATATGCATTAGCTATTGATCTTTTCATGTGTTATCTTCCTGTTGTTAAACTGGAGAAACCATGTGTGTGAGAGATTAAATAACTGGCCCAAAGTCCCATAGGAGACACGTAATGTAATGGCCAAGTGAGTGAGCACTAGAGACGGACGGGACAGGATTTGAAGCTACACTACCTACGTCTTTTCAACTATGTGACCAGGAGCAAGTTCTGAAACTTCAAGAGGTTTCAGAACCTCTTGAACCTGTGACACCTACAGCTTCAGCTTCAAAGTAGGGATAGCAACAGGGTGGCTGTGAGGATTAAATGAAATAATGCCTGTGGTTGCACTTAGCACTTTCCCTGGCACATCGTAAATGTTTGGTAAATGTTAACTAGTCAGTTAGTGGCCACTGGCGGCGGTATTAATGCCAGAGCAGGAGTTTGTTTTCATTTGATTCCCAAGTCCAAGTCTTTTATTACACCACACAGTCTTCTGGAACAATCATTTCTCATCCTGGGATTTCTTTCTTTTCATACGCTAGTAATTAACTTGAGAGAGACAACTTCAGTGATCAGCAATCTGAAATAGGCTTTAGAAAAATGGCATATGGCCTCATGTTAAATCTATTAAATCTTTGGTCAGGAAGTTGCTTGCATTACTAATTTTGCCCCTCTCTCGGTAAGTCTTTCCATAGGCTGAATTATTTTAAGTCCCACAAACGTAATTCTCTCTGAGTGGAAACTCAACACAGTACCTGTCATTCAGAACTGGGGAAAGGAGAATGGTCCTTGGACTATCTGGAGACGCAGGGCCCACCATGATGGCAGAGCAAGGTGTACAAAGGAAGCTTGTTATCTCCAATTAGCAGAGGTCACTCTTCCACCTTTGGGAGATACTGGTTTGGTGGCACAGAAAGCCAGACAGTACACTTCTGCAAAGAAAAGGACTGGTTACCATGTCACACTGGGGCATCTTTTTTTCCGTCATTCGCTTGAGTACTTAGTTCTGAAGATACGAACTCAGTTGCGAACTGGTGAAAGTATGAAGCCAAAGAACTGACACCTTATTGAAGAAAAAGACGGTACATTTTGGAGTCCTAAGGATTGATTTTGAGATCTGGATCCAGAAATTACTAGCAGCATCATTTCATGCAAATCATTTTCCCCACCTGAACTTTGATATTCTATAAAATGGGAAGTAATAAAAATGTAAAAAATAATCCCTGCTCTTTGTAGCTCTCAGAAGAGTTGGAATCACCCCATGAGATGAAGGACATGAAAATGTTTTATGTTGATTCAGTCAGTCAGCAAATATTTGTTGAGTACCTATGTGTCAGATACAGTTAAACTGTAAAATAGTATACAAAAAGAATTGTTTTGTTTTGGATGCAGCATTAGCCATTAATTGTGTCCCATTCACCAGAGGATAATAGTTGAGTATTCACCCTGGCACCAAAGTCCTATTTCTAGCTTATCTTCACACTCCAGGAGGAACATGAGGCCACATCTTCGGCCGCTTGCTGTCCCTTGAACAGGATGAGCCTCGTCACCCCCGTGCACTTCCGCCCAGGCTGCTGTGTCTTCCTGAGCGCTTTACCCTTTCCTTCCTAACTATCCAAGTCACGGTCGTGGCTCAGATATTTGTGCTTTGATTTAAACCCAGATGAACTTAGCCCCAAAGCCCATCTTCTTTTGGTAACAAAGCCATTTCTTCTCAGGGCTCCTCAGACTTCAGTGAGCACACAAGCCACCTGAGGGTCTTGTTAAAACGCAGGTCTGGGAGCCTGCAGAATGACGCTGGGCTGCCAGTCTGTGCACTGCCCTTTGGGCAGCAAGGTCGTAGACTATGAATTCCGGGACTAAACTACTCATTGGTAATAACCACATTTTCCTAAATTGAAATTTACTGGCAGATTCCTCTCCACCAATACATGTAAAAAGAGAAGTGCCTGGTGGTTTTAACCAAGTAAGAGACGTGTACGCTTAGACAAGTCACGTAGCCTCCTCCAGCCCAGTTTTCTCATCCATAAACAAGTATCAGGCCACTCCTGCCTTGCTTCTTTCTCCCTGTCCCTGTGAGTGGCTTCAGTGCAGCACACATCTAACTATGCTATGCAGCCCTACTTTAAAATAATTCTTTTCCTTTCATTGATTTTGCTTTTTATTCTTAAGTCTCTTTGAAATCTCTTTCTATGGAGATTGTCATGGAACTCAAAACAGTGTCAAGAGGCAATCAGAGGTTTTTGGTTGTCAGAGACTCTGCTAAATTAAAGGTTAACTCTTCTCAAGTCAAAGGCTTCCAAAGGAAATAGAGACCCTGTGTGCCTCCAGTTATTATTGTCTGTTCCTCAAGTGCCGCGCTTCTGTGCATTTCTGCGGTCTGCATCTCATACATTGGCATTTTTTCTCTCCCTCATGTCATAGCATCAAGAGCACAAGCTTTGAAGTCAGGCACTTGGTTGAATGCAGGCATCCTTGATTCCAAATGAGTTAGCCTCCCTGAGACAGGAATTTTCTCATCTGATAATCTGTAAAGTGGAATTAAGAAGAGGAAGAAAAAGAAAGGGAAGAAGAGAGAGGGAGAAGAAAAAAAGAAGGATAATACTGTCTGACTAAGTTTTTAGAAGTCAAGTTAGATCACATGTAGTGTCTGGTTTGTATTCGTGGCTTAGTAAGTGTTAATTCCTCCCCCAGCCTATCTTAACCAACCTTTCTATCTCTGTTTCTTATTCTCTCTCTCTTCCAAACTTATTATTCTTCACTGGGTTTCTTTTACCTAACATCATCCAAAAATATGCGATAAATGAATGAATAGGTAAAAGAGTGAACCAGCAATGTGAGTTCTAAGAATAATACTTTGCATTTTTATTTGGGGACTCTACTTCTATCTTTTCAAATCTCTGAAGCATTTTTTTTTGTTTTGGCCTCATAACATCCTTATAAGATATTATTTTTAACCTTTCTTATGGACACACTTGCCTGTACCTGTACCTACGGTTCTTGTGTTTTTATGGCTTGTTAATATGACTGAGAACTACTTGATGGCAAGAACTAGTTCTTATTTATCTCTGCATCAGTTGTGTCAAGCATGGCGCCTGGCCCACATAATTCCTTGAATAGTGTTTGTTGAATGAATGAATGACAGAAGGAAGGAAGAAAAAGAAGGAAGGAAATGCAAATAGTTCATTTTTCTAGCTTGAAAGTGGCTTTTCTTGCACAATGCCTGGTACTTAATAGGTGTTCAATACATATTCATCAAACACATGCAATTGTCAGTTCAAGTCTTTGATAGATTCCCAAATGCCAAGATGATAAAAAGTATTTTCTTTTGGAGCTTGCAGTGGCAAACACAAAAAGCAACTGGGGAAAATGGGGAAAGAGAAGCCATCTTTTTTCAGAGCAGAGATGTCAAGCTTTCATGTCAGTGTCCGCAGTGTCTCCGCAGGCTGATGGTTGCCAGGGCAACAGTGGGGCCAAGCCTTTGCATTCGTGTAGTTTTCCATTGATAATTGCTAATGTGAACAAGTGCTAGCTTGCACTTTACACCTGCCTGGCTTGTAAGTCTACCTTAATTGGATGTGCCAAGATTGAGGAAAAAGTAATCTGGCCTTTCAAGACAACTGACAGGGAGATGAAGTGTTGTTTGGGCCTTTATTGTTACAATTTTGCTGACAAAATTACTATGAACTGTCTCCTCTCGATGCATAGCCTGCCTCTGTTGACAGAACCCTAGCGTTTATCTTCTAGGGGTGGTATATTAAGTCAGGGGAAACTTTGATGAAATGTTTGAAGCAGTTTGGCGGAAATTCACTTTGTTTTTTTTTCAGGTGTAGTGGGAAGAGATGTGGCATTGGGGAGGAACCCAAGGGAATGAGAAATTAGGAAGGGATAAGTGCAGGACATTGATTGTATTGGCCCTTCTAAGGTACATGGTCTTAATCTTCCAATATCCCATGAGGCGGGTGTTAAAATCTCCAGCCTAGAGATGAGAAAACTGGCTCTAAAGGTGAATTATTTTGTTAAAATCTCAGAGTGAAATGAAGACGTTGTCAGGATTCAAAGTCAGATCTTCTTCGTGATAAAATCTGTTCCTTCATCTATTCCTGACTCCCGAGTGGAATTTCCTTCCTAACTATATCTTTCCCTCATTATTCTCATTTTTATTTTCTGAAAGCTTCACAAAGCAGTCTACTCCCCACTGCATGGACATCTCTGCTAGTATTTAAACGTATTTACCTCGTTTTAGAAAACATTTACTAGGAGCCCACCAGGTTCTGAGTACAACGTTAGGTGCTAACAAGACAGATAAATAATTGTCTTCACTATTGTATCAGAGCTTACCATCTAGACTCTAGATTCTAGAAGGAGAGACCATGAAGGAACAGATAAACTCAATTAGATGGAATCAGTTAAAAAGAAAGAAGTCCACATGTGTGCTCTTGAGCACAAAGGGGAAGAGGCCTCAGTGAAAACTTTTTGAGAAAACTAAAATATCAAGGGGGGATGAATTTTACTGGGGAACACAGTCAGCAAAGGCCCAGAGGAGTGAAATAGTGTTCCAGGAGTGGAGAATGCAGACCTCATAGTATTCCCAGAGCAAGAGGTGACATTGGACATCTGGAGAAGGTGACAACGGAGAAGGGGGCTTGTGAGGCACGTTAGGGAGCATGGACACAGGCCTAGAGAGGAGAGAGCTTGGTCTTCTCTTTTTCGGTGGTAGATCTCCAATGACGTTCCTCTATGGTCAGGATTTGCAAACTGTTTCTATAAAGGGCAAGAGAGTAAACATTTTAGACTTTGTCGACCACATAAGGTCTCTGCCACAAATTCTTCTTTCTCTTCTTTTTTTTCTTTTTTTACAACCTTTAAATGTCAAAAGCATTCTTCACTCATAGGTATAGAAAAACAGGCTGCAGGCCATATTTTGTCCAGAGGCCATAGTTTGCTGAATCCTGTTTTACGGCATGGTCTCCAATCCATAACAATCCTGGCCACCAATCTTTAATTTGTCAATTTTCCTTTTAAAATTTAACGCTTAGTTAAAAAGCAATATATATTATCTCACTTAATCTGCACGACAATCAATTTATAAGTTCTAAAGGCTTAAGGATTTTTTAAAAATTGAGTAAACCCTGAAGACAAGCAGGAGCTCTTTGTAATTCTTCATCCATTTTCCATTCACCATTAGGCATTTGTTAAATTTTTAAAAGGTAAAATGGTAAGATTTTATTTTGCGCGTAATTTAGCCCTGCAGTACTTGAATTCTATTGCGCATAAGAGTCACTGAATAGGGTTGTAGACCCCAAACCATGAATAGAGTACCTTGTGTGTAAAATAAGGAATTTTCAAAGTTGGTTTTGGCTATAGGGAATTTTTCACATATATGCTGACTTTAGAAGGAAATTTTCCCCCAACAAAGTGTGGATGGTTTAGAGTGCATGATATAGTCTCTGGCCTAGATCCTCAATCTAAAAATGCAACACAGCCTAGATTAGTCAAGGTTATTTTTTGTTGCTGTTTATTTGTTTTAGAAGTTGAATCACACACTAAGCTGGTGATTGATAAAACACTTGAGCGCATTTTCATTTCACTATGGCCAAACCATACTCCCCCCTTCTATACAAGCAAGAGTGTGTTGCTGTGATTGCTGTTGATTATTTCTAATTTAAATGCAAATTTTTTTTTATACTTACCCCTGTTCAATTTCATCACCTTAATTTTAACACCCCGATCAAACCATTGAGGTTATCTTGAATCCTGGTTTTAGACACGTTTTCTGTCTTTCCTAATTTCTCAGAATCTTAGGGCTAGAGGGGCCGTGAAGTTCCTCCATCCATTGAGGTTTGAGCTGGCACCATGGGGCCCTATCATTTAGCTGTTCACCCTCTGTTTGTGCACTTCGAGTAGTGGGAAATGAGGACGGGATTCAGCACCTCCCACTGCACTATTGAACAGCTCTTAATACTTAATGGGGTAAATGAAAGGAGCAAAAGCATGCTTACTATCAGCGATTTGCATATACAATCTCATCTTCTTCTCCAAGTGAATTAAAGATTCCTATGTTAATTTTACAGATGAGAAAACTGAGGATTAAGGAATGTTAGTATATACGTTGTCCTAGCTGGTAAGAAATGGAGTTAAAATTCAATGCCTTTCTGACTCATAAGTCCAATGATAGTTCCCCGATTCCACAGGTGCCTTATTATAGCTAAAGATCTTTTCTAATGTTGAACCAAAGTTCTTTCTTATATGCCATGTTCATTCTGTCCTCTGCAACGACATGGAATAAATTAACTCCCTCTTCCCTTGCCTTTGCGTGTTAGAGGGCATTATTCATAGTCAGGATAATGTAGCAGCAGACAAACTCCCATAGGGAATAAGAAATGGATCTGTGGATAGCACACCAAGGGGCTATGGACACGAGTTTTGACAAAAGATAATTCTGGATTTGAACCCCAGCTCTTGTTCTTTTTTCTGTTTTTTTGTAACCACAGTCATATCAGTTCTCTAACCTTTATTTTCCTCAGGGTAAAATGAACAATATAAATAAAAAGATGTTCAAAAGAGGGTCTACCCCTCAGTGGTACTGTTGTGAGGATTAACAATGTGATGCTGACAAGAGCTCGGCACAATTCTTGTAGAGAAGAAATGTTGACTGATCAGTAGCTGCCATGTCATTGTTCCTGAGCATTCTGTTTTCCACAGTAAACAACATATTCAAGGACCCCTTCAGTATGTGGAAAGTCTTCCTCTTTTCTGCTCACCCTTTTCTGATCAGGCTCCAATTTATCTGTATTCCATAAGGCAATACTCATTTGATGGGTAACTTTGTCTTTTTCTTTGTTACTGATAAAAGCATTGAATAAGAATTGTCCACACTTTTATGTTAAGTGTCAAGGAGTTTAAGATCATCACATATGTTGCCTTATTTCATCCTCATATTATCCCTATAAGGTAAATGCCGTTATTATCATTCGCATTTTACAGATGGGTAAACTGAACCTCAAAAAGGTTATGCAATTTGCCCAAGGTCAATAGGTCAATAGTAGAGCTTGCATTCAAACCAAGGCTGGCTGGGTCCAGTGGTCATGCTTCTTCCTTCTGTGCTGAACTGCCTCAGAGAGCAACCTGGAGCCATGCGAGCAGAGATTTCATCTCAGATTCGTTCTAAATGCTGCTCAACATTATTTCCTCTTATTTTTTTTTCTCTCTCCTCAAATCCCCAATCCTCCGTGTTTTCCATAACATGTCCCGTCTCCCTCAGGAATGCTAAGTTAATTCCCACTGATATGAACAGTTTGTCTTCTTTGAGCCTGTTTCTCCATCTATAAAATGGGGCTAGAGATACATATTCAACAATGCTGTTGTGAACAATAAAGGTAGTAATTCAGACAAAGGGTCCAGATCTGACTTGGGCACATCTGAATAAATATATGTTTCTCTTCCCTTTGCTCACTGCCTAGCAGCATGAGCATTAAAAGGAGAATAATTAAGCAGGATAATTACTTTATTCATTTACTCAACAGCTACTTATGAACTATCTACTAATTGTAGGGCTTGGTTTCTACATTGGATGACTCAGAAAAAATTATTCTATAGCATTTTGTAAACTGTAGGAAGGAAATGACTGTGATATGGTGGGCACCCAGAAAGCCAGGTAGGGCTTCCCAGACTGAGAGGACTTTGATCTGAGTCTTGAAGAATAAATAGGAGTTATTCAGACAGCAGGGGGAGAGGGAAGGCCTTCTAGGCATAGCCAACTGGGAATAGGAATAGAAAAAGTATGAAGTATACAAATATTGGCTTGCTTACCCAGCTTGTTGGTTGCCATTCCTAGGAAATTGTACCTCCCATTGGTTCCCTTTTCCTGCTAATTTTTTTGTAATTTACAGGAAGCATAATGAAAATAAAGAAAATTAAAACAAATGCATCTGCAAAACACAGATCTAATGCATTGTGTTTTTCTTTTTCTTTATTGTTTCCTAAGCATTATTAATGAGATTCTGTCAGATTTTATTTTTATTAACCATTCACTGTTGTTAAAAATTCAATGTTTCTCTTTTTGTTTGCTATTACTCATTTCCTTTCAATGACTATTACTTTTATATATTATGTTGTATATTTGTAAACTTTAAACAATTCCAAGAACAGCTATCTCAAGAGACACATTATGAAATTGCCAAGTACACAGACTTTGAATGAAATACCTGGGTTCAAATTCTGGTGCTGCAAGTACAATCTTTTCCACCCGGGGTAATTTATTTAAACTCTGCCCTAGTTTTTTGTTGTTGTTTTCTCTCTAAAATGGAGGTTAACAGTAAGTACTTCATGTTTATTGTCATGAAAATTAAATAGGTTGTATGTGAAGCACTGAGCCCTGTGCCAAGCTGCTGATGGTAATGTATTATTAATATATAATGCCCATCTATTTTTACATAATGTAAATATATCTGATGGATTTGATTCTTAGCCAGGAACAGAAATACTCATTTCTTTTTTCACTCCAGCCTTATTACATCTATCACTCAATAAGACTCTTAAAAGAATCGCAGTGTTATCAGATTCAACTTATTCATTCATTCATTCATTCAATTTACTTAATGTCCACTTTGTTCTGAACACTGTCTTAGGTTCCCAAGAAGCTCACAGTCTGGAGGGGAAACAGATAAATGAGCATACGATGACAATGTGATGTGAGAATGCCCACCTACCAACAAGGACTGCATGAGGCTCTTTAGGACTCAGAACTCAGCACTTCCCTATGGCCCACTGGATCCCTGAATGATGTGGCCCCAGCCCATTCCTCCAGCCTCTTCCACTAATTCCTACCCCGTCTCCACCCTCTTCCTCATTCTCCCCCACTGCGCATGCTTTCTTCTGGTTCCCATGCTCCTCTTTTGTCTCGGGATCTGTGCACAGGCTCTTTCTCTGCCAGGTGGCACATCCCCCCCCCCCCCGACTCTTCACACATTGCCTCCTTCTCCTTGTCATATCAGCTTAAATGTCATTTTCTCAGAGAGCCCCTGTGCCATCTACTGACCTGTTGTCCTCGATTTTCTTCATCCTGGCATCTTCATCATTTCCTTCTTACAACGTATCAAGTGTGTGATTGTATGTCACCCCCTTAGGCTGTGAGCTTCATGCAGAGACCATGCTTGTGTCCATCCCTGTCCACACAACATGGAGCAGAGTAGAATGTAGACAGGGCTCTGTAAAATATGTGTTCCACAGACAAACATCAGGGCCGGTGATAGATCTGTGGGTTGAATCTCACCAGACGAATAATGGTTCACCAGGGGGACAAGGAGAAATCATCAGTGGTTAAGAACCATGATTTGGAGGCAAGCACATGAATTTAGAAGGGGTTCAGATTTAAGTTCAAATCTCACTCTTGCTACATACCAGCAATATGAACTTGGGGAAATTATCTTGATTTTATGACCCATAGCATTTTCATCTGTGAAATGGAGATATTAGCACCTAATTGTGAGGTTGTTAAGAGGAGTAGACCTAAGGTATCCAGAGCATGTGGTGATTAAAAATAAATAGCATTGTTAGGTGTGTCTTCAAATGCAATAACGAGGATCGTGAAGCGTATGAAATGGAAATATTTCAACACAGTGGGTCCTCACGTCTCAGTCTGAGAGCGAAAGACATGGTCTGACCTGAAGCACTAGGCTGCTGTGAGGAAAATTGAATTGTTGCAAAGTCTTTGGAAATACAAAGTGCCTACAGCAAGTTTTTGAAGGTCAAAGATTTACAGTTTCCTTTCACAGCATCCAGAGGATGTAAAAATAATGGTTATTCGTTATCTTAGGTGCTAGTTTAAATGCCGTACAAATACTATTCATTTAATCCTAAACACTCTGTGAGCTATTATTTCCCTGGCTCTAGAGATAAGGAAACTGAGACACAGAGATGGTAAGAAACTTATTCAAGATCACAGAGCTAGTAAGTGATAGAGCTGGGGCTTCAAGCCAAGCAGCGTGGCATTACAGCCCATGCTGTGCACTGGACTGCTTGTGTGCTCCAGAAACACCTGTGGGATTTGAATGCTATGTGGGTGAATTCAAAGCCCTCGTCCTCCACTTACTAATTATACAGGCTTCGGCAACATTTTTAATCTTCCTGAGCCTGTTTGCTCATTTAAAAGACGGAAATACAACAATATTTCCTTTGAAGGGGGGTGACATTTCAATAAGCCAGCAGATGTAGTTGTAGGTCCCAGCCTTATAGTTGATGCTCAGTGGAAAGTGGCTAGTGGGACTACTCAAAGTCGTCCTAAAATCCACTCGTAGGTCTTGACGCAGTTGAGATTTTACAAGCCTTGATGGCTTTTAATTGAGAAATATGCATCCATGACAGGTAATCAATACGCTCATTTGGCAGCCAGGTTCCAGATGAAATAAAGCTAAATGATGATGCAATTAGAATACACAAACAAATCCCCCACAGAAGCCAAACAGACTTGCCTGCTTTCTCCATCCTAATCATGTCGCTGTGTTTGGAATGCATCTGGAAGGCATTTTCCTCCGTAAGTCTGGACCCAGCTAAATAAATAGGGCTCTTTCCCTCATGGGCTGTTTGCTTCACCTGCTTTCTCCTTGGAGCTCAGTTTCCCTCCGCCCAAGGGTAGACAGCACGTAGGCCTGACTCCCTAAGTGTGAAGGACACGCTGCACACCTCACTGACAAACATCGTCCCCTAAATTCATTTTGTCATTTCGTTTCTCGTTGTCAGAGAGAATGACAATAGCTTGCGATTTTAATGGGGAAAACAGTTCAGGAGGCATGTTCTCAGCAGTCTCTGGCAAATCTTTCTAAAAAACATCCTTCTCCTCTCCTTTATTGGAGTCTGTGAATTACTAAATGACAAGGCTGTCTTTGTGGTCACCCTCACACTAACCTTCTCCAACTTTCCCTTCCAGTAGTCACAACTCCAGTTTATTAGCTTGAAAATGCACCATAACTGCCACATGCCAGTGAATAAAATAAATTGTAACCTGAACCAATGTTTTAGTTACTCTTGGTTCAAATTCTAGATCCTCTACTTATCAGCTCTGTGTCTTGGGCAAGCAATGTTAGTTCTGGTGTCTTAATTTCCTCATTTATCAAAAAGGATGATTATGGTCCCTGCCATTGGTTTGATGGGAAAGCTAAGTGAGATAACATATATGCAAAGTTCTGACATGGCTGGCTGCATGTAATAAGTTCACAATGCATACCAGCTATTTTTATTATTACCACCCTAAATTTTGAGTCAAAGATCAGAAATGAGACTAATTTGAGTTAATTAACTTCTCTGTACAGTACTTTCTGGTAGGTTGGGATATTGTGAAGAACAGGAGTTGTAGGGACAGGTAAACTTGGATTCAGACTTTGGCTCTACACTGCTGTGTGACCTTGGGTAAGTTACCTAACCTCTTTGAACTTCAGTATCCTCATGTGTAAGCTCTTTAAAGAATGTATGTAAATATAAACGTCTCCTCTCAGAAATTTGGAATTTTAGCTTAAGCTAAAGCAGGCAAATTTGTGACTATGTTAGAGTGTACAACTGCTACATATCCATGAAGCTCGTGATACTGGCGTGATCTAAAACTGCTTCCAAAGTGGCCAGTCATAGGACCGGTAAACTGGAAAGCGTCTCTCGGTATCATCTTGTCTGACACATTCATTTTACAGGGAAAAAAGCCCAAAGTTCCAAGTTAAGTGACTCATCTGCAATGACACAGCTAGTAAAAGGCTGAGTCCAAGAAGAGATCCCAATTATCCCACAGTGATCAATATTCCGTCCTATCTGTCAAAGCAAGGCAGAAGAGCGAAATAAAACAGTGAATTCAGATTAAAAACAAAGGTTGAAGGAAGGCAGAGAAGGAAAGGAGGGACGGAGAGAGGGGAGGAGAAGAGATAATTCAAATAGAGTGTGTGACATCATTTGGAGCACATGACAGTCCTGTGGTGCAGAGCATGGTGAAGCCGGAGTGATGGGGTGGGGACAGGGCAGAGGAGAGGCTCTGTGGTTGCAAATCCCAGCTCTACCACTCCGTTGCTGTGCAGTCTGGAAGAAGGGACTTAACTTCCCCGTGCCTCGGCTTTCTACTATCACCCTCTCTGTAAGGTTGTTGCGAGGGCTAAAGAGATGCTGGTTCTAAAATGATCAGTACAGGGCCTGGCGCATGGGGAACGTTCAACACAGTTAGCTATTCTTACCATTAAATGTGAAGCTGGCATCTCTTTTTTTTTTATTTTTAAAGCAGCTATTTTGAAATCATCATTTTATTTTTTTTCAGTTAAATGCCACAGAGCTAACACTGTGATAAGGCGTTGGAAGTAATTACAAGAGAAGCAAAGGGCCAGGGGAGGGGACTGTGCAGGAAAGAAGCACCAATATGTATGAAGGGCTTACTATGTGTAAGGCACTGTGGGGAACAAATATGATGCAGGGCCTACTATGTGTAAGATGCTGTGGGGGAGCTTTTCATGTCTTCTCCTACTTAATCCTTATCACAGGCCTGTGAGGAAGGTATTATCGCTCTCAGTTTACAGATGAGGAAAATGAAACTCTGAGTGATTAAACCATTTGACCAAGGTGTTTCTAATGCAAAAACCTCTTTCCTCTCCCTTCCAAGACATAGTCCCTGCCCACCAGGAAGGCATTGGATACAAGTCTGTTTTCAAAAGAAGCAGCTTACAGTCCTAGAAATCTTTAGAAGAAAGATCCAAGAAAACCGCCTAATACTTTTTTTGGGGTTTTAGGCAAATTGCCGCTATTAGCTGTCTTATACCATTTCCACGAAGAACTCTCCCGCATTTTCCCATCCCCTTATTCTTTTCTAAAGTATGAATCACCAGATTGAAAAGTAGGCAGTCTCTGAGTTTATGTGTCTCTCTGTGTTTTCTCTTTCCCAGGATAAATAGTATTGCTGCTCCCAAGAAAGCTTAATTCACAATGCCCTTCTTGGACACTGATGGAAATGTCTAATTAAGGTAAAATACATATATATACACACATATTAATTAAATTTTATACATGATTAACGTTCTTATACCTATTCTATACTCAAGTGATTGTGGTCTGCAGAAACCCACTGACAGGCAAAGGGAAGGAGAAGAGTAATAACTGCGGTGCTATTTTCATTTTCTCTTTAGTCTTGAGGAAAATCTTGTAAAGTGGCATTCTCAACAAGCTTCTGTCAGTAGGGTCTGTCACAGCTGGTGGAGGTGACTGGCATTAGATGTGCAGATTTCTTTTGGCTTGAATGGATTGGTTTTCTTCCTTGTGAAGCTTTTTTTTTTTCTTTTAATCTTTGGAGAAGCCCAAAGGAGAGGATTGAACCTTTGTTTGCAATACCAAAGGAAGGCCCAGCATTTAGAAAATCCTTACAAATAGGATTTCCTCTGTTGAACTTGACTGAAAGAGATTCTAGTTGAACGTGGAAAGGGCTATATTTAAGTAGGCAAGTAAATTCTTTGGTGTATGGGAGAAAAAACTTTTCCTCTACCCTCTTAGGTTTAGTACTTGAGGCTTGTGAATTAAACTGACAAAAGACACAGTAACAGGAGAAAAAAATTGCACGTGCAAAGAGCATACATTTGAGAGCACTCAGCGATGAGTAATTCAAAGGAGTGGTTATACATTGGGACTTCTGTACCTAATTTAGTATTGGAAAGTGAGGGGAAGAAAAAGCTTCTATGAGAAGAACAAATAGGTTTCTTTAGGAAAGACAGATGGGTTTTTTTGGGAGAACAAATGGGAGATAAGAAAGTTTATGATAAATACTTGTCTATACAAGTATGAATGGTTGGGCTTTTCATCTTCTTCAGAACCTTAAAACTCCCCAAGAGATGACATTTAATAGTAGCTTTACCCTTCGTCTTTCTCCTGGGAGCAGACCCACCCCAAAGAGGGAATTTAAGGCAGTCCTCATTTCTCAGAAGTTTCTGCTTTTAGTCAAATAAGGGAAGCTCCGTGAAGGACAGCTTCTTTCTGCATCTGCTGAATCTCAAGAGTCTTCAATAATCTTTATACCAAATCTGGGGTTCTGAGTGTGTTCCCACATTGGCTATCAGAAGATATTTCTGCATTTGGCTTTTTTGGGGGTTAAGGTTTTACAATCTGTTATCTTTTTAGCTTAGAGTAATCAGTATTTAGCAGGGCATGAATGAAAATACAATATCATATTTTTACAGGAATTCATGAGGATATTCTATGCTTTTTTAAGTTTTATTCTTTGGTTTTGATCACAGCTCATGTCTGAGAGAGAGAATTCCCACAGAGACTGTGTGGGATGTCCCTGTGTTGGTGATGCTCTCTCAGGTTGCAAAGAAGACAGGACTAGTCCAGTTACATCAGCTAATGGGGAATTACTTTAAAAGCACCGGGAAAAGTAAGGAAACCATCTGAGCAACAACGCAGTCAGGTTTTATGAAGAAGAGGAAAGACGTTCAGCACATAATAGTGACCCTGAGGTGTAGCCAGAACCACTTCATTTTACTGTACCTTTATGACTGCTGAGAACCACCTCTGCCTGTAGCATCTCCATGCTTGTAACGCAGAGGGAGATGAGCGTTGCCCTCCATTCCCACTACTACAGCTGTCTCTGCTTCTGTCTGTCTTGTGGCTTCTGGGTCATGCTGAAGCGCACACACATCCAGATTCTTAACGTAGAAGGATCAGATTAAGTTGGTTTGTCACTATTCCTTGTAGGATGTCTTAGTTGGAAGAGGCCCTGTGTGAAACATTCTCTAGGTCCCCAGACTCCCTAATGTCTAGTCCACCACACAGTTGTTTGTAAGTAGCTGTTGTGCAAACACAGGGTCCACTGAGGTGTGGCCAGGGTAACAAATCTACATGGCTTAAACATGAAAAGTAGAAGAAACAGTCTTTGGCCTCTTTCCTAGGAAGGGGCTGTGGGAATGTCAGGCACTTGTAGAAGAACTCTCATTCTTTGGGATGCTGGGTTTTTTGTTTGATCAGACTATTGATTGCTAATTCCCTATGCATTGCAATGTCCTTTAGGAACACCAGAATAGCAGAATTTCCTTGGTTCATATGTGAGAACACGACTGAAACCTGTTCGGACTGGTCCAACAGAAAGGCTGCCATTGAATAGGAAAACAAACTTGGACCATTAAGAATGAAAGACAAGCTGGGATTCTATGCTATAAGAAGCAACATAAGAGACAAGCTAAGGAAAGGGAAGGGCACTTGTGAAGGAACCAAAAGGAGATGCTTGAGAGGAGAACTGTCCAGGGAATGAGATATAGATCATCCCAGGCTTTTCCATAGGGCAGCATGAAAGGAACATGGGATGTCCTTTTTTAGGACTCAGAGGTCCAGAGTCTGAGAGTAGTCAATAAAAGGCAACTTGAATAAGACTCTTGATTCATCTACCCCAACAAATCAGTGAGTGGCCTAAGATAGGAGAGATATAAGAGGGAAACACAAGAAAGAGAACTGAGTCAGGGAATTAACGAGTCCTTAGAAGGAAAGTTGTCCCAATCTCCTCTGCCTCCTTCTACCCAAACTTCTAATGACTTGGAGTAATCTAAGGCAGCAAATTTCCACTTACGCTAAAGTATTTCTCTAAAGATCAAGCAATACCAAGCTTTTTCTTTCACAGAAAAAAATAGGTTAATAGATAAAATGTTCTCATTTTAAAACTTTCCTTCCTCAGTTTTGTCCTAAAACTTTGGGACCTGCTCTGTTAGATCTTCCATGTGTACCTGCCAGGGACCAAAGTGATAGACATGTTACAAATGATGTTAATGGAAAGACTCAGACATAGGTGATCATGCTCAGGTCATGATGTATTTTTTTTATAGATTTGGATTCCTTTGCTCTGGTTTTCTGTTGCGTTTATACACAGCAATCTAATCACATTTTCTGCTCATAAAAGTCATACTTAGTAAAGATACTGGGATTAACTGTGTCTTTTGTTCTGGGGCTGTGCAATCATCATGGTGTGCTGTGACTTCCAGGTGCTCTGCCACCTGGACATTGTACAGAACCACTGTTCAGGTCATAGTTTCCATATGTGACTCCCATGAACTTTGTTATTGTTGATTATGTTTCCCAGAATCTCTTTCTACAGCACTTCATTGTGTTCTCACATGCAAGAGAGTATATTTGCCCAGCATTTCCAGACAAAGACTTGAGGCTTGCAATATGATAGCCTATAGGTCACCCAAGGCCACCAAGACACATGATAAACTCAAGAAAATGCCAACTCAATGACTTGCCCGGAATGTTCAGGAGATGACGCCTCCTTCTGGGGAGCCAGATGGCAAATGAACGCTCTGCTGATGCTTTTACAAAATGGAGGTGAAAAACACTTCATGACCAGTTGACTAGGCCTAGAAAAGTGACTGGAGAGTTGGTCTAAAGTATTTATTAAGCACTTGTCACATGCTTTAGGAACAAGGTCAGCTGAGGAGGAAGGTCTCCAGGCTGATCTTTTCAATCAGATGAGCCAGTTTGTGAGAGGAGGAAGACAAGATGGGAATCACGTCAAGAAGCCTCCAAATTAATGACTTGGGTAAAAGTTCTCCACCACAGACATCTGGATGGTGAAATCCACGTCTTAACTCAGGGAACTGGCTTGCCTAGATGGCTAATGCCAGAAGTCAGTTTTCCAAAGACTGGCTAGAAAGAGAGAAATTTTATCTGGGTAGCCAAACCATGGAGCTCTAAACCAAAGTCCTTGAGAGATGGTGAGATGTTGAGAACATAAACCAAATACGAACTCTAAGTCTGAAGGGCAACACTTCTCTTAAGAAGGCAGAAAGAAGAGGCAGAGCCAAGGGTCAGAAATAAAATGTCTAAAATTTATGGAGCACTTGCCATCTAACTACCAGGCACTGTTCATTATGTACACATGTTAACTCGTTTAAATGAGAATGATACTAATATCATCCCTATCTTGCAGAGGACAAAATTGAGGCACAAAGAGTTCAAACAACTTTCCCAAGGTCATGCAACTAGGCCGCTACGGAGCTGGGATATGAACTCAGGTAATATGGCTGCAGAACCAATTTTCCTGATGGCCACATGATACTGCCTCTCAATTTCAAAGGAACTGGTTTAGATCTATGTTGAACAAAGGAAGAGAATCCAGGAGGATTCACCCAAACAAAAAGAAGTCTTTAGTTTGCCTCTATGGCCCTGTGTGTGTGGTCAGTGTGTGAGGCAGGCTTCAAGTTAGAGCAAGGGAGCAGGGAGCTCTGGGGGAATCATCCAGTGGTTAGGAATTCTCCAGCAATGACCTGTTGCAAATTTGGAGCTTGTCACAGCTCTGAGTGTATGTTTAGTGTGAGGTGCTCTCTCTGATGATCCCTTCCTCCTTTGCATATTCTGCCACTGGAATCTCTGTAAGGTGGTGTGTCTGTAAGTCAGTCCTAGCAGACACATTCAAGGGCAGCATCTCCATGGTTCAGACAAGAGCTGAGCCACATGAGCTTCCTGTCTGTCAACATCAGGGTATTCATCTGCGCCGAGCTGAGGCCCACCCCATGGCCCCAGTGCCCACAAACCGAAGCTACTATTCAATCACCTCTGAGTTGGCGCCAGGTGTGCTCCATCTTCAATTGCATTTCCTGGCCTCGTCGGAGCACAGGGTTGGCTGAGGTGACCCTTCCTCACCCTTGTGAAACAGAAGCCCTCACAAATCTTTTTGTCTGACCTTGTTCCCGGGAGACCATCCGGCTCCTGAAATGCTGCATGTGAGTTTTGCAGCTCTTGTCCTCTAAGAAAAGGCTTTTGGTGCTGTAGCTTGCAAGCAAAATGCTAGAATAAAGCTAGGGAAATTAGACTCATTTCCTATTCCGTCCCCACCAAGCACCACTTTTGTAAATAAGCCTTTTCATCCCTTCCCCCACTCCAGGCACCCCTTCCCTCCTCTGCATTCTAATGGGCAATCTCTTTACCCCAGAATTGTCAAGAAAGCACTGGCTGACAGGTTGTGTTATTGCTTCTGATCCAATTGGTCACATTGTGTAACATCTTAACTCCTAACCTAATCCGATGGATGCAGCTTGACAGGGCATAGCGGGGATGCTGGTCCAGCTTCTCGGAGCTGTGTTTAAGATCCTGCCTCCCTGCAAGCTGCTGGAGACCAGCACAGCATTCAAAGCACTTCAGGGACTATTTCTTGGTCAAAGTAGGTACAAGAGTAGCAGCCTATCCCCAACTGCAGGGTTAGGTCCTGAGAAATACCTGTGGCCATTCTTCTTGTTTGAAGAAGCTTCATGATCTTAAGTCAGTATAAGAAAAAATAGTGTTTAGGGGCCTGAGGTTGTGGTGACCCTCAGAAATCTCTTTAAATGCCTTTTCATATTCAATAAAGTCAATAAATAATAAAAGTGGCACATTCAATAACGAGAATGTCAATGACATTTTACACATTTCCAATTTAAAATAAGAGGATTGAGGGACTGGCCCGGTGGTGTAGTGTTTAAGTTCCTGCGCTCTGCTTCAGCAGCCCTCTATTCACAGTTTCGGATCCTGAGTGCAGACCTATGCACCACTCATCAAGCCATGCTGTGGCAGCGTTCCACGTACAAAATAGAGGAAGATTGGCACAGATGTTAGCTGAGGGCCAATCTTCCTCACCAAAAATAAATTAATTAATTAAATTAAATAATCCTTTAAAAAATAACAAAATAAAATAAAATAACAGGATTGAACAAGTCAGTCTTATGTACTATCTCTTCCCCAGGAGAAACTTTCAGCTTGCGTATTTGTTTTACTTTGTTGTAGACAGGTGCATGCTAAGAGAAATTTAGTCCTTCTGCGTCTGGTCCTCCATGTAGATATTCAGGACCTTTCTGATTTTATGGCCCAGAGTTGATTACATCAGCCTCCTGGGTCCCACCTATTTGCCGGAGCTCAAAGCTAGCTCAAAGCGTGTGCTTTCAGCTCATTTCTTCCAGTACCCTCCTCCATCTCCTTGAAGGTGCAAGGTTGGAGTGGGGGGTAGTTTACATTCAGTTCTCTTTCTTTCTCTCGACGCTTATTTACAAAAGCCATCATTCTTGTTCTGCTCCATGATTAATTCTTTCACTCTTTAATCTAGCCCAACCCCCAATTATTTCCCAATAGCTCTAGAGTCATAGAGATCCAACTTTGAGTCCTATCTCTGACATTTGCTAGCTGCGAATTCTTGGATAAGTTAATTAACTATAGTAGCCTCAGTCTAACCATCTGTAAAATGGGGAAATACTACTTCAATTCCATTGGGTCGTTGTAAAGATAAAGTGACATAATGCATACAAAGTGCATAGCACAATCTTGGACCCACAGAACATAGTCAGAGCCACTCACTATTAGGAGTCATGTTGTCATGACAAGCATGGATTCATCCAGCTTCATTTTTCAGATCCACCACCTACTACCCTTAAGACTGAGCAAGCTTACTTTTCTGAACCTCACTTTTCTCATCTGTACTAGGGGGATAATAGTACAATGAGCCCTACCATAACAGGATAAGTGGGCCATAAAAAATCAATCACATAAAACAAGGAGTTGCAGTAATGAAATAACCGAAGAGCCTTTAGAGTCTGCTGGCCGAAAGTTTGAAGAGTCCACCTGGGCAATCTAAATCCATTCAGCTCCTTATTGTGATTTGGCGTCCTTGGGGAGCAGTAGGCCACTGCAGCTTAAACATCACTGGGGGCTATTCTGCATCACATGGCTCACTGGAATCTCCTATAGTTAGATGTGGCCTGTCTTGTCTCAACTTGTTGGGCCAGGAGAATATTGGAGATTCTGGGACCCATCTTCAGCCTCCTTGATTCCCAGACAGAGTTGACTGACATTTCATTGTCCAACCTCACCTCCATCTACAGAAAATAACTTTATTCAGTCTCCTTTTCTGTTTGGAAATAGGGGTTGGACAGAGGATGAAAGCTAGTTACCAATCACAATATATATGTGAAATCATGATTGTTATAATTATGCTTGGTCAACATACGTATGAAATTACCATGCGTATTTTGTCATGGGGTTTTATGGTATCTATCTTTAAATTTGTATGAAGTTAAATGGGATTAACATTAAACACACTTTGATGTCTGTCTTAATCATTTCAGGCTGCTATAACAAAATACTACAGACTGGGTAGCTTATAAACAATAGAAATTTATTTCTCCCAGTTCTGGAGTCTGGGAAGTCCAAGATCAGGGTGCCAGCATGCTCAGGTGAGGTTCATTTCCTGGTTCAAAGCCAGCACCTTTTCACTGTGTCCTCACATGCTGGAAGGGGGCTAGGGATCTCTCTGGAGCCTGTTCTATAAGGCACTAATCCCCTCCATGAGGGCTCCACCTTCATCACTTATGTCCTTCCCAAAAGCCCCACCTACTACCATCACCTTTAGGGGCAGGATTTCAACATACGAATTTGGGGGGACACAAACTTTCAGACCATAGCAGGCACTTAGCACAGTTCCCGGCACATTCTTATTACATTATGAGACTTATTACTGATAAAGATATAACACATAAGTTGAAACAAAAGTTCTTGAGGTTTCCATGAAAGTATAAAGAGCTAAACTGACATAAACCTGAATTGCACTTAATAGGAACTCCAAGTTGAGAAGAGATTACTGCGATTCTATAGTATTAGAATTCATGAAATTTCCCACCTAAAATGTCTGCAGTTCATGAAGCAGATTTAAATTAAATACATATGATCAATCAGCCCATAGATATTTTGCTTCACCAGGCTGACAGGATGGGCACCTCTCCAACCTTCCCACACCCTCTGGCAGAGCTTGGGTGTCTCCTTGTTACATACTAAAGGCTTGATGTCCGTTTTAATAGAATTTCACCTGCAAAGAACTGTGTGATTCCCCCTCATGTCCATATATCCTGGATGGGCCCTGACTGCCAGAAAAGAAGGGGCAGCCGGGACAATTGGAAAGATATCTTCCGTCATGGTCTATAAAATCTGTTTGCAACAAGAAAAGAGGCTGATACTGTACTGGGTTTCCTAGGACACATTTTTTGGTGCTGAAGGCACAGCCATTGTAGTATGCTCGTAAAATCTTTCTTTGAATAGTAGTTTTAATTCCATTCCATAGCATTGTGCTATGTTCTATCCAAAGTTTTGGAGGCAGAAAAGTAAAAGAGACATGGCTGGTCCCTAATTTGAAGGAGTTCACAGTCTAAATGAAAAATAAAGGACACGTATGCAAACAGGAATAATACACAGCAGAGGGCAGCTTGGAGAGAAAAGAGCTTTGAGTCAGAGAGACCAACAGAAAGCTTGTGCAACATCCCAAATGAGAAAGGGAGGGATGAGGGTGCTGGCCTAGGGCAGTGGTAGCAAAAATGGAGAGAAGGGGACAAAGAGAGGAAAGATCTTAGCTGGGAGCTCAGGGAAAGTATAAAGAAGGGGGCAGCCAAGACACTTGGAAAATCAAGGCTCGAAGAAAAGAAAAGCTTTGAATTTTAAAATCAAAATGGCTGTATTCTCATACTGTCAGATCAATTTCCAAAGAATTTGAGCCCCTGGTGATTCATTTCAGCACCTTTTAAGGTATCTGTGTTCATCAGTTGCTTGATACATTCAGAAACAAGCTACTGATGAAATGTATGTATTTTAAAATATTGTTTTATTTCTTTTCTTGTTTTTTAGTCACAAAGTACTTTAGAAGTTCAAAGGAAGCTGTGAGTCTTATGCTGCCTACCTAGGGAGGCTGGAGGTGGGTGATGCCATTACCAGCTGATAGAAAATCAGGTTATAAGTCCTATTTGTTTTGCAGCGTCTCCATGATGTCACATTAGGAGGTGATGGCTGCAGTTATGGGAAGACATTTGTTCCAATGATGTTCATAAATACACTTTGTTAGGCAGTTATGTCGAATCCATCTGCTTTTCCCTCCCTCTCTGAGGGCAAGCTGCTTTTCAGCTGTTTGATTTCTCTCTCTGAGATAGGACTGTACTGACTGAGAATCTGGAATTCAGGTATGAGACACGGAATGTTAAATCTACCTGCAGTGTTTTCATAAGAGGAAAAGGCAAGATGGCAGGTGCAGGGAGGCCCTGTGGGAATTCTAACCCTCTAAGGCAGCATTTGCATTTGAGCCAAACACAGCCCCACTAAGATGGAAAGGTGGCCATTCAAGGGAACAGAGAGTTGGTTATTGAAGGATTGGCAAGCATCTTTTCCTTCTGGGTTAGAGCCTTGATATTTGGATCGGTAGCGATGGTGGATTTGTTCTTCTTGGGGTTCATGAAGAGCTCTGGAGAAGAGGACATACAATGAGATTAAATGATCCTGGCTGTGAGCCTCCAGACCCTCTGAGCTTCACTTTATCTGTGAGATGAGATTCCTACTACTTACCTAGCAAGATTTCTATACTATGAAATAACAAGGGATGTTTCTAGCCCACCAACTTCAGGCATTATCTAACCTTGGGGATCATACTCAAGGATGTTTGTTTCCTTCCACACCTCTGCTCTTCTCTTTGTTAACCCCTGGTGCATGAGAAATGGCAGTTCCATCAAGTGCAAACAAGCTCCATAGTGAAACCTACTTAGTGCATTAAAGTCTACCTTAATGTGCACATGACCCCCTGGGAAACTTGTTGAAATTCAGATTCTCACTTAGTAGGTCTTAAGTAGGGCCTGAGATTCTGTATTTTTAACTAGTTCCCAGGTGAAAAAGGTGTTGGTGGCCCAGGGACTATTCTTCAGTGGTAAGAACCTATCAGAACTGGGTAATACTGTGAGGCAGGCAGGAGAAAATGGAGAAAAGACCTCTGCTGCAGAGTCTGGCCTTGGAAGGGAAGGAGCATAGTTAAAGGGACAGTGTCCAAATGCTATATCCAGCTAAGCCAGCGGTGGAGTGGACAAATTCCTATAGCAAAGGAAATTCCATCTTATCTGTGGGATGCGATTGTGGGTGATACCAGTCTTGAGATGATTGTGAAGCACAAGGATCTGTGTAATCATCCTTCTGTGTAAAACCTCAGCTGCTGCTGATTGCCCTTGCAATAAAGTCCGAATTCCTCCGCGTATACCATGCCCTTCAGGAGCCTGTCCCCAGCTTCTCCTCACTCTCCTTCCTCGCTCATTCCTTTTATTTTTCTGCACCAGTTATGCCTTTGCACATGCTGATTCTTCTTCCTGGAGTGCTCTTTGCTCTCTATTTCCTTGCCTGCCTGACAAACTCCTATTCATCGTTCAAATTCCTCTGTAAGATCGGCTTCTCTGAAACTTAAACCTTCCTAGCTTGTATATATTTAAATCACTAGCCATATTTCTGAGAATTGAAAGGATCGACCCAGGCTGCGTGTCTTTCTCCCTGTAACCTGAGAGGCACTTGAGAGCTCGGTCTTTGTTTTAATTGTCACTGTCTTCCTGGGACCTAGCACAGTGCTGGGCCGTGACGTTCACTCAGTAAGTTCTACTTAAATGGAACTGAAGAGTAGATAGAAGAAACAGGATGGGACAATTATAGCTGCTCTGGAAAAGGACCTGTGAATGTGAGGGGTTTTAGCCAAGAAGTCTTGGGAATAGACCAGGGAGGATCTTCATCTGAAAGGAAGGGCTGTGTGCTAAGCTAAGGGCGAGCAGAGTAAATTTGCATGCAGACTGTGCAGTGTGAGTTGCAGGGGCATCCTAGGTAAGGAGGGATGCAGGTCTGTGGATTAACCTAGGACTGGGTAGAGAAGAGAGTGACGCACTGTGATTTTCTGAAGTGCTTGTCCCTGGTCCCACCGCTGAGCCCTCTCTAACCATTCGGTATCTTTCTGGAAATAGAGCCTTCTTTTTTCTTCTAAGTCCCACCCCCATTTAGGGAAACGCAGTAAGTAGTTAAAGCCAGTATTGAATTCTTGCGATTCTGCTTAGCGTCTGGGTCAGGAAAAAGTAAAATTGCGTTCCATTCAGTTATTGAGAACTTGTGTTAAAAAGGAGAGGAGGAGAGACGATACCTCGTCTGTATGAACACTGCCCTCTGAGCCCGGGCTGGCTTCCTGTCCTGGCTTCCTTTGGGGTCATTCTCCATAGCTGGTTTTCCTCGTGTGCAACCTCAGTCTCTTTGTTCATGAGTTCATATTTGAAAAAGTATCAACAGATTTTTATAGGCTTCATACATGGTGTTTTGCTAGCATTATTTTGTCTAAGCAATTCCTGTTAACAATTGATGGAAGACAGGCCAGGTATGGAAAGGACTGGACATGAATTCTGGCCTTACCATATACAAACCATGAGAATCAGGGTACTTATACTCTCTGAATCCCAGATTTCTTATGTATAAAATGGGAATAACAATACCTACTAAGGGGTTGCTGCAAGGATTAAACAGAATACCATTTTATTCTGTTGCTGCTGTTATTTATTTTTTTACAATACTCATACCAATAACATTACCTTACACAGTATTCAAAAGCAACTTGCTTCCTGAATTCCTCACTTAGTTCCATTCTGGCTCACCCAAACATATATTGAAATATAAAGTTACCATATGAAAATGCTATGGTATTGGGGAAGAAACAGTTGTAAATATCAGTGAAATAGAAGAGAGCACCTCAAAATAGACCCAAAATCTATAACAGGATATAAAGTCCAGCGACTCAGCACATAGGACATGCATGACATTTATAATAAACCAATCGATTTACAAAAGATAGATCAACACCTTGATGGAGAAAATGGCCAAAGTGGGTATTGAACAAACAATTCTCAGGAAAAAAATTGGTCAGGAAGTGTACCAAAAGCTTTGCTGCCTCAGTTACTATTATGGTTATGATTATGATGATTATTTTACCCACAAGGACATTGGTATTTAGAGGAGGTAATTTACCTCAAATCACTCAAAGGATAAGTGAAGATCCCAGCATGCACCTGGTTTCTCTTTTAGTTGCTTATCTTTTAAAGAATGTTCTTTATTATTTCTGCCTGTTTTACTTTTCCAAATAAATTTTTTCTCAATCTTTTCTTGGGTTTTCAAATTAAAACAAAGCAAAACAAAGTTGAAATTCCTGTTAGAATATTGATTGGAATTGTATAAAACCTACACGTTAAAATAAAAAATTGGAAAACAATAATAATGATTTTCTCACTTATACATTCATCTCTTGTTGTTTAAAATAACATTTGTTTACTTTTTCTGTGCTAAGAAATATTCTGGCCACGTGTGATATAGGACTGAACAAAACATAATTCATGTCCTCCAGCACGTTACCAACGTAGGGGGTAGACAGATGCATAAACAAACAATCTTAACATTAACTGTGTTGACTACAGTCAGTTATAGTAAACATTTTTTATTAATTCTAACAAGTATTATCTGATTTATAAAATGCCCTTGGTATATAATCATGCCATCTGCACATAATAGAGATTCACAACATTTTATCTAAAATCCTTTGGGCCAGATATCTTGTAATTCAGAATTTTGAATGGTGATATGGTGCATAGTCCATATGTTACATAATACCCTCAGCAGGGTATGGGGAAGAAGCTCATAACCAAACATACTCATATTTCTGCAGCAGTAAAACATTCATACTAAGTGACAGCAGCAGTTCAAATCAGTTTTCACATCCAATGAGTGATGCAAAATATTCAGTTTTCAGAAAATTTTGGATTTCAGAATCGCAAACAAGGCTTATTGATCTATGATACTTTTTTCTTTCTTTTTAATGTGTACCAATTTTATTTCTTTATCTGCCAACTAGACCTATTTAACTAATGTTAAACAATAGTCAACAGGGCAGATGAACTTGTTTTATTTCTGATTTAGAGATCTGTGTCTGGTGCACCCTAATAAAGAATCATTTGGTTGAGAGTTTAAAGTAGGAATATTTACCATATTAAGGAAGAATTCTTTTCCAACTTGAGAAATGAAATGTTATTAAATTTCATCAGATGCATTTAGTGGATGTTAAAATAATCATCTGCTTGTGTTTTTTATTGTTAGTCTACTGAGAAACTTCTATTGCATTATACAATTTTCTTATATTGAAACTGGGTGTACTCCTAGTGGATTATTGAATCAGCAATATTAGATTGTTACACTCTATTTTCAAGTAGTTAATTTAGAGTTTTGAATCTATGTTCATGGTTTAGATTGTCTTGTTTTCCTTTTTTTTCCTTCGGCATAGTATCTCATCACCTTTGGGGATCAGGATCAAGTCTGCCTTGTGGAACGAACTGGGTAGTTTTTCCACTTCCACTCTCCAGAATATATTATGATGAATGTACTTGTATTTTTTGAATGCTTGAATCTAATCACCATTAAATCTCTCAGGATGTAATGTCTTTTGGGCAGACAGTTTTTAAAGAGCTTTCTATGATTCGTCCTCAGTTATTGGTCTGTTCTGATTTTCAATTTCTTCTGTAACTTTCCAAACTCGATTATCCTTTATTAGATTGGGAAGATTAGAAGTTAAAGGAGGATTTTTTTTACCCTGCCCAGCTGTGAATGCATATGTCTTTGCATTGCAGAATTTATGAAGGTTTTACTTGTTCTTTTAATTGTCTTTTTTTTTTTTTTTAACTTGGGACTCCATTATAAAAGAAATTTGATTTGGACCCAAACATTCATCAATTTATCTTTCACTGTGCTATCTTTGAGATTATGCTTTTAAGAACAGCTAGAATCTCAGGAAATCATGGCCTAAAGGAATATGAGAGATCATCTGATCTTGTCAATTGATTTTAGAAAAGGGGAAACTGAGGTCTCAGCTGGTAAAATAATTGACACAAGTTATAGTGTCAGGTACAAAACCAAGATCAACTTAGCTAATAGAATACCTTTTTAAAATAAGCATAGCAATGGAACATGTATTTCTCTTCCTTGCTGACTTGAGAACAACTTCCTCCTCCAGGCTCCCAAGTATTATGCTCTCTACTGTGTGTGGTTAGGTACACGAGAGCATCATGGTGTCCAGCAGCCTAATGGATGCCAGCCTTTCAGCTCTGGTCTCCAGGGACATGTCATCAAATCAATAAAGTTCTATACACAAGTGTGCTATAGAAGAAAAGACAGGAGCAATCCAAGTACTGTCAGTGATCTTTAATTCTTCCTTCAGTTTACATTGCTTGTATTTATTATGAATCATTACCCAAAACCCAATTGAGGTGTTACTCATTTGTTTCATTATTTATATGAAAATTACCAAAACATGAAACAGTAAAGATTCAATTTTAAGGAATGAGAATTGCATTATGCACTGGTAATTAATGATGTCACTGATTTTAAAGATGGCTCTTTATGTTACACTGGATGTTCAGTGCCTACCATCTTGTAGAGTAACCATGAAATCATGTCATGGCCAAAGCAAATGTGGGTTCTGGTACTCACCTTGGCCTATAGGAATAAACATGACAAGGACGGCACTTTACTATATGAACATTCAGGTACAGAAAACCAGTGAGGAAGTTAATCTGATTCTCCAAGAGCTGAACTTACTGAAACTTCTATTATTTTCACAGCATCTACTTGAGAGTTGATTAAAGAATTTTTGTTTTTAAATTTTTTGGTGTAGTGCAAATCGCTGTGCCTCTTTCTTCATGCATAAGAAATATACAAAAAAATACATAAATAAATTCACAATACTGAAGAACAGGAGTGCCAGGAATAGAGGGGCCGATCTCCTGTCTCAGGGATCTGGGACAGCACAGTTAGGCAGGCCAGGTCTTGGAAGGGCTAAGTGATTATCCGAAAAATAGAAGAACAAAGAACCAGTAGTTGAATGTGTGAGAAAGCCCTCCTCTGGGAAACTCAGAGGATTAAAATGTTTAAAATTTGGATCTGTCGTGAGTTTCAGTGTTGAGCCCTTGGTAGGGAATCGGGAACAAAACCCATGAGATCAAGTTCTACATAAACAGAGAGTTAGAGTTAAAAAAGAAAACAAACATTTTGTGATGGGGGACACGTATTAAGGGACATAATAATTATAAAGGATGTAGCACAAAGCATGATATATAGTGCTCAGTAAATGTTGGCTATTATTAGAAAACAGATTTTTAAATGTCTACCTCTTTTCCTTTAAAACTGAAGTAACCTTTAAACTCTCCTTCCTTCCATCAGCAGATCCTGTCAGCTAATACCTGAAACGTATTTTCCAGTTCTGATTTACTCTCATTGCTTCCAGAACACCTTGTTCAACCCATCATCCTCTTTCAATCACAATAGCCCCCAAATTGGTGTCTCTGTTCCCACTGTTGTCCCCTGCAGTGTGTCCATCACCCAGCAAATCATACAAGTCCCTTCCTTGCTCAGGCCCACCCCTGGCTTTCCAGTGCATGTAGAAGGCTGCGTGTGCACTTTACCATGGCCTGCAACGCCTCCACTATCCTCTGATCTGTCCTCTGGCCACCTTTCCAGCTTCATCTCCTATAGTCTCCCCCTCACTTGCACTACTTTTCTTGCAGATCTTAGAGGCAGACAAGCTAGCTCCCTAGATCCTTTGCCCTTAGGGTGTCCTCTGCCATCACCATTCTTGTAACGTGTCAATCAGTTCTTCTTTTCCTCAAGTTTTTGTTTACATTGAAGCTTCTTAGAGAAGATTACTCTGATGGCCCCGGTTCCCAAAATTTTACCTTCTCCTCATTCTCTACTCCCTGCCACTTTCTTTTTTCTTCACAGTCTGTATCTTTTCAAGCTGACCTTTTATTAGACGTTTGTTTATTTTCTAGTGTGTAGTCTATTTCTCCTATAGAAGGTAAACACACAGGGAGGAACATGATCTATCCTATCTACTGCTGTGTCCTCCAGACTCTGGCACCTATTATAGGAGGGGCTCAATAAACATTTTTAGATGAATGAAAGAATAGAGAGATCTTTCTAAGGATGTGTGTTTGTGTTTGGAATAGCATGCCAAATTCAGTACAATAAAGTACAACAAAAAAAGTAGATGAGAATGTGAGAGAAAACAAATGTTGGCAAATAATTAAATGAGTGGAAGGGTGTTCCATGAAGTTCATTTCATAATCATGTTTTGTACACTTGCTAGATGGGTTGTGTACTTGACTTTGTCAATATTTGTTGACAATCTATACCATGTGCCAGGAACTTTCACATACGTGGGTTTATTTTATTTATTTTTATATATATATATATAAATACATATATACACGTACATTTTATATATGTAATATATTGATATGTATTAATAACATATATTAAGTGAAATGATATATTTGTAAATCTATGTTAATATATATTAAATAATGTATATTATTATTCACTTAATAATATATATTAAGTGAAATGATATATTTGTGTGTGTATGTGTGTGTGTGTGTATATCTCAACCAACTCTGAGGAGTTGATATTATTCTGCCCTCTATTTATAGGCTAGGAAGACCAAAGCTCAGAAAGGCGCGGTTACTTGCTCACTGTCACTCAGACAATGGAACCACAATATGTAAATAAGGTTGTAAGTAATACTGACGCTCAGGCTTTCTCACTTCCACAAACACATTTTGAAAGGTTTCTTTCTTTGCTTCACTGCTTTCTGGCTGTGTGACATTATTAGGATTAGTTGACCCCTCTGATTTTGTTTCCTCCTTTGTAAGACTAAAGAAAGCACATTTAGTCTGCTTATCTGAAAAGTTCTTGCCCATTTAGAGAAAGTAATAAATGTGAAACACTGAGCAGGGAGATTATCTGCGTTCACCACTGCAGAGAGAAAAATCTGTCAGCACTGAGAACACATTCAGCCAATGGAGAAACAGAAGCAGAGAAGAGAGGTGATGAGAAGGTCTTGATGCTGTTTGAGCCCTCTATCCAATCTTTCCTGAGGCCAACCCATTCCTTCCTTTCTACCATTTGTAAATAGTAAATCTCCCAATTTGACTTAAACTATCAGGGTAGCTGTCACTCACAATATAAAGTTGCATGGTTAACACAGAGCTCCACACTGACCTCCTAGGATCCCTGCTGGTGTAGTTCCCTTCACATGGGGAGCCCTTTCTATTTATTCAATCCATACACATTTATAGAGTCTACCCGACGTTGTGGTCCAGGAGTGTAATCTTGAAAAAGACTGAGTTTCTGTCCCCAAGGAGCTCCAACACTAATCAGAAAGCAGACATTTGAAAGAAATATATGCATATTACATAGGTGCAAGGTGTTACAGTGAAATTACCTTTGAAGAAATTACGTTTGAAATGAGCCCTGAAGAATAAGTAAGAGTCCACACCACCTCCAATTTGTTCCCAGAGACCTCTCCTTAAATCAGACTTTCACAGCTTCTGTAAATCCAATCAAATTTTAGATAATATCCCCAGGGGAAAGATGCATTTCAGATCAAATGGTCATTTTAGGCTCACAAATAGGTAGCAAAAGCATCATACACCATCCAGTGCCACCTGTAAATGAGTATATACTACACTGCAGTGATTCTTATCCTTTGGAGGACTCATAGACATCTTGGAGAAACTAGTATCATCCTTTCCACAGAAAAACGTGCACATAAAAATTTTGCATATGATATCCTGAGTTCTGGGATGCCTGATTGAAATTCCCTAGCATGAAGACTGAACCAATGACCTCTTCAGCAGGCCTCTCCTTGGGACGCCCCTGAATTCCACCCACTGGCAGGTTCTAAGTGTTTCTGCCAATAGGATCATGGTAAATATGGAGGGTGACTTGCTATAGAGCTTTACGAATATGATTTGTACCACCTATACCCTGATGGCCCAAAGTTATAACTCGCTAGATAAAACTCCTGAGGAAAACAAGCCATTCACTCTGACTTGTATTTTCAAGAACAAGCTCTTCTCCAAGGAACCAGCATCTATCTCTCAAACAAACATGAGTTCTGCAGCCTCTGTCTGTAAGGCATTGTGCATTTCCTCTCTACTGTTGCACAAGATGCTTCCTAGCCATAGTTATTGAATTAATCAATCAAATTTTATTTTTATTGCACCATTCTGGAAAATCTGCTCATACCTCTTTCCAGTAATACCCAAAATAAAAACAATCCATAACACCCAATTAAGAATAAAACATATGTCTTTTTGATGTTGTCTGAGTGGTGGCAGTTCCAATGATGGTTGGCTGTTGAAGTTATTCAACATGAAAGGCAAGACAGACTATTGGGGTAATACTTGCAAGCAGATAAGTTTCCTTACAACCACTAAGAAGAGAAACATTTAAAATGTAGGGGGCCTCAGATGTCCTAGTATCTACAGCCAGAAGCAATAATAGTAACGTGCATTTATTGAGCACTTTCTCTTCTATGAGTTCAAAGAGCTGCCCATGTAATATTTAGTTCACCCTACCACAGCTGTGTGATGTACAACTTCTCCAGGGCCCAGGGCTTGAGAAAGGAAGGTTGCTCAGGCTTTCATTGACGGTCTTGGCTGATAAAGTTGCTGAGGGTGTACATTTCCTGGCATTAGAAGAGAGAGATCTAAAATCTGGGATGAGGGTAGGGGGTGGAGGCTGGGTGCTGACATAGATTGAGGGGACAATGTCTAGATGAGGATGTCCCTAAAAGAAGAGAGGCCACCAGGAAGACTCATGAGCAGCATCCTCCTGTGAATAGGCCCAGCCCCAGGCCTATTCTCAGCCTTTCAGCTCCATGAACTCTATGGTGTTAGTGGCTCAGAACTGACACATCTTAGGGACTTGCTGGACTGTAACTCAACTCACAAGACAGATTCAAATTAAACCACGATACCTATCAATGCATCCACTTAAACAGCAAAGATGTTCATTTCAGTGACTAAATAGCAATGTTTGCTCACCAGACATGTGTCTGGTTCCCTAGTCTCAAAAAGAAAAAACACCTTGGGAACTGAAGTAGTGGTTGTTTGATGCATATGGGATCAGATTAAAGAGAACTTTTGTCTCTCCTTTGAAGGCAATTATGGACAGTCTTTCTCTTTTTCCCTGTCTCCTTTCTACTTCCTTTCACTTTTTTCTCATATATACAGGTCTTTTGACATATGATTTTCTCCACCTACAATAGCATCTCCGCACACACACACGCATTTGGCCAACTCCTATCATTCTTTAAATGTCAACTCCTTATGAAGTGTTCGCTGAGGCCCCAATAACAGGTTAAATTCTAGTATGTGCTCCCACAGCACCATACAGCTCTCTCCTTATAATTTGTCTTGATATATGCTTTTGATATAGCACTATCTTGCGGCGTAATAGTTAACATATTTTCCATGAGACTGTAAGTTCTCTGTGGGCAGAGATGAGTAGCATCTTGTTCACCTTTCTTTCTACAGCACCTAATATGGTATCTAGCACATATTGAGCTCTTAATAACAACAATAAAAATTATAGCTAACATGTCTATGGCATTCAAAAGTGCAAGGCACTGTGCTAAGCGTTTTGCATGTATTATCGCATATACTCTCCACATGTCACATTTAGGTAACCACGGTCAGCATTTTCAGAAAAGGAAAATGAAACTCAGAGAGATGATCACTCTCTTAGTTTGAATCCCCCAGAAACAAACCCTGAAAATAGGATTCAGGTACAAGCAGTTTGTTTGGGAGATGATCTCAGCAAACATCCATAGGAGGGCAAGAAAGTGAGGTAGGAAAGGGAAAGCAGCCCATAAAGGGTGCATTACCCAGCCAGAGACCACTGGATGGGCGGCTGGAATTTAATCCCTCTGGGAAAACTCAGGCAGTCAGTAGAACACATATCTGAGAGTTATCCCATCAGAACAGCAAGAGATTTGGGGTATTTATACACCACCTTCCATAAGTCATTGGTTGAGGTCTGCAGAGGATGGTTTTGGAGGCATTATTCTCCAGCCTTTCTGGCCTGCTGGGTGCTGCAGGCAGAGAAGGCTCCAGACATCAGGCAGTTTAAAGGCAGGTGTAGCACACTATAATGGGAAGCCCTAAGGTACTATGAGAAGAGTTCCACTCAATGTCTCATTTTTTGTCAGGAAGAATATTGGGGAATGAAACTGCATCTGTTTGACTCCAAAGCATGTGATTTTAATGACTATTTTTATATATATGTGTTAAATAAATGAATAAAAGGAAAGCATAAATGAAATGAAGACTGTCATAAAGGATTTTTCATAGAGCTAAGATAAGGTCTGATGGAGCTTCTCTGTCTAGCAACTGGAATGTTCATGCTTTCTGGATTCACTGTCTTTTCCCTTGGGGATTTTTGAACCACTCTGTCAATTTTCTTTCTCCCCATACTTCCCATGGTAGGGGTACCCCTCCTTTTTGGTTCTCTACATTCTTTCTTAAGATATGATAATATACTCATTTGGATATAGTCAAGTCTTGACCTATTCTGGGAGGCATGCTGTTTCTATGGTGATCACCCAAATATCAGCTTTCAACTGTTGGGCATTGATTTTCTTGGTCAAAAGCTCAGATTACTGAGGGCACAGTTTACAGCTGCCAGAAAGCCCTGTATCCTGCCTGTATGTTTCTTCTTTATTCTCTTTCTCCCCTCATACACATCATCTCATTCCATTCAGATTCTAAAATTAGCCTGCAGCCCCAAATTTAGTCAGTTTATTTTATTGGTGAGGTAACGGCTCACCTCTCATAATACAATAGCTTTGTCTTGAGAAGAGTCATTTATTAATTCAGTTCTTGTCAATCAAATCCTTTTATAAAACAAATAATCATCTTCTACAAATCACAGTCTCAGCCACACCATTAGCCAGTGTTTATATCTTCTGCACTTTTGTTTATTAGTGAAACAAATTCTCACCTTCAACAAATATTGATGGAGAACCTACTGTGTGGCAACCCTGGTGGTAGTGCTCGAAAGATGAATAAGACATGTTCCCTCTTCTTAAAGTCTACAGGTAGAGACAGACAAAAAAATGCATTATTAGTACATAGTAGGTGGTATTATAGAGTTAAGCATAGAGTGGTATAGAAAAGCATGTACGAGATAAAATAGACAGCCTAAAGGAAGGACGGGGAAATCAGAGATTATGGACCTGATATTTGTGGCATTGGGTTGAAAAAACAACTTGTGCAAGGGTTCTAAAGTGTAAGTATGCATATTTCATTTGGGTAAATGCAAAAGTTCCATCTGATCAAAGAGAAGGTTGGAAGGTGCATATATTGGTCTGTTGGTCGTTCTCCATTTGCTCTGCCCTCTCCCCACCCCAAATGTATCAGCTCAGCTCTGTGCCATGGGAGGCCCACCTTTGGGATTGTCTTTGTAACTTGAGTTAATTCCTCAGTGAGAGCCTGGCGGGTTAAATGTGGACTCTTTCCTCAGCTGAGTCTGAACTTGATTCTGCAGGCTAGTGACATTTCAAACTGTGTTCCATCACTGACTTGGGATAGGAAGAGGGGAATGAAACAGAGAGTGGGGGGCAAACAAGTGCTGTTTGGGTTCTGCACCTCTGCCTCCACTGAAGCAGCTGTGCTTGTTACCACTTTAATTGGAGACTTATGAGGGCAAATGTGCCCAACAGAGAACACTGGAAGAAAGGAAGGAAGGAAGGATAACATGGCAATTTGGAGGCATAGAATTTAAAAGATTTTCTATAGGGGAGTGAAAGATCATGTTTGTGCTTTAGAAAGAGCCTTTTGTCATAAGGGTTGGGAATGAAATGGAAGGTGTGAAACTAGGGAAGGAGGACTAGTGAGGAGGCTATTGAACTCCTGAAATACACCAGGTAAGAGGTGATGAGGCTTGATGGAGGCCTGTATCTGTGGTTATGGAGAGGGAGGGCTGGAACCCAGATACAGGTAAGGCATACAGTCAGCAGGACTTAGTGAGGCACTGGATTCTTGGAAAAATAACAGCATGTGCCGTAGGGTTGTTGTGAAGGTCAAATACTACGAAAGGTGTTTTCAACTGCATAGAGCAGTGCAAACAGTAATTATGAGTGTTATTTTGACTAGATCATAGCTCTCTTTATTCCTAGTCAATGTTCTTTCCCTAAGCCCCTCCCATGATTCAGTGTAAATGGAGCTTTCAACTAATTGGATTTGCTGAAAGCAATAGAGAATGCCATTTGGCTACTTCCTCTCTAGGGAATGTTCATATTCAAATCTCCGAGTCATTATTTAGAATCCCTAGTTCCAACATGAGAAATTTAAAATTGGATCTCATGTTAATCTCTAAAGCAAGCTCTCCTTTGCCTCCAAGATGAGCAAATATTTGAACTTGAGAAAGAAAATCTTTTCTCCAACCTACAACAAGTCTTTAACCAAATTATCCAACTGTGATAGATCCTGTTATTCTGAAGGGGCGTGTGAGAATTGTGGCTTATACCCTGTCTTATTAATGATGAGGAGGACGATGATGAAGATGATAATGATGTTGAAGATGATAATCATTACATCCACCACATTTTAGTGCGTATTCTGTGCCAAGAAATATGTTAGGCACTTTCTATACATTAATTGTCTCATTTAAGCCATATAACAGTGCTCAATATTATCATAACTTTATAGTTCAGAGAACTGAAGCTCAAAAATTTTAAGTAACTTGTCTAAGGTTGTCTAATTAGTAATATATAGAACAGAGCTTTGATCCCAGCCCAGTCTCTCTGGCTCCAAATCTCACACCCACTGCTTCTAGGCAGAAGGATCAAGTACCCAGACTTCTCTTACTCACCCCCAAGTCTCACCAAGTGAGGCCTTATCTCCAGGCAGAATGTTTTGCCTAAGTACTCTGACCCTGTCCACACTGGAGTGGATTTTCCTGACTGGGGTGTCAATACATTGAGCAGGCCTCCCTTAGCAGAGAAAGTGACGGGGCCTTACACAAGACAAACAGAATAGCATTATCTGCCACTCTCAGAAATGTGGGCTTAATCTGTCAGGTTAGGCTAACAGGACTGGTGGGAGACTGGGCCATTCTTCTAGCTCCTTGTTATTGGGGACCCTAGACTGAGAGAAACCGGATAAGAGAATTCAAAGCAGGCACTGAAGCTATTTAACTGTGAACGGAAACCCATACCCTGCAGTTAAATCTAGGACTTGAGGGGATTAACCAAGCCAAGCTTTCTCCTGAAGTCTGCAATTCTGACTTTCCTTCTGAAGAGGCATACACCTCAGCAGCATACCCAGCTCCCTTCTTCAGCCCTTTCCTCTCAATTGCTTGAGTGAAGGCTCTGAAGTCAGCCTGCCAATGGGGATATCCCTGCTCAACCGTTTACCTACTATGGGACCTTCAGTGAATTTTTTTAAACTTCTCTGAACCTGTTTTCTCATCTATACAATGGGAAAAATGACAACACCTTTGCCATGGAGTTTTCAAGTGGATAAAATTTTATCATACATGAAAAGAGCTTGGCTTAAAATCTAACACAGAATGAGAGCTCCATATGTGATAGATATTAATATTATCACATATATGTATGTGTGTGTATTTATACACACACATATGTGTATTGGATACATATGTATTTTTTAATTATGGAGAAGGAGCGTGATGTAACAGAGAATGCTTCAATTTGGAGTCCTGTTTTGAAGTCCCTCATATAAATTCTCTGAGTCTCTATTTTCTCACTTATGGAACGAGGAAGAACAATCACACCTCCTTCACTGTTCTCCTTATCATTAAGTAATATAATGTGTATAAAGAGGTTAGCACAGACCTGACATTTAATAAATGGAAGTTATTACTCTGGAGAAGGATGTGGAGGCCAGGGGAGCAAAGGAGAGATGAGTCATAGAGACAATTTTGCTGTCATTTGTCCTCCTTTTTTAGAATATATTTTAGATATACAGCTTAGCTCCTCTGACCCTCAACTTCCTCATTTGTGGGATAGAGATGATAATAACTTACTGAAGCACATATATTTTATGACATAGATGTAGCTGATAAATATAGATAGAGGTGTAAGTAGAGACACAGACACAGACACAGTTAAGCAGCTACAATAGAGCCGGGTATATAGCGGCTACTAAATATACCTTAGTTTTCTTTTTTTTCCCTTCCTCCTTCCTCCTTTCCTTCTCACTCACATTTTCATGTTCAAATCTCTAGATCCTAGATTACTTTTTATTCTGCACTATAATGAGCCAAGTTGATCTTAACCCCTCTTTCCACACTAGATTATTAGACTCTAAGTCCTTTGGAAATAGGACCGATGTCTGGTTTATTTTGTATCCTTTACAGTGCCTACCAAGTGCCTGATGTATAGAAGAGCTCATATACATATATGTTGAATGTGTGCTGTTTGTCAGTAAGTGGGGAGAAAATTCAGTTCATACTCAGCAACTGAAGGGAGTGAGTGAGATGGTTATGAAGAAGGTTTTGAAAATAATTTTTTGAATTGAGTGTAAGGAACAAGAGTATTATCGGTGTTGATAATGGTCAAAAGATACAGGGTAAAGGGAGATGAGCAGCATACTGATCATCTACTCTATTTCATATTTTCTGCTAGCCATTTTGATAACAATAACTTAACCAACTAATCAACTTTATGACCTAGGCCATGATATTTTCCTTTCCTTCTAATGTTAGCCATACTACTGCACTTGTCCAAACATTTTTGTACTGTGCCCTTCAAATATCCCATGTATATGTCATATATGCCTCTTAGTGTGCATAGACAGTAATCATATCATGGGAAGAGTCTCCAAAATCCCACCAGACCATAATTCAATATCTCTTGTGATTTTCTTTTGCCTGGATTATGGTCATTTAAAAATTTGATGCATACAAAGAGTTTAATAAAACAATCATTTAAATAAGAACATATGTAACTTTGAGAAGACAGTCCAGCCTGGATCCAGAACTAAGTAATGGAATCATTTTGTGCCTCTCACCTTGAACTTGGCTACCGAAAGGGAATGTTTACAGATCTATAATGCTTAGGGAGTGAAGGGCTTTGGGGAATCATCTGGAGATATTTAGGAGGTTCTAGGTTGTTGACCCCCATTTCTCTCTGTTCCTGCACCTTTCCTCCCCACCATTCCAGTCCTTCCCAGAAGAATAAGGATATTTTCAGCTTTTTCTTCTCAAAAAAGCCTTAGTTTTCTTACAAGTACTATGAGAATATAAAATATCGTTGGCTCCAGCATAGTATGTAATACGTTTTCATAGTCAAGCAGAAACTAATAATTATGATAATAGCTAATATATACTGACTCTTTGATATATGCCAGGCACTCTACTGTGGACGCCCACCTTATAAGCACCAATGATTTAGGTACTGTTATTATCCCCATCTGACAGATGAGGAAATTGTGGCTTAGTAAAGTGAAGCAACCTGCCCAAGGACAACACTTAGTACACAGTAGGCCTTGGATTGAACATAAGCACTTTGACTTCAGAAACCACGTCATTACCCTTTCTTTATGTTCTTTTTGCTATAGAATTCAACCTTTCACCCAAACATTCACCCTACTTCATTGAGAACTACAGCAGGCTAAGTGTTGTAGTGGGAAAGGGAATGCAGGCATTAAAATAAACACCCTCTATCTTCCAGATACTTAGAGTCTTAGAGCTACATGAGTGGTGTTCTTTCATTCCTTCAGGATCTTCCAACATTCATTGAACATCTGTAATTTTTAAGTCCCTGAGCTAGGTGCCAAGAGTGTAAAGATGAAAGAACAGAATTCTTACCTCAGTGAGCTCCCAATCTAGTTCAAAGGGGGCAATTACAATGCATTTAGGGAACCGCTGTGACTCTATCCCCAATTTCACTCCACTCCATGGGGACATTATGGAACTTTTCCTCCTGGGTCCAGAGGTAGCTTCAGAAATCCCTCAAAACAGAGCTCCAGTCAGACACTACCAAATACTTGGATTTAGTACTTGAAAAGAAACTGGTTTGTAACCTTTATTTAGTGCAAAGGCAGACCTGGAGGTCTATACGAGCTGGAGTGGAAACTCAAGGGGATCATAGAATTAGAGGGTTGGTTCTTAAAGATCACCTAATCCAACCCTCTCACTTTTTAAATGCGGAAATGAAAACTCAGACAAAGATAGTGAATGAGACAGAATTGGGTCAAGCAGTCAGGTCTCCCATGTCCTTTCCACCCAACCACAGTGTGGCCCCTTGGCCTGACTTACCCTCAACAGTAAAGTAGAGGCAACCAGGCCTGGGCTTTCTACAGAGCCAAAGAAAAGGGCTTGCACTGGTATTTGCAAGTATCTGCAAAACGTTCTCAGCGAGGAGGCCAAGTGACCTGGCTGAGGACATGCCTGGGGCTGCTTCCTAGAGCCTGGTACTGATCTGCTGATTTTTATGCCATTTCTTTTAACTTATCCTTTTAATTAACATGTAAAGAAAACGACACCTCTGTCAGCTCATGCCAAGTCTCCTGCACCTTCAGCTGGGCACACTGGGGCATGAACGTGAGGTATCTGCGAGCAAAAGTTCAAAATGCTAAAAGAGAAAGCACTAACGGGTGGAACCGCTATGCGTGCACTTACCAGGATCAATTTTCCACTTAGACAGCTTTTGCCCAGTTGTACTAACTACTAACCAATCTATACTTCCTAATGGATTAAAGCAGAAAGGTCAGGAATCGTAAAATCATCCATTTCCCACTCATTAATATTCAAGTGTGGGCTTCTGAACCTGCCCCAACCTCCAAGACAGCCAGGAGTTATTTCTAACCAGGTTACAAGAACAGCCCACACTATATAGAAACGTGGCTTTGTGTGCAGTTTTCTGAATGAATGAATGAATGAATGAATGAAACAGTACATAAAGACATGATCATCAACAATTGACATGAACAATTGTGTAAAGGTTCGGGACTAGGGTGAGGTGAGTGTCTCACTCACCAGGTGCCAAATTTAAGGAGTGCCAAAAACAACTCAGCAATCAAGATGAATGATATTTAATGCAGTATTTTTAAAAGTTTAAATTAATACAAAAGTTTATGATAAAATATCAAACCTTTCAAAACAGAATCAGTTGGGGTATGTTTATGAGGAAGCATGATATTGACATGTTAGGAAGAGCAGGGAAGTTGAAGAAGTTGAGAAAAGCAGGGCTAAAACCATGCCTCTAGAAATTATTATTTGTGTAGCCTTGGGGATTTTCATTAGCCATTGGCCTCAGTTTCCTCATTATTGAAATGGAGATAATAGTTCCCACCTCACAGAATTGTTGTAAGGACTAAATACACATAGGACGCAGCTCCCAGGTTAATTATTTCATTTATTTAGTCACGTCTTTTGGAATGCTTACTATGTCTCAAGCATCATGTGCAGATTACAAACATTAGGAAAAAAGGAGAGAGGAAATGAAGGAGGAACCAACATGGATTGAGTTCCAGGCACCGTCCCACGCTTTACTAAACCATTTGTGTTTGGATGGAGACTGAACAACAAGAGACATTTCTGTGATGATATTGATGTCCTCCAGACCCACCCTGAGTGCACAGGGATGTCTTATAGGGCAAGAAGTGGCATCTCCTGAGCAACTGCTACAGGACAGGCATTTTTACTGGAGGATCTAAATGAACCCTCGTAGTCCTCTTGTGAGTGTGTGCATGCATGTGTGTGTGTGTGAAGGTACCATATGTCCACGTTGCAAAGGAGCAAACTAAAATTCAGAAGGTCTGGGTGAATTTTATGAGATCACACAGCTAATCAGGAGATGAGCTGGGATTCAGATTCCCCACAGCCTGTTCTTTATATGACACATTTTTGTTAAGATGTGGGAAGTGGAAGCCTAGAACGGGTGACACTTTCACACAAAAATAGAATGTTATGGGAATGCTAAATAGGTAAAGATTTGAAGAATAAATAGATATTACCCACAGGTTTAATCTCTTTAACCTATCTGTATAAACCCAAGCAATATATTGCATGTATTAAGTACCTCATTAAATTAAAAAATGTATCAAGACACTAACAAACTCAGTGTTTAATCGGGGGAAATTAAGAAAGAAGTATGGAAATTGAGAAAAACTCAGAGAGACACAGACCTGGAACAAACTAAAATAAAAACAGGTGAATAATAGTTCATCCCTAAAGTGGAGAGAACCATCTGGAACTCACTGTCAGCATTAAGTGGAATAGTGTGTGCCGAAGTCTGACCCATAGCAAAGCGACACATAAACCTCCTGTTTGTTAATGTTTTTATTTGAATCAGATAGAACTGCATTTGAATTCCCTGTGTGTCATTTATGTGTCATCTTGGGGAAGTGTTCTTTGAGGCAGGTTAAGCTTTTTTAATCTATAAAATGGAAACCAAAAACCAACAGCTTAATTTTTTTAAGATTAAATATCATAAGATAACCATAGACTATAGGCTGACTGCCTAATGCGTTCTCCATATTCAGGAATTGGTGGTGGTAGTTGTTGTTGTTACTGTTGTCTTAACAGGGAGAGAAAATTGTTGTTTCAAATAAAACTGACAGTAGCTGTTTTTGCCTTCTAAGAGAACTGGCTGCCTGAGTCATATCAGCTGGGAAATAAATGTCAAAGCTATTCCAGTCCTCTTCCATAAACGGTGGGGGAAGAAGAAAGAATACAGAAATTTCAAACCTTCTGCCAGCCTCCTGAGCAGCTGAAGGGTGACTCAGGTGGAGATGGACCTTCCTGTTAGCAGATACATTAATGAGTTTTGGATGCACAACGGGAGGCAGGCGGGAGAAAATTTCTATTCTGATTCAATATAACCTCAAAGCTTACAGAATCACAACCATCACCCAGAGACATGTCTGTATACAATACACATCTGGATATTCCTAAACATCTGGAGGATGGACTGCATTTTTTCTTTTTATGCTTTTTACCCAAACATTTGGGATCAATACCAGAAAATAGGGGACAGAATAATGACTTCAGGGAAGCTGTCAGATCGAATGTCTATAATTGAAGTTTGGAAAAGTAACACCCGGGGTCTGCTATGTGACAGAAGAGCTGAGAGAAGTAAATTGCCTGTGAGCCAATAAGGAAGGCAGGTGTGAGTGTGATTATGAGTGATTTTCATCCCCCTAATTGTTGTCAGGAAACCTGTGAGACGTCAGAGGGAGGAGGAGGGGATGACTGACATATAAATGATGAGTTCCTGGAGCCATGTGTCAAAGAGACCCCACCAGGGGTAATTCATTTCTGGATCTGGTGATACCTTATGTCTGGGATGTAAGTGAATAAGCAACAGTTTGGCCATTTGAGCTAATGTCCAGGATTGCACGTAAATAGCGTTATCTGGAATTCAAAATCAGTTATTGGTGAGACAGGCATCCTTGATAAATATGGTGACAAAGTCATCTGGATTTACATGCAAACCTTTTTAAGTATCTCATAAAAAAAAAAATTAGGAGTTAACAAGGCTGGCAGCAGCCAGGCCGTGGACAGGCAGCAACACTCCAAAAGCACCTTGCCTCACACAACCACAGACTGCTCGTGCAGGAAAGGACTCGAGTTTCTACTACTAGGGGTCACAAACAAGCAGCCAGCAGGATATGATAATTCTCCAGGCATGGGTTTTCTTTGGTATGCTCAGTGTTAAAGAAAAATAGCTCTACATAAATCCCATGGGGCACCTCTCTAATTAGCCACAGTTCCCACCACTCTTTCTTGTGTTATACCAGGTGCCTTACGCTTATTTTAAAGTTATCAGACCACTCGAAGCATTTGAGTTCACAAGTCTCGAGACTTAGCCCTTTGTTTTGCAGATAAGGAGTCTAAAGTTCAGAAAATTGAATGTTACCACCTATTTCAGGTCAGCCATATACCTGGCAAGCGACTAGATGGTTCAACAAAGCATTTATTCAAAGCCTTCTGGAACACGTTACTTGCCAGTCCCACTTCTAAGTCCAGACCATATAAGATGGACATGATATTTGCATTTCCGGAATTTACGGTCTAACAGGCGAAAAACCTAGAATAGTACATTGTACATGGTGTATGTTCATTGACAATTAGCTTCTTGAGCCTTTGGGCCTTCAGAAAGTGAAAGATTACTCTACAGTATTTTGTTATTTTATCATTTTTGGCTTCATGTCTTTGAGCTGCTGCCCATTGCCGTATGAGCTAGAAATGGCTCTTACTGGAATGAAGTTCAGGGAGCAGCCAACACCTGAATCTCTATACAGGGTTGTCAGGGATAGCACATGTGGCTTCCCCAGAAGAACAAGAAATGTGGCTTTACAGGAAGAAGTCTATTTTTTACCAAAAGTTCACATAAGAATAGACCATAACTCAGGAAATGCACTCTCTGGCTGCTTGTGAAGTCTGATAATACCAGTGATTATCCTAGCCTGGCATTTTCCATACATGTTACATGTAAGACTGTCTTATCACGACAACCTCATGGCGTGGGTCTATCATTATTATTTGACATATGAGGAAACTGAGGCATTAGAGGTTAACTTTGTCAAATCCACACCGCTAGTAAGTGGTACATCTAGAATTTAGATCCACCTCTATATGTTCCCATAACCTTTCCATTTCTCCACTTCAAGGTCCTCTTCAGCTTTGCTGGCTAGAAGAAATTGTTCCTTGAGAACAGGCAGAAATCACAAAGTCACAGCACCTCCTTACGTGATAAATTCCAGGACTGCACTTCATCGGCCATGACAAAGGAGATGAGTGTCTGGTGAATGCTACTAGTATTTAGTTTCATCAGAGAACAGCTGGAACCAAAAGAAATAGAGATTTGTACCTCACTCAGCATAGTCCTCTTTGCCCTGTTGTTTTATCGTGATTGCAGCTTGTGATCACATATGGTAAAATTGGGGAAGAGGACTCTAGATTCTCCAAAAAGAAGAACCCTTGAGATAGATGGACAGTTACTGAGTTTTAATTTTCTACAGACCCTGGAGCTGTATGCCAAGGGGAAGACAGAGTGGGGATGATGGAGAGACCTCAGATGATGTTAGGCCAGTGGAGCTTCTGAGTTTCATCAGCCTGATTACTAAAGTCAACCATTTTGTTTCCCTCACAATGAACTACCATTGGCCTTCTAGGTAGTAAAAGCTTCTCCAAGGTTCTAGCAAAAAGATGTTGGTCATTCTTGGATTTAGGTGGTACTGTGAGGTTTTATCTTTTTTTCTAGGTTTCATAGCTATTTTATTTGTATAATAGTGTAGTAGCAATTAGTGGTTTTTGTGAAATATTTTTGGTCTCCTCCTCTTCAGGGTACATGATAGGCCTGAACATTTTGGCTTCTTTATATTCAAGTGAGGACAGTTCTGGACAATGTGTTGTGAGCCGCACTGTAGGGTTTTCCAGAGCTCTCTCTTCCTTCTGGTTCACCGGCCAACAACATTCAAGAATGCGGCTTCTCCCTTAACCTGAGTGCCTGAAGGGCTAGAATTAGTAAAGCCCGTTCTACTGATGATTATCCACCATGGACTTGTCGAATGGACACTCCTTTGTTCTCTTTAAAGCCATTGAGAGCTGGGATTTGTTTATTACTGCAGCATAACCTAGCCTAGCCTGACCTATAAAATTGAGCAATCAGGAGAGGCCATGTGAGGTAATACCAGCTAGCAGCCGTTTTACACCAGAATTTTCTTATGTGATCTTAAAGACAATATGCTACTTAAAAAAATAAAGAAAGAAAAACCCTCTATTTTGAGACAGTTTTATTATATTTAATTATTGAGTGTTATCAGTTCTTATTAGACATTCAATGCACAAGTGACTGTAAAAGTTAAGCTCAAATTTCTTAGGAAAATATATAAATTATATATATATTTATATGTATGTATAATAAAATATATAAATAATAAAGTTTTTTTAAAACCTCAGTTAGGGGCCAGCTCCATGTCCGAGTGGTTAAGTTCTCACGCTCCGCTGCGGCGGCCCAGGGTTCGGATCCTAAACACGGACATGGCACCACTCGTCAGGCCAAGTTGAGGTGGCATCCCACATCCCACAACTAGAAGGACCTGCAGCTAAGATATACAACTGTGTACAGGCGGGGTTTGGGGAAATAAAGCAGAAAAAAAAAATGATTGGCAACAGTTGTTAGCCCAGGTTCCAATCTTTTAAAAAAAAAAAAAACCTCAGTTAAAGGCAAAATTTATGGTGGGCAGAAAATATGAACTTAGAATTACAATTATGATAATGTCACATCTGTACTTGGAACTTTTTGATGGCTTACCTTCACATTCATGACAAAGCTGATTCCTTAGCCTGAGCAAAATAAGTTTCTCCACAAGGTTTCACATTTATCACTCCAACCTCTTCTCTCACAACCAGACTGAGCCACTTGCTTGTCATGAGCATGAAGACACTTCATCTCCTTATCCCAGTTACACATGCTTGCTTCTCTGTGGAACACGTTTCCACTCCTTCATCCTGCCACTGTCTACTCCTTCAGCTTTCATCTTGGGTATAATCCCCTTCAGGAAACTTTCCCTCTCCCATTTACAGTAGGTCAGGAGTCCCAAAACACCCCTAACTTTCCTCTAGATAAGTATGCACCACATTGTGTTGAAATTGTTTATATACTGGTTTGCCATCATTACTAACCCATGGGCTCCTTGAACATAAGGACTGTTTTGTTCATTGTATATCGCCACGACCAACACAGTGTCTGGCATAATTAGATATAGTAAATGAATTTGCCAGCTTACAGGCTATAACCTAAGTCATTGGCCAACAAATGCATGAGTCTGTATGCACTGTCAAAACAAGCATTTGATTCTATGATTCCTTGATTTGAATCAGCATTACTTCTTGATTAGGGAATTAAAGAACGTGTGATCCTGTTTCTTGCTAAATATGTTGCACTATTAAAAAACAAAGAAGAATTAGTGAGTTTTAGGAAGTGTGAATCTTACAAACAAATTAATGATCATTTTGCTACGAGATCATAAAGTAAGTACCAAGATGTAAGGATAACTTTCTAGGAAAGGACTTCAGTGTATGCCTACTGTGTGCGAGTATTGAGGAGATAGAAATGAAATGAGGACAAAGCCCTGTAGTCAAGGATTACAGAGTCCAATAAGAAAGAAAAGGGATGCACAAGGCATTCTAATAAAAAGAGGAAAGGGTAAGTGCTCGATTAGAAGCACAAAATAGAGTACTATTTGGGGTATAAAAAGGGAAAAGAGGAAGAAAACCTAAAATTAAGCATCGACTAAATATTAAATATTTTACATACAAAATTTCGTTTAGTCCTACAAAAATGTCCCATAGAGTCATTTTTCTGAGATGAATAATCTGAAGTTTAAATAGATTTTACAAAAGCTACCCAAGGTCCCACTGCTTGCCACTGGTGAAATTGGAGTTGGCGTTCTGGTCAGCTAGACCTCGCAGCCGTTGCTGTGTTCAACACACAGGTGTTTCTCAAAGTGCACCCAGCAAACCATGTACTTGAGAATTTCCTGGAGGAGCTTGTAAAAATTAAAAACTGCCAATTTTATATCTAAGACCTAAAGAATCAGGATTTCCAGAGCTTGAGTCTGGGAATAAGTGGGAAAGTGACCCACGTAAGATCTTAGGTATGGTTGGGAGGAACCCTTGCATTATATCACATTTCTTCCTGATTGAAGGGAATCAAATAGATGATTTAGCCTAGTAGTACATACACCTTATCTGAGGATGAGGGAGACCAGTAATTTACTTATCAAAACCACAAACAAATTATAACCATTATCTTTACTAATGAATGACAATCACAATAGCTACAACAATAATATGGAAGAAAAACAACTACTTTGTGTTCTTGGAGAGGCGGGGCCATGTCTTATTTAGCACTAAATCTTATTCATTTCTGATTCCCCAAATAAAAAAAGGTGAAGCTGAAATAATAGGCACTCAACAAAAGTTGGTTGAATGAATGAATGAACGAATTTGCCTGTAAAACTATTTCACCTGAACGTGCAAGCTAAAAAGACAACTACTTACGTTTTCCTGCAAAACGTGGTTCTACAAAGAAAAATGAAAGCCAATCAGGACAAATACTACGTCTTCCATCAGAATCATTGCTCGAATTGATATGGGTTTCTGTTTGATAATAAATGCACTTTACCTCTTGCCTGCTTCCGGCGATCCCTAACTTGGTAGTGATCTTTAATTAGGGGATGTCATACACTGAGTTCTCAGCAGTTACTCCAGATACTCTATGGGTCTCCACTGCTGATAACAAAAGGCATAGATTCCAACTGTGAAGCTGCAAAGGCCTTTAGCCTCTGGTTTGTACGTGGTAGAAGACACAAGCTGTGATCTTGATAAAAAATTGGAACATTAAAAGATGTTAACCTTTTACTGTCTCCTGATTCACAGTACCCCATCTTCAGCAAGATCTAGCAATATATGCCATTGCTACCTGAACATTCTCACTTGGATATTTCACAGTATTTCAAAAGGTATAGAATGATACATGCCCATCTGGGGCATTCTTGATGTGTAATTTTAGTAAAATATACATCATAGAAATTGATTTTCAATTTTAGAAATACGTGCATAATAAATATATACATGAAAGAAAATACTAGAAAGATGAATATAAAAATGATAAAAGCTGCTACATATGAGTGATAAAATGACAGATAATCCTTATTTTCTTCATCTTCATACCTGTATCTTTTTTATTTTCTGTATTGGGCATCCGTTACTTGTTTTTAATACTCATAGATATCTGTAACAGCTACATTTCAATGTCTCACCTCCATCTTTCTTTCCTTCACTTTCTCCTCCTTCCTATGGCCATGCTTCTAAATAAGCTAAATTCTTTGAAAAACAATAAAATTTAGCCAAGAAATCAGTCATTTTGAATATAATAGTGTTTGCAGAATGCTTGGCCATTTGGCAGGATCCATCTGTGCTTGGGCTATTTCAGTAGTTTTTCTTCAAATAGGTTTTGTGAGCCTCTCCAGAGACTCCCCTTTTCTATAGAAAGGAATTATAACTGCTAGCGTGGCATTCACCGCTCACAATCTGGCCCTGGGATAAGACTCAGCTTCTAGAGCCCCCACCTCAGCAATTCAGATCACTCCTGCCCCAGCACATCAGGAATTCTCAGCCTTCTTAAATTTGCATTGGACATTATCTCTGCACGGAACATTCCTCCTCCCTGTTCTCTGTCTTCTACCTTGCTCATCCTCAAGGCTTAGCTCAAATTCCCTCTGCTCTGAATCCTGTTCTAGCCCCATTCCAGGTAGAGTTCATTGCTGTTTTCTTTATGCTTCCCCCACACTTCCAGTGGTGCACTGGAGCCAGCTCCTAAAGCTCATGAGAGTCGATTGTTAAACACTCAAGAGTTCTTAAGCCGATTTTTAAACTGGGAGCTTTTTAATTGGGACTTTGAAAATTGACCGTGGTGGAAATATTTACATCACAGAAATTGGCAAATTGGGGCTTCCCCCCAACACTAAGAGAGCCAATTTCCTAGCATATCATTGCTTTGCATATGTCTTTACTACAGCACATGTCCATTCCCACCTGTGTTACAATTAAAGAATCAATTTCTCCTACAGAGTTGTAAGCTCACTGAGGGCAGGGTCAACGTCTTAATTTTTCTCTCTCTCAGAACCAAGGAAGATTGGTATATGGCAGGTGATCAATAAATAACTGTTGAAATAGATTGAGTTGCTTTGATGCACATTCACTAAATTACATTTGGAATTAAGCTGTGATCTTTTTTTTCCCCAGCCTGATAGTCTTGTTTCTCATTTCCAGAGCTAACAAGATTTAGCTAAATAACATTCATTTTTATTAGCATTCTTAAATATTACAAAATAATTGACTTTTTCGGTGTGGCAGTGTTGCTGATTAGAATAGAAAACTCATAAGTGTATCCTTCTTTATTATATATAGATACGATTACCCTCATATCTTTACTTCCGATAGCTTAACTTAATAAAAAATCTAAGGAGGGCCTTAGGAAGACATAATATGATTTTAATATACTTAGCTTCAGAGAACCTCTGATGGTTAATTATGAAACTTTCATCTTTGAAGTAAAATTAGGGAAAAAAAACTTATTAACTAAAGGATGCAGGTCAGTAATAAGACAGCTTTCCTTTTGAACATTCCATCTAATCAATCCTGAGAGACTTAAGACAATTATATTTTATGAAAAACACAGAGAAATAAGCACCAACAGGGGACGCTGAGTGGCTTTGGGCATTTCTTACAAAACAGTCGTAGGAAATGATCAATTCCTTCCTAATCAGAGTCATTTCATGAAGTGACAAAAAAACATTATTTACAAAGCCACGGGAATGAAAATTACAGTCTGAGGATTAGGAGGCTCAGCTCTGAATTTGAAAAGCTGTCATATTTAGGCCCCTTCTCTCAGCCAAAAGGCAGTCCAAAAAAGACAGCATGCATCCACTCATTGGCTTGTCAGTTTGTCCACACACTTTTTTTTTCCTGTAGGCTATAATAAAAAGGGAACAGGCACTGAATTAGAACCACTTGAGTTATAATGCCAACCCTACAGCTTACCTGCTGTGTCACCCTACACAGAATTTACCTCTGTGAACTTCATCCATAAACAGGTATACTGCTGATCTCATAGAGTTGCTGTGAATATTAAATAAGATAACATGTTTCAAGTGAATAGTAGACGCCCAATAAATATTTTTCTGGCCTCCACCTCCTTTTATTCATTAACAGGCTTTTTTAGGAACACATACCATACTCTTAACACATTGCTCACTCTTTGAAACGTTTTTAATCTGCTTTACAGAATCAGTCACAGAATCACGAAATTAATAGAAGACAGCATGTTGTAATGGAGGGGGCACGGAACGTGGAGGAAGAAAAACTGTATTCTAACACCAGGTCTGCTATTGATTTCGCATGTGCATTTGGGCAAGTCCCTCAACTTTGACCCTCGTTCACACAGCAAATATTTATTAAGCACCTATCCTTTGCTGGGCATTTTTAGCTGGACTCTGGAGATACAGATATAAGTAACCCACGTCCCTGAGCTCAGAAGCCACCATACAACTGGGGAAGATGAATACAATGCCAAATAAAATCTGAAATGTTCTATAGTGAAGTTTCCTAACAAGTGACAAGGGGGTGAAGGGCATGGCCAACTAGCTTACACTCATCTGTGAAAGAATGCAAGGCTGCTAACACTTGCCCTGCCTCTCCACTGGGCTTTTGTGGACATGAAATGAAATGATGCATGTCAAAGCGATTCATAACCCACGAAGTAAAACAAATACTCATTTTTAAATGAAAATATGAGGTCATGTGGTATTTGCCACCTGTGAGTAGGACAAAGCAGTGTCTTGTAATTATTTTCCTTTGTGATTAACTCATAGTAGGTATTCAATACCTATGATAAATGAATGTATACAAGAACTCAGAAATTCAGAAAAGCGAGTCAGTGGAGTGTTAGAATAGTTTGGAAGGTTTCAAGGATTTGGTGTGTCTAGAGCCAAGTTTAAAGCATAAAAAGGACTTGGAGAGGTAAGGAGAATATTCCAGCAGATGGAGAACAGCCTGAACAAAGATTGGTATAATTATATTATAATAGCAAATATGCTTTGGGTATGAAATAAAGGCCAGGCAGTGTGGTTCATGCTTCAACTGCCACTTATGTAATCCTCACAAAACTTTGCAAATGGGAATGTCTGTTTTTGTTTTCCAGCATAAATTCAGGAAGGTTAATCTACACACCACAGTCACACACACACAAAAAAATGTGTGTTAGAGTTAGTATTGGAACCCAGATCAATTAGACTCGAAAGTAAAAGAATGACCTAAGAATTGTGGGCAATCCAAGTTGGCTGAATTGGTGCTTCAGAACGTGATCTTCATCCTTGTGGCAAAGCACCCTTCTGGTCTTCCTAGTCATGATGAAAGTGCTCCTTCCCTGTCTCCTTCACAGGGACATCTTACTCTACAGTTACATCTTGGTCCTATCTCAGAGAATGGCTCTAATATTTGTCCAGATGTAAAAATCAGGGACCTAAGAATCGTTCTCTACACCTCTCTGCTCCTCCTCCTCCCACTGTACACGCACACATAACAAGCCGCCCTAAAATTCAGGGCCTCAAAATGATAAGCATTTATTTCACATGAGACCGAACATTAATGATTTAAGGCTGTGTTTGGCTGGGTGATTCTTTTGGTCTCAGCTGGGCTTACTCACATGCTTCGGGGTCATCTGGTTGTTGCCTAGTACAGGATGGCCTTGGCCGGGATGACTAGGATGATTTGCCTTGGATCTGTATGGCTCATCCTCTGATGGTGGGCATGTTCTCCTGGCCACAGCAGAAAGGTAAGAGTGAGACCAAGCCAAGTCACACACGTGCTTGTCAAAGCTCTGCTCACATCATGTTGGCTAACATTCCACTGACCAAGGCAAATGACATCTGTTCCTGACCCCCCAGCCTCACATCACACCCTGATTCCTTCATCTCCTTGGTTCCAGTTATCCATACTCTCTCTACACTCCCACCAAAACAGGGTTTTTGCACATTGTCAACCTGTCTGAAACACTCTTCTCATGGCTCTCAGCTCCTTGCCACTGATCCTGCAAATCTCAGGTCATGGGTGACTTGCTCACGGAAGTTGTAAAGGACAAATTATCCTCTAACAGGCTCTCATGGAACCATATACTCCCCTTCAAGGCTCTTGTAACAGCTGCAATGTTATTTGTATGATTATTTAAATAATTTCTGGTTTCTCAGCTAGATACAGCATCATTTGTAGTCAGGAATCACATCTGTTTTTATTCCCCTTGGTATCCCCAAGTATAGCTCAGTCCATAAATGTTTAGTGGAAGAACAAATAAATACATGAACATAAATAAATACAAATAATAACAAATACAAATAACACATAAATAAATATCACTTAGAATTTTTGTTAAAAGACTGGGCTACTTCTTAGCTCATTTCTGAGTCTCTCATCTTGCCCTGTCTTAGCAAGAACTTCCTAAAATACAAATCTACTCAGGTCATGCCCTGAACAAGATTCCTCAGTGGCTTCTCATCGCCAGTAGAATGATGAAGGCTTTGACCAAGCCCCAGGGGCCTCCCTGCCCCACCCGCTGTCTGCTTCTTCTACCTCTGTCCATATCTGTGTCCCCACCCAGACAGCACCCACTCATCTTCTCTTAACCCACCGCATCTTTCCTTCTTCACTTTTGTGTATGCTGCTTCCACTGACTACTTCTTCTGCCTGGTCAACACCAAGTCATCCTTTTAGCTCTAACGTAATGGCATTCTGGAGAAGCTTCCCCTAACATCCCATCACTGCCCCCAGACTATGTGTTTATCACTCCTTCCTTGGGGTTCAAACAGCTCCTGCATAATCTTCCATTATAGAAGATATCACTTTATACTCCATTATACTGTTGGGTGTGCTTTTGTCTGATCCCACTACTTAATAAGGAGGTTCACAAGATAAAGAACATCCACCCCTTATTTAGGATGAGGTCAGTCACATAACAGATGTGTAATATTTGTCAGATAGATGGATGGCTGAATGGATAAATGAATGGATGAGAAAGGAGCAGGCATCTTCAGGTTCGGGTTTAGAGAGAAACACAGAGATTGCTGATTCCATAAACAGAGGTAGCTTCAAACTTAGGGAGCTCAGAATCCATTTCAGGACTGTTCTTTCTCTCCTTTAAATTTCTTCTTTAAGATTAGGGAGCAACACTAAAATTACCGACTCTAGATTGGATAGAAACCTGAAAGTCATCTACTAAGCACCTACGTGCTCATCTGCCTGCAATGCACTGTGAGGGTAGAGAGGGAAGGGATTTCATCCTGCTGATGAGGCACAGTCATAGGAAACTGGACTTTGGAGCCAGACTTCCTTGGGTCTGCATCCCAAGTCTGACACTTATTAGCCAGGTGACCTGGACAACCCCTCTTTGCCTAATTTTTCCTCTCATTAAAATAGGTACAATACCATACACCCAGCAGGGGCTTTTATAAGGATTAAATGATATAATATGGCATATTACTGAGTACTTTGCTGGCCCATGGTTAATACTCAATGAATATTAATGCACTTCTTCCTTCTTTCCCTATCCTTCTACCTTACAGGGGAAACTAAGATATCTTGAGTTCATTCTTGGCACAGGGGATTGGAAAATGTCTCCTTCTTCTTAGTGGGAAAAGGATAGTTTTTCATCCCTCTGGACCAAGTTCAGTATCAGCAACTGCTCCCTTCTCACTTTTCATCTTGACAAGAGTTTGTGGCAGGATTTCCTGGTTTGCATTTCCAATTCATTGTTTCTAAAGAGAACCCTTTAGATGAATAAAGGGGGAAAAAAGAAAAAGGCCTCAATATCCACTCTGCCAGACAGAGAAAGAAAACCTTTTAATTCCATTTTCTGCCAGAGAGCTGATTCAGCAGTTCACTACCTTCTCCATCTCAACTCCGTTATTTCCCTTTATTCTGGTCCCTGTTCTCATTATCCACAACACATCTCAGTCAGCAACTTTACTCTCCCCTTTTAAATAAAGAACACTCATTTAATCCATCTTACTACTGATGACTTGCAGCCAATTTGAATAAGGTTGCCCTAACAGGACCTGGATGTCAGACCAGGCCCACTACAGTGCCTCTTCAACATCCCCAACATGGGACAGGGTCTGTCCCTGCCTACCCTGGGCACTGCCTGTTCCTAAGCCAATGATGACCTGCCTGACCCTTTGTGAAGGTCTCACCACTGAACAGAAGGCAGAGTCCTGATTTAGTCTTGCTGCTCACGTGATTTGTGGCATGCTCTGGACAAACTGTTGCTTTGTGCATCCCTGCCTGATGTGACAGAGTGGTTTGGTGTTCTGTGACCTGCTTCCCTGAACCCAACCCACTTAGCTGTGATGCTGCTAGCCAGACTCCGGCTAGGCAGAGGGATCACAGCCTGCACAGCCAGCCTGAGTGAATCCAAATTCCTGCCTTGGCCACTTACTAGTATGTGGCCTTGGGCAAGGTAATATGAACATTCTGGGACTTAGTTTCTCAAATGTAAAATGAGGTTAACACAGCCTTCACAATTTATGGTGATGATTGAATTTAATAAAAGGGAAAGAACGAGAGTGAGAGTGACAGCGAGAACGAGAGAAAGAGAGGGAAAGAGAGAGAGAGAGGAAGAGGAAAATAACGCCAAGTAGAGTTCCTGACACTTCTTGGCTGCCGAATAAAAGTTGATGACCTCCATTCCCCCATCCCACAATCCTCCATAGGGAAGTTCGACTCTCCTCTGCTTCCTTAGCTGCCGCTATTTGGTTGGAGTCTTACTTCAACAGAACTTTCTCAAATGCACATATTGTTATGCCTTAAATAAACAGTCTCTCTCAATTGTTAACTTTGGCTTCAATAAGCAATGCCTGGACAGTCTGTCTCACAGCTGGAGGAGTGCTACTGGCTGCTCAGCTTAGATGTTACTGTCTTCAGAAAATCTTTGTCAATAAGAAGACCTAGTTAGAGCGGACCTTGGGGCAATACAGTGCGTGGGACTTACCCATCAGAGCTCCAGTATAATTTCCTGTTTCCTGGTCTATCTTCCACACTAGATTCCAAGCTCTTAGAAAAAGTTAGGATAGTCATGGCTGGCACACGATTAAGAGAGGTTTAATGAGTAAATGAATGACATAAAACAAAAAGGGTGGAACCTAACTAGAATAGTTCGGAAAAGGGAATGAAGTTCTTTAAGCTAATAGGAACAAACTTAGTCTTCTCAGGGAAGAGAAATGACATTTATTCTATTCGTTTATGATCTGGGAACACTGAGAGTATTTTATTTCGCTTAATTTCTTTGTGTCTTAATTACTTCACTTAATTCTCTCAACTTTGAGGTAATATTTCCGTGCCCGTTTTACAGATGAAGCACTGAGGCACTGAGAATTCAAACCACATACTTAAAAATGCAGAGCTAGTAATTCGAAGATCAGACATTCCAACCGCGGTCTCTCTCACTCCACACCACACCACCACTGACAATTCATAATTCTTGTTTGCGAAGGAACTACTGGTCCCTCTGCTCTTGGAAACCGGGTTGAGAAGGAATGCATCTTTTCCTATGCTAAGTGACAACTTTTTAAAGAACGCTTTTACCTAACGTGAAATGAAAACATTTTCTTTATGAGAAATATGTGATCCATATGTGCGTTTATATTTCAAAGCCCCCAATTCGCTTGGTTTTCTCTAGGCTGTTTTTGTCAGGGCTTGAAAAATAGCTCCCTGTGATTTTTTTGATGTGAGTTAATATAGTGATAAGCACCATAAAGTCTCTGGGAATAACACATCATTAATTTACCTCAGAAAATAAGACTTCAGCGACAAATAAACCTCATAAGGGCTCTGTGGTTAAAGTAGCTTGGCGAGCAATGGCTATTTGAATTGAATGAAATTAAAGGTAAAAGAGTGCAGCAAATGTAACAAACAATTATTTCATGCAGCTGAACAACGCATAGCCTGTTTTATGAAGGGTCCTTGACTAAGTTGAAGGGAAAAGTAAATTATTGGAAACACTCCATTTTAGTGGGAGGCACCATTATGCTCAGGGAAGAGCATTGGATTCATAGGAGGCCTAATGTAAATCCTTGCCTGGACACTAATTAATTGTTTGACCTTGAGAAAGTAGCTTCTGCTCTCAAGACCTTGATATCTTCATCTGTAATATGAGAGAATTGAATTCTAAGAACTCCCCAGCCCCATCTAAACCCACCTTTCTAGAATTCCAAAGATTTTATGTCACATAATGATCAGAAACATGAATATGTTCTGAGGGGACTGTGGTTCGTTAGGATGAAAGTCAAGGGACTCAGGCAGCAGGGTGCTTAATGATTATGCATGAGCTTTAGAGTAAACTGACCCGGGCTTGAGTGCTTGTCCTTCCTCTTACTGGTCATGTGATTTTTGGATAAATTTGCTCACCTTTTAAGACTTAATTTTCTGTAAGATTTTGTATAATATTTCAACATGAAGTACTATATTCTATATTACAACCTCAAAATGTTGTCACGAGGATTAAATGAGACAAAATCTATAAAGTCCCATGCACGGTACCTGTCACATGGTAGATATGTAATACAAGCCTCTACTATCATATTAACAGCCTATCTTAATGTCTTCGCTGGTGGAGGTTAGGGCATGTTTGTAGAGAAGTGAGTGGCAATAAGCAGCTGAACTAGCTTCTGAGTGGTAATCTGTGAGGTCTAGGGCGTTCTCATCCAGAGCTGAAAAGCTGGTGCAGGTACTAAAGCCAAAACAAGTCAGAAGTGTGTGGAGTGAGTCAGGGAAAGATGTCAGTGCTGGAATCAGAGTTATGAATCTGACCCAGGGCTGGACTCATAAATTTGGGAATCAACAGCATATGGATGGTGTTTAAAGCTGTAGAATGAATGGGATCACCCAGCCAGTGGTTCCCAGCCTTGACTACACATGGGAACCATCTGGAGAGCTTTAAAAAACTACCAATGCTTTAGTAACCCTCAAGAGATTCTTATGTAATTGGTCTCAGGTGCAGCCTGAGCATCTGTATTATTAAAAGCTCCTGTATTTTTCTAAAAGCCAGCCAAGGTTGTGAACCACTGACTTCAGGAGAAAGTGTAGATAGAAGAGATTCAAGGACTGAACCTGGGCCTCTCACAACATTTAGAATCCATCACAGAAGGAGGAGCTAGCAAAGGAAACGGAGAGAGAGTCATCTTTGAGGCAAGGGAAAAAAACACGGAATTCAAGAGAAAAAAAAGGAGAGTGGGATCTAATAAGGAAAGACTGTTTAATGCTGCTAAGAAGCCAAGTAAAATCAGAACAGAAGTGACTAAAGGGTGTGTATCATGGAAGTTCCTGGTAGACCATCACAGCGGAAGTCTCTATAGAGTGGTGAATGTGAACCATGTTTTTAACTCAGTTTTGCCCTTCATTTGATGCTTAGCACAGGGCTAGGCATGTATTTGAGGATTGGTTGAATGGGCTCTTTAATTCTTGCTACATTTAGAAACTTTCTGGAATGGGTCAAGTTTTAGTATAAAATAGATCTATCTTGATACGTATGTTGTTAATTCATTGAATGATGGATAGTTCATTTGAAAACTATTTACTATGTTCTCATTATGCTCCAGTTACTGGGCTGGGCTAGATTCAGAACTGCTATGTAAAGCTGTAAAGGTTGCTCCCTGCACAAGTTCAGGGGTCACTGTTTACACACTACAATACGAATGACGTCTCCTGGAGTCATGTGTGTACAACCTGAATCCTTGTACAGGGCAGTTCTGGCTAGAAGCTGCTAGAAAAGGGTTTGAAAAAGAATGAAAGTAATTTTTATCATGTGTCAATGGCATACTAACACATTCATATACTTCAGCTTAACTTCACACTTCTCTGGGTAGTAGGGTTTACTATTTCCTTTTTATAGATTAATAAAATGCGAGACTCTGAAGGGTCCTAGAATGCACACTGAGTGGAGCCAGAACTCATGCCAAGTTATTAGGTGACATACCTACCAAAGGCAGCAGAGAGTATCACGTAATGGCTCTAATACAATATTATGGAAGATAAATTCAAATTCAGTGAATATTAATTGAGTACCTACCATATGACTAGCATTGTTGGAGGTCCTTGGGATAATATCATTAATGCAAAATATAAAAATCCCTGCCCTTGAGGAGTTCATAGCTGTCTTCCTATTACCCTTATACCTACTAGCTCATCCTGAATATTCAGTGGTTCAAGCAACAGACCCGAGAGTCCCGGCTCCACAGCATACCATTGGTGACACCGGGCAAGTCACCTCACCTCTCTCTTCCTCAGTTTTCTCAACTGTTCAACATGGCACAGCAAACCCTGTTTAGAGTTTCCTGGTGCGTTGTGGTTGAGTAAAGAGAAGTAGTCCTGTGAGCCGACACCGCATGTGCAGTAAGTAGAACTGATTTTTAGTGATAAAGTATAACCAGAGCACAGGAGAATCCAGGTTGGACTGACCGATGTAGGTGGCAGTGGGTTGGAATGCCCAGGCTGTGCCAAAGGCTGGACTTGCTACATGAGATGCTGCTGCCACTGGCTTGTGGCAGATATCTTTGGCCATCTCTGCAGTTGCCAGCTCTTTCTTTTTTGTCTTATCCTTGGCTTCCTTCACTGTCCTGATAAGCATCTCCAAAAAGTCTCACCTTGCATTTAGACCAAAATCTATACAAGACCTTTGATGGTCTTTGTCCCATTGCTTTTCAATCCAGTCTGACCAAGAAGTCTAACAGTACCCAGATCACGATAGGCAGTTCTGGCCACATGGTCTCTGGATATTCCGTAGACAGATGTTACCTCTATCAGAGCTCAGTAGCATCCTAGCAGCTGTTTTTCAAAGATGTATAGTTCTCTCTGCTGCTGATGGCACAGCCTTAGTTCAGAACTATAAGAATCTGTGCTGGAACTCTCCTGCTGGGGCTTCACAGAGGCTTCATATAGCATCTCTGCCTGCAACACATACCTCTAGTACCGCAGAACTTGCTGAATCATGGTCCCAAACAACACAGATACTTCAAATGCAGCTAGACACTTTGAAGAATCCTTTCTTGCTGTGGGTCCCACTCAAACCAGCAGCCTTCTGCCTCACCCAATAAATGAGTTAAAACAACATTCCCAACTGGGAGTATATAACCTTTAGAATACAAAGAAGCCTACCAAGCCCTGGGCTTCTTTTTCAACGGTGGGAGCAAGGTGGAATGTTTGTACTTTGGAACAATGTACCAACACGATCCCTAAAAACTTTACTGATGTATTAGGCCCTAAATCTTTGTAGACTTTATCTCCCTCCCTCTGGAGCACTTGTGCTTTACTAAGGCATCCAGAGTACTTTCACATGAGATACATTTAAAGATCAAAAGTATGGCGGACTAATGCGACACTCCTCGGAATGTCTAAATGGTCCCAGTCTCTTCAAACTATATTATTTTTTAAAACCCAGAGAATTAACATGGCCCTAGGATAAGATCATAAATGTACACTGTTCTTCTAGTCATGTGAAGATGAACTGTTTCTGATCATCCTCTATAATGGGTATTGGAAAAGGATTTGCAGGATCAAGAACTGCATACCACGAACCAAAGGCTTGGTTTCTCTAGTAAAGATAAACATTTGCATAGCAGCAAAAATGCCGCTAAATCTTGGTTAAGTTTGTGGTAGTCTACTAGCATTCCCAGTATTTCATTAGATTTTGAGTATGGGCTAAATTAAACGGGGGATAAAGTGGGAAAGGGAAGGACTACCAACCCTGCACTGCTTCCTTCAAGTCACTGTCATTTACCCAAGATGCAATACTGATTTTTTTTAAATCGAGTTGTAGCTTACATGTAGTAAAACTCACCAACTTTAGGTGTACAATTTGATGAGTGTTGACAGATATATTTGGTCATTTAACCACAACAACTATGGCGTTTCCTCATGACCCTTTACAGCCAATCTCCTGCTTCAAATAAATAAGTTGTACTTTCCAGATTTGGGGGGTTTTCTAGATGTTTTATTTATTTTTAATTTAATTCAGTTGGGACCAGAGGACATACTCTGTAAGATTTCAGCCTTTCAAAATTTGTCGATAATTGTTTTATGGCCTAGAATATGGTCCATATTGGTGAAAATTCTGTGTACTTGAAAGTGGATTCAGCAGATGTTGGTGGAGTGTCCTATTAATGCCAGTTTGGTTAAGGGAGTGATCTTATTTATTTTGTCTAATTGTTCTATTAATTACTAAGAGGAAGTGCTCAAAAAACCAAACATCGCTTTAGTTATATATAAGTTTTGGAGTCATATATTTTGAAGTTCTGTTTTACATGCCATTGTATTTGAAGTTTACATTTTTCTGGCATATTAACCTTTTAATCTTTGTGAAGTGCTTCTGATTGTAAAACACTATGAAACTAGTAAAACTGTTTGACTTGGAGTGTATTTTGTCCAATACTAATATAGTCACTCTGGCTGCCTTAGGCTTACTATTTTCATACTACATCTTTTTATTTTACTTTCAGTCTATTTGTGCCTTTGTATCTAAAGTCTGTCTCTTCTAGGCATGAGATAGTAGATTCTTGCTTTTTTATCCCATCTGATAATTTCTGCCTTTTTAATGGGGTGTTTAATCTATTTACACATAATGTAAATTTAATATCGCATTATGTCTGCTATTTTGCTTTTTTATAATTTGTCAAATCTATTTTTTGTTTCTCTGTTCCTCCTTTTTGCCTTTTGGTATTAGTTCCATATGTTTTAGTATTCCATGTTAGTTTTTCTATTGGCTTTCTAGCTCTCTCTTATAATTTTAGTACTTACTCTAGCTCTTACATACAAATCTTAAACTTACACCAATCTAATTAGTTAAAGTTTAATTACTTCAGTTAAAATATAAGAACCTTCCTTCAGTATCTTTCTTTTAACTCCTCCATTCTTAGTGCAATTATTTTTTTCTTTAAATAGTCATATATACTTTAAGGAACCTAACAGCAAGAGTGATTGTGCATGTGTGTGTATGTGAAAGACAGAAAGAGAGATTTTAATATTTACCCATATATTTACAATTTCAGGTGTTTGTTCTTCATTCCTTTCAGTTGATCTGAGCTACCATCTGGTATTACTTCTCTCAGACTTAAGAACTTACTTTAACATTTCTTATAGTACATATCAGCTGCCAATAAATTATTTCAGTTTTTTGTGCATCTGAAAATTTATTTACCTTTATTTTTGAAGGATAGATTTTCTAGATATAAAATTTTTAGTTAACAGAAGTTTTGTTGGTTTTGTTTGCCCACCACTGTCCCCATCAGCATTTTGAAATATTCTTCCAATATCTCATAGCTTCCATAATTTCTTATAAGAAGTCAGCTGCAATTCTTATCATTGTTCTCTGTATCTAACATGTTGCTGTTTTTTTTTTTTTTTTCTTAAAGATTGGCACCTGGGCTAACAACTGTTGCCAATCTTCCTTTTTTTTTTAAGGATTGGCACCTGGGCTAACAACTGTCGCCAATCTTTTTTTTTTTTCCTGCTTTATCTCCCCCAAACCCCCCTCTGAACACAGTTGTATATCTTAGTTGCAGGTCCTTCTAGTTGTGGGATGTGGGACGCCACCTCAACGTGGCCTGACGAGCAGCGCCATGTCCACGCCCAGGATCCGAACACTGGGCCATCACAGCAGAGTGCACAAACTCAACCACTCGGCCACAGGGCCGGCCCCTAACATGTTGCTTTTATTGTTTGGTTTAGTTTTGGTTTTTTGAGAGGGGTTCTTTTAAGATTTTCTTTTATTGTCCTTTAGTGGTTTGATTTTGATAACATATAAGGTGATTTTCTTGTGTTTATCCTACTGGGGATTCATTGAGATTTCTTAATTATTATACATATATTAATATTATTTAATATTATTAATGTTAATTAGTATTTTTAACCAATTTAAGAATCTAGTTTTAAAGTTAGTTTTCAGCTATTGTTTCTTCAAACTATTTTTCTTTCTGACATTTTCTTTCCTTTTGGGATTCTAACTAAATATATGTCAGATTACATCATATTGTTTCTCAAGCCTCTGAGAATCTGTTTAATTTTTCTTCCAATTTTTACCCCCTGTTCTTTGGATTAATAATTTAATTTGTTACACTTTCAGATTTACTGCTTCTTTATTCTTCCATCCCTAATTTATTGTCGAGCCAGTCTAGAGAATAATTTATGTCAGCTATTTCATTTTTCTGCTCCAGATTTTCCATTTTTAAATAGTTTACATTTTGCTGTTGAGATGTCCTACCTGTTCTTTGATTTTCCCATATTTTCTTTCAATTCCTTAAACAGATGCATAATATGAACTTTGAAGATTTTGTTCTGCTAAAATCAGCATCTTCTCCCATACAGATTCAGTTTCTATTGACTACATCTTTCTTTTTTCTAAATATGGCTCAACTTTTCTGTTTCTCTGCCTGTTTAGTAATTTTTGTTTGAAAATTGGACATTGTAGACAACAGACTATTGGCGCATGATTTTGTCATGTTCTCCTGAGGATTCTTGGCGTTATATTAAGTGCCTAACTTGCTTGGTTTCAAATTGCAATGTTATTTTTCCCCAGAGTATACAGCTGCTGATATCAGTTCCTATGGCCTCCCACTGCTGATATTTTAGTCTGGCCCCCTGTATAACTTCCTTCTGCTTGAGAAATTTGGAGATCAGGCAAGGATTTGGGCAAAGGTGGTATTCACTCTCTCTCATAATTTCCAGTTGCTCTGCCAGCCTTGGTCTCTATGTTCTGGTATTTCAAGAATATCCAGCTTCAGACTTCTGCCACCTGAGATGCTCATGGTTCGAGAATACACTTAGTAAAGGAAAACACCAAATTCATATTTCTGGTTTCATATACCTTTATATTTCATGAGTAGATTTCTTTCAGACCTTTTCTCCTTTACTAAAGATATCCCTGTGTTTTCTTCCACGTGTGCATTGTTGAGCTGCCAACTAGCAATCTAGGCAGTTTATGCATTGAAATCAGGTCTCACCTCTTCTGAGGTTCTTTTCCTGGCAGAATTTTCTCTTTAAATTTCCAACTGCTTTTCCATTTCTGAACTGCTGTTTTTCCCACCATGGTTTTCTACAACTAAAAGTGTATTTGTTAGACAGTGCCCTTGAGCCAGAAAGCCACAAATTCACAATGCTTACCCCTTCTAGTTGATTTTTTTTCTAAATTAGACTCTCCAGTCTGTCTGCTTTTGTATATTTTCTGTGTGTGTTTTTTTAATTGCATCCAGTATTTTATGGTTGTTATCTGTAGGGTTTCACAAGACCATTCATTCTTCCATAATTACCAAAGTCTAGCCCTGATTTGGCAGGGTACTCACAGGAGGAGGTCGGTCTGACGTGCCTCTAAGCCTCAGGCCATGACTCCTTTTAACTGCAGAAATGAGTCTTCTTGATCAGACAGCCACCACTTCCAACAACCCCTGCAGACACTTGGACTCAGGCAAAGTAATCTACAATATTGTTTTATACTTACTATTTTGGCCAGTGTGGGAGTAGGTATAATAATTTCAGGAACTTCTGTTTAGTCTTTTCTACTACTGTAGCTGTTACTCTGTACACCCACTATTGATGTGAGTATTCTGTCAATTTCTAATGCTCTTTTCAATCAAACATTTTGGAAATCAGAAAAATTATCACAGGAGAGATGCACACATGTATAACAAACCTGCAGCAGGACTCCATTTTATGCTTGATTCTACAATATGCCTGCTCTAACAGGGGCTGTGACAGTACTTTGAGTCCCCAGATGTCAGCATCAACTTGGACCCTATATCTAACATTCTTCAAAAGATCTAGGTATTTATCTTTCTCAGTTTAAAGTTATCCAATGAATAGCTACAGATTCCTTTGGGGAAGGAGTGGGGAGTCACTGTTGTATACATTTGCTATGGCACTTTAGGATCTTGGTGCATGGGGACCCTACCTCTCATTCCATTGATGGAATCTGGATCTGAGAACTAGAGTACATCCAGAAACTTGGCTAGACATTATGACTTTTGTTCAGCTAATCTCAGCTTTCTGCTCAACCATTCCTGATCTCTTATTTGTACATGTTAAGCAATGGTCTTGTTGGTTTTGCCCATTTATTTTATCCCTACAGACACCAAGTATTATTAGTCACCTCTGTTGGTCTCTGTAGGTGTGGCTTCCCTGGTATCCATTCTGACCCTGCTTCCCATTACAGTCCATACATTCACTTTGCTTCTGGAAGTTAAATGCTACCACTTGGCCTCTGCTATTCTGTGATTTTATTATTGCAATTCTTATTGGAAACTCCTGTTCTGTAACTGCATCTCTTACCATCAACTCAAGTCTTCAGAGAACAGCTATTACCGAGCTGTTCAATAATACTGATATCCCCATAACCAGAGCCTTCATTTTCGCTTTGGTAAATAGAGTGTCTTCTGGGCCCTCATGAAAAACTAGATGGTAGGTTTTCCAATTTTATATAGTAAATACATTCTAGCATGCCCACTTCTCTTTGGAGCTCGCCCCCGACAGTTTACTATGGCAGTTCTAGAATTTATATTTTATGTAAACCAATGCTCAGCTCTGAAGAGAAAGTCACAGGGTTAATTAGTGATACAGCCAACCCTGCCTTAACAAAAAGCCCAACCTCCTTCATCATGCTAAAGAAATTTCATAGAGTTTTATTTTGTTACAGGTTGATTTTTATTTACTGTTGTATTTAGTTGGTGGATTGGCTGGTTAGTTTGAATTAAGTGAACCAGTACGAGAAGTTTTGGGTTTTATCTCTACAAATTTCTAACCAGCTGACACTTTTAGAAGGATGGTGACAGTTTAGAAGTATTTATAGAATCAAAAGAGAAAGAAAAGTTGTTTGCAGAAGATGTTATGTGTTCCACACCATGACTGGAAAATAATAATAAACACCTATTGTTCATGTGTGCAAGATTTGAAACATACATTGAAACCCACCTTCTAATCCATACAGATCTTTATTTTCTCAAAAAATAATAATAACCCTGGCTTTGTCTGAGCGTGATTTGAATTCCACTAGTGGTGTGTGAGTCCACTGGTTCTGCAAGGAATAGTTCATGACAGAATGGCCTCCTTTGGGACTCCACTTCTGATTGAAATTCAAGAACAATACTGGCTCAAAGCTTGTTTATAGCCCTAGAAGTTTAAAAGGGAGTCCACCCACGTGAAGATACAGGTGTGTTCCTCTCACACATATTGACTCAGGAGGCTCCAAAACCATCCACTTTGGGCCTGTATTTTCACACAAAATTGTGCTGGTTACTAAATGTGTACACTTAGCCATATCCCATGATATCTGAGCCCCCACCTGGAAACTGGGAGTGATAATCCCTAATGTTAGGTTATTGCAAGGTTTCTCAATCTCAACACTATTGATATTTTGAACCAGATAATTCTTTGTTGTGGGGGCTATTCTGTGCATTGTAGGATGCATAGCAGCATCCCTGGCCTCTATTCACTAGATGCCAATAGCACTCTCCACCCACCCAGTCACGACAAGCAAAAATGACTACAGATATTGCCAAATATCCCCTGGGGAACAAAATCATGGCCCCCCTGTACTCCCAACCCTCCACTAAGAACCACTGGGTTATTTTAAGCATGAAATCAACAATAGAAAATAATTATTTATATTGTTTATTGTGTGTATATAATGTGCCAGACACTGTTCTGAGGGCTTTAAACTTACCCTATCATTTCATCCTCAGAACAGCCCTGTGATAATGTATAAGGTTGATACTCTCGCCTTCTTAGTTTTATAGATGTGGATACTGAAGCACAAAGAGGGTAACTTACGAGTGTCAGAGTTGAACTCAGGCCATTTGATCCTGCAGAGAGTGCTCTAAACCCATGCTACACAAAGAGGGGTTCCCTGAGCAGCAGCTTCACCTGGGAGCTTGTAGGAAATGAAGAATCTTAAGCTCCACCCCCCGCCCAAGACAGACTCAATCAGAACCTTCATTTTTTTTTTCTTTTTTGAGGAAGATTAGCCCTGAGCTAACTACTGCCAGTTCTCCTCTTTTTTGCTGAGGAAGCCCGGCCCTGAGCTAACATCGTGCCCATCTTCCTCTGCTTTATATGTGGGACGCCTACCACAGCATGGCGTGCCAAGCAGTGCTATGTCCCCACCCGGGATCCAAAACAGCGATCCCTGGGCCCCTGAGAAGCGGAACGTGTGAACTTGACCACTGTGCCACCAGGCCGGCCCCCAGAACTTTCATTTTAACAAGACCTAGTGATTCACACGCACATTAAAATTCTAGAAGTACCGATACAAACAGCATAGCACAGTTTCTGGAATTAGGTGCATGCATTATGTTCTCCTAATTGCAGGGTTCTCCAAAGAAACAGAACCAGCAGGATGTGTGTGTACATACATATACACATATGTGTGTGAGTGTATGTATGTGTATTTCTCTCTCTCTCTCTCTCTCTCTCTATATATAGCCTACATGTATATATATTTATATAGGCTGGCAGGCTGGAAACCCAGGGAAGAATTGCAGGCAGTCTGATGGCAGAATACCTTTTTCCTTTAGGGAGGTCAGGTCTTCTGCTTTTAAGGCCTGCAATTGATTGGATGAGGTCCACCCACAATGGAATGCAACCTGCTTTACTCAGTCTACCAATTTAAAATTTAATCTCATCTAAAAATCTCCTTCATGGAAACATCCAAAATAATACTCGACCAAATATCTGGGTACCATGGCTCAGCCAAGTTGACAAATAAAATTAACCATCATAGTGTTCAGTAAATATTAGCTCTTATTGTTGTTGTTATTAAATAGATGAAGAGGAGAGTAAAGTCTTTTTTTTCTAATCTTTCAATTCCACACCAAAATATTCAAGTTATAGTGTTAACAGAGTTATAAGAGAATGATTTTGTTAGTTTTAGGGTTCCAAGAGAACAATTTCTGATCAAATAGAGGTTGAGTGGTGAGACCTGTAAAAGGAGCACCCATCTAAGAGGGAGGTTGGATCAGTAGACCTAAATAACTCCTTGCACCCAGACAGATCTGACCAGCTCTGAAGGTTACAACGGTGACCATAGGCAAAGTGCTCCACTTATGTGAGTCCATTTCTTGATCTGAGATGAGGAGTATTAACTAACACCTTGCAAGACTCTTACAAGGACTGAAGAAGAGATCATCTCTAATGCACCTAGCTCACTGCCTGACACAGAGGCTGGGACAGCTTGTGAAAAACTGCCTCACTCATTTGTCTGCCTTTCCTTCCTTAAGTCCTCTCTTCCTACCATCCTTCCTTCCCTCTTTCCTTCCACCCATCTTTGAAGATCTAATGGATGTCTTTCTTATTTAAGGTGCTATTCTAAGGTTGGTGGTGCAAGCTATATAGAAACACGATCCTGTCTTCCTTAGTTCACAGCCTAGGGGTAAGGAAGAAAGAAAAACAGACAAATGTGATGTTACACAAAGTTCTGGCCAAAATGAAGATGTATAAATGATGCAATGATTTTATAGAGAAAGAAGGCCAAGGTCTGACTGAAGGAGTCAGGGGAGCTTCACAGAGGGGATGCTGTTTGACATGAGGCTTGAAGGATGCATCAGAGCTTGCCAGGCAGATGAAGGGAGACGAGAGCCCTGCAGGGTGCATGGTCATGAAAGCCTTTCCTGGGAAGGGTGTAGGCCCTTTGGTATGGATGTATAGAGTGGAAGAAAGAGCAGTAGTAAGGCAGGAGGTAGAGGTTAGAGATTTGGAAGGGCCTTACTTGTTACATGACGAGTCTAAACTTTTACCAGTAGGCAATGGAGAACCACAAAGTATGGGAGGAATGTGATTATCACGTTTGTAGTTTAGAAAAGATCACACTGAAGTATGGAGGAGGGTAGGAAAGGCCAGAGTCCCTCCCCCTCTCTCTCCCTTACTAATCCCTCCCTTCTCTCTCTCTTGCTGTCTCTTTCTCTCTATATATATCTATTTCACACACACACACACACACACACACACACACTCCCAGTTAGGGATTACCTGGAAAGACCAGTCTAAATTCTCTCTTATTAAGCAGTTGTGAGTCCCTCAATCCAGAAGTAGCTAAAACTTTGATGATAAAAGTTTCTCAGATAGCTCTAAACCTAATAGAGGAGAAAATAATTGACTTAGAAAAAAAGAATTAAAGGAGGCCATTTTTTTCAGTGTGGCCTCCTTATTTCCCAAGCCTGTGGTATTTTTGATCCAGTGGGTAAGCAAAACTACCTTGTTGATAAAAGTCAAATACCCTAATATTAAAGCTCACCCAAAAGCCCCACAGCAAAGCTCAAGTCATGCAGTGGTACATGGATGCTAGATTAATGGCGCAGACATTAATTAATTACTGTATTAATTCTCAAGGTTAGAAACCACTCAAGTCTGAGCCCTGGAGTTTCCTACAGGGGTCAGAGTGTGGAAATATCTTGGCCATGAGACAAAACTGAAAGATGGAAGCCAAGGGTGCAAAAGGATATGCCTGGTCCCACCAGTTCTGTAGCATCTGTGGTGTGGTGCTCTGCCCTTCAAGAACAAGTTCAGCAGAACAAGTCCATCAAGGTCCCATGGGTCCTAGAGGCCAGGCAGAACAGGAAGAACAGCCCATCACAGCTCAGTGGCCAAAGCACAGGCAGGGCAGGCAGGCAGGCAGATCAAGCCTGGGGTCACACCAGCCCTGACACTACACACTGCTGTGACAACATCACTTTACTTCTCTGAACCTACTATCTAACTGGTTAAATGTGAGAAGAAAATCCATCGCATAGTGCTGGTTGGAGATGAAATGAGATGGTGTATGTAAAGAAAACATTTAGTAAATAGTTGTCGCCAAATAAATGTTTGTTGAAAAAGAAAGACATGAATGGACATCAAAACTATTTTCTCCCAACTTCCCAAGACTCAAAAGGAGAGAAAAACGGCACATGACAGAGCAAAGATGACTTGGGCAAAGGAGTTTGTCCTGACAAGGCCAAGGTTCAGAATTCCGGTGAGGCCTGCCCGGGAAGTCCACCCGTGGCTGGCAGTCATCCTCCGGCTAAGAGGCCAAGCCCATGAGGTGTCTGCCCCTCTGGCTCTTAGGACAAAGGGAGCTTACTCACTACTAAGCCAGGGCCTTTCACTTAGGCTGGAATGACACTTGAGCGCACAGCTGGGAAATTGTGCCTTTCTCATGGGAAGTGGTGCTATTCCAGCAAACAGACAAAAAGCCTCTGAAGAGATCAGATAGAAAGTTCAAGACTGGTCATCTCCCATTTTGTGTTAATTCCCTCTCATATTCTCCCCAACAACGATTCTAAGTTCCTATTGCTTTCCTCTGTCCCCACTCCTGACCAGCCAATCCCTTATTTTGCACTCTCGACGCTGAGCAGATGGCTGCCTCTCACGTCCTGAGGAGATAGGGGCTATCCAAATCCTGTCTTCTCAATTTCCCTCTGCTCCATCTACAGCTGCATCTCACCTGTGTCTCATCTTTCCTCTTTCTTCTGTCTGAGAGGAGGCAACATGGCAAAGTGAGTTGAAACATGGTAAAATGTAGGATTATGGATGCGTGTAGACATTAGCTAAAAGTCCTATTCCAGCACTAACCGCTCATGTAAAATTGACCCTCAGCATTTTTATCTGTAAGGTGGGGAGATTAAATAGCGAACCCTACCTTTCTCAAACAGCATAATATATGTGAGCCCACTGGACCCTAGTTACTAAAATTAACAGCCATTCAGTAACCATCCTTCCACACACGCACACACACACATATGCCCATGTCCTTCATCTATGTGTAATTTACTCCCGTCCTCCAAAATTATGATAGGTGGGCATTGGTCTAAGCAAGGTCACTAGTTTGTTTTTTTTCTAATTTTCTGAACTCTTACTATGTGCCTGGCACTATAATAAGTGTTTTCCACATATTGTTTTGCTTAAATCTTCATATAACTCTATGAGATAGGTACTATTATTTTCTGCTTTTTAGAGGTGTGTATACCAGCTCAATGGTATTAAATGACTTGCCCAGGTTCACACAGCTAAGAGTGAGCTAGACTAGAATTTGAGCCAATGCAGCTGGAATGTAGAGCCTCAGCCCTTATCTCCCAACTATATTGCCTTTCCCTTATCAAATATGTGTACTCCCCACCTTCCACTTCCAGTTTCAATTAGCTTCTCTTCCCCTTATCTGTTTATTTTGCCATCTCAGGCTCATGCACATTGTGAAGATTGTCACGTATGTTATCTATTGATTGATTGATTCCACAAATATTCACTGAGCCCTGCTATGTTCTAAGCAGGACCATCTGGGAGAAAACACAATAAGGCAAACAAACACAAAAATGAACAGATAAACAAAATAATTACAACAAAACAAACAGAAAAATTGACTGCATTTCAAATCTGGGGTAGAGCAAAAATGCTATATAATTTATATCTTTTTGGTGTAGGGGCCATGTGAATCATCCAATATATTAAATGAGAAACTTACTGTTGTTTCTACATAATTCAGTTGGTAAGGGAATATGAATACATTTTATTTCTGGAACCCATAATAATAAAAACAAAAAAAGGTGAGATAATCTCCTGGATCCTCGTCTTCCTCATTCCCATCAGTCTTCCTCTTGGAGTGTACCGGTAATGGCCCTTGACCCCACCCCCATACAAGACTCTTCTCCGTAGTAAGCCAGAGAACATCGGTGGATTTGTATGAGTGCTCCATAGAATGGAAAGACCACAGAGAAGCCACGCACTCCAGATCTAGGGTGATATGCAACCGTGTTAAAGGAGCACTGGAAAGACAGCGTGGAGACCAGTGCTCATTCCAGCTTTGATTTAACCATTAACTTACTGTTTGACCAGGTATAAGATGCTCACCTGAGACTGGCCTCAGTTTTCCCATCTTTAAAAAGAAGAGATGGGTTAGATCTGGTTGTGACATTAACACGCTCTGAAATGCAGATTTGACCCAGGGATAAAGAGAGAAAGACTCAGGAGAAGGATTCAGAAAATTATTCTAAATCCTTTCTTTTGACAACAAAGCAAAAATTCAGAAGAAACAAATTGTGCGATTCTTCAGTTGAATAACCAGGTCTTCAACCCACTCTCAACTCTGGGACATATTTGAATTAGAGCTCAGCTGACAGCCTCAGCTGAGGCAGGATTAAAAAGGCAACATAGAAATGTTGCCTTGATTCCAAGAAGGAAACAAACTAGAGGAGGATCGGAAAGCATCTTTATCTTCACAAAAATGATGTCTAACCTTGTCTGGCCAACATCTCAGTTCCTGGAAACCCCAAATTCAGAATGACTCCCTTAGCAGGAAACTTTTCTTCTTGAAATGATTCTTGCTTGAATTGGCTATTTTAAAAATTCACTACCGGGAGAGTAAATAAGAGCTTCTCATGTCAGTTAACATCATCTTGATAACATTTATCTGGAAACTGAAAATTATTCGTTAGCCCATCTAAACAGGAGAAAACAATCTTTAGAAAGTTATTATTGAACGTGAGAGCTCTGTCTCTGTCTTACTAACTCCACCTGCCATCAATCCTTTTTAGAAATGGAAGTAGGTAATTATCTTATTCACACTTATTTAGCAAGCATTTTGCAACAGCACTCAGAATTCAGGGTAAAGGAGATGCTTGTGGGGTGATGGGCTTAAGCAAATACTTAGGATTTTTTGAGGTACCCTTAGTGGGTCCTTTACTGACAAAAACATCTCCGAGACTCTTAGACAAATTTTCAAGTGGGAAAGGATGGTTATAGAAGGGGATGAGTGTGAAAAAGAAATTCAATAGATTATTCATTCCCTTCTCTCAAAGCTCAAGTGCCTTGGTGAATGGGAGGGGCATTTGTACCTGGAGAGACTACTTCAAGGAAATGGGGAAGGCTTTCTCCCATTTACAAAGTGAGATACAGTGAAGTGAAGTGAGGTGTGCGAAAGGAATTCACTTAAGTTTCTCTCCACTTAAGTTTCTCTCCGATCTACTATTCTTCTGCAGGGATGATGACGGTGGGATTATTCCCCTCTGAGATGTACAACCACACATGTGAAGATGATGGGAGGCAGACGGGCTGCCAGAATTAAAGCAGGTTTTAACCTGTGCTTTGCCCTTGACTTAGCAGGTCTTATTTTCTTTCCCCGATCTGCACCTCCCCAACCCTCCCACCCATCGCTTCAGTCTTTTACATATGGACCTTCCAAGTACAGGTTCATTGAGGTAAAAGGCTCTGCCACTAAAAGCATTTACAGATCAAAGGAACGGATAAAGTCTAAGGGTACTAGAGCTTTTCCACTTCTGGGATCTAACCTAGAAATTGTTAGCATTCATGAGGTCTCTGTAAGGTGTGCATTTACCAAACATGTGCTGTTCCCACTGCCAGCTGGGCTGCTGCTCCTCCGGAGGCCCCTTCTCGAGAGTCAACTGGATTCTCCGAATGGGGTTATGGTCATCAGAATTCAACAAAGCGTTTCCTGTGTTTTGTAACATTTCCTTTGCTCCTACCTTGGTTTATAAAACGCTTTTGTACTATAACGTCTCAATGACATGGAAACAGTTAATGAAGGCACAAAATATTCCAGGAGCACCAATATATCAGTTATTGCATTTTATCAAGTCCAGAGCATGAGATGAGAGTCATCATCATTACGCCTGTTTTCCTGACAAGGACACTGAGGCCTGGGAGAAGAGCGACTTGCACAGGGCAGTGCGGAGAGTAAGCAGCAGTGTTAGGATTTGAGCCCAGGGCTTTCTGAGCTAAACCTATGATCTGGTCCACAAGGCCACACTGGCATTTCACACCGTTCTGCTTAGACTGAGAGCCCACAGCTTCAGACAGCTCCACTGAAGTCTATTCACTGAACTGGAACCCACCCAGCTCAGCCTGTGACCTGAACCAGTGGTGTTCCCTGAGCCACAGACTCCAAAAACCCATTAGCATCCACATTGCACAGCGGTGGGGAAAGACAGAGGCCTCTTCACAAAAACTGGGGGATCTACATATTCCTGGAGATTTTAAGCTAGGTGAGAAAAAAAAATTTCAAATGTATAAATGAAAATAATTGCACAAGTTTATTTTGTTAATCTACAAACCAAGAGCTCTCAGACTGAGCTCAAACTAGGGAATGGATTTAAATATAGACCCCACGTTACTAATCAAAATGGCAATAACGGTCATAAAAACTATCATTTATTGAGCACCTGCTGTGATCCAGGTACTTTACATATGGCGGCTTGTTGAAGCCTCACGGGAAAGGCTTCTGCAATTGTGCCCTGAGAGGAGGACATTATAAGACCCATTTACAAATAAGGAAACAGGAGCAGCAAGGCTTAGTACCTGTCAATAGTCACACAGCAAGTGGAGTCCCATTGCCTCCCTGTCAGAAACCCATCTCCATTCCATTATTCCATTCTGACTTCCTTCTGATGAACAGGCGGAAGGATCCAAATCTGTGCTTTATCCCTGAGTTCTTATAACTCAGGCTTTTAGCTGTTTTTCTTCTGGGACCAGATATGATGGAATCTCGTTATTACAATGATTGAACCAAAAGGACATTATCCTTCTGCATTTCGTGCTTCATATTTCAAATGACATGAAGAAAAAATTAGCCAAAAATCCGTTAGCATCCACAGCGCACAGGGAACATTGTCAACGTCTAGAGACATTTATGATTGTCACAGCTGCAAGGAGGGGGACCACTGGCATCTAGAGTGTTCCTAAACATTTCAGAATGTATAGAACAGTTCCATAAAAAAGAATCATCCAGCTTAAAAAGTCAATAGTGTTGAGACCGAGAAATCCTCCCCAGCCTAATGCCAGGCACCTGGCAGGAAATGAGTAAGAAATGTTTTCCTGTTCATTCTAATTAAAACAGCACCTCTCGGTCACTGTTCCATTACCAGACTTACTGATATTTTCTTATGTATACATTTGCTCACATGGATGTTGTCTGTTTCTCTGACTTGGATGTAAACTCCATGAGGGTCAGGACTAGGTCTGCCTGAACAGAGTTCTATTTAGGTCAAGGCAAGTAGAGTAGAGACTGAATAAGTATTTGTTGACAGTGAATGAATGAATAAGTGAGTCAACATAGTGAGGAGAGCTAAAACGAGTTACTGTACTCTTCTAACTGAACATAGAGACCACAGCTCTCCCTCTTTCCTACAAAGTGTGCTTTGGGAGCCTGCCCTGGCTCCAGGCCATTAAGTACCACACGGTCAATCCGGAATCCTTTATCCTCTGAAATTTTCTGGGCAGTTGCACAGATTCATATAGTTTCATGGAGCCTCAATGCTACTCTGTGGTTTTCCTAACCAATCACCTAACTGCTTCCTAGGGTTCCCATCATTCATGATTCAGGGCTAAATACTTATATCTACAGGTGCTTCTCGCTTCCACAGACTGAAAACTTCAGAACCAAGTGCCTTGAGGAATTGAGGTCCCTTGGAGAATCAAGTGTAAAAGTCAGACATCTGAGATTCAAGTCATCCTAGCCTCAAATAAAACGAGGAGGATAACAAATTGCTCAGCTTTAGGCTTTTAGGAGGAAACTCTTTCTGTAGCAGCCCTTGTGTCAGGACTTGTCAGGGAGGTGTGGGAGGAAATCTAGGGAAAGTGTGGGTGTAAGGTGGAGGAGAGTAGCTGGGACCTGTCTTGGAGGAAAAGCCAGGAGCTCTGGGTGAGTCAGAAAAGGATAACTTGTTGAGGAGACTGGGCCACTGAGGGGAGGCAGGTGCCAGGGAGAAGCTGAGATCAGGAGAAACATAGGCCCATGGATGGATTAAAAATCCAGATTTGGGTGCCCGAAGTGCATCAAGCATGGAGATGAACCAGCCCCTTGTGAGAGTGGAGAGGAAGGACCAGATTCCCAGACATAGAGCCAAGGGGGTGGAAGAATGGGAGTGGGAAAGGAAAGTGGAAACAGAGCTCACAGATGGTGGGGTGTGTGGGATGCTAGGTCCTTACACTTTCTCGGATACTAGAGCTATACTCATTTTCCTGTAAAGGGAAGTGATACTTAGGGAGGTCAACTGGCTTGCTTATTGTCTATTAGACTGTGAACTCACAGTGACAGGGACCAGGCTAGGTCAGCTTTGCTCCCTCCCATGTCCACAGTGCCTGGAACATGATGGCTGCACATAGTAGGGGCACAGAAAGTTCTTGCTGGCTGACTTGACCAAGGTCACCACACTGGTAAGAGGTGAATGGCAGGAAGGTGGCATTCAAAATCCCATTTGCAGGATACAGCTCTCCCCTGCACCACACTGCTTTCCTAGCCAAATCCAAGCCATAAATCAGAGAGAACTTAGCAGGAGAAAAGGTATTTAGGCCCCAAACCCATTTGAAATAGAGTTGTTACTTCATTTGTCCCCAAGCCTAAGAGGCCCAGCACGTGGCTTTTGCTACTTCCAAAAAGAACCAATGATCTCACCATTTCTCTTAGCTTTAAAGAGAAGAAGCATTATTTTTTTTTTAAGTTTTGGAATTAGATTGGTTTTTGGCCAACTTAATAAAAGGTGAAAGACGAACGTTAATTTCAAACTGCTCATACATGGCAAGTTGGCTTGTGTCACTTCCAAACTGCATAAAATTATTTTGGAAGGAAATTATGTTTATTCCATGACAGCTTTTTATAGGATCAAATAAGGGCCCCCATATCAGGTGGCCGGTTATTATGAGCATTTCATAGTTATAAATGTGGACTTTTCTTTGGTTTTTCAATAAAATTTAATCTGCATTTATTGAACAGCCCTTATTGTAAGGGCCCAAAGCAGTAAGACATGAGGGTGTGAGAGAAAGGATCCACTCAGGCTGTGATTTCTCAGCGCACCCGGCCAGGAGAGACTCACCAACAGTTCAGGAGGGCGCTCGCAGAACCCGGAGCATGCCCAGACGGTCGACTCGTGGGTACGGGTTTGGGTGCGTAACTGCAGTAGCTTAAGTGCCACTGGTGTTTGTCCCAATCTGCTGGCACAGAACCTCCCATTTCCGATAAAACCCTTACAAGTACTTCTAGAAATTTCTAGGCTGTACTCCCATGTGCCATTAGGCAATTCTGGTCTAGCCGGCCATTGCTATTCTTTTGTTGGGTGTTGCTGCTGATGTCCAAACCTGCGAGGGGTATCTAGTGGAATGAGGGCGTTTGCCTCTCTCTCTTTCTTTTGGGTTCCCTTCTATAAGCAAGAGCCTGAAACAGAGCTGCTTCTGTGTACCCTCAAACTCCTTACAACTCTTTCAGTGAAACAGTTCTTCTATGATTTTTCTTATTAGAAGTTAGGGTGGTAGTTAAGAGTATAGATATTGGAGTCAAACTTCTTACGATCAAATCCTAGCTCCACCACTTACTAGTTGTACGACTTGTAAAATTACTCATTTATCTGTACAATGGGCATAACAGCAATACCAACTTCACAGTGTGGTGGTGAAGATTAGATAAAAGAATATGTGTAAAATGCTCAGAACGGTGCCTGGTGCACAATAAGCGCCATGTTTATATTAGTTATTATTAAAGTTATTTTTAATTAATTAGTAATAATAGTAATTAGTATTTAGTAATAATTAGTCATAATATAGTAAATACATAATAATAGTAATTAGTAATAATTGTTCTTAAATAATAATAGCTAGATTAGTTGAGTGCTTACTATGTGCCAACTAGTATACTAGGTATTTTATATTTAATCCTCTCAGTAGTCCTTGCAGCAGGAATTATTTTTATACCACTTTTAAAGCTGAAGAAACTAGGCTTAGAGAGGTAAATAACTGTGGAAATGCACACAGCACATGAATTTCGATCCTGGCTGGCAGGCTGAGTCGGAATCTGTGCATATCCATGGGGCCCAACAGGGATGGTATCAAATGTCAGCCATTACGCTGCACTCACACTTTTATCTCTGTCCAAAGACTGCAGTCTTCATCCTGAGTCAAGCTCATTGCATCTGGATCTTTCTCCCTTTTCGCTGAGTTCTCTCCCTCTGGGATCCTCACAACAATTGATGAGTTTGAGGAACTTCAAGTCATTCAATGGGACTAGAGGTAGGATGAAAAAGGAAGATGTGGCTGAAGAAATGAGGAGCCAGGTCATACATGTGTGGTCCTTCTCATAACTTTATGCTTAAGCCCACAGGCCATCATTTCCCACATTGGGCTCTGTGAACAACTCCTGCCAGTGCACGAGAATAGATGTCATATGGGGAAAACAGAGAAAAAAGAGTGCAATGACAAATTGTATGAAATTCTAGAGTAAACCAAAATAGATTTCTTTACTGCAGGACTTCTTGGAGCTTTTAAGATTCTGATATGTATTCTAAAAGGAGGGAGTAAAATCGAGTGCTTCCCATACGTGTTCCACCATGGAACGCTTTGAGCTCACTGCCCCACCACGCCTCCCCACTTCCAACCCCAGAGCATTTCCCAGGACAAGTGTTTCCAGGACCAGCATAACAGGACACCTCCTGAAATGAAACAATATTAGTAAAATGTTCTAATGGCTGAACCACATAATCAGATTTATGACAATACTTCTCACAGCAGTATGGAAAAGTCAAGCTTAGAAACCACAGACCTTCAGAAGCAATCACAAACCCCTGAGAAGAGACACCAAGGGTCTGAATCCAGGCCGCAGGTGTAGGGATGGGCAGAGAGGGCGCACCTGCCTCCCCTCATCCACACCGCTCTCCCCCGCCTCTCCACACTTCTCTAACTCCAGTTGCCAGCTCTACTGAACTTCTGAACACTTTGACTTCCACACCTTCACAAAATCTCCCTCCTCCACTTGAAATGGCCCTTTAACAACTCCCCCAAACACACATGCACCCCCTTTGCCAGAATAACTTCCATTCATCAGGTCAGGGGCCGTCACAGGAGGCTTTTCCTGCAGGAAACATTCCCTGACCTTCCCAGGCCTGGGAGTTGGGCCGCCAAACACAATTCTTCCCTTCATCACAACACTCATCCTGGGGTCCCGAGAATCTCAGTATTTGTCTCTGTTTCTCTCCAGACTTTGCTCTCCTCCCAGGTGGGAACCAGGTCCCACTCATCCTTGTGTTTCCATCCCTGAGCTGAGAGTCAGGCATACGGAAGTGGTGCAATAAAGTTTGTTATATGAATGAATGATGTGTTAATCTTCACAACAACACCAGGAGGTAGATTTTATTTCTCTCACTTATACATAAAGAAACAGAGTCCCAGGTGGCTTAAGAAACTAGACTAAGCTCACACAATTAATGATTACATTCAGTAGAGCTAAGACCATTTCCAAAAAGCATCAGTTTATCTTTGGGCTGAGAAGAAAACTTTGTAATTTCTAGGGTGGTGTTAAATACATGTCTGGAAGGCCCCCACTGTGGCAACCCTATCTCCCCTCCATGATTGAATTATCCCATAAGTTTCCTAAGCTCTGAACACTCAGGCAACACTGAGGAGCAGTGTGAGGTCAGGACAGTATAGACACGGAACTCTGTGGGCCCCTTCCAGGGAAACAAAATGCCAAGAATATATTCTAAATGGAGATGTAAGTTCATCAATAAAACATAGGATTAGGTGCCAAGAACTGTCCAGAGAGTGGGGTGGAACAAGAGCAAGGAGGGTCCTATGTGTTCACAGGGAATGCTGGAAGAGTTCCCCCAGTTCATTCACCTTCATGGAACCTTGCACGTATTTTGCAGGAGTGGGATATATGAGACATTTGGGGGGTACTTAAAGGTATAAGCTGGAGCATACACCACAAGCAGGGCACTGAATTAAGAACTTTCAAATGTCATTTTGTTTAATCCTCACAGCATCCCTACGAGAGGTGCATTATTATTTTCATTTTACAAATCAGGAAGCTGAGTCACAGAGAAGTCACTCTGTTTGTACACAATGAAGCGAGTATTCGGTCCCCTTTGTGTCCTATCTATAGCCACATAGTCCTAAAACAACAAGGAAATAAACCGATATTACTTGAAACTCATAGTCTTTGCTTTCGAAGTGCTAAATCCCCCGGAGAAACCCAAAGATTTCTAGATATGGAGTAAACACTTCCCAAAGAGAGCCATTTCCTCTGCAGTGGGCCCTGGCTTGTGCTGTTGCGTTAGCATTTATTTCCCCATGGTCTCTCCCTCCTCTGTCTCTGTCTCTGTCTCTCTCCCACCTCATCCAAGACACACTATTTTCAGTATGCCAAAGATAGCTTCTCACTTTCCAGAACTGGAAAAGGAAAAGATTAAATTAAAGTGAGTGAAGCTTATTAAATGAAAGACTATTAAGTACAAGCTTTTTAAAATGAGATATGATGTTATGTTAATGTGTTGTTTCTCATAATGCCTTGATGATGGCACTAATTCAAGTTGCCTGTTTGGTTGAGTGCTAAGTTTATCAATCAACCAAAGGGCAGCCATTTCTAAAGTTTGTCAGTTTAGTTCAACAGAATATAATATTTAGAGTCAAGATTATTTGGAAAAAGGGGGCCTCCTGAGTGTTCTAGAAAGACAGAGAGTCAGAAGATCTGGGTCTGAGTCCTAGTTCCTCTCTGGAAGAACTCAAACATAAAATCGGGAACAAATAAGATAAAGGATATAAAAAATATTTGGTAAACTGAAAAGTGAAGGGGACTTATGAAGTGATTATGTTAATGCTGCTATTTTCCCTCCAGTTGTGGCCACTGATAAAATAAATTTTAACCTATAAACCAGCTGACCTCCCCATTGCAGAAAGACGGTCTTCTCATAAGAACATTAAGGTCTTTGTTTTGCCAGATGATGCAGTTTCATTTACATTTTTGAAAGTCAGATTCCCTCCACCCATCCTCAATCTTCAGTCCTTCCTTTTTCTTTTAGCAAACCTAAATCCCCTCACAAAATGCAGAGTTGTGTTATTATTACAGGGTTAATGATGGGGCCGAGGTAAGCCAGGTTCAGGGGATGGAAGTGAATCACTTCCTTATCATGGCCAAATTTTCAGTGTTGTAAGGCTTCATTGTTCTCCTGGTTAGGCCTTGGGCCAAGTAGGCCCTGATCTGGGTGGGTGGGGTGGGGGGGAGTGGAGTTGCAGAGAGGAGGGAAATGGGGTAGGATTAGACTGCAGAAGACAAAGTTCTAGCTTGGGAGGAGCTGCTCGTAGACTGGAAGGGACAATACATTTGCAAGAATTCAAATAAATGGCTCCAGGAACACTGCACTAGTATGAGCCACTTGCCTTTCTTTCTGGAATTAGCATAACAGCCCATGCCTGGCCTCCTCAGTTACAGTCTCATTTCTTCTACTGCATATTCCATCTTAGCCACCAGATCTGATCACTTTCTTGTATAAGTCACAGTCCCAATAGGAAAAAATTGCCATGTTAAAATTAGACAATTCAAGGTGGGTTCAATAAGGAGATGATTTAAAATGGTGTGGACACGAGTGCACAGTAACTGAGGGCTAATGACACTGAGATGCGCCATCCTTCAGCCTGGAGTGAGGAGGAGGGAAATGTTACTGGAAGCAGGAAGGAAAGAGAACTATAGAGCCAACTGTCTTAGAAGGTTAGTGATGTTGGTAGAGGGACATAGCCTGTCTCAGGCCACCCTACAGGGAGGAGGGAGAGTGCCACAACTTGACTCCCTTCCTTTCATCCCTCTCATCTCCTGCTGGGGCATCCCTTGGCCAAACCAACCGGAAACTAGAGGAAGGGAGACTCGATGTTACCAACAAAGGGCAGAGAGCAGAGTGGAAAGGGATAAAGTGAATCCGCAAGGGCAAGCAAAAGATGTTCAGCCCAAACAAACCCTTTATTTAAAGCCCATCTGTTTGCTGGAAACACATAGGAATGAAATTGTTTCCACCCTGGAGGGAGCTACAGTCAACAGAGAGTTTGGAGAAAAGTAAGCTACAAAGGAGTTCCCAACTCTGAGAATGCCATAAGGAATTTATTTCCATTTATCTGTTCTTTCATCAGACCTTCCCTGAAGGCCTCCTCTTTGACAAGCAGATGCAGGCCCTGAGGACCTTGATTGCAGGGGTGTGTAATAAGACACAAGCCTTACTGTCTATGAACTCATTATCTGTTCACAGAGAAAGACATGTAAGTAGTAAACTACAATACACAAAGCTCCAAGGTCTTCCTTTCAACTGAAACTTCGTTCCAAGGATCCAAATGCCCGGCTCATAAAGCACAATTAGGTCTGTCCAGCTTTGTATATATTTGGATGGTAACTGGTTTGGACAGCAGCCTATGTTCATTAGGCTTAGAAACTTTCCATGTCAGTTAATTTGATTAATATCAGAGAAAACTCAATTAGACTTGTCAACTTTTTGCATATGACATTTAATATCTATTAAAATGATGTCACCTTTATCGGCCAGGGGCCTTATTTTCACTTTCTCCAGAACATCAACCTGAGAATGCCAAACACACAAAAAAGCGGGATGGAAAATGTGTTCCTATCAATCTCTCCGTACGTTCTTAAAGCCGGTCTAACGTAATGCCTTGAAAACAGTTGTGTTAGTTTGTCCCTCACTCCCTTTCTCCTAGAGAACCATACTTGAAAGAAGAATATGTAAGGCAGAAGGTTAACTGTCCAAATAGTGCTAAAGGGAGAGGTAGGGAAAGAGAAGCTTCCTAGGTAGAGAGAATAATTAGGTTAGTGGGCTTGTTGGGGAGTTATTCATATACCCGGCTGTCACTTCCAAACAACTACGCCATTTCTAAGTTAAAATGAGGCTGTGAACTCCAGAGAATATTATTGCAGTCCTTAATAAAATAGAAAAGAATGTAAAACTCTATTTACTAGTGGAATCTCTTTATATTAGGAGCTTTAAAGCTCTAGATGAAATTACTGCAAGATATGTAACTCACATGGAAATGTAACTGTATAACTATCATTTCAAAGCAGGCAAAAAGCTTAAGGATCCCTGTATTTAATGTCTGTGTTTATTTTGCTATTCTACAATAACTTCTGATTCTTGTGCCTGCTCCACAATTTATATTCTATCTACTGGGAAACTCAAATAATTGGCTCTTAAAAAAGAGTATTTTGGGCCGGCCCCGCGACATAGCAGTTAAGTTCACGCGCTCTGCTTTGGCTACCTGGGGTTCACAGGTTTAGATCCTGGCATGGACACACACACTGCTCATCAAGCCATGCTATAGCAGGAGTCCTACATATGAAATAGGGGAAGACGGGCACTGATGTTAGCTCAGGGCCAGTCTTCCTCATCAAAAAGAGGAGGATTGGCAGCGGATGGTAACCCAGGCTAATCTTCCTCAAAAAAAAAAAAAGAAAAGGAGTATTTATCAGATTTATCTGGAAGATCTCTTTCAAAATACACGCACTCATATCCTGATGCAGTAGATCATGGTGGGGGCTTCAAGTCTCCATTTTGAAATGTGTGCACAGGTCATTTCAGTGGGCATCCTCCAATAAGAAAGGATGCACTAGAATGTCCCCAAATAGGCCAGGCTAGTTCATGGCTCTAGACATTTGCTCCGGCCCTTTGTGAACGTTTCTCTTGTTTGCATGGCAAATGTCTAACACTGTACTGGAGTCTCATAGCTTCTCTGAAGCCTTTTCTATCGCCCACAGGTAATTGCCACACCTCTATATATTTTATATGCTTTTAATATTTCTAGTCTCATACTGTCTTGTAATGTGAATGATTCTTTTCTTTCTTTCAAACCAGTCTACAAGTTCCTAGAAGGCAAGAAATGATCCTATCTTTGTCCTCTGAACGTCAGTGGCTGGCCCAGAGGACAAGCCCAAGAAATCCTTGTTGAAGAAGAATTGAATTGAATGGATACTGAATATGTTTAGGTCATCTATTACTTCCTTGGCTTTGTTACTCATAATTAATCTCCATTCTAGGATTGTTTATAGAACACGTAAATTTAGCGGTCCCATGTGGTTCAGGCTAATTCTGGCAAGACATTATTAAAAGGAAAAGGAAAAGGAAAATGAAACAAGAAGTCTACCAAATAAAACCAGAAACCACTCTAATTTTGCTAGCATCTGTAAGAGACATTAAATGAGATTCAATGTAACCAAGGGCATGGCTTGCAGAGTTGTTTGTTTTCTCATGCTCCTCCTTTCTCACTATCTCAGACCTTGCAGCCACCCAAGCCTTCCCTCTCCCTACCTTTTACTTTCCCTAATACCCCGCTCACATGGCTTCTTCTCTTTCCCCCTCGCTCCTCCCCTCTTGCTGCCGCTAGTTCTCTCTCTCATCTCTCACTTTCCCCAAATTCAAGAATCCAAGTGTCACACTGCCCCCATCATCTCTTCCAACATTTAGCCCAATACCACTCTGGTCCCAATTCTGTAATTTGCTCCGTGACTTTGAACAAACTAATAATTCTCCCCTACTATGGTTCCTTATTAATGGATAGTCCCCCGAGAATTTGCATTTCTGAGCCTCAAAATGTCAAAGTAGGGTTATACAGTTTGTTGTGTATCTTAAATGTTTATATTTTATAAATGAACACATTTAAGATAAAAATGTAAATGTGTTCCAATAAAATTTAGAGGATTTATAAAAATCTTCCTTCCTGGTACACTGTAGCCAGCGTCTTGTGTTAGTGGGACATACGTTAAATATCATCTTCCTTCAGTACCTCCGGTATATCCCTGCGTCTGGATGTCTAACCTCATTTACAGAGAACATCAAAAAGATTTCATTTTGGGATCATTTGTAAAAGAACACCTCATGCCAAAATTTCCTTCTGACCCTAACTCCCACTGCTGCTAATAAAGATCAGAGAGGAAAATACACATGGAAATATTTTGTGTCAAATCCGGATTCAAATTATGGCTCTTTGAGTTCTTAGTTTTGCGATCTTAGGCAAACAGCAAGCTTTTGCTTCCAAAGAGGGCTCTCTTACCTTTGAAAAGATAGAGCAATGTTTTCATTCCCCAAAGGATTACTGTTTCCCAAGAAAAGGGTATGGATGGAATACTGACAGGAGTGCCTGGCTAGAGCAAGAAAGTAAATACCAGAAGGTCATAGGAGATGGCTCTGGAGTGAGATGACTTATTTCCAGTGACAGATAAGTTATTCATTGGCTGTATGACTTCAGGCAAGTTACTTAACCTCTCTGAGACTCATTTTCCCCTTCTGTTAAGTGACCATTATAAAAGAATTAATTTCATAGGGCTGTCATGAGGATTAATTGGATTAAATGAGATAATGCATGAGCCTATTAAATTAGTACCTGCATAGATTGAATATTAAACGTGTGTGTATTTAATACCATCTCTGTGTTTGCCCTTGCTTGGAGACCTGGCACACCTAGAAGGGATGAAAGAGTGATAAAGGGTAAGATTGGAGGAAATGATTTGGCAGTGACGACCAACTTGAGGCAAGGCAAGACCCCAATATCAGCATATGAGTTCTATGTGAGGGGTTCAGGAAGGACAGTAACAACCTCACATGTGTCTGTTTAGTTCATTGATATACCCCAAGCACTTGAAATAGTGCTTAGCACATAGTAGGTGCTCAATAAATACTTGCTGAATTCCCCATGCTAACTAACCTGCCATCTTACATACAGTAGGTCTTCAATGAATATTTGTGAAAGAAGAGTAAAAATAATTGTAACTAACATTTTTTGAGCCTTTTTTAGGTTCATGCACTTTTCTAAGCTCTTTGTATGTCTAATCTCATTTAGTTTTCACTTTCACACCATGAGCTAGGCACTTTATTACTCCCATTTCTCAGATAAAAGAAATGCAGTTCAGACAAATCACTTACGTGTTCACACAGCTAAAACCTGGTGAGGCTGGGATTTGATCCCAGCCACTGTGACCCAGGCAACATGAGCCGAAGGAACGCCCTTGGTTCTCTTTGCTTCCAGTTTTAAGTTTAGGAATATCCCTGGAAAAAATGCAATGGTTTTGGAGTGGGAGTAAGTCTCAGTTTGCTAATCTATAATTAGAGATCATAATATTATCAAAAAGAATTGTTTTGAATGTCAATTAAGCTACTGTGAACTGCCATAGAGTATATTACATTTTACACTCTCTGCGCTGTAACGTAACTGAAAGAAGGCTGACTTCGGAGTTCACAGACCTACCTTTAAATTTTGGTCCCTTTTTATTAGTTTTATGGCCTTGGGCAAGTCATTCTTCCTTGCCTTTCTCATCTGTAAAATAAGAAACATTACACTGACTTTTGGGGTTAGGATAACCATAAACGAGATAAAGCAGGTAATAAGCCCAAAAACATTGCCTAGCACTTGTAGGTAGGTAAGGACTAAATGCTATCTAGTGAGTGCTCTAGTTTCTTTGAATGTAACAGGACCGTGAGAGACATTTCTTGAGTGCGCACTACGTACACATCTCAAATAGAGAAACTCGGTACATACAGCTCCTTCCCCCGCACTCCCTGCTCCCTTAGGCGACTTCAGAAGATCCACCACCACTTCCTCTGCAGAAGCGCGTGTCCCTCTGACCTCACCCAAGCAGTCCCTCAGCTTTCTGCCTCATCATCTGGAAAAGTAGCATGTGTTTTCAGACTTACGTTTTAATGAATATTTATAGTATAATTTACATGGGTGTGAGGCACACAATAGCTCCTTTCTGCATTGTTAAAAGCGCTTCAATTTTGCGTTCAGGGGGGCAATATTGGTGTCTAGTTTCCCTGCTGCCAGTGGGAAAACGCATGCTATAAAGTTTAGTGCAGTGGGACCCCAGGGCCTGATTCACGCAGCCCAGAAGCCCCTTTGCGAAGACTTTTGTTTTGGTCTTTCAGGTGCGCATTTTGCTCCAAGAAAGCGCCAATCCCATTTGACTTAAATATTAATTTTAGAACATTTTAACAACTCGTGTCTTTTTTTTTTCTGACTTCACTTTCAGGTGGAGTTCATTATAGTCAAACTGGAGGGAGTCTTGTAATAAACACACACACTGTCTCTCTCACATACACACAAACACGTGCCTTCTCTCTCACACACATACACACAAACACACCCACACTGTCCTTGTAAGAAACGTGAGACAGAATTTATATTCTGTGTGTAGACCAGCGGTTCTCAAGGTGAGGCAAAGGACATTTAGTGATGTCTGGGGACACTTTAGGTCGTTACCATTGAGGGGGTGCTACTGGCATCTAATGGGTAGAGGCCAGGGATGGGCTTAAATATCCTACAATGCACAAGAAAGCACCCGCCCCCCGACAGCAAGCAGCTATCCAAGTCCATCTGTCAATAAAGCCAAATTTGAGAAACTGTAAGCTAAAGGGAAAGTATTCTATCAGCGACTCTATTTCTAAGGCTGTGTACAGACACCCCTGAAGAAAATTAGTGTCAAGCTTTCCACCAATTTATTTTCCGGCCTCAAGGAGCTCAAGCCCAATGTTGAATGTTTTTGAATACGTATAAGCCTAATTTTGAATGCTGGTGCCACCATATTTAACTATGTGACCTTGGACAAGTTACTTCACATTTCTGATCCTCGGTTTTCTTTTCTTTCCTCTTTTTTTTAATTGAAGTAACATTGGTCTATAATATAATATAAATTTCAAGTGTACATCATTATATTTTGATTTCTGTGTAGATTCTGTGTACCTCATGTTCACACCCAAAGACTGGTCACCGTCCATCACCACACATGTGCCCAGTCACCCCTTTCGCCCTCCCCCCTTCCCCTCTGATAGCCACCAATCCAATCTCTATACCTATGTGTTTGTTGTTTTTATCTTCTCTTTATGAATGAGATCATATGGTATCTGACTTCCTCTGTCTGACACATTCCACTTAGCATAATACCCTCGAGGTCAATTCATGTTGTTGCAAATGGCAAGATTTCATCTTTTTTTTTTATAGCTGAGTTGTATTCCATTATGTATATATATATACCACATCTTCTTTATCCACTCCTCCTTTGATGGGCATTTAGGTTGTTGTCCTCGGTTTTCTCATTTAAAAAACAAAAAGAGTCATACCTACTTTGGAGGTCTGTTATACAGATTACATGAAGTAATGTATTAATAGCCCTAAGTGTCTGATTCATAGCAGACTCCTGGAAAATACTATTATATCTGTAATAATCATGTAACTGAAAGGACCACCAGAGACTTTTAAAATTGACCTACTCACTCCATGTATTAAGTTCCTGTGAAGTCTCAGGGATGTTCTCCCAATTTTCACACAATTTCCGTCTATAAAGGCAGGACATAAAATAGAGGTATGCACAGAGAATTGTGTGAGCATTCCCAAAGGGGCACATAACCTTACCTAGGACTAGGCGAAATGTTTGCTCAAGGAAAAGATGACTGACTTAAGTTGAAATTGTTACGATTCTAAGTGAGTTATCTAACATAGTCTCAAAAACTCTGCTAACTTATTCCACTTTCTCACTGATCTCAGTCATTTATTCCTTCAACAAATCAGTGATATTAATATCATTAGCAATTGCATTCATAGTTTGATTAAAATTTGAACATTCCATCCAATTTCAGCCACCTGCTGTCTTTTATATCCACTCTTATTTCAAAAGCACAGAATGTTCCCTTTTTTTAGAAGTTGGCCATATCTACTGTGGTTGGAACAAGAAGCCCAGAAAGGCTGTATTGATGGAGGTTGGCGAATGTCCATTGATCTGGGTTCATGGCACATACGTGACTTCCACACATCCAAAAAGTGCAGGCCCAGAAAGGTGTCCTTAATTACAATAATTCAGGGAAACCTCTAGTTGAAAGAATTTACTGTTAGTGGCATGAGGTCAATCATCTCATTATTTATGAATCTATTTATGTTCCTGGTGAATTATTTTTAAATGGGAAATGGTATGCTATTTATGTGGTCACCAAATAATGATATTCCTGATTTGTAGCTATTATAGAAAATTAAAGGAAGAGATGAAATTGCAAACTGCCACAGAATACAAAAGGATTTGGTGACAGAAAGGTTGGAAATAACTCCAGTGTTTCTACCTGAAGTTGGAGGTACTAGTGTCATGACTCCTGTGAATTGTGTTCAGCTGATGGATGTATGGAAGACATATATTCATTGTATGTATCTGTCTTTCACACTCCACTATGAACACCTCAGGGGGCAGGAACAGAATTGGAATCAGTGCACCCAATGCCCAGCAGTACGGGTGGCATATAACAGGCATTCAATAAGTATTTGTTGAGTAAACAATTTGTTGATAGACTCATATCAGAACCCAGGACACCGTGGACTCTTTTGTTCATCACCCATTCATCCCGTTGGCCAGGCCAAAAATTTGGAATGATTTTTGACCCCTATCTTTTACCCACACCCCACACTCAACCCATAGTTATGTTAGTACTACCTTCAAAATACATTCCTAAATCCAGCACTTTTCTCTACTTTCATTGCTTCCTCTCTCATCCAGGACACCACCATTTCGCATCTGAACTACTTTAAGTGTCTTTTTCCAATCTACCGCTTCTGCTCTCATCATGCCATCTGCCAGAGCCAGAGTGAGTCACTTGCTCCTCTGCTCAAAATCTCTCAGGGACTTCCTATCTCTCTCACTGTAAAGGCTGAAGTCCTTACAAATAACAACAGACCTGGAGCATTGATACTTCTCTCTATTATTCACTCTGTTCTAGCCACACTGTCCTCCTTATTGTTCTTCAAAATACAAGCAAGCTCCCATCTCAGAACGTTTGCCCTTTCTGTTCCCTCTGCCTTGCATAGTCATCTATAAGATGTCTCTTGGCTCAAAGCCTTTCTTCATTCAGATCTCTGCTCTACACTGCTCTAAAATATAGTAGCCTCAATTGTTCTTTATTCTCTTCTCTTGCTTTCTTGTTAATCCATAACAGTTATCCCATCCAGCATTTTTATATATATATACATTTGTTTGTTGTCTATTCCCCTCAGTAAAATGTAAGGTCCTGTGGGCAGGGACATTTTTGTTAACTGCTGAAGAAGAGTGTCAGGCACTTGGAAGCTGCTCAATCATACGTGGGATGAATGAATGGACAGACAGGAGGCCAGTGTAGACAGGCCATAAGTGAGCAAAGGGAAGAGTGGACCCTAGTAGGCAGTAGGCAGAGGGCAGGTTATGCTGGTCTGTAAATCATGCTGAGAGTTTGGATTTTATCCTAAAAGTCAACAGAAAAGCCTTTGAAGGGTTTTATATAGCACAGTGATAAGATCTAAATTAGGTTTTTGAACTATTAGCTACTTTGTAACAAAATAAATAAAATAAATATCTACTTGGAACACAGTAGATGGAAGGAAGGAAAGAGTAGAAATAGGGAAAGAAGTTAGAAAGGTTTTGAAGGAATACAGACAAGAGATGGAGACGGCCTGGGCCATAGCAGTAGTCATGGATGATGAAGAGAGGGGGATAGGCTTGGAGTCTGTTTAAGAGACAACAGAACCTGACATTGGACTGAACATGGGGACTGAAGAGGGAGAGGAAGGAAACAGAATAACTAAGGGTTACCCTTTGGTTTTTGGTTTGAACAACCTAGTGAATGACAATGTTGTTTGTAAGGAAAGACTGGGGAAACAATCATTTTGTATGAAGGAGTCAAAAGATCTGTTTCAAACACTTTTTTAATATTCTGAGTTTTAAGTGATCACTAGGTATTGAAATGAAGAAGGTCCAGAGGCCTTGGATATATAAGCCTGGAAGTGAAGGAGATCTGGGATACGGTTATATATTTGAGATCCACACAGATTATAGATGATACTTAAAGTCATGGGACCAAAAGAAGTTATTTAGGGAGAGAGTAAATACAGAAGAAGGCCTAGCATCCATTCTCCTGAAAATAGAATAGAATAAATACTCTGGCAACCATGTCAGCCTATTCCGGAAGCAGGTGACATCAGCAAATGTGGAAGACAGTTGAGCAGGAAACCCAAATTACAAAGAGGCTCACAATAAAAACAGAACCACAACTCTACGTTAATAAGTGAAGGAATCAGCTGTTTAAGGAGTGAAAGGACATGAGAAGGGGGTTTGATAGTTTAGAAAATTGTAGGGCCAAAAGAGAAGAGGTCTTAATGAGGTCCAAGAATTGTTAGAGTGGTAATATTTGAGAATATGACCTAAAAATTCAGGAATTGGGGAATGTGATGTCATGGACATCTGTGCTATGAAGCTGCCTTTGTGCTTTGACAGTTCTCAATCTCTGTTGATGTGATCACTCTGGGAGACTTCAATTACAAGTCTTTATCAATTAATGTGTGTGAAAGTCTGTCCCTCTAAGATTCTCTAAGCGCCTGGGAGTCATCACTCGTAACAAGCCAAAGGCTCTTCCATCTCTTTTTTTACCTAGAACCACAATCCTCTCTTTCTCTCCTTGCCCTGATCTGACTACTTTGTACCCTGTTAGCCTCTCGGCCAACTCTCCTGACCGAGTTTCTACGATTTCCTAAGGCAGTGAGCCAGGTACACCTTTTGTGTGGAAAACAACTTCTTGGTTGAGTTCCTAGCTGAAAAACAGCCCTGCATCCTGCAGCACCGTATTGGTTCCTGTGTAATGCCATTTACTACTCTGCATGCATGAATATCTCCAGGATAACTTTCATCACTTTAGGCTACATTAGAACCTGACACAGCAAACAACTGAGTAGGTGCCAAATAAATACTTGTTGAGTCATTAATGGATTTATGCTTTTAACTCATGCATCTCCCACCTCCACATCACACATTAACCAAAAGAGAGCCAAAGCTGATGTTTGAGGAAATCTAAACAAATTTTAAAATATTCATCCTCTTAACAACAGAATTTCTTGAGCAAATGTACTATAGATATTTGCTATTGTTTTCCATGCTTTTTGTTTATATTATCTAAAGATGTAATTATTTATAGTGTATGACCTATCTACATGTTAACAGTGTTTGTTAGTGCAAAATAGTGCATGCTTTGAATATATGCTCCAGACCTACTACTAGTTAATTTTTAAAAGAAAATGGACACTTCATAAAAATCTTTGACCCTTTGAGGATTATCACTGTTTGGTCATCCCCTCCAGCAGGAAATCCAGGTTCCTGATATGTGGTGTAAAATGTACGCTGGCTCAGGGGACCACTCCCACGGTCAAGTGGTTAAAGTCCCACACACTCTGCTTTGGTGGCCTGGGTTCACGGGTTTGGATCTTGGGCATGGACCTATTCCACTCATCAGCCAAGCTGTGGAGGTATCCCACATACAAGATTGGCACAGATGTTAGCTCAGGGCAAACCTTCCTCAACAAAAATAAAAAATTGAAAAAAATTACAAAGTAGGCTGGCTCAGATAGTTAGACTTCTAGGAGACCAAGGCTAAGATCCACCCCTGTTGCAGCAACCACACAAGTGCCTGACCAATAGCAGTTGCTCAAGAAATATTCCTAAGTAAATGACTGGAGAGACATTCTCTCATAGGAGCTACAGCTCCCACTAGTAGCAAGAGAGAATGTAGAGCTGAGAATCCAGTGATATTTGCTTGTGAGTGTGTACACATGTACGTGTGGTGGGAGGGTGGCATCAAATCAAAGATCACATCAGATCAAACCAGGAGATGCTATCAGAACCGTAGTATAGAATAAGAAGGCAGAAAGTTAAGAGATTGGGAGAAGGAAGCCGAGGGAATAATGGGATCCTCTTTGACTAGTTTTCACTGAATTATTTTCCTTCTTTAGCTCTCAGTGGTCTCTGGGAAGTGATCACTGTATTTTACGGTCCAGAAAAAGAGAAATATTTATACTTAGCAATGGAACTTGTGAACAATAAGAACATACTTTGAAGAGGACATAGAAGTACTTGTATCAAGTCTAGATAAGTGAGGCTGTGTAGAGTTTAATCAATGGGTTAGATATCTGAGGGTACTGGGGAGAAGTTTTCTTTCCTGATAAAGAGAAACGTGCTGTGTAGTAGTTGAAATGCTTTCATTAGACCAGTGATTAGGCAGACCCTCCAATAAATTAATAGTGTTCATTTAACAACATTTATTGAATACCCACTATGGAGCTGGCACTGTTCTTGGTACAGGGGGTAAAGTATGGAGAAAGCAAAGTCCCCTGTCCTCATGGAGTTCCCATTCTAGGGAGCTGGTTGATTTGTTAGAAATATGAAGTATCCAGGCACCTGTTTACACCTGGAGGAGAAAAGAAGTGTATCATTATAATTTTCACTAACATTGAAAAATTGACAATATTTTCTGTTTAATTTTGACAATGACATCTGTTGACTCATGTCTGCAATTCTGTGCAATATGCAAGTGATAGAGATTTGTGTGTGTGTGTGTGTGAGGAAGATTGGCCCTGAGCTCACATCTGTTGCCAGTCTTTCTTTTTTTCCTTCTTTTTTCCTCCCCAAAACCCCAGTACATAGTTGTGTATCCTAGTTGTGAGTCATTCTGGTTCTTCTACGTGGGATGCTGCCACAGCATGGCTTGATGAACAAGTCCACGCTCAGGATCCAAACTGGTGAATCCCAGGCTGCCAAAACGGAGTGCGTGAACTTAACCACTTGGCCACAAGGCTGGCCCCATGATAGAGGTTTAAATTTCAGAAGTGACTCAAGTCCTAGGAGACCAGACCAAAGGGCTAGATATTTTGTAAAGTGAAAATTCAACCACAGAGTTCAAATGCAGTAGACATTCATCAATGTCAATTTCCTTCTTGTTGTTTTCTTCAATTGTATCTTGTTTCCTTATAAAGTTATGAGGACAGCCACAATATTTAAAACTGAGAGGAACAAAAACACATACACAAAGACTATGAGAAAACTTTTAAAATATGTATTAATATGAGTTACTTTATTCTAGTGGGTAACCTAGTTCATCCCTACTATAGAGCAAAGCAAATGAGAAGAAGAGATCCCCTTTAGACACGATTAACTGTCAATCATTTTTCTGTGAGTGGCTGAAGGTCAAAGAGAAGTGCAATAGCTCTGATCCTGCTGATTAAATCGAGAGCACATGGATTTGAAGGGCAAGGGTAGAAGATTAAGTTAAATCATAGAAATTCAAGCAGAGGAAATAACAATTAGATTGATCAGCCTATGCCCTGCCAGGGAAGGCAAACATTTTTAGAGTACTACTTTGTCACCAGTGTGGTGTTAACAATCCAATTTTGTAAGTCCCATTCAATTCACTCATTCAACAGTTGTTTATTGAGTGCCCGCTATGTGGCAGAAACTGTTCTCCGCCCTGGGAATAAAGCCATGAACAGTCAGACTAAGTCTGTATCTTCATAAAGCTTATAATATAATCCTGGGAATAGACAATAAACAAATGCATACATCAAGTGTCAGTAGCAATGAGTGTGAAGAAAAAGAAAAGTTAGGCTCAGAAGTCCCAGAATGTTACTTATATCACATTCCATTGGTCAAGTAAGTTATTAAAACCAGAAAAGATTCAATGGAAGGAGAAATGGAATTAGACTCTATCTTTTAAAGAGAGGAGTAGCAACAATTTATAGTCATTTTTAATCCACCACAGACACGTTTAGAGACTGTGAGCAGAGGAGTGATATGGGCTGACTCAGATTTGAAAAGGCTCACTCTGACTGCTATGTACATAATCAGCTGGGGAGGGGAGGGTGCAGAGGGGAAAGCCGGAAGATCAATTGTCCACATTTAATCCTAATTTACGGTCAGCCCTCTGCATCTGCTGTTCCGCGCTCACAAATTTAACTACCCATGCATCGAAAGGCATAAGATGGTTGCATCTGTATTGAGCAAGTACAGACCTTTTTTCTTTGTCATTATTCTCTACACAGTACACTATAGCAACTATTTACATAGTATTTATATCTTATTAGATGTTATAAGTAATCAAGAGATGATTTAAAGTAAACGGGAGGATGCGTGCAGGTTATATGCAAATTCTATATAAGAAGCTAGAGCATCCGTGGATTTTGGTATCCACGGGGTCCTGGGACAAATCCCCCTTGGACACCAAGGGACGACTGTACGTCCAGCTTTTGGGCCTCTAGACTTTCATTAGCAGAGTTATGGGGAAAAAATTAATACAAGTAGTGACTCAGGATTACGTATTGGTTCACCTTTCCTATGGGATATAATACATGATACAATTTCATTTGCTCCTTCACCAAATATTTTATCAGCACCTATTACACTATTATGTTCCAGGCACTGGAGACAGTGCAATGAGCAGCCTCAGCCCTTGTCTTCAAGGAACTTGCCATCTTGTTAGGGAAAGAGAGGAATGACATGCAAATTTCAATATACTTAGCAAATGGCATCGTGTTAGTCAGAGTTTTGGTTTCTCAATATTCATTATAGAATGGCAACTGTATCACCCACTCATTTTCAAAATATGAAAATCTGCCCTTTTTCACAGTATAGAATATCCACTTTCCAGATTCTTGTCATAGAGTGGAGTGTCTAAATTACTCTTATACTGAAATTTATGAAAGCTCAGTCAGCAAACTGATGACTTGGCTAAAGTGTATGGTATCTATCCACCCCTAGAGGAATCATGAGGAGTGGATTGAACCATGGAAGGCTGTACGTTACTTTGACCACATCAGCCTAGGTCCTCTCCTTGATTGTACTTTAATTGCACTTCCATAGCTTCCCTACTTAATGAAATTATTAATTTGTAAGGTCCAGTTAAACATGACACTTCTTCCATGACACCTTCCTTGATCTTCCTCAGTGAAACTCCCACAGTAGATTGCTTACACCTCCTTTTAGCATGTATTTACTTCTTTTTTATATAGTCAATGGCAATCATTAGCAAAGTAAAGGAGTTGTAGAACTATATGTTTTAAGCACCTACAATGTGTTAGGCACTAAGAAAGATAAGGTTTCCACACTTTCCTTAACGTTAACAGAAATTCTTTAGAGATAGTTAATATTACATCTATTTATAGATAAAGAAACTGAGGTTCAGAGAATTTAAATGACTTGACCTAGAGTTACACAGCTAACATTTTATTATAGGATGCAGGCTTCAACCTCAGTTCACTTTGGCCCTTGCAGTGAGTTGAATAGTGTCCTTCAAAAATTTGTGTGCACTCGAGACCTTAGAATGGGACTTTATTTGGAACTAGGCTCTTTTCATATGTAATTAAGATAAAGATCAAGATGAGGACATACTGGATAAGGTGAGCCTGAAATCCAATAAGAGTTTCCTTATAAAAGTCAAAAAAAAGTGCACAGAAAGAGACAGATGGAAGAAGGTAGTGTAAAGGCAGAGGCGGAGATTGGAGCTCTGCTGTCATAAGCCAAAGGTAGTAACACCAGGAGCCACGAGAGGCTAGAACAGACAAGGAAGGATTTTCCCCTAGAGCCTTCCGAGGGGTTATGGCCCTGCTGATGGCTTGATTTTGGACTTTTGGTCTCAGAATAGTGAGAGAACAATTTTCTATTGTTGTAAGCCATCCAATTTGTGGTACTTTGTTATGGCAGCCCCAGCAAACTAATGCAGCCCTAAAACTCATGATCCTTTCCTTAAACATCTTGCCATTTCAGGATTCTACTCTGATTTGTCCTAGGATTCTAGGGTAATATTTTCCTCTCACTCTGGACTTTCAGCAGTGCCACCCCACCCTACCAGCTGCTCCTGAGAGAGGGTAAGAAGGACAGAGGGAACTATTTCAGGATGATTTTCGTTGCAAGTTGCAGAGACTCAACTTAAACTACAATGTTTAGAAGAGGGAATTTATTGGATGCTATCACCAAATGGAAGAAGAGCAGGAATGTAGGGGGGCCTCCAAAATGGCAGGAACCAGGGTTTGGAACTCCACCAACTTTCTTCTCCTTCTCCATCCCTCCTTTCCTTTGCAGTGTGCCTTCATCTCTGAGCCGACTGAGAGGCAGACAGCAGCTGGGCCCACAGCCAGCCACGTTAGACTACCATGAAGAAAAAGACTTTTTCCTGATTTCCAACTTGACAATTCCCAGGCAATATTTGTGATTGTCCCAGCCTGGATCACACGCTCACACTCAGATCAAGGAGACAAAGTTCTGAGATTTACTGCTCTCAGTAGGACCATGAAGTATAGCAAAGAAGAAGGAAAATTTCTCTAAGTAGGATGCTGTTATCAGAAGAGAGGTTTGTAACAAAGGCAGATGTAGACATAGACGTCAGTGTAGACCATTTCCATGTGTATGGTACTTAGCTACATTCTTGGATAAGACTTTTGGTTGCAAAAGGTGCAAAAAGAGCAAAGCCAAAATACAGACGTTGACTGTACATTTCCAAGCCACTCAATAGGAGTGTCAATAAAGATGTTAGAATGTAATATAAGCCTTTTTTTCACAAAAGGGCCACTGGCTGATGAGAATTCTTTTGAATAGATATGGAAATGCTAGCAGTAGAACTTTCATTATCCAGATTATATCACCAGGATTTACGTGGGAGGGAAGAGAGGTTCCAATAAAGAACCGCGATCTGATCTTTTTTCAAATATTGTAGTTGGCAGTATCTTCAGAGCTAACTTCCTCTCCGATTGCAAAGAAAGGATTGAACATAACAAAAGAGAGAAATGGCAGGAGGAGGGCAAACTGCTTTCCAGCAATGCCTGCTCCTCCACAGGACCTGGCAGGCAGGCCAGGCAAGAGACAGAATCGCAGAGCCGTGTAATCTCCTTTCCTTGGAGGGCCATTCAAGTCTTCCTTCTGCAAACTGAGGACAGATCCCCAAACATTTACTTCTTAGATGGACTTAGTCATTTTTTAAGAAGAAGATGGTTTATGTCCAGAATAGAATCAACCTTGGAAAGATCCTTCCTCCAACATAGAGACACAGATGCCCCCAGACTGAAAAGAAGCAGTCACGGATGACACTATCTCAGAGCAGAAGAGACAGCAGGCCAGTTCACTTTAAGAGCCAGCTCACATGTCAGTTCCCCAGTGAAGCCTTCTTTGTGATTTTGGAGTACTTTGCAATAACCCTGTGATAACACGCCTCGAAACATAGCTGTTGGTGCATTTTTGTTTTTCCCCATTAGGCTGAGTGTTTTCAAGTTAGGGATCTTCCTTCTTTATGTTCAAATCCCCAGTCTATCAGTGGGCTCTGTAGATAGTAGTGCCTTGGTACATTTGTTTCATTAGACAGCTGAAAGAGTCAAGGAACTGAGGGGTGATCAAGGGACCGAGTTTATTTCTCTATTTCTCACTTTCTAGAAAAGAAAAAAAATGAGCAAAGAGGGCAGATTAATAGGAAATGATTGTGTATCTTGTTCCAGACAATTTGATAGGCAGTTTACACACTTTGCCTCATTTTATCATCCCTAAAGTGCCTCTTTTTCCTGGATTCTTTCTGTTATAGACAGGATATGGATGTATAACCCACTGGGGTATGGATTATCATCTCCACTTTGCAGATGAGGAAACTAAGGCCCAGAGAAATGAAGGGGAAAACCCAAGGTCACATAATAAACATTGTTTTTTCTCTGTCTCAGTCCACTAGAGTTTTGAGACAACTTACAAAATCAATCAATCAATAAAATATAACACAAATATTGACCAATGCTGGGGTCATGGAAGTAGTCGTTTAGTTAGAAGTGGGCCTGGACTTCATGTCCAGTCCTGGCAGACTTTTACCAGCAGCACACTGAAAGTAGTGTCAATAATTGTGTCCCACATTGGGTAAGGCATCATTACAGAAAAGAAGCATAAAAACAGGCTTTCAAGATATACAATTAGCTATGTGTTTTCCTTGTATTATTGCCACCTTTTCAATAATTTTCAATTATTAGAACTTTTCAATAATTTCAATAATTTAGGATTTAAATTTGACTCACGTGGATGGATTGTCACAATGAGGTGCGTGAAATCATCAGTCTGATGGAAGAAGCCCCACTCTGAGCCCCATCTCAATTTTCCAATGCAATAAAATAGTTAACTATTCTGCAAAGATGACTTGATTACCATTGTAGTTGGATGAATGAGTCAGAAACCAGTGTTCCTTGGCTTCTCCCAGGTGGTCCTAGTGTTGCTGCTTTCTCACCTGAATGTCTTTGCCACATCTGAGGAGCCCCCACCAGACTGAAGTCCTTCCGATGATGGCTTTAATTTGAAGGAATACTGGCTTTGGAGGGAATAAGTGGAAAATTTATAAATGTAATATATGCATATATGTATACGTGTGTATATATGCACATGTGTATATATACATGTATTCATATACATGTATACACACTTGTAAAATTTTCCTCCTATCTCCAGGCCCTTCTTTAACCACCTGCCGTGGGCCAGACTGTGGGTCTTGGGGTCACTGAGACTCCTCCACCACAAAGGCCTAAAACTCTCCTAACTCACTCTTATGGACTCCTCTCCTTCCAGCCCTGACTCCAGCACTCCCATTATATACGTTTCTACTCTAATAGTTCTTGACTCTGTATCTAAGTCTACATTTGCTCCCCAGATTAATGCCAGAGGACTTTGAAAATTATTCTAAAAAGCTGATTTTTAACCATACCATACAACTTCTTAAGTTTTGCTTTTGACATTTCATTGAGATCGATAGTGGATGGTTGCCTCATATATAACAATCTTGTCCACTTATTTTTATACAGAGTTTCACAGGCCTTTCATTCCATGGAGTAAGGTGATTATTGTGGTGATGATCATAATACTAGTGATCATAACAAGTAAAAATACAGACGTTATTGAGCTTGTTGTCTGTGCCAGGCACCGAACTAGGTGCTTTTATTGTTTTCAATCATTCAATCCTCCAAAAAGCTGGGATGTGGCAATTATTATGCTCATTTAATGGCAAAATCTGAGGCTCTGGAAGGTTAAAGTACTTGCTCATGCTGACTTGGCCTTAAAGATGAAGAGGTAGGGTCTAAATTCATGTGGTCTAATTCTAGGTGTCAAATTCCTTCAGCATCTCCTTGATTGTCTCTTAGGTTCTACTCATCCCATGAGGACTTCCTAGTTAGAGGCTAGAAATAGAGCAGCTTTCTTACTTCTTCCCGTTGTTCATAAGGATTCAGGCCACTGGAACAAAATAATGAGCTCTACTGAGGTCAGGACCAGGTCTTGGGTATTGAACATGTATGTGGTGATAGGGGATATAATGGTGAGCAAAAAATCAGTGTCCCTGCCATCATAAGACTTACTCTTTAGTGGGCAAAACATATTAATTAATAAATGCGAAGAATTCCCTTTGAAAAAGGAATAAGTATTATAAGGCTGTGACAGGGATTCTGACTAGATGAGAGAATCCGGAAATAAATGTATTGAGGAAAATAAGTGCTCAAACATAAGGAATGACATCAGGTGGAGGGAGAACCAAAGCGAGGCCAGGGGGGCTGTCAGTTCAGCAAGTTAAAGACAAGAGAGGAAATGGTCAAGGACCAGCTCATGCAGGGTCCCACGATTGTTGTTCTAATTCCAAGAGCATTGAGAAGCCATCATAGCATTTTAAGCAAGGGAGGGACATGATCTGATTTATGTTTATGAAGTGCCGTTATGTAGAGGACAAGTGGGGCGTGGGGCTTGGCAAAGTGGAGGCAAGGAGGCAAGTTGGGAGAGGGTTACCCTCGTCAGGGTGAGATGAGAGAGGCTTTGGCTAATGTGACGCTAAGAAGGCTGGACAGGTGTACCTTGCTTCCCCTGTATTCCCTGCACTTAGTATGGGTAGCATGCTCACTAAGTGTTTGATAAGTGAATTAATAAATTAACAGTGCATTTTAAGGTCTCAGTAAGCCTGTCACTTTCATTTCACTATGTATCTTTGTAATTAAGTTGGGTGACCATATCAAATCAGCTATCCTTATTCTTACTATGATTGCTACTATTGTAACTGAATACTCATTGTGTTTATTGTATGCGAGGCACTTGCCGTGTGTGCCTAGCATGGTTTATATATTATTTGGTTGAATCATCTAATAACCCTATGTTTTAAAGCATTTTATTCCCATTTTACATATGAGGAAACTATAGCTGAGGACATGTTGAAAAGAAAAATTTATTCAGTCAACCGTATCAGTCAAATTAATTAGTTAATTAATTAATTTAAAGAGGGTTTATATTTAAGGAAATTTCTCACAAAAGTGTAAACAAAATATAGGGGGACCACAAAGGACAGTGTAGAAACCCAGGGGTAACAGAAAGGAAGCTGATATCACTCTATTCTGAAAGGTTTAGGTGAGGGAGAGGTTAGTAGGTCCTGGAATGAAAGAGGGGCATGTAGAACAGCCCATCTTGAAAAGTACAGTGACTCTTGATCAAGGCACCACAGCCAGTCCTAGAGGGAATTTCAGGGGGAACAACAGGAAAATAAATATTCTGAGCCTCTCTCTCTTTCTTCCCACTGATCTCCTCTTGCGGTTCCCCACTGGCTGAACCCAATGGAAGCCAGGAGGCACAGAGCCTTCTCAAGGTTTCCCATACAGGACAGCCTCCTAGGGCAGAGAGCAGGGTGGAAAGGATGGAGGATCCATACTGAGTGGCAAACAGAAGATATCTGGCATGGAAGCCTGTATTTATTGAAAGCCTACTGTGATGGTTAATTCTACATGTCAACTTGGTTAGTCTGTGTTGCCCAGATGCTTGGTCAAACACCAGTCTAGATGCGTCTGTAAAGGTATTTTTTAGATATTATGAGCATTTAAATCAGTAGACTTTGAGTAAAGCAGATTACCATGCATAATGTGGGTGGGCTTCACTCAATCAGTTGAAGACCTTAAGAGAAAAAAACTGACGTTTCTGGAGAGAGAAGGAATTCTGCCTCCAGATTGCCTTCGGGCTCAAGACTATAACATCAACTCTCCCTTGGGTCTCCAGCCTGCCAGCCTGCTCTGCAGATTTTGGATTTGCCAGCCCATACAATCACATGAGCCAATTTCTTAAGGTAAATTTCTGTCTCTCTCTCTTTCTCCCTCTCTCATACATACATATATATACAGACATATACATATATATATATACACAGATATATATATATATATCTCCATACACATCCTATGGGTTCTGTTTCTCTGGAGAACCCTGACTAAACCCTGACTAATACACTACAATACATCAAAAACACTGTCCTAGGTCTTCGTGATGCAAAGACAAATCTTCCTAGGTCCCGTCCTTAAGAAACTCACTTTCTGGTGCTGTGATAAATCATATGACAAGGATAATAGAGGATGCTTTAAGAGCAGAAAGAGGGACCTCCTTACCCAGCCATGGCAGGGGCAGGGAGGAAGGCAAGGTGACGTCAGGGAAGACTTCGTGGTTTTAACTCTATGAGACGTACAGCTAATAATCAGTGAAGCCGTTGATGTTCTAATTCTAAAACTGGGGCCATTTTCATCACTGTGATTTCTACCCTGTTCTCTCACCCCACCTTCATTCTCAGCAGTCTGAGCCAGCAACTGATACCCACAAACCACATGTAGCCTCTGCTACATTTATGAGAGAAATGACTTTCAAACGGAGGTAAAATTTCTGCATCTAATGTAAGGGAAGATCACAACCATTTCTTTGTATCAACAAGATTTCCCCGTATCCCACGAGTATAAGCACAAATGTTCTAAGGGCCATGCGATGGGAAGGAAAAGCCCCAAATTAGCGCAGGGGACCTGGGTTCAAATCCTGGCTGTGTCACTTCTGAGCTCTGTAATTGTAGGCAAATCACTTAACCTCCCTTGTTCTTATCAAAGGCTGTTGTAAAGAAGAAGAAAGCATTTTGTAGATGTTAAAGTTCCTTACACTTAGAGATAAAAATTAGCATTGAAGATGTTTTTCTCTTCTTTTTTTTTTCTTTTTTTTTTTTAAGATTGGCACCTGGGCTAACAACTGTTGCCAATCTCTTTTTTCGTTGTTCTGCTTTATCTCCCCAAATCCCCCCTGTACATAGTTGTATATTTTATTTGCAGGTCCTTCTAGTTGTGGGATGTGGGACGCCGCCTCAACGTGGCCTGACGAGTGGTGCCATGTCCACGCCCAGGATCCGAACCCTGGGCTGCCACAGCGGAGCCCGCCAACTTAACCACTTGGCCACGGAGCCGGCCCCTGTTTTTCTCTTTTATATGAAATTCCTAAAAGGCCCTCATTGTGACATCTCAATTCCCTTCATCTTGCCATGAAACTACCTGAGCCCAGAACATTGATCATTTGATTCTTTGAGACCCAGGATTTTTTTGTGATCAGAAATCTTAAAGTGAAAATTCCATTATAACTTTCCTGAAACACTATTTCAAAGGGTCAAGTCTCTTGAAAAAGTTTGTTTGGTTAACCTGCAATTAGCCACACACCTATGGGTGATTCCCAGCATAGGAGAAAAAATGTGTATAAAACTACCTTCTGGCATCACGGTGGAGGGGTCTGTTTTAAGAAGAAAAGCTTAAAGCTGGCAACAGCGGATCAGGGTTGGAGTCCAGTCTCTGAGTTTACGAACTGCCTTCTCTTAACTACTATTCAGCTGCCTTTACAGAAAAGTGAGTTTATGAGGCCAGGCCCACGCACCAGCAGACCCGGTGACGCAGAATTACTCCCCGCCCACTTTTCCCCTAGTTTCATGTTTCAGGTCTTAGTTCCTTGTTAATGCCCATCTTGCTTGACCCCAGACTAATAAGCAGGCTTTGGCTCTCCTACTGGTTTTGCTCAAAGTTGTCATCATCTTAGTGCATTTTCTTTGTTCTTGACCACATCTGACCCCTTGTTATCCTGTTTCTTGCTCCCGGCCCTGGCTTCAAGCTTTAATTTCAGCCCTAACCACTTCTCACACTGGGTGATAAGGAGACTGAACACGTGGCCTGGTATGTCCGGAAACTTCCCTGGGACTCAGTTTCCTCCCCAAGACAGAAGTAATTTCCTTCCATCTCCGCGCCTGTGAGTCTGTATTTGCAATCATCCTCTATGTTTCCAGACACTAAATGGTTGCTTTCCTGATATATGGGAAGTGGGGAGCTGGCACTGATCTCAGCTGACAAGAACGTCATCCACCCTGGGCCCTGTCCCTGTTGTCATGCAGTAAATCTCCCTTTCTGACTCAGCAACAGAAATATCCCATTTGTAACTGTGCCACACTAATGCTTATTAGTTTATCTCATTTGAATGAGGCACTTGTTTGTTTTCAAATCAGGAAAGCAAAATGCAGGTAATAAAAAAGCCCCAACTACTCCCGTTTTACACTTTTTACTGTATCCTCTGCCTGCAAAGTCAAAAGTGCATTAAAAAGTAATATTGTGCTGAGCTCAGACATATGCAAACGTCTCTCGATATCTTGTCTCAATAAAGTTTATAGAATGCATTCCCAAAGGTCTGACAACAAAACAGAATAAATCGCAAGGCTCATAAAAATATAATGCACGCTTTTTTTTCTTCTTGTTTACATAAACAGGAACAGATGCAATGAGGAAGGGAGTGTCTGGCTTAAGAGGAAACCCCTTCTCGTGACAGTGTGTTTTGTCATCAGCCCCCAATACAGAATGAATTTGCTATGAAAGACACACAAACACAGGGACAGAAGGAAAGAGGGAGGGCTTGAATGCGTTGCAAATGATCTGGATTGTCCAGGCATTCTTTGCTTCATTCATTAAATTACCTGGTCAATTTCTTATTCAACATTTTAACCAAGTGTTATTGACTATCTGCTAGGCCAAACATGATGAAAATAGAAGAAAACTATATAGTCGCTGTTCTCAAGGAATTCACAGTCTTGTAATAAAGCATGTGCAGAAAAAGTAACCACAATTAAGTGCTATAATAGGAATAGCATTTCTTCACATTTTCCATACATTGATTAGATATCCCATATTTGGCACATGCAAAAAGCATTATGCCCAATTTAGCAAGCCAAATTTTGTTACTGCATATAGGAGTAGCTGGAGTCTGACATGTTTGAGACACAATTGCCAATATTTATTGAGCAACTTGAAATATGCCAAAGTCTGTTCAAGGCACTTTACAGAATTAACTTCACAGCAACCCTAAAGATTGAGTAATATTATCTTTTCCAGATTTACAGATGAGGAAACTGAAGCTGAGAGAAGTTAAATGACTTGCCCAAGTCACATGGACTCTAAGTGGCAGAGGGAGGATTTGAACCTTGACAATTCGGCTCTCTTAGCCACTATACTCCACTACTTCTCGTGTATGTGCTATGCAACATCCCAAGTTCGTAGATAATAGTTTCCCCCCGTCTCGCTCAGTCTCTTGGCTGATAAGAGATAGAGCCGGGATTTGATAAGGCAACTTTGATCAGGGAGGACATCACCATCCTCTGTACAGAACCACTCTGAGATGGAGGGGAAGCCTCAGTCACTCACCTAAGCTGCAGCCTTTTCCTTAGCAGGTTGACTCCCAGACAGAACTCACAATGAGGCAGAAATGTCATATAGCTTTATTATGTTAGCAATTTCACATCATCTCATATCAGGAGCTCCCTGTATTAATATTGCTTTTCTCTCAAAGATCACATTACTGCTTGTTTCCATCAAACAAAACTGACTTTTCTATAAACATAGCCCCTGGTTGCAGTCTTGCACAGGCTTGGCAGCATCCTTACTGAAAGAATAGACATGCAGGAAGCCCTGGACTCTATCTCCCACGGGTTGGCACCACTTGTAGGACCATAGATATTTCTAAATTGGAAGAACAATAAAAATAAAGCTAAAGGAGCAGTTGTCAACATTTCTATACAGTGAAAAGAAATTATTGTGCAGTGGGCACAATAAAGTACCAGGTGTAAGCTCTTTACCTGCATTTCCTTATTTAATGCTGAGCCTACGTCAAGGGGTAGATGAGGTATACCCATTTGATAAATAAATACATAAACTAACAGTTAAGCATCAGCGCCCCTCCAGGATGAGCGGCGGCAGAAGCCTTGGAGAGGATGTTTCGATATTGCTCGACATAGAGAAGCAAGAATGTGTTAGCGTGAAAGTAGGCTTTGCTCTTCCCCTCCAAATATACCTTACTTGGGCAAAATAATTGAATACAGAAGCCTAATCCGCTCAGTATGTAATTCTGTCTGCATTCCCCATCCTTCTGCGGACTTTTAAGAGAGCTCTGTCAGACCAGGGGGAAGGTGCATGCTGGGAAAATCAAAACTAGCGCTTCAAAGCCCTCACCACATGGCATCCTGACACTGAGGCTCTCGCCAGGGAATACTTCTGATAAGCCAGTACACTGATGCCTTGCATTGAGGATGATTATAATTTTTTGCCCTTATTATTAATTTCATGTGTCATGCAGACATAAATAAGTAAAAGGAGAGTTAAACAAAAGCAAAAGTAATAAAGTAAATTCTTTCGACTCTCGGAAATAAATTTATAGTCTCTTCCAGGTTCATATATGAAAAGAAGAGAAAAGGAAGGGAATAGCATGTATTATGTCTACTTTGATTTCATCCCACCCCAGACTAGAAGCCACATGTTTCTACAAGGCGCTAGCAGGTTTGACTGGAGCTTATAGACGTATAACTGCCATTATCATCAGTAATGAAATCATTACAGTGGAAGGCAGTGCAATTTTTCATGGGCGTTCTAATTTGCATATTGTCTGTAATTCTTAGGCTCCTGCAGGTATTTAAGGTTGAATTATAGCGTAGTTGTGAAGGTCTCAACAGGCTGGTTGGGGCTGCCTTTCCACCTGTGTGCCCATGAGGGATCTTGACATAATTTAGTATTTAGGGCTCCCACTATCTGTTCTAGAAAGGCATATGCACATAGGATTTGACTGTGTTTAGATACACTGGTGAATATTCCTAAATGCAGAGGCACGGCCCGATAAAGGGCTATTAGGAGGAAATTTCACTAAAGGGAAGGAGAAGGGAGAAGAGCTTGAATCTCTTCCTCACTCATTATTTGTCAAGCAGTATGGGGTGACAAGGACAAAACATGGGCTTTGGTATCAGCCAGATCTCAGCTCAAATGCCAGCTATGACTGTTCCTAGCTTCATTGGTCTGCATATTTAGAGTTTATAAGCCTTAGTTTAACAGTCTTAAAAAGCATATTTGTGTTTGAAGTTTATTTTTCAGTAGGTTTTAAGAAAGAGAAATATATACAATATGATGGGCATTAGGAAGAGTTCAAGAAATATATATTTATTCCTTTCATTATATATGTAATTTAGTTTAATTCATTTAAAAAAAATACTTGTAGGTACTTTTAATCCTATTTATAAAAGAAGAAGCTAAAACTTTTCAGAACATTTGACTAGCTTGCCCAAGTTTGGGATGATACTTACTACTTACTACATTATTTAGACAGGGCCACCCCATAGGGGAGCAGAAGCTCTAGGCAAATAACTTTTGTGTAACTCCTCTCTATATAAACATTTGAGTCACTCTAAATCCACATGTCCACACAATTCTAGAGCTCAACATCTCAAAATTCTACTCAATTACTAATGCCTTACTAGAAACATGCCCTTTTCTAATTTTATCAGCATCTCATGAGTTATTCTTCTTATTGTAAACACAAGAAAACTATGTTTACATCACATATTATACATCAGATCCAGGACCAGAACCTGGGCCTTCCAACTCCTAGACTACCACGTTCTATGACACCATTTTTGACTGGAATCCTAGTGGAGTTATTTTATAACCATGAGATTTATTCTTTATAACCCTTAGTTGTACTCAATGTCTGATCTGTTAAAAGGATCAACTGTACTTTCATTAGACTCCTTATGGGGTCAGAGGTAGAAGGTATAGAAAGAAAATCACATAATAAGATGTAGATGTGCTTGTAGTAATAGGATTAGAGCCTAAGTCAAAGGGAAGAATTGTTTTGTGTTAATTGAGTACAATATCTTGACCTTGAACAAGTCCTGGGACTTTCTTAAGTCTCAAATCTTCAACTATTCTACTGGAGTAAGGATGTGGGCAGAAATCACTGTACTTTTTTGAGCCTCTATTTCTTCATTAGCGTGGAAGATCACAGTGGTTATTGAAGGTTGTTTTCAAAAGCAAAGTAATGTAAGTACCTAGCATATAATAAATGCTCAATAAATGATAGTTGTTACTAGTCACAAAAGCATTAAAGATACCTTCTTTGTCTTCTTCATCAGGTTATTGTGAAGATGAAACACAATAATAATGATAATCAGGAGGGTTCCAAAAATTTTAAGCATCTATAACACTGTATTATAATGTCTCTTTGGAATAGATGGATAAGTTCCTCCCTTTCCTCAGCATGGCGCCTACTAACTTATGGTTGGTACAGATCTCCACAGAACAGACATGGATGGTTAGGAGTTTTAAGGTGGCATTTCTCAAAGTGTGCCCTAGAGGACACTAGTCCAGTCAGATGTTCCATTAATATTAAGTTAAATAAAAAATATAAAGGGTAGGTGATCAAATAAGTTTGGATTATTAATATGTATATCAGCACATCAGAAACTACAAGCTGAACATTTTTTCCATAAAGAAACATTTACATGTGACTCATGTTAGGTGTTCTTACCACAAACAAACAAAACAAAAGGATACAGGGAAATTCTGGGAGATGTTGGGTATGTCTATTACCTTGATTGTGATGACGGCATCATGGGCATTTGTGTACGTCCAAATTCGTCAATTGTGTACATTAAGTATGTTCAGTTCTTTATATATCACTTATATCTCTCCCTCCCTCCTTCTCTCTCGCTTTCTCTTCCTCCCCACCCAATGCGCTTATACATGCACATGGTTCTTAGCCCCAAGAAGGAGAGCATGGGGCAAGTAGCTCAGCAGAGGATTTTTACGAAAAAGAGAGTGGTGACATAGTATCTGGGGACTCCTGATGCTTGTGGTTAGTTTTGAGTCGATTTGCTGCCTGTCCTTGTTTGTGCCACCTGCCAGGGTTGTACGGGCAGGCGCCAACCCCAGGCTTCCCAGCTCTCTGAAGTCCAGACAATCGTGACTTTACCCCCAGCCACCTCCACCTCTCCCTTGCTGGAGTTTGGAGGAAACTATAGAAAAATATCTGACACTCAGCAATGAGTGAGTGGTCAGGGGCTGTTTTCCATGGCAGGTCCTAGATCTGTAGAGACTATGAAATTGATCCACAGAGGGAAAAATAAAACTCAGTATGGTCTCTAGAGTCAAGATGTGGGTCTGCATGTCACTACCTGGTAGACAGGCAGCCTTGATATCCATTTATGGCTGTACTCTGGAAGCTGAGTTTCCGATGGCTGGGCAGCATTCACCAAGGAGGAAGTGTTTAGGGAGGCCAAAATGCAGACAACAAGCAAGTGCTGGGAATTCATCTTTGCACAGCAAACAGAATAAACTCATTATAAAAAGCATCATTTTAGCAAAAGAGCAATACATTTCCATGTGTTTAAGCAAGTGTAGGTGGTATTGTTACTTTACATTTTGGCAGATATATCATGAAAAAAATTCAGCACACACCACATACAAGCTGAAGAGTAGGGAATACATCTAACAGTTGGACCAGGATCTAGCCTTTGGTACTGAGTGAGAGTTAGAAAAAAAGGTGTAGGCATTTAAGAGTCCAACTCAGGGCCACTGACAAACGCAATCTGTTTCTAAGCCTTTGTTGTCTTCTCTGACATTCTACACTATAATTTCTCGTGCTTACATACAACGCTAAATAAAAGGTACATGTCAGTGGATATCACCTTGAAAAACAAGAAATCGAAGAAAGCTTACCAACGTCTCAAATTTTATTAGTAAACAAATACTATGTATTATATTTTTCCATGGAAAAGCCAACTCACATATTAATATATGAACTCTTTGTTCCTGTCAAGATGAGGTTCATTTGAGTAGCAACACATTAATGTGGCATTTTTTAAAACAACGTTGTATTGTACATGTGTACCATTCCCCAAAACAAAAATAAAACACTATGAAAATAATATTTATCCTAGTTTGCCATGGCAGCTTGTTTTCTGCATTTTGGGGAAATGGGGTATCTTAAAAGCCAACAGTTGATCTTAGAATGTAATCCTTAATTTAATCATAAACAAAATCCCATTTTTGGCCTTGGCATCTACTTAATTTGATTGTACCTGACTCTCTCACTTTGCCCTTTATCCCGCAAAAACCGTATTGCCTACACCTTGTTAAATTCAAGAGTCAAATTCTGGAGTAAAATGCTTATGGAAAAATTATAAAGTGATAAAGGATGAACCAATGATAGCAACAGGGATGAGTGTCCATAAATTAAGTCATAGAGTTCAGAAAGGGGCCTCTGAATGATGACACTGAACTATAGACAAGAAGTGCAGCAGAGGCTTCGACAGCTGTGCCCAGGATCCTGCCCTCCCAGTGATGAGCCTGTAGTGAAACGCTGGAAAAGTACATATATGCACATATGATGGAATAGAAGTTCGTGGGGACAAGGCTCAGCACGAGAGGGGCGTGTTGGGTGCATGAGTCCATACTGGCTGGCACGGCACAGCCCTTGATTTCTTGGCAGTTCTGTGCCATACAGCAAATGAAATTGCTCTAACACACCTTTGCATGTCTCTCAATGTCTACATGACTTCAATGATTTGTGGGGCCATCATTTCCCAGAGAAGAAACCAACAAGGAAATGGACCTCATCCCCAGGCCCAGATGTTCTTTTCATTACAGCGTGTCTTCTCAATAAATGAATAATGAGTGGAGCATGGAATTCTACATTCCAGGAATGTATATTTGTCTAAACTTGTATATATGAATTGTATGTTTAATAACAGAGAAAGAGCATGTTTTAAATAAACTTTTTAAACTTTAGAACAGTTATATTTACGAAATTATTGTGCAGATGGCACAGGGATTCCCCATATACCCCATACCCTCCACATCCACTTTCCTCCACTGTTAACATCTCACATCAATATGTAAGATATATGTGTCAGAATTCATGAGCCCATCTTCACACATTATTTTTAACTGATGTCCCTTCTTCCCAAGATTTCCTCGGTTTTTCTCTCGCATTCTTTTACTGTCACAGGACCTCATCCAGGAAACCACATTCCATTTAGAAGGCATGTCTTCGTAGGCTCCTCTTGGTTGTGACAGTTTCTCAGACCCCTTCATGTTGATAACCTTGACAGTTTTCAGGATTAATGGTCAGGGATTTTGTAGAAAGTCCCTCAAGGGGGATTTGTGTGATGTTTTATTTATTTATTTTTTTCATGATTTGACCGAGTTACTGTGTTTAGGGAGGAAGACCACAGAGACAGAGTATCATTCTCATCACATCTCATCAGAGGTACATGCTATTAGTGTGACATCACCATTGAGGTTAGTCGTGGTCACCTGGCTTGAGAGTATTTGCCAGGTTTCACCTCTGTAAAGTTATCATTATTCTTCTTCTTTCGATACTTTACTCTTTAAAAGAAAGGCACTATGTGTAGTTCACACCTAAGAAGTGAGGAATTACGCTGCACCTTTTTAAGAGAGGAGTAACTATGTATTATTTTGGATTCTTCTGCACTGGAGATTTGCCTATTTTCACTCATTCATTCAATCATGTATGTACTTGAGGATGTTTATTTCACATTTTGAGTTATGATCTGATACTACCTTATTTTCTTCGTTGCTCAAATTGTTCTGGCTTTGGCCGTTGGGAACTCTTTCAGTTGGATCCTGTGTCCCTTCCACATACACTCAGCATCAGGGTTTGTTTGTATGTGAGTGTGTGAGTGTGTGTGTATGGTTGGTTGGTTGGTTTTTTGAGCATTTCCTTACTTTCTGTCAATATAAGACGCTCTAGGCTCATCCTGTATATCCCCTGCCCCTTTCCTAGAATCAGGCATTTCTGTAAGGACTCTCCGTTCCTTTTATTGGAGGATAATATGAGAAACCAAGATCTAGGTGCTGGGTTCTCTCAGTGCTGCTAGGCTATTGCTGCTTCTGGCCTCTGTCAGCAGACGGAGCAGAGAAATACATGCATGTATTTCATAATACCTAGCACACACTAAAGGGCAGTTATAAATTATTGCTTTTATTTTTTTAAAACTTCTCCAATAACAAGAGTTTCTAATTAGATGAACATGATTCATAAGTAACTCCACATCCTAATTTAGGAAAATAAAGTGACTTAGATTCTGATTTGTAAGACCAGAAAATCATTGAATACTGTTACGGAGGACTGGACACTCGTGCAGACACTCCCACACACAAAGATGTCCCGTTGGATGCAAATATCCTATAAAACACCAAAAATTAAGTTCATGATTGCCTTCTAATAATTGTAAATGATACTGAAATATTTCTAGGCATCAATGAATGATAAATAGAAATGAATTTTATAATGCTAGTTATTAATCAAGATGTATAAAATGCTAATGTTTTTAAGTTACGGTTTTGACTTTTTCTTTGTGAAACTTAATATATATACGTATAGTGTTTTTTAATATTCATTTGGCACGAATAGCAAGGTTCTATATTGGGAGGAATATTTTTAATATTATTATTGTGGTCTTTTCCTTTCTGAATATATGACATTTTCTCTGGTAAAAGAGAGACAGCTATTTTCCTAGTCAAAATTTAGGACTTGTAATAGAAGAATGTTGAAAGAAACAATGAGGCAAATAGAGACAATGAGCAAAATTTCAGCCTCAGATGTGTAAAATAGGATTGTGCTAAGCTTTGTGAGAGAAGAGATTTTCCAAATTCTTTGGTTTTCTTTAACATAGCAAGAGCTGAGTGTGGAGGACCCCACTGGAGTCCACCATAGTGAACATTCTCTCCACCAGTGACCAGAGGAGGGCATGACACAAGGGAAGTAAAAGAGAAGACTGCTCCTTGCTGACCCAGAGTGTGGTAGGAAGGAAAAGACAAAGTTTCTCTCACTCTTCCTCTCTCTGGGATCTGGCTGAGAAAGGAGTCCATGCACCAGCTTCACCAAGGATGGAGATGCTGCTCCCACTTCCCATTTGGGACTTTGGGAGGAAGTCACGTGACAGGCTGACCCTAACTAAGAGTGTTGTCAGGCAGAGGGGGACTCTGAGGCTTCACTTTCACAGGTTGCTCTTGGTTTCCACGTCATGTAGACTCAGAGATATTTGGGCAAGGACACTCTACCTACCAGAAGGAGATGAGGTATCCATAGCACCATACGTTTTGCTTAGGTTTTAAAATTTTTTAAAAATTTCTTCTCAGGTATTGTGGGAATTTGAGCCAGTTAGATTCTTAGGCCCATTTATTAAGTCTAATCAAAGGAAGAGCATAGGATTTGAAGACTCAAGGACTGAGTATGATGCTCAGTCTGTCGCTTGCATTGTGTGTGACCTTGGACAAGCCCCTGAACCTCTCTGCCCAGCTTTGCCACTTGTCAAATGGGACCCACAGGGTAATCACCTCTTAAGTTGTGAGGATTCAGTGAAATAAGACGTAAATTCATGAGCACAGTCCCGAGCCCTGGTAAGGACTCAATAAAGAAGATGATATTTCATTCATTCATAGATAAATATTTAGCCAGTGCCCATTATGTGCCAGCTACTATTCCAGGTGCTTGAGACACCACTAATTCCTCCTCTGTATATGCCCTAAAGTTGCAGTGAGGACAAATACTAATAGCTAAATTTTATTAAATACTTACTGTGCCCTAGGCACTATTCTAAGCATTCTACCCATGTTAACCCATTTAATTCTCACAGCAACCCTTTGTGATGGAGTTTCCATTTTATTTTGAGAAAACAGAGGCATAAAGCTTAAATAACTTGCCTCAAAGCACAATATAGCTAGCGATTGATGGAACTGGGATTCAAACCCAGGCAGTCAAATTCCTAACGTTCACGGTCGTAACAGCTTTGCTGTAATGCCTCCCGAAAACAAGATCAGGCACCTGAGAGCATGCCTGTCTAAAACAACAGAATGCCCAGAGAAGTGCTTCACATGTTTTCATTATGATTCATCGTGAAATGTTTTCTAATTTCCCGTGTGACTGTTTTCTTTGACTCTTGGATTATTTAGAAGTGTGTTGTTTGCTTTCCAAATAATTGAGATTTCCAGATATCTTATTTATTATTTATTTCTAGTTTTATTCAATTTTGATGAGGCAACATACACTGTATGACTTCAATCCTTATAAATTAATAGAAACTTGTTTTAGGGCACAGCTTATCTTCCGTCTTGGTGACTGTGCCATGGGCACTTGAAAAGAATGTGAACCCTTTAGTCATTAAATGTAGAGTTCTATAAATGTCTATTAAGTCAAGTTGGTTGATAGTGTTATTCAAATTTTCTGATCGTTATTGATTTTTTTGTCTAGTTCCCTCAATTGCTTTGAGGTGCTGTTAAATATCCAACTATAACTTTAGATTGGTCTATTTATCTCATATATATACATAGTTTTGAAATTCTGTTACTAGGCAGATAAACATTTGTGATTTTTATGTCTTCCTGAGGAAATGATTTGCTTATTATTATAAAATATTATCTTTGGTAACATTCTCTGTCTTGAAGTCTAACTTATCTGATATTAATGGAGTCTTTCCAGCCTTCTTATGCTTACTGTTTGCTTGGTTTATCTCTTTTTGTCTATTTTTTTGTTTTTTAATAACCCTTTAATTTGAAATAATTTTAGATTTACAGAGAGATTTCAAAGTGAGTATAGAGAGATCCTGTATACTTCTCACCCAATTTCACCAAATGTTAACATCTTGTATTATCGTGGCAAATTTGTTAAAACTAAGAAACAGATATTGATACGTTACTATTAACTGAACTCTATGTTTTACTTTGTTTACTTTGTTTTCCCACTAAGTCACTTTTTTGTTCCAGGATCCAATCCAGAATATCACATTGCCTGTTAGTCTACATTTACTTTTATTTTTTAAGAATGTATTTTTTTAGAGCTATTTTAGATTTACAAGAAAGTTGAGGGGAAGGTACAAGACTTCCTGTATACCCCCCACCCTTACGCTTGCATAGCCTCCCCCGTTATCAACATCCTCTGCTAGAACGGTACATTTTTTACAATTTGATGAACATACATTGACATAATCACCCAAAGTTTCATTTGTTTTTAATTGATTTGGGTCTCTATATTTAAAGTAAATCACTTTTAGAAAGCATAGAATTGTCTTGTGGTTTTTTTCACCCCTTCTTGCAAACATTGCCTTTTGTTTAGAATATTTAGTCCATTTAAATTTAATGTAGTAATAGTATAGTAGGACTTACATCTACCTCTTTATTTATTATTTGTGTCATCTACTTTTTGTTTCTTTGTCTTTCTTTTCTGCCTTCTGTTGTGTTAATTAAATAATATGTTTAAAATTTCATTTTACTTCATTTATTGACTTACTGCCTATACCTCATCTCTTAGCAGTTGTTTTAGGAATTAAAACATGCACCTAACATTTCACAGTTTATTTAGAGTTAGAAGTGTACTACATTATTTCAGAGCCACATAACATCTCCATTTCCGCTATGCTAGAGTTGGCATATGTAGTGCATCTGTGTATGTTATAAACTCCACAACCCAATGTTGTCATTTTTTTCTGTAAAGTCATATGTATTTTAGAGGAAATATAATCTTTTGTATTTGCCGACATATTTACCATTCCAATGCTCCTTACTCCTTTCTAAGTTTTACATCTGTCATACGTTCACTTCAGTCTTGAAGAACTCCCTTCAACATTTTCTGTAGTATAGGTCTGCTGGTGGCAAATCCTGTCAGTTTTTTGTCATATTTTTATTTTCAGCCTCAATTTGAAAAGAATATAGTTGTTGTTTTCTGGATAATAGTTTTTGGCCTTTTTCCCTGAGTTTTGTGCTTCAAACATTGTGGTTCATACAACAAAGAAACTCTGGATTCTATGTTCCTTTAATTAATTAATTAACTTATTTATTTATTTAACAGGCAATTAACTTGACTGAACTCAAACTCCAAATTTTGGCTTTCCTCTGGTATACATCAACAGAAATCTGTGGATTTTTTTTTTTTTTTTTTACTTTATTTGGGAGCTGAGCTTGACTTTATGCCTTCATGGTTCAGAGGGCGGCCAGAAATTTGGGCAGAGTTTATATGCAGAACTTAGCATTCCCTTTCTTTGGCTTTTTCCTTTCTTGGATTTCCTCTTTCCCTTTTTCACTCCTGTCATCACAATAGCTTCTCTCCACTGGTTCTTCAAGCCATCGAGACTGCATATTTTACGGCTGAGTTTTACCCACCTGATCTGGTGCTGACTGTGGCTGCCTTCTAGACAAAAACAACAAAAAACACAAAAAGTGTCTCAAGAATAAATATTCCTCCTTGTTTCTGGTTCCTTTTGGTTGCTCTCATGTGTCTTCAGGACTTTTTTCCCCAGAGTTTAAGGTTATTATCTAATAATTTTAATCTGATAGAAGCTCCTCCTTGATTATTAACAATTGGAACTGCCCTTGCCAGTGTTTTAATGTGTGATTATTCCTAGGTACATCTTATTATGATTTTCATCTAGGGCACACTTTGAAGAAGAACGAAAATTTTAAAAGGAAAAATGAGAGAAGTTTGAGTGGAGGAGGTGGAGGATGTTTTTGACCCTGGAGCATGGCCTTGGGTCACTATCGTGAGATGGCTAGAACTCTGGACCAGGGATCTCAGGCAGCAACGACAACACGGTTGTGGCCAGAACAACTGAAATCACTCTTCCTGTGGCAGGATGACCAGAGGGTAATGAATGACGAGAAGTTTGGAAGATGAGGCTCATTACACAGACAGGGTCTCAGATTGTGCAGATCGTTTAAACTCATTCCAACTTTATTGATAAATTTAAAGCTAAGGAGTAACACGATTCTATGAAAGTTTTGGTAAGTTCATTTTAACAGCTATGCAGAATGAGAGTAAGATCAAAGGCAAAGAAACCAGCTGGGAGGTCTCTGCTATGTCCAAAAAACTGGCAAACTGATGAGTTTTAGAGCTCATAGCATAGATATTTATGTGCTAGGGGAGCCCAAAGGATAGAAACATTGATTCTAATTGTAAAAATCAGGAAATAATCCATGATAAAAATAACATTCAAACTAGAATTGAATTATGTGGTGTTATGAACTGACTTGTATCCCCACAAAAAATTCGTCGGTTGAATTTATAATCCCTAATGTGACTTGATTTGGAGATAGAGCTTTTAAGGAAGTAAGTAAGGTTCAATGAGGCCATAATGGCGGGACCCTGATCCAATAGAACTAGAGACCTTATAAGAAGAGACAGAGATACCAGGGATGTTCATGCACAGAGCAAAAGGCCATGTGGGGACAAAGCAAGAAAGTGGCCATCTGCAAGCCAAGGAGAGTGTCCTGAGAGAAATCAACCCTGCCAGCACCCTTATCCTGGAATTCCAGCTTCAGACTGTGACAAAGTAAATTTCTGCTGTTGAAGTCACCCAGTCTGTGGTATTTTCTTATGGCAGCCCTAGGAGATTAAGACATGTAGACAGTTTTTAATTTTTAGCCATCCATCCATCCATAAATTCTTCCAAGGACTTGATAATTCTTTACTGAGGATTAATTACTTGCCAGCAACTACGCTACATGCTGGGTCACATAAATGAAGAAGACATAGTAGCTAACATACATATATCTTTGTCTTCCTCCCCTCCTCATCCTCCTTCCACCTCTCCTTTCTCTTCTCATCTCTCTTCTTCCCCCTCATACTATCAGTGATAATAGTAGAGACATTTGTGCTGTCCCTGCAGGGATGGGAACCATTAACACTGGTCAGGAGCATCATCCAAGTGGAGGGAACCCAATTTAATTACCCCCAACCTGCAGTTCCCAGTAGATGCCTCAATCTGTACACCTCATATAGCTGTTTGGAAAATGATCAAAGTTATCTGTTGCAATAACAACTCACAGGAAGATAGCACAATGCCAAAGCAATGTCATTGTATTTCCCTTTTCAGAAAAGGTAGGCACCGAGGATGTTTATGAGCCTTTGTTATCACCAACTACCTGTGTTGTGGTAACTGCAGGCAGTCTTAACCCAGTGGTCAACAGAAAAGATAACAAGCTAAATGATAGCATTTCTTTATTTCAACCCCTAGCTATCTTACCAGCTAGGCTATTTTCAGGGAGTATGTATATTTATCAGTGCTATTTAAACACATTGGAAAATTTTGGCATCCACTTTTTTTCCCTTCGGTGGTTTACTTCCAATGTATGTAGTTAGGGGATCTGATCACCCAGCAAGGAATTCTCTGATAAACAAGCTGTTTCAGGGAGGCAGCCTATGGCAGTGTTCAGAGCGTGGATTTTCTAATTAGGTAGATCTGGGTTCAAATACCTACCACTCTTACTAATGCAGTAGTGAGTTCACCCTTTTGACCATCGGTTTTCTCATCTATAGAATGAGGGTTAATGACACACTGCTTGTAAAACACAATGTCTAGCATGTGGTAGGTGACAGAATTATTAGTGTTCTTCCCCCTGCTTACCTACAAGCAATGCCACTAGGTTCCTAGCATGTCCTGTGGATGAGTCGCCTTGAATTACAACAAGACTAGCTTAAGGGAACTTTCTCACCAGCTTGATCAGCAAAAGACCCAGGGGCCTGAGGTTGGCTGCGTTCAGCAGACACGTGTCACGTTAGTTATAAAGGCACCAACCCCTTGAAGGCACCTCCAACCTCATTCTCTCCCAGAGAATTTGATATTCATGCTGCTACATCAAAAGGTTGGGGCAGCTATTATGTATTAAAATGTGTCATTTTAAATTGCTTTTTTTTGCTAGCAGTAGCAATATAGATATTGAAATTTCTTCAGAAAGTGCTTATCTCATCAAGACTAAAATTATAGTATATGAAATACTAATTACAGTATTATGAAGAAGGTTGGACTTTTCTGTGACATTCTGTCTATTAGGAGAATACTAATTTTCTCTCTTTCTTAAGGCACATAGAGCTACCCATTATAAGAAATGTGATCCCCATCGCTTCCTGTGTTCCCCAGTGTCATTTTCACAGAGTGGTATGAAAGAGCTCTATCTATTAGTCTTGGTCTAAGTCATCAGCACCCTTCCATCTGCGCCCAAAGGAGTACCAGGAATTGAAACCAAATATGCCCCAGACTGAGTTCTAATGTGGTACAAAATACATAAGACAAGGAGCTCTCATCATCGTCCCTATAAGCAGACCATATACAACTTAAAAATGTGTTTTCAACTAACTGAGTTAATGCTTGCAAAACAGTGGAACTTTGCCTGGCATAAAGTAAATGCTCTCCAAATATTAGCTGCTTAGTATTTTATCATTACTATTATTATGTTATATAATCCTCACAATCATCTAAGACCTTTTATGCCCATTTGCCAATATCAGTGACTTGTCTGAGGTCATATGGCAGGCACCCGAGGGAGGTAGAGCTTGAACTAGGATCTTATGAACTCAATTTTTATTTAATCATTCATTCATTTAATAAATATTGAATGCCTGCTATGTACCAGACACTGTTCTAGTGCTGGGCACACAAAGATAAATAAGACTCAGTGCCTCTCCTCCTAGAGCTCCCTATACAAGGGAAAAGATGAACCAGCAGCCATCCACTGCAGCACCATCTGGTCAGGGCCATCATAGGGCAGACCACAACACAGCCACAAGCATCCCTGCTTCCCTGCTTCCTGGAATTGGTGAGGACCAGCTGAGGTAGGAACACTTTCCTCTCTAGGTTAGGTCATCTTACTTGTCTGGACCCATTTCCTTGTCTGAAAAATGAAGGTATGTAAACGGTTGATATTATGACCCTCCTTAAGTCAAAATTTTCTATTTCAATAAAGAGTTACCTTCCCAGCACAACACTTTTTCAGAGTTATTCTGAGAAGTTTGAATAGAGCTATCTTGAAAATTGAAGTGTAAGAGGACTTATTTACTTCTGCTTAAAGCAGTGTTTCAAATCTTCTCTACATCATCATGCCCATAGATAAGGATGATACTTACATGAGGGAAACTTTGAGTGAAGGGAATGGGCTCCACCTTCCTTGAGGACTGAAGACATCAATATCTTGGCACATCAGTAGTCCATTTTGAGGCACAATACTGTGGCCACTGGACCCCAGTGAAAGAGTCCTGGGTTAAAGGCTGATGGGAGGAAAAACATAGTTCTGAGACGATTGAGACTGCTTTGACCTCCTGCAAGACTGACCTAGGAACCAATACCAGTCCCACCACTTACCCTTGTGGGAACTTAGGTAGGTTATTAGCCTCTCTGGTGATCTGTTTCTTCATCTCTAAGAAGAGTGTGGAAATTTACCTCATGAAGCTATTGTGGGGAGATAATGAGTTGCATGAATGAAACTGGTATATAATGAGCGCTCAGTCAACGTTGGTTTCTTTTACTGCCTTCTCTCCCAAATATAAGCATGGATAAGAATTTTCTTGGACTCCTTCCAAGCTGTTGCTTTATTTTGGCTTATGATATTATTGTTATTTTGAGCATTTAATTTTCTTCTGACTTTCCAAAAATCAAAATATTAATCCAAAAGGGAGAAGCTATTCTGGCATGTTCCCTGGATGAACAACAACAATTAGAAATTTCAGGTTTTTCATTCCAATAACCTTTACCAACTTCCTCCCCACTACACAGAGGGTCCAATTGTGGAAGATTTATTTAAACCCCAAAATGCTCAATGGCCTATGAAGTCATTGCTTCTGTGCACATAATCCACGGCTTGTGTAGTGTGCACACGCAGAAGGAAACCCTAGTTTAATGACCAAGATTTACAGCAATATATCTTTGGCTTCTCAAATATGAAACTTTTTTATTTTAATTTTTCTGAATTCATTTTTATTATCATAAAATTGCTGCATGGACATGTGGACACGATTTAAGAATTCAAATAATACTGAGAGGATTCAAACAAAAATATTATACCTTGCCCCAGCTCTCCCCCAGCTTTCGAACTCACACATATTTGAACCATTCACCTGTCTGTTTCCCTTGGTATGGATCTCTATATGTCTAAATAAATTGCTTATATTTCCATTTCTTGATTTATCCATTTTAGACATTTTTACTTCTGTTACAATGGATGAAGTTTTGGCTCTCTTATATATATATTTCCCCTTTTTCATCCTCCAAAAATAGTTTTGGCACAATATTTTTTAAATCAAGTCAAGGGTCTGATAAAAATACTGTTAGTATGACAAGTAAATACTGTTCATTGCCATTTCAAATTGAATATTATAATTCATTTCTTACATCTTATTTTAAAAAATTGGGATTTTTATTTATGAGTTTTATATATACATATCACCAATTATTAAGAAATACTTCAACATATTTTTCAATTACCAAATTTGTTTATTTATTTATTTATTTATTCATTTTAAAGATTTTATTTTTTCCTTTTTCTCCCCAAAGCCCCCCGGTACATAGTCGTATATTCTTAGTTGTGGGTCCTTCTAGTTGTGACATGTGGGACGCCACCCCAGCGTGGCTCCATGAGCGGTGTCATGTCTGCACCCAGGATTCCAACCGACGAAACACTGGGCCGCCTGCAGTGGAGTGCGTGAACTTAACCACTCGGCCACAGGGCCAGCCCCACCAAATTTATTTTTTAAAAAATCAAATTATGCATGTTTTTCCTCTTTTATGTGGAGGCCTCTCTTTTGGAGGCCTCTGTTTTCCTTCTCCAGTAGGTCCGATTACAGTCCAGTCATCCTGAGCCTTCCTGCACCCTGCTCCTGGGGAGGCACCCCATTTCCTGAATCATTCTCATTCTTCTTTGTTTAGGTCTTTATTTTTCAGAAGTGTACCCTCTAATTACTAGAGGATGCTTATAGCTATTAAATCACCTCCTCATAAGGAACCCATTTTAATTCTATTCTTACAGCTGATTGAAAATGTGTCTGAGGATAGACAACCAGGTTAGAAACTGTGTTTCTTTGGCAGTTTAAAAACATTTCTCAGTTAATTTCCGAGTTCATTATTGCTGTTGAAAAGTCTGATTCCATCGGACTCCTGATTGCCGGAGGCGACTTGCTGTTTGTTCTGCACGGAAGCTTCTGAGGATCCATCTTCATTCTCTGTGACCTTGATGCGGGAGTTTCTTCACCTATGGAGATGGGCGCTCTGGCCCACAGTCTGGAGAATTGTGCTCTTTGCTTTTGTGACAACTTCCATAATTTCCCTTCAAATTGATTTCTCTCCGTTGAAAAGGGGGAAAAAAAGAACAAATAAGGAAATTTATTTTTTTCACACTTTAGTAACAGGAAGAGCACCCCAGATCTGAAGATTAGAGGGTCTCGCAGGGTCTTTGGGCATACGCTTTTACAGGGAGGAGTAGGCAAGTGTTAGGTAGCTGATTTATAGTTGGAATTTTTTTTAATCAGTGGATGTCTCAGCCAGTCAGCTGAACACGGAATGTTTCTCTCTGTGTCTAGCTAGTTTCAGGGAAACAAACCTCCAATCTCAGTTAAATACCTGTTTGTTGGATGTTAGATCCTCTCTTGTTTCCTATGCTAATCTTCCAAATTTGCTTTTTAGTTCAATTTTTGGAAGAGTTTTTGAAACTTCTCTTTAAATCCATCTTTTGTTTTAATTAAGCAATCATAGTTAATTTTCTAGAATTTTTTCTTTTTCTCCAGTTATGCTTTTTTTAAAAAAAATCACATCCTTTACTTGTTTCAAGAATTTATCATCTTTTCTCTCTCGTTTAACATTTTCTCCAGCTTCCATTTCTTTGAGATTCCATTAATTCATTCTCTCTCTTCCTCCCCATATTGAAGGCACTCCTTCAGTAGATGCTCATTCACATTTAAGTATGAGACACTAAAAGGCAGATTGAAAATTCTCTGGGTGAGGGGGTGGGGAAATGGGTAAGAGTTGGCTTTGACTCCTGGGCTTCATTTAGGGAAATGAGATGTCAAACAGCACTCCTCTCCCATTCGAGAACCTCCATGTGGATTTTCTCTTTTATTTTTTCCAGAGAGAAATCTTCCAGCTTCTAGCTTTGGAGAGATAACGCCTTTTTTTTTTTTTTTTTTTTGAGGAAGATTAGCCCTGGGCTAACTACTGCCAATCTTCCTCTTTTTGCTGAGGAAGACTGGCCCTGAGCTAACATCCACGCCCATCTTCCTCTATTTTATACTTGGGACGCCCACCTCAGCATGGCTTTTTGCCAAGTGGTGCCATATCCGCACCCAGGATCTGAACCCGTGAACCCTGGACCACCTGGAGTGGAACGTGCCAACTTAACCAGGGCACCACCGGGCCAGCTCCTGGAGAGATAACATCTTGTTCCTTGTATTGAGGATCAGTGAAGGAAAGGAAGCTGGGGGCTCTGCAATTCAAACTACAGACTTTCGCTTCATCTCCCTATGTTTTTGGCCCCAAACCCCACCTCCATCCTCCCCTGTGCCTGGTGAGCATAATTCTAGAGCCTCCAAGGTTCATTTCCTTAGAGTAGAAACTTCTGGTCTCCTGGGGTGGAGGGATGGAGGGATGGAGGGAGAGGGAAGAGGGAGAAGAAACAATCCTTGGTCAGAGGAGTACAGAAGACAGAAGGAGATGGGAAGAATAACTGCTTTGCACACTGATTTTAACAATCCCCTTATTCTTATTCCTCTCTTCATTGACCCCTTCCTAGGTGCTGCAAGCTACAACTCTTTCTTGAGCTCCTCGGGGGGGCCTGTTGGATTCTCTTTGGTATATCTCTCTCTAGGTTTAGAGGTTGTTATGACCCCTGCTCAGCGAGGCCATTTATTACTTTCCCATCTACTTCCAAATTTCAAAAAGTGTGTAGGACTCCCTTGTTTTCTCTTATCTCCTCTTTATTCTCTTTGTAATGTTGCTTTTTTACCTATCAAAACATTCCTTTAATTTTATTTTAATGGAGTTTTGGGAGAGAGAGAAAATAAATGTGTAGAGTCATTCCATTCTGTTACAACTGAATTCAAATATGACACTTATTATCTACTCACTTTTACCTTTTCATTCTTTAAGACACATTTAATAGTCATTGAGTGACTACCATAGTAATAAAATTATAAGAATAATACTAGTAACTTTCATTCTTAAAGTAATATAGTATTTTACAGTTTTAAAAGCCCCTTAGCATTTAATCCTCCATGTGGAGTAGATGTTTTTATCCCCATTTTATACTAGATAATTGAGGTTAACAGAGTTTAAATAATATGTCTATGGCCACATTGTTAGTTATTAAAGATCCTAAAACTGGAACCCCAAATGCCTGACCCTTACTCTGGTACTCTTTTTAGGACATTATAAAAGCATTTTGCTAACCACTTTTGTGAGGTATAAGTATGAACAAGACCTAACTTTTGCCCTCAAGGAGCTCTCAATCTAAGAAGAAAAATCAAATGATATTTTAACTTTAATATAAAAAGAATGCAATAAGTATTTCAACTTTAATAGGCTGTGCTTCCAAGATAGAGAAAATGCTTAGAGAATGAAAGAGAAGGAAGACTAATTCTAACTAGAAAGATCCGAGAAAGTGGGCATTTGAGCTCTCACCATGCAGGAAGGGCACAAGTTCTATATGCAGATAGAAGGGCTTTCCCGAATGGGAGAAAAGAATGGTCAAGTGCACGGTGGGGGCGATCCTCAACATACTACTGGAACAGGTGAGCTGGTTGTCTATTGCAGGGTGAGTGTCCAGAGGTGGGTTGGAGAGGTAATTTCAAGCAATATCATAGAGGTCTTCAATGTCTTGCTGAGGAATTCAGAACTGGTTGATTTAAAAGTAAATAAATTAATTAAATGGAGTAATATGAAAATACGATTGCTTTTTCCATTTTTCTACCAATTGTTTTTTCCAAATGATTTCACACTTTATAGATGCAAACTTGATCTTAAGAACTTACTAAGAAAGAACTGGAAGACTTTGTCCCTGAGGTTGCCTCATGCTTAGAGCTGTGAGCAATGTGAATAGACCCGGAAGCTGGTGGGGGAGAAGCTTTAAGAACTTCCTTCGCATGAGCAGATTTTGAAGATAAAGAAACTGAGGCCCAGGGAGCTTATAACTGCTATTCCTTTCATATTCATCACAATACATAATTCTTACTTCTGTAATAATGGTAATGATAATAACAACTTACATTTTTTATAACACAATACAATTATTAGGATTAGGTTTCTGAAAAAAGCCATGGAAGGATGGTTCATATTACAAGAACATAAAACATTATGAAAAATCAAGATTTAGTGGGAAGGAGATGAGGAGTAAAACTTAAGAAAGACTTTCTGTTTACTAAAATAAAACAGTAAAGACAAAACACTCAATATAGATAACACTAATGATATCTTATGCATCCTAAATTAGGAATAATGGCTTCTGTGCCATTAATTTTCATTTACTGCCTCTTGAAAGTGTGCAGGGTTTTGCTCCCCTGTGGTTTCTTGGATAGCCTTGTGTATGTGTTTTGTGAACACTATGCAAAGCAAGAGACATTTGTTTCTGTTCTCCTCCACACAAATACATCTTTCTGTTTTTATGACTAGAATATTTGAATGTCTCTTCTCACAATGGTTCCCAAACACCTCGGAACTGTGAATACTTAAGATGGATAAAGATCTGAGTGATTGGTAAGTAGCTGGGCAGACTTCAGAAAACCAGGGTTGTGTTGTGAGCTTAGTTACTGAGGAGTTTGAGTCAAAGCTTATGTTCTTAGCCTTCTTTCTAGGTCTTTCCAGGTCTTTCTTGGCTCACAGACGCTCCCACTTCCTTTACTCTCCCAAGTCTTTATTACAAAACACACAGGGCTGGGCCTGGTCACGTAGTGGTTAAGTTCATGCTCTGCACTTCAATGGCCTGGGGTTCACTGGTTTAGATCCTGGGTGCGGACCTACGCACTGCCCATCAAGCCATACTGTGGTGGCATCCCACGTAGAGGAACTGAATGACTTACAACTAGGATATACAACTATGTACTGGGGCTTTGTGGAGAAAAAACAAAAAGAGGAAGACTGGCAACAGATGTTAGCTCAGGGCCAACCTTCCTCACTAAACACACACACACACACACACACACACACACATTTCTATTCTTACTCTACTTTGCCTCCCTTTGATATTTCCAACCATTACTTCACTGTCTTCTAATTACCCTCAAGAGGAGGTTCGGTGCATTCCTGAATCCTGAACTGAAACACTTGTGGTTGCTGTAAAATTATGCCACAGCAAACCCTTTACAGAAAATCTTCAGGGAGGAAGTCGTCACTGAAAAGAATATTCCAATCTCAACTCCCACACGCCAGCAACGCACACTCCTGGAGCATGAGGGCAAGACCCCCAGTGATTTATTTGCTTTGAAAGCATCCACTCCACCCCCTTCAGCAGACTGAGATCAGCCTTGAGGGACAAACATTATTCTTTCAGTCTCCATAGATGAGGAGCTCATCCAGCTCATTGAGGTCGGAGGTGCGTGCTTAGTGCAGGAGACACGCTTGTCGTCAGAGGAAAATGGCCACACAACTCATTCAGTAGGGCTAGCCTTTAGGCTTGTTCCCTCAGGAACCAGGCGATGTCACCAACTCACAAACAAGTAAGATCCAGATCTCCAGAGTCTGCAGCAAATAGCACATTGTAGGCACTCAGTAAGTATGTACTCCAGAGCCAACAGAGTGCTTCCTTCTGATTCTAAAGAAGGAAGAAGCATCCAGAAATGGAATTATCAACTGGGGCATTAGCTGAGAAATATGAACCATGAGGATTTTGAGGAGAGGAAAGTTAATAGGCAACCCAGGGATGCTTGCCTCCCTGCTTACATACCCCCACACATACCCTTTTGAATTAGAAAAAAATGATTTGGGCACAGACATCTCATTAGTGCTAAGAGTTTTTGAAACTCTTTCAAATATGTGGTGCCACTGAACCAAACCACGGGTCTATGCATAAGATGGAGCAAATATTACTATTCTCTTTCCGTAAAAGGAGAAACTGGGGCTCAGAGAAGGAATGGGACACGTGCACGTGAGTATGCACAACGCTAACAAACATGCGTGCACACAATAGTCCCGCTATTCTGCCATCCCAACAGTGGGGTATGGTCTTGGCACAAAATGTTGGGCCATTGTTCAGAGTAAGCCATAGATTAATAGTTAGCTGTCTTGAGTCACCTCCACAGAGTGTGAGACAGTCTAAATAAGGTACAAATAAAGGTCTTGAGAAATAAGCCAAGCTCCTTCCCTTTACTAGCTTCCCTTTGTAAATTTTTTTATTTGTATTTTTATCAGCATATTATTTACATAGAGCTTAAATATGTGGTCCAATCATTTTGACAAACGCACACACCCATGTAACCTCCAGTCCTAACAAGATACAGGACATTTCCATCCCACAAGAATGTTTCCTTGTGACCCTCCCCAGTCAACACTCCCATCTCCAGTGGCTTTTCTTTTACTGGCTCTGTAATTCTAAAAAGCCAAAATAACAATTTCTATTATTGCTTATAACAGGTAGACAGCTCCTGAAAGTTCATCATCCATCTCTGAAAGTAACCTGTAAACTGCACCTCTGTCTTTTTCTCCCAGACAAATTTCCTAGAACCCATATACCCTAAATATATTAGAATCCTTCCCATAATCATTTTTCTACCCAGCTAAGTATAATACCTGAGTGGAAAATATATCGTATGGTTTCATAGGAAAGACACCCACTGTATATGATTATCAAACAAACATGTTGTCTCTTTATGTAAAGAGCTATCTTATCCACTCTTACATTGGATCTCATTCTGTAAATAGATGATGCATCAAATGTTGTGTTTCTGTGATACTGCTGGCCTTGTTAGATTTTTTAAAAATTACTATTAATTTGAGTTGGGTTAGCCCTTCATGCCCTGATCCTGTTTTCTCAATGACATTATCAGAAACTGTCTAGCAGAAACAGTGGATAAAAGTATTCTAGACTCAAAGACTGATCACCAGTCATAGGGGCACTTTCTTCATAGGAAAGAACTCCTTAAGAATTAGAAGTGATAAATGCATTCTTGTTGAAAATGTTTTCTTAAGCATGACTCTTGAGCAGTAGTTTTTCAGATGGATGACTAAATTTTTTAAAATATTTGATCAGAGGATCAAATCTAGATTCTGTTTCTTTTCTCCATCTTTCATCTTATTATATTTGTCTTATAAATGTGTGATATTAGGACCCAGGGGAACAAATATAGGTCAGTAAAAATCCCTCACCTCAAGCAGAAACAAAGAATTATACGCCATCAGCTGAGGGCTTAAAATTACCACCTCTAAAGTGAATGAGACTCATTGGACTATAGGCCATTCCAACAATTATAACTGTCTTGTTCAGTAACGGGCTCCGAGAACCTCGTACAGTGCCTGGCACAGAGAAGATGCTCCATGTATGTCAACCAAATAAACAAATAATAGAGGACAAAATTGATTCCCATCTAACTTTGTGCCCCTCTCATCCAGCATGATACTAGGCACATAAAAGCTACTCAAGACCTTATCATTGAGTAGAATTGTTCACACTTAAATGGTAAAAGGCTCGCGAGCCTAACAAATGTATCCAAAGCCACATCTCATAGATTTGGTTTAAGATGGTTTAAGATCAATTAGGTCAAGGCACTAATTAGCTGAGCATTTTGCAGACCAATAAAAAGAATCAAGATGAAGTATGACACATGGATTTGGAGGTCTACTCTGTCACCTACTAACCATGTGACCATGAGTAAGTCCCTCAGCCTCTCAGAAATTCATGATCTCATCTGTAAAACTGGATTAAAATACCTCAGCAAACTGTGAGGATTAAATGAGACTTTCATGGGGAAGTTCTTGCATAATTCTCAACACAGTGATTGCGACACTCTTCTCTTCTTCCCTTGTTCTGAAGGAATGGTTTTCCTCAAAATGTAGAATACTCATGAAATTGTCAGAAAAAGAGTGAGGCTGAAATTAGCTCCCTCCGTTTGGAAACGTATTCTCAACCTGTGGCTTCTAGTTATATTTGCTTACAGACAAATGTGAGTTATTACTCCTATTAGCACTGCTGAGCTGTTGGTGCCGTGCTAGAGCAAACTGAACTCTGAATGTGCTGTTAAAAGCTCCGTGAGCCAAGATCATCTCGAGTTCTCTCCCCAAACTAGAGAGTTTGGGACTCAAATATAAAATTAATCTAAGGCCCTGGCCGGAAGTTTTGGTATGAAGATTTGCAGGATCATCACTGAAATGAAAGTTGAGATCACATGCATATATCCCACCTAAACCACAGAGCAAGAAAAAGACTCATCTTTGATAAAGAATTGGCCATTTTACAATCAGCAAAGGGACTTTAGCCATGTCCATTCTCCAGATATTCTTCAGGTACTCAGAATTGGAGCACCTTTCAACCATGGTCCTAACTGGAGAGTGGAGAGCACAAATAGGAGACAGTGCTGCAATTTCAAAACACTAGCAAATTCCATAGGCTCCTTGTGATTCTACTTATTTCAGGGTCACATGAGGTTTTCTTCTGATGGTATTTAACAGAACACTTTAAATAAATAGATAAGGGCACTAGCGTTTTGGGCTGTGTGGCCTCGTTTAGCCCAGTGTCCTCAGGGTAGGTACCTACCTCTCCCATCACATCCCTCCATGTAGCACACTTCCCAGTCACACTGGCCCACACCTGATGGCCTTGAATCCAATCCCATCAAATACTCCCTCAGCTCAGATACACCCTATTCTTTTTGGCCTTCTTATCTTTGCATGTACTGGTCCATAATCTGGAATATTCTTATCTTCTCTTCCTGGAGAAATCCAAGGCTTACTTTGTGGTTCTTGGCCTTTCCTCTGAACCCCTATAAGACTCTAAGCTTACAGCTTCATAGTAGTTTTGGTCTATTTTATCTTCTCGTGTGGAGAGTTCTTACATGCTTGAATGTACCCAGTGGACCAGGGACTGAGTCATAGTAGGTGTTCAACAAATATCTGTGAGATAAACTAGAAAGGTTTCATAAAGTTATTTCCAAACCAGAGCATAAATCAGCATAATTTGCATGTTGTAGGTTGGGGAAAAGAGGAATAGGGATATAGAAGATAGTACTACATAACTGTCTCTAACATTACAGGGCCGAGACTGGCAAAGTGGTCTCCTTTCTTGTGAAGTGTTAACATATGATACAAATCAGGAACAACACCAACACTCTAAATACCATCCATAAAGCTTTTGTTAAGTAGCAGACACTTTGTTGGGTATTTTAACTCATTCTAAGCTCTTAGTTAAATTGAAGATAGTAATCTCTGTGCATTTGCCTAGTGTTTCCTGATTTCCTAAGTGTATGTATATCCATGATCATGGGAGGTAGTATCGTGTGGTGGTTAACTGCACAGACTCAGTATTTGCTTGGATTTGAATTCTGGTTGTACCATTTATCTGCTTGTAACCTTGGGCGAGTCCATTGGCTTCCCTAACACTCTGTTTCCTCAACCACAAGATGCAGAGAGGCTGTACCTTATAGGACTGTTGTAATTATTAGTGGATCCCTAATACACACTACATATATTCAACTCATTTTTGATTCACAGGAAGCACTCAAAAACATTAACAATGATGGTGATAATGACCTTTTTTGAATTTTCTATATGTCTATAAAACAAGAAGGGGAGATTGTATTATTCCCCATTTTAGAGACGGAAAAATTGTGATTAAAATTATGAAACTTCTAGTGCTTAAGTAACTTTCCAAAGGACCCAATTACTACATGAAGGTAGAAATTTGATCCCAGGTTTTCAGATTCTGAATTCAGCCTCTTTTCTCTGTAATGTATTCCCTACAACCTAAAATAGTGCCTAACTGTTCTTTCTTTGGTTTGCTGCTCTTTGCAGCATCGGCCTTGGCTCACATTTTTGAAAGGCAAGTGTAGGGGGAGGGAGAGATTTGTGTTCAAATGAAACATAGTTATGAAAAAATTGAACCTAACCATTCATCCCCACTGAGCAAGTTTGAAGGGAAGTGATTTTCCTATTCTCTGCAAACCATTTCCAGTTACTATGAACAGTTGGTGGGAAAAAAAATGTTGGTTTCACTACTTTATTAAGCATCTTTTGAAAGGATATCAAAAGGGCTTCATTTATAAAGTGTTGTACAGGTATGAAAACATTACCAACTACAAAGATAGATGGTTGAAATAAAACAGGAAGCGATCTTTTCTGACAATTCCTAGTCTGATAACTCTCCCTGTGTCTCCCTTAAATGTACCTTCTGAGAATTTGACGTTAATCAAATCACATTTTAAATAGACTGTGACATTAAGAAACGAGCATTTGTCCTCAGAGATAATGCTGAATCTCTTTTATTCTTTATCAAAGCACATTTTAATTGACTGGCAAATTAAGAAATACATTTCCTGCATATAATGTGGAGAAAAATGTTCACAAAAATAAATAAGAGATTCATAAAAGGATATAGCTTGATCTAGCTGCAAAGTTCTACAGATCCACTCTATTTGAGAATGTATCTCATTTAGTGTAGCTGGGATCAATTTTAGGGACTATATGGCGCTGTAGAGAAGGCATTAGGATTTTATACCCACAAACACACACATATATATGTGTGTATATATACGTATATGAATGTATTTTATAAATAATACCCATTATAGCATTAATACTTTTTTCTCTCTTGACCAGGAATATTGGATTGTGTCTGTATCCTGAAATGTGACATAGTAGCTCATGTGTGTAAAACAGTCCTCAACTTGTTAAGCCCCCTTGACCTCAGAGAAGGAAGAGAAGTCATCCTTTAGCCCAAGACTTTTGCTGAAAAGACCCCATGTTCAAAGCATGGTATTATGCGTTATATTTTATAAAAAGGTGAAATGGCAGATATAAAAGTGTGCTCTTCCAGCCCTTAAGAAACACAAATTCTAATTAGTTTTGTTGAGTATTAAATAATAAAATTTAAAAATAGCATCGATACTTTATATTTTTATAGTACTTTGCCATTTTCAAGGAGTATTTATAACTGTTGTTGCAAGTGACTGTCACACCAACACTGTTGAATAGGATTTGTCTCAACACTACTTTGCTTGGATATGACTAATGAAGTAGATATTATCATTTGCTCCATTTTATTTATAAAGTTTTTTAAAAGGAGTTTCACAGAGGTTCGGTGACTTGCCCCAAATGACGTGCGAATAAACGTTACAGTTTAGACTTGAATTCATTGGACAATGAGATTGTTAAGTCCCACTGCACTGGTTGGCAGGGAAAGTCTAGAAGTCAGGAAAATTCATTTCTCCTGTGAGGCTAAATGGCATAGCCAGATCCTGGCGCTTTTCAAAATTAAATGCTTTTCTATGTCACCATGGTCTATTTTTCATCTCTCTGCTATACAGCACCCAGCAGAGAGTGACATGTAGTATATTTAGTTAACGCTCTCTCTCTCCCTGAGACTTAAGTTTCTGAGGGCAAGGAACAAGCAGTTTATCACTGTTCGCATCACAGTGTCTTATATAGCACTTTCTGATTCTCTTCCCGATCTAAAGATGGTTATCAAGGCAGAACCAGATCATTTCTCTGCCTCTAGTTGGTGGTTTGCAGTCTGTGCCCCTAAGGCATCCATTAGACCCTGCCCCTGACCTGAGCATCAGCTCACACTCAGAGTTCTGAGCTGGATGCTTGTTTTCAAAGCTGAGGGTTCCTCTCCTTGAGTTTTTCCTACTTTTCAGCAGGGATGAGGGAGCCCTGGTCTGCCTCCTTATTGCTCCATCTCCATAACTAGGTGTCTCTGTTCTTTTAATCGCTTCAAGAGTGAACATCCCACAATTTTCTGTGTTGCCTTTGGAATTATACAAGTGGGTATCCAACTGGTAGCACTAAGATGGCAGTGCTCTGATAGCAGGCACTTTTCAATATGCAGTTATAAGTAGCGTGAATCTCATGGCTTTCTTACAAAGAGATCAACTGAGATGCTACCTTCTACCTCGTCCTTTAGCGGTTCAAACTGCAGCCCATTTCTGACATCTGGCTCTTGGTTTATCTCCTCCTGATACGTTCATCTCTGTCTGTTTCATATTCCCATTTTCTTCTGATCTCATACCTTTATCTAGTCACTGAAGTTGTTTTTTTTCCCCTTAGTCCACTGATATCTGCAACTAATCTCTAATGCAATTTGCTTTTACTTTCCATTGCTGAGTTCTTCACTTACCTGCTCAACTCTAGCCAAAGATTCAGAAGAATTTGACTTTTTTTTAATCAATAAGCTTAATTTTAAGAGCAATTTTAGGTTCATAGAAAAATTGAACAGAAAGTACAGAAGGTTCCCATATAGCCTCTGTCCCCTATAAGCACAACCTCTGCACTATTGACATCCCGTACCACAGTGGTACATTTGTTACAATCAACGGGCCTACATTGATGCATCATTATTACCCAAAGTCCATAGTTTATGTGAAGGTTCATTTTGGTGGTGTACATTCCAAGGGTTCGGAAAAATTTATAATGACAAGTATCCACCATGGTAGTATCATATAGAATATTTTCACTGTGCAAAAAATCTTCTTTGCTCTTCTTGCCTATTCATCTCTCTCTCCTCTCTGACTTCTAGCAATCACTGATTTTTTTATTGTTTCCATAGTTTTGTCTTTTCCAGAATATCATATGGTTGGAGTACAGTATATAGCCTTTTCAGACTGGTTCCTTTCACCTAATAATGTGTATTTAATATTCATCCTTGTCTTTTATGACTTGATAGCACATTTCTTTTTAACAATGTATAATATTCCCTTGTTTGGATTTATCACAGTTTATCCGTTCACCTACGAAAGCTCATCTTGGTTCCTGCCAAGTTTTGACAATCATGAATGAGGACTTTTCAAAAAAAGATGTTATAGAGGCCTGACACTCTTCTGGGTACTTTGACATAAACAATCTTAATAATTCCAGTACTATTTAAGGCGATAACTGTTTGGAGAGGCTAAGGCTCCGATAAGTTAGGTGACATGACCAAAATCACAAAGTTGGTGAATATGATTGTCAGGACTCAAACTGTGTGTATTTTAACAAACTCCACAGCCCTTTCTGCGGCCCAGGGATGACATGCATACCACTTCTCCACCATGCCTTGCTGATGGTAGACATTGCTGGTTGACTACAGCATACTTTCTTGTGAAGCCTAATTCAATACAAGCTGCCAATACTAATCAATTACAGTTGGCATACAAGATGAAACCTAGTTGATCTCCTTGCTATGGAAGGGTGTCATATATCTCCTTGGAGCATAAACGTTCAACCTTTGACCACATTTTGGCTGACACCAATGAAGTATAGATTTTATTATGATTAATATAATGCCCTAATTCAGGAAAAAGCCATATAGCCTTATGATCCTTATAATAATCTTCTGATACATTAGTAATAATGTATCAGATTATGTATCAGTGATGTATCAGCTTTAATTCTGTTGAATTATTGGAATTCAATCCTTACCAACTTTTATTCACTTCTACCTCCATGCTTAGCAGCAGACAAAATGTCCTAACATTTTGCCTTTTTTCTGTATGTACGAATGCTTCCCTCATTTGCAAGAAGGAGTTGAGCTCCCATTGCCTTTCATACAGAACAAAGTCTCTATTATTCTTAAGTCTGCAGGACAGCAGACAGAGCCTCAGAAAGAATATTCAGTCTAGGCTGTCTTGTTTTGGACCCCTCACACTTTTCCATCTCAATTAAGTTGAAGTTCTGACTATACCGAGGCCACTTAATTTTGTGTTTTCTGTTTTTAATATATGGCTGAAGTCATGTTACATAGCTTTGGTATCTTGATTTATTGAAATCCTGGATACTTCTATTGGAGATCTGGTGTTTTTTATGCTGCGTAACAAATTGCCAGAAATTTAACAGCTTAAAACAATGTACATTTATTATCTCATAGTTTCTGTGGTTCAGGACTCCAGGTCCAGCTTAGCTTTGTCCTCTGCGTAGGGCCCCATAAGGCTGAATCAAGGTATTGACCGAGCTGCATTGTCATCTAGAGACTGAAGTAAAGAAGATTGTACTTCAAGTTCACTCAGGTTTTTGGCAGAATTGCAAGTGAGTCTGCTAATAAGAGACAGTCTTACATAATGTAATTTAATCAAAAGAGTGACAATCTATAACCGTTGTCATAGTCTCTGGGTTACAAGTTGTTAACAGGTCCTATTCAGTCAAGGAGAGAGGATTACATGAATACCAGGAGGAGGGGATAATGAGGGCCATTTTAGTCTGTCTACTCCCAGAAACCAGTACAGTATCATAGAAAGGGAATTGATGAGAATCCAGAAGACCTGGGACTTTATCCTGGCTCTTAAACTAAATAGCATTTGTGAACTGGGACAAATTAGAATTGTAGGGACTTAGTTTCTTCATCTGTTATATGAGTGGTGGTTTAGATGATCCCCAAGGGTTCTGTAAATTCTAGCATTCTATAATAGGTATCTCCGTGGAAGCATACGATGGGAAAAGGTTGGTCCAAGGTCAATAACTGAATTCTGGCTGGTTCCTCAACACACTGGTATTTACTAATTTACTCACTTCAGCATGATGATTCAAGTGGCTCTAACACAGCCGTCATAAATCCATACGACAATAACAACAAGAATATTCATATAGTCAGGACTTTTCTTCTTTGCTGATTCAATGGTAATTACCATTTAGCATGAGGAATTTAAACAGAGGAATGTCTCAGGCTGCTTCCCCTGATGTCCACACACCCTAAGACAGTGGCTAGCACATTATAATCACTTGGGAAATTCATTGAACAAGTGTTGTTGAGTTTTCTGGATCATCAAAGAAAGTTTCAATGATTATTTTAGAAGTGAATTTTAGAAGTGAACAGGTTTCAGTTAATTTGACTTCTTTAAAATATCCATTGGTATTTATGATATTGTTGACACTACTGAAATGTATAACATTTACTTAGCCTAAATTCTCCTTTCCCCAGAACCACTTCTTCTTCATTCTGATCAAGATAATTAAAGAAAAAGCAGCATGATGTATTTGGAATAAATTGAACTTGGTCTCTTGGAAAAGAAAAAAAGAGAGGTCAGATTTTTCTGTTTTATCAGAAAGTGCTAGATGGTGGCATAGGGACAGAGAGGAGAAAATACCTAGCATCTAATCCTGACTCTATGCACACTCACTATGTGTCCTTGGGCAAATCTCTTATCCTTTCTAGCCTTCAGTTTCTTCATCTGGAAGATGATCTAATGATTTTCAAAGGTCCCTTCCAGCCTTGACAGTCTGTGACCTGAGTAATCTTACTTAGGTTAAATTCTGGCCCATTATTTTAGCTTAATTGTCATGCCATAGAAGTGGAAGGAGGAATGGTGATGCACAGTATAGACATTGGTCTTCCAACATCAACAAATGGTCTAGACCTCCTGCTGCCACTCTTATATTTTAAGCAAACCCCTCCTCACCAACAACATTCAATATTCTCATGTCCCAGGAGAGTAGCCATTCATTCAAGGCATTGACACAGTCACGAATCTTCAGCTTTCCTAGGAATATACAGGAGGCCTAAGGCCAAGTTGATGATGACCTTCAAACTTTAATCCAAGGTTTCAATTCCTGCCTTGCTCATTTCCTCTGTCTTACATGGAATCCTTGATAAGTTGCTTATGAAGCCATACGCTCTTCCTAGTGCAATAGCCAATATTAATCATGGTCAGAGGGATGTTGGCAGACACTGAAATATTATTTAGAGGGGTCTAGAATAAGTCTTGGTGACAACATAACCCAGAACACCTGGGGAAAACCAAGGTGTATGTGCATTCTCTTGAATGCGTAGTAGGTGCCCACCACTGTTCTGAGAAAGAGAATTCAGAGAAAAATACCTTCTCTCGCAGGATAACATAGTCTAGACAGAAAAATAAATAAGTAAATACGATAAGTAGTACAGCAGAATGTGATAAGGTCTGTGATCAAAGCAGGCAAAACTGCTATAGAAGCAGAGAGGAAGAGGGATGTGATCAAGCTGAGGGAAACTATAATGAATGGTTTCCTGAAATAGGTAACGTGGAGCTGGATCTTCAAGAACAGAAAGAAGTGGGCTCACCATGGAAGGTGGGGGCAGGGGTGTGTGTTCTCACATATGGGACAGAAAAACATAAAATAACTAAAGACCTACGGAATAACAGGAGATGGATAAAGTTATGAAATAACTTGATGTCTTTAATGGAAAACTATAATCAATATGGCTAAAATACAGGTTTGAATGGCCAGTGTAAGCTTAGGAAGGAAGACCCCTGCTGGAGAATGCCAGACTATCTGGGTCTGGAGTTTATCTCAAGGGAAATGGAGAATCTTTAAAACATTTTGCCAGATAAGGTATGTATTATCTGTACTTGATATCGTCTCTTCCAGAAATTCCTCTCCTAAACAGTATCTTAAGGAAATTATTCAGATAATTGCACAAAAAGAAATTGACATAAGACCGTTCCTGACATTTTTAATGAAACAGTGAAAAGTTGAAAACAGCCATATAGGAGGCTTTTAAAACAATATTGTACATCCATTGGCTGGACTATGATATAGACGTTGTGTTGACATGGAAAGATATCCATAAAATACTGTTAAATAAACAACACTGGTTATGCCACAGTGTAAAGAGTACAATCTCATCAATATAGGCAGGTGCAATTTTTCACATATTAAAACATATGGAATGACAAATTCCAAGCCTCTTTCCCTGCTCAGGGTTTATACCTTTTTTCTACATTTCTGTTTTGTTTGAGTTTTTACAGTGAACAAAAGCAATAAAGGCTTTCCATTTTTAAAAGAATTTTATATCACGAAGATCACTGTAGCTCATTGTAGAGATTGGCATGGAAGAGTTTATTAGTTGGAGCAAAAACTGAAATGCATTGTAATAAAGAGGCACAAATTACAGTGTTTAAGACAAGATATGAAGTGATTTCCCTCTGACGTAGCAATTTAAGTTAAACAGAGTAAGTAGGCTCTGAGTTCACAAGCCACCAGAGACCCAAGATAGCAGGGCAAGTGTGCTATCTTCAGAATTGGTATTTCAGATTTTCCAGCCCTTGCCATCTCCAGAGAGTGGGAATGAACAGGAAGAAGAGAGTCCAGGACCAGAGACATTGTTATGATGACTTGGAATCAGCACATATCACTTCCTCTTAGGTTCCTTAGGAGGATTTAGTCAGAGAATGAAATGAGGGTTGGAGGAAGGGTTATCAATCAGCAGTCTGCCACAAGGAGCAAAGAATTTGAAACAGGGAGATTGGTTTACTTAATAATGGTCCTAAAGTGCAAGAGTAGTGATGCTCACAATTTGGATATGCCAAAGAGAAGCCGTAAAGTGCTCCCTTTAAGTGAAAAGAACATAGTATATACAGGGTTTGGTACTATCCGTGGTTTCAGGCATCCACTGGGGGTCCTGGAATGTATCCCCTGCAGATAAGGGGAGACTGCTGTAATAAAGTACCCCAAACCTCAGTGGCTTAGAATAACAACAATTTCTGAGTTCATGAGTCTGTAGGCCAGCAATTCGTCTGAGTTCCCCGGGGTGGTTCTTGCGGTCAGGGCAGGTTTGGCTGCATGATCTAAGCTAGCCTCATGCACAGTCGTCTGGAGGTTGGTGCTGACTGTTGGTTAATACTCGTTGTCAGCTGGGGTGACAGGGCTGGCTGGGCCATGTTTCTTTACCAGGTTAGTTTAAGCATATTCACATGGCAGTGATTGCAGTGTTCCCAGGATTAGAGAGAGAGGGCAAGCTCAATGTGCCAGCACATCCCAAGTCAGCTTCCATCATATTTGCTATTATCCCATTTGCCGAAGCAAGTCATTTACCAAGCGCATAGCCAGTGTGGGGGAAGACCACCCAAAGGTATGGAGACAGGGAGGCATGGACATCTGAAGGCCATTACTACAGCAATCTACTGTAGTGAATAAAACTTACATCGACCTGTGTGGTCCTCACCTATCACATCCCTCTGCCTCCTCCTACCCAGGATAACACTATCCTGAAACTTGTGCTCACCAATCCCGTGTTTCCCTTTATATAAAGTTTTTGTTTTTGTTTTACCCGTTTTTAATTTTATTTTTACAAAAGTATCATGAAGTATATAGTTTTTTAGGATTACTTTTCTATATAATATGATATTGCTAAAACACTCTGTCGTAGTGTATAACCGCAGGTTATTTGCCTTGACTCTTGTATAATATTCCACTAAATAAATATAACGTATTTTATCTATCCTTTCATCTGACGATGGCATTTGGGTCGTGTCCACATTTTTGCTACTATAGACAGTAGCGTGGTGAACATTTCTTGAATGCGTCTTCTGTTATACGTGTGCAAGTGTTTCTCTCAGATACATCGAGGAGTGAAGTCGTGAATATTCAATGTTACAAAGTAGTGCCAAATTATTTTCCAAAGTGTTTGTGCCAATTTGCATTCTTACCAGCAAAGTCTAAAAGACACTGTTGATCCACAAGCACTTCACGACTTAGCATAATATTGAAAGACTTCTTAATTTTTATAATTTAAAGGGGTGTAAAATTGTATCTCATTGTGACTTTGAGGACAGTGATTACATGAACTGTCCTCAGTCACTCCAGTTGACAGCAGGACCCCAGAGCCTGGGCCTGGCCCTGCTTTACACGCTCTAAGTCCTACTCCAGCTGCACTCTAGCTTCTCCTGTTTCTCTGACACCTGCTGGGGTTGAAGGCCCATGAGGCCCCATGACCACCCCCAGTATAGTTACAACATAAAGCTCCTTCCAGATCTGAGAGCCTGCTTTTTTATTTCTTTTCTTTCAAAGCTTTCTTTATCTGGCAGCCTGGTTTAGGGAAAAGAACATGAGGTTTGGAAGTGAACAAACCTGGTGTGAATTGCACTTCCCGTCCTCACCTAGCTATGCAAACTTGGACAAGTTATTTAGCAACATTTCTCTCCTCCACCTTTCTCATATATGAAACAAATAGAAGAATTCTCATTTTGTGGTGGGTGTTATGTGTGGTGACATACGCAAGAGGACCAGGTCTACAAGAGCTGCTCCACGTAGGGGCACCGCCGATGACTCAGCAATCTCTCTCTCTGGGTTCCAAGCTCGAGGATCCAGCCTGTTGCAGCATCAAGATGAGATAGGTTAGCCTTGCCTGAGGTTAAATAGCTGTTTCAGGATTCATTTATGTCAAATGAAATTGTGATTTCACTGTGGCTCATGAAACCATAGTCAGATCTGACAAATTCAATCAGCTAATTTTTAGGCAAAGTCCCAGTGATGATAATGTAGATCATTAGTCACTATTCCACCCGCACATGAAATATGACAGATCTCCGTGTCAGGCATTTTCACAACTAGCAATAACAGCAAGAAAAATAAGGCGACTAAGGCCCCTCAGTGCTACTTTGCTCCAAGAGGGAGGGGCGGTGGGGTTAGAGATAAGGGTATGCACCAGACATCGTATTCCCCTGAGGGTCAGGAGACCTGTCTGTGAACCCAGCTCTGCCATGAATATATGGGGTGATTGTAAACATATCCTGACTTGTCTGGGTCTCAGTTTCCTGAGAAAGTTGATAAATACACACTTGATAAACACTTGCTGAGTTGAAGTAAATTGGTTCTGAAAATGGCAATATTGAACGAAGTCATGCCCAGGATCCCTGATTATCTCCTACGCATTCTGCCCGCATCAGCTGAAGCAACAGCTTCTCCCCCACAAAGTCTTCTCTGCCTGTCCCCGGCTGGCAAGCCCCTCTTCACAAGCTCACAGCCTCCTGTTGAAGCCCTTTTCAAAGGACTCAGGACCATAGAATGTTCCAGTGAGGCCTAAAAGGGGATACAAAGGTGATTGCAGTTTCCCAAGAATTCACATTTGTGCTACAAGTGATGGCTAGCGGCTGAGAATGCCTGGATCCTATAAATGAATGGCTCATGGTAAGGAGGTGCAGCCCCCTGCTACATTCTGTGATCCCTTCCTGGTGTCACCCGGGTCTACCTTATGAGTAAGTGGCCTTTCCCGAGATAATCTTGTTATCTCAAGCTAAATCAGACATTGCTGTCACAGCAACCTTGATTCGTGTTTAGCACACCTGTGTTAAAGAATTGTTTGGGGTCTGTCATTTCAATTCCCCAAGACCCACATAGCTATGAAAGAGACACTAAAGCATAACCATATCTCCTCAATTTTAGGGCAAGGCAGTGAGATCTAAACCTGTGTCCCAAGTCCAGGGTCCTAATCCCAGCTCTTCTACCAATAGCCCATATGATTTTCAGTGAATCATCTCTATTTCCTGCGCCTCAGTTTCCTTATTGACGAAACAAGGATAATAATATCTGTTCTGCCTCCTTTGCAGGACCATTGAGAGGCTCAAAGGAGATAATGTATGTGGTATTGCCATGGTGTTGCGCTGGGGGTTGTTATTACCAGGAATCATCTCCATCTGTTTCTGTAGCAGTGGCTCGTTCCCAGCTCCCGAGAGCCCTCACTAATCCTTAGCGGATGGGACACTGTCATAACCATCATCTGGATACTTTATGTTTACACAGCATTTACTCAGAGGAGCTAAAGGCAATGGGGCTTCTCTTCTGCACCATCCCTGGGGGAACTCTCATAGTGTAACAGCTCAGAGCTCGGACATATTTCGCAGGATAATCAGCTCAAATTCTCCTCTGGTTGGTTTCAGCCCATTTCCCCTGTTCCATTCCCTGGGACCATACTTCTGTCTCCAGCGGTGGGGAGAGCAGGACTAGTGCCAGATTATCCAATTACAGAAGCTGAGAAGACTATCGCTGCTACACATTGTGCAAATATATTCTGATCCGGGTCCTGATACTGATTTCTGGGACTTCACATTGCATTAGTGATGCGCAGTCTCTTCTCCACTGTGTGGCACGTGACTCCACTCCTTCTAGGGGAAAGAGACTGCATTCTAACTGGGATGTGAAGAACACACTTTAGTTCCTTTGCAGCCATATACTATAGTGATTAAAAGCATATAGTTTGTATTCCAAGGGAACTGAGATTGAAATCTGTCTTTCCACAAGTCACTAAATGTCATTTTCCTTATATGTAAAATGGGGTAATCATGGGTAGCCTCCTAGTGTTGTGGTGAGTATTAAGGGATCTAGTTAAAGTGTTTAATACAGTGCTTGGCACATGGAAGGACTTAATATTAGTGGGTACAATTATTACTATATTATCATGTAATCTATGTGATCTCACTCTCAACTTGGGTTTCAATGACATTCAACTACAATTTACTTTGTCAATTAACTGAACAAGCTCTTGAATGCCTTCTTGACAGGAAGTCTGTTATTATCTCTTGAATTCTTCCCTGATGTCCCACATCTCCCATATGGATTGCCCAGGAACATTGGGTGTATTAAAACCAAGAGAGAAAATCAGAGTCTGATCAGTCCCCTTCTGCCATCGCTTTTTGCTGCCACATGGTGTCACCATGGAAGATGGGCTCTGCACAGCCTGAACTTGTCCAGTGCCCCCAGGATGCCCTTGTGAGCAGCCTACTTCTGTTTGCCTTCTGCGCCATTCTCACCCTTCTCCTGCTCTGCTCTGAACTGCAGGGTGGAGAGGCTGATGCCAGCAGGCAGGAGTTTCCAGGTCTCTTTGTCAGCTGGCTTCTAAATGTCTTCAGCCAGCGGGAGGCCTATGGGAGATTAGAAGAAGGTGAATGGAAGAAAAAGTATTTCTGCCCCTTCCTCCCTGCCACAGGCTCCTGGGTCAGATAACACCTCCTGTTTCCCTTGCCTTGATTTTTCCACCATTGCTAATCTCTAGGTCACCCCACAGTACTCCACTTGGCTTCTCGGCTGCTCCGTCTTCTGCGTAACAAATTCCCCATATTAAGACAGGGATGGTTTCTGTTTTCCTGGCTACACCCTGACAGTACAGGTTGCTGGACCCCTGCTAGTTCCATGGGAGTCTCCTGTATTTGCTCCAAGGCTACAGGTTTCATTGTCCACGCTTGATCCTCATCTATTGCTTGCACAAACAAGACACTGAGTCAAGCTAACTGCATCACGAGGAGCTCCCAGCCTCAGCCCTGGCGGTGCTGGATGTGGGACTCTCCTAAACCCCTGTGCCCTGTGCAGAGCCAGGTCACCAGCCACACTCCCCAGTTTCCTGGGGAATATTCTCCTTAGCAAATCTTGGCCAAGATTTTTCTACTTTTAATTTCTGAAACAGGTTTTGGGGTCATGTTCCCATATCCTCCGAAGGCTCTGAAACTCTTCTGTAAATTAATGTCATGTCCTCAGCCCCCAGCCCCCAGCCCTATATTACAAAGGCCATAAAATCTTCTACTCCCGTCGTTCCTTAGAGCCATAGATGCTGAATGCCCTTCTTTATAATTGCATAACTAACGCACGCCATCAGCAAAGAGCTCTTCTAAGAGATTTGCTGGTACTGGTTACTGAAGACGAAACTGGAGCTCAGGTATCACCTCCTCCTCGAAGCCTGCCTTGCTTTTTCCAGGCAGTGTTTAATCATGCACTCCTCCCTTCTACCATAATTCCCGTTCACGCACCTGTTATAGCACCTGACACTGTGTTTATGGTTGTGTGTATGGGTGTGTCTTGTCATCCCATGGAGAGTGAGCTCTGGGAAGATTGGGAGTGTGTCTGTATCTCAACTGCCTACCACAGCACCTGCCCCAAAGGAGGTATTCACTCTATGCTTAATAAATGAAGGAGAGAATAAGTAAATGACTGAGTGATGCCCTCATTAATTAATGATTGGATGAATGAAGGAATAGTTGAATGAATGAAGGAAGGAAAGAATGAAATTCAAGGAAGTAAATGGAAGAGGAAGTCAGAGGAGTGCATGATGCCTAGAGAATTAAGCGTGGCGGTTCCAGATCTGAGACTGTTTATGCTCATGCTTTAAAATCCCACACCAGGGGCCCGCATCAAAGGTCCGCTTGAAAGAACAAATGAGAAATGTGAAAACCCTTCAAAAAAGCCATGAGAGCTTTCCAAAGTTGTAAGGTTGCAACTCATGTCCTGCTCCTGCAGGTTACATTCCTTGCTGCCTTCACCCCACTCACCTACTAAAAGCCATTCCATCCTCACAATAGTGATGGCTAGGGATGTTCTTCCTGGTTTTTTTTTTTTTTTTTCCAAAGATTGGCACCTGAGCTAACAACTGTTGCCAATCTTTTTTTTTTTTCTACTTTTTCTCCCCCAACTCCCCCCCCGCCCCGGTACATAATTGCATATTTTTAGTTGTGGATCCTTCTAGTTGTGGCATGTGGGACGCTGCCCCAGCATAGCCTCCCAAGCAGTGCCATGTCCGTGCCCAGGATCCGAACCAGCAAAACCCTGGGTCGCCAAAGTGGAGCACGTGACCTTAACCATTTGGCCATGGGGCCAGCCCCCATCCTGTTTTTTATAGATAAGGAGACATTAAGCAAATTGGTCCAGGATTCCCCAACATGTTAAGTGATCCTTTGGATTTGCACCCAGATCTCTACAAAGGCCGGCGTGGCCTTTCTCTACTCCCCCAAGCTGCCTTTACCGAAATGTGCTGTTCGCCACAGTATGCAGGGGTGATTTATCTGTGCAGCTGAGGGGAGGGATGTGTCTGTCTGATATATACTACCGGACAGGGGCACTGCTTCGGAGAATGTTATTTTACATGAAATGGAAAATGAGGGAAAAATCACATACCAGAGATTTCCACCAGGTACCTGCTAAAAGTCACAGCAACAGAATTGTACAGGCGCACTCTGTCTTTTAAGATTTTAATCCTCTTTTAGGTGTTTTTTTAGGTCAATTGATTTTTTTTTGCCCTGAGAATCTGCTTGAGTACCATCTGTCACTCACTAAGTTCTATGGCAGGTTCACAGCAGCTGTCTCGGGAAAGTGTGCCTGTCACTTCCCACATCCACCTGTGGTCACGGGGGGTTGGTCAGAGCAGGGATCCAAGCCCCATCCCACTGTTAACTCGTATTCATTTCTTCACTCTTACCTCACTCACTCACTCCCCTATTCACTTGCCGCTGGTGCCGACCTTGCATCAGGCTGTGAGGACAGAGAAGTCCCTCATCCACTCAGCCGCTACCTCATCCATTCATTCATTTGCTCCATAAGGTCTTGCTAAGCCCTGCAGCTACACAATGCCCAGGGAACAGACGAACCTGGACACAGATAATCACAGTAGCGTATTTTGAGAATCCTCACCAAAGAAATGGTAAGAGAATGTGGTGGGAGCCTTCGGGAGAGAACAGCAGTCCAGCTCTGCCAGGGGGAGAGGAGAAATGTGTCATTAAGAGAACTTCCAGTTAGTCTTAAGAAATGAATTAGGGATGCCGCCTGTGCAGATGGAGAGAGGGGAGTGGATGCAGCTGGAGGAAGGAAGCTGCAGCCAGGTGGGGAAGTTTGAGAGAGGTTGTTGTCATGGGGAACCCTCCTCCACCTCATGTGGGTGCGGGAGGGGAGCCTGGGAGCGTATCTGTGAAAGCAGCTCCATGGCAGGCTGGGGAGGCTGAACTCATCCCATAAGCAGAGGAGAGCCACTGGGTTTTTAGGCATGATGACAGGCCTGAAGTGCCAGACAGAAGCTCATTTGAGGGATCTGTTGGGGACAGCCAACTCCCTTCCCTATTTCATTTTTGCCCTATCTGGAATTCCTGCTCCCTGTCAGTCACAAGGCATGGCACCTTGGGGAGCAGCCAGCCAGGGCAAGATTCTGAGCCTCGTCCCTAGGAGCTTCAGCATCGTGTTAAGCACAGATGCCCACACAGATATCTCTTTTAGACACAGCAAAGCCCAGGCTAAGAGGCAGTTCCGTCCTCCTCGTAGCCTTTGTGAGAACCGGCTTCCTCTCTTCAGTCGCAACTATCCTATTTGAGGTTTTCTCACTTTGATCAAGCAACTGTCTCCTCCTAGAATGCCCTCGTTTCTATAAATTCTTCAGGCTCATGAAGTTTTCTAACTACCCTAAAGAATTATGTCCTTTAAGCTCTTAGAACACCTTACTCTGTGGAAGTGACTTCTGCCTCGAGATAGTCATAGGTAATAGAGAAGCATAGTCTTGGAATTTACATTCCAGAAAGCAGCCTTCTGACCTGTCTTTCATGGACCTAGATAGCACCTGGTTTTTAATGACTGCATAAAAATTTTGCAGTGACCTGAGCACAGACTCAGGAGCCAGCCGGGGCTGGGTTCCAATCCTGACACTAGCACTTCCTAAGTGTTAACACTAAGTCAAGTAGTGTGACCTTGCTCATTCTCAGGGAGCATTGACAGTTCATTTTATTTAATTATTTAATTATTTATTTAATTATTTATTTATTTATTTATTTATTTTTGAGGAAGATTAGCCCTGAGCTAACTGCTGCCAATCCTCCTCTTTTTGCTGAGGAAGACTGGCCCTGAGCTAACATCCGTGCCCATCTTCCTCTACTTTATATGTGGGACGCCTGCCACAGCATGGCCTGTCAAGTGGTACCATGTCCACACCCGGGATCTGAACTGCGAACCCTGGGCTGCTGAAGCGGAACGTGCGAACTTAACCCATGCACCACCAGGCTGGCCCCAAATTGACAGTTTAGAGATGATGGAGGTAAAGACCCAGCCCAGGCTCTAGGACCCAGGAGGTGCTCCCTAAATGGAGTCTCCTAACAATGCCCTTTCTCTTCCTTCTCTCCTCTTTGCCCCTTGCAATATGGGAGCTTATGTTTTTCTGCTACACTGGATGCCTGCAGGACAAAAATCTAAAAATCAAAAATCTACATAAACTAGATTACAGTACTCTAACAGACTCCCTCCATCCCCATGAAAAATGATCACAGGGAACAAAAATACATAATCAAGGGGAGAGATAAATGTCACACAAAATTGCCGTCTCAGAACAAGAGGCGAGCCGCCCCGCGTTCTTGCCCATAATCACTTCGTGGAGACATGTGCAGCACTGCATCAGGCCTGGAGTATATTATGGACCCCTGCAGACAGTGAAATTTTACGAGCTGTAGGTTGCAGGAACCCACAGAGCTGGGAAAGCAGAGGTTTAATGGTATTTTAAATGTTTTGACTATACAGAAGGCAGAATCTGCAGTCTAATCGTTTCTGGAATAGTTGATGTGCCGTAAGCAACCGCAGGTCCTGTGTGCTCCCAGTCATCAGCACTCAGAGCAGGGCAAGTTCAAGGGAAGGGAAGAGGATTGTGCGGATATGGAGCCCCTACTATGTGTCCGGTCCTTGTCTTCAGGTACTTCCTTTAATCCTCCCCGCAGCCCTGAGAGGTTGATGTTCTGAGCTACACCTCTGGACCTGGAAAATAACTGATGCCTTCAATCACTATCCCTTAAGGGTCACCCCATGCCACGCTCCCATGGGGTTTCACAGAGTCCTGAACTCTGGCACATGAGTGTCCAAATGCTACGTTAGGATAAAAATACTCCTCAGTTGACTCTCCTTCATGTACTAAAATTAAATCATTCAGCACACTCATGTTCATAGCATTATTCATTATAACCGAAAGGTAGAAGCAACCCAAGTGTCCATTGATGGACGAATGGATAAGCAAAATGTGATACATACATGCAATGGAATATTATTCAGCCTTAAAAAGGAGGGAAATTCTGACACATGCTACAGTATGGATGAACCTTGAGGACATTATGTTAAATAAAATAAACCAGTCACAAGAGACAAATACTCTGGTCCCATTTATATGAGGTACTTAGAGTAATCAAGTTCACAGACACAGCAAGGAGAAGGTGGTTGCCAGGGGCTCGGAGGAGGGGAAAACGGGGAGTTGTTGTTTAATGGATGGAGAGTTTCCGTTTTGCAAGATGAAAAACTTCTGGAGATTGCTTGCACAATAATGTAAATATACTTAACAATACTGAACTGTACACTTAAAAATGGTTAAGATGGTAAGGTTTATGTCATGTGTATTTTACCACAATTAAAAAATATAAATCATTCGACAATTTGGTCCTTTATTGTGTCAAGATAATTTACTGAGCTGTTAATTGTGCTTTGTTTCCTCTGAAGGGGGAAAATGGATGGACAGCAAGCATGGGGGCCGTTAGTGACTGTCTCTCTCTGGTCCTGTGCCCATTCTAAAAAGGAAGCCAAAACTTCTTGTTCCCTCACCCCAGAGAAGCTACTCTTCCTGGCTTTTATGCAAGTCAGTTCTTTAAGGTGATTATACCACTGTTTAGACAGAGACAGAATCAAAAAGCTTTGAGCATTGTAATGGGAGTGAAAGGAAAGGCAGAGTCAGAGACAAAATTAGAGAGGCAGAGGCAAGAGAAAATTCTGGAAGCCCATGGAGGAAGGATGCAGAGGTCTGGATCTGCAAGTCCTAGGCATCCTGGGAAACCCACAGCCTTTCTATTGGGCCCCCCACCTGCCAAGAGCAGCAGAACCTTTGCCAAGGCTGGGAGACCAAGAAGCCTGGACTCTGGCTACCAGGACTTCCGGCCTTCGCAAAGGCCCAGGCACCTAACATGATACAAAAGAAGCAGAACTGTGGAAACCAGAAACGTCATGAGGCCGCAGGCAGCTACCTTTTTAAGCTTGGCTGATGTGGCCTACAGTCCTGGGGCTGTACTCTGCATAAGACGACTGGAGCTTTGTGAGCAAACCCTGAGGGCCACAGACTCCGACATTTGCTGAGACTGGATTTTCCATCAGCTTCCTGAGATCAAAGTTGTGTTTAAAGTTATGTTCGAAGTTGTGTTTAATTTGATTTTAGGAAATTAATTGATGTGACAGTTTTTGTACACTTGATTTTATGGGCATACACTCATATCCACTAAAATTTATTCTGAATAAATTATTTGCCCACACTTTCCCACTGATCTTCTGGATGCATCTTAAGTCTTGATACTCCAGGTGCTCTAAATAAGCATTCAGGACCCCCCACCCTCAGATGCCCCACTGCACAGTGCCCCACACACACCCCACTCAGGTGGAGCCTGCTGGAACCGATGGCTCTTCCCTGACTGGCTCAGGCCCCTGCCTTGATGGCAGGTCCCTCAGGGGTTTGCTATTCAGTCTTCTACATGTTTCTCACCCACTTGACCCTTCCCTGTTATCTCATGCGAAGATTCTCATTTCTAGACCCCAGCCCTGAAGACCCCAAGTCTTGCTTTGTCCTTTAAATGTCACATCAATGTGATCCACCCCAGGCCCCACTCTTTCACCTCCATTCACCCCAAACATGCATTTGGGAGACAGGGCAGGGGTCTTAAAGGAAATCAAGGCTCAAGTAGTTGCCCAAAGTCACCTGGCAGAGCAGGAAAGCCCGGAATATAAAATAACGTCTATCTGGCTACAAAGTTTGTATTCTTGCTAATATACGAAGCTGCCTCTATCATCCAGCAACTTACACAGAGTCATACAATCAATGTTGATTAAATAGTTTTATGTTTCTTACAGTGAAATATCTAAGTAATGAAAAATACCAATAACCTTCCATAAATGATGAATGAGGGTATGTCAGGGTCCTGTCTTATTGCAGGGGAGGCACACTGGGACACAAATTATAAAACCTTCTTCTGCTACTGTCTATGTGACCTTGAGCAAGGCACTTAACCTCTCTCATCTTCAGCGATCTCTTCTGCAAGATGAATATTTGTAACTAACTGGTCCTTAAGCACATTCCCAATTTGGGATTTTGGTAGCCCGAGCTCTAGCCGGTCTCTGATACCTTACACCAAGGACAAAGCGCTGACCAGCTTGGGCCCATAGCACTTCCCTAAGCCTTCTCTACCAAGAAAAGAACGGGATTTGTCAGGCTGCCATCCAGAATATTGTCTATTTCCTTACCTCCATGAGCAAAACAAATCCACCCCGTCACATGAATATTTCTTCCCTACTCCCAGACATAGCAACCTGGTCATCACAATGTGATGACTTTTAGTCCTTTCGCTCTTCACTAAGTCAAGAGGGACTCGATTGTAACTCAGTATTTGTTATCTGGAAATGGTGTGGCATCATTTAAGCAACACCTCATGGGCTACACTGTAAGTCTATTTCCTTCCTCCTTTCCTTCCTTCTCTCCACCTTCTTTCCTCTTCTTTCTCTTCCTTCCTCTCTTCAATTCATTTCTTCTCATGTCTTTGCCAGGGTAGAGATCCAGATGCCAAAGTCTCTGCCTTCACAGAGCCCAGAGTCCATCCAGTGTGGGAGAGAGTTGAAACAGAAAGGTGTGCCCAGTGAAGGTCTGGGCTGGGAGAGGGGAGAGAAGGGTTAGTTTTGCGGTGGGAGCTTGGGGAAGGCAGGTCCAAAAAGATTCCCAGGATGACTGGAATATTGAGATGGAGATAAAAGATAGGGAGCTGTCTGCCACATTGATGGCAGGTGTAATGGGAAAGGTTGGGCTTTCCGAGCAGAGGGTTCAGCCTGCACACAAGCACAGAGGCAGATGTCTCAGAGAGCAGCACACACAAGGGGACTACAAAAGTGAGCTGGGTTCATTCACAGCAGGCTTGTGTGGGTGGGGGGCTTCACCTCCCAATTCGGGTTCCCCAGACGGGAACAGCTTTGCCTCTAAGCCATTTTCATTTATACATTTTTCTTTAAAAAAAAAAAATAGTAGCTATTTATTCTTGTGAAATGTCATGTGCATGAATTTATGTGTGGGTATGTGTCACATGAGAGACTGGGGTACTTGACTCCACCTGCGTCGCTTTCCGGTGAGAGGAGCCCACTTCCGACATGCTGGTTATCCTGAGACGTGCAGACCAGACGCGGGACCAGACAGGCCATGCCCAGGCCTCTCTGTCCGCACAGCCTACTCTCCCAGCTGCCGAGTACCAGTTCGAGCACCAGGAGGAGGTGAATCAACACCTCTGAAATGCGGTCTCCTTATTTGTAAAACTGGAATAATGGGTACTACCTCACAAGCTTTGTGTGAGTATTTATGAAATGACTGCACACAGCAATAGCTTTCTAATTCGTCTCCGTGCCCTCACGCCTCGCTTCCTCTTACCCTGTTCTTCACCACAGAGTGATCTTTCCAAAATAGAAATCTTATTATTTTCTCCCACCTCCTGTTGTCACACACTTACAACTTCTATCAGGGCCCTGTTTCTTTAAGGATAAATATGGAAGTCCCATCAAGGCCAACAGAGGACTCAACTCAGACCCTGAACTCTCGCCATACCCCTACCCTCATCACTTCCTTCAACGCTCCGGGTCCCTCGAACTACCCGGCCTTTGCAACCCTCCTGTTAAACTCCTCCTCATCTGTCAGAGCCCAAGCATAGAGACAGCCTCAGGGAAACCTCCCTGGGGGCCAATAGGAGGCCCATAAGTGTTCACGTGGCACCAGGTCACCTTCCTCTTAGCCCTTCCCGTGCAGTGGTCAGACACCCATTTGATTGATTCTGTCTCCTCACCAATCATAAGGTTCATCATAAACATATCAAACCTCTAAGATTTGTTTGGTTTGCCATTTGAATCTCCACTCCTGCTGCAGTGTCCAGCGCAAGGCGGACGTTCGCTAAATATGATGAATGATGCTCATTTAGTTTCCGATTCTTCTACCTGACAGAGATAGACGGCATGTCAGGAGGCCGTGGTTAGTGGTCTGGTGTCTGAGTTTTACTTTGCAGATGGAGAAACTCCACTTTGTCAGCAGAAGCCACGTGGAGTCACATTCAAGGGGACTGATTCACAAGAGACCAAATAATATAGACCAAAATGTCAAAATTTTCATCTGTAACAAGAAGACCACTGCTCATACATTCTATATGCTAATTGCATATATGTGGCCAAAGGAGGAGGAAGAGCAAACGAAGGAGGAAGAAAAGGAGGAGAAAGAGGGGAGATACGAGAGCGAAAAGATACCAGGTTTTGTGATAATAATAATTTTAAAAAATAGTGCCTCTATTAAGCACTTTACCTACTTATTAATAATGAAGATGAGGACAATAAGAACAATAATAAAGAACAGGTAACAATAACATTCACCGTTAAGTAAGTGCCAAATTTTCTGCTATGTGCTTCATTTTATTCTTTGTTACTCTTCATCACAACCTATGAGACAGGTATAGATTGGTATCTCTGTGCAGATGAGGAAATTGAAGCTCGGAGAAGTTAAGCAAGTTGCCCATGGTCACACAGCTAAGAAGTGGTGAAGCAAAGATTGAACTGAGATCTGATTACAGAATCTGAAGGCTTTACTCCTTTTCCTGGGCTAGATCTACAACTTGTGGCTGAGCACACTGGCAAGTTACCTAGCCTCTCTCAGCTTCAGTTCCCTTCTATAATAGAAATTCCAAATCGACTTCCCTTGCAGAATTTTGTGACAATTAAAAATACCATTGGACAGGAAAGCACTTGGTATCCATAAAGCACTTGGTAGAGGTGAGGTGCTGGAATTATCGATATTACTGACTAAATAAGGGTTTGAGAATCTGGATATTTTACACTAAAAGATGTAGCCCATATGTTCGAATGGTTCTCCCATGTTCCTGGGGGAAAAAAGGAAAAAAGATTGAAAACTATACTGTCGCATGCTTACTATCTTACTATGTGCCAGTCACCATACCTTGCGCTTTACATGATCTTTTCATTTTATTTTTTAAAATCTGTTAATCTAGGGGCTGGCCCGATGGCCTAGTGGTTAAGTTCATTGTGTTCCACTTCAGCAGCCGGGGTTCAGTTCCCGGGTGTGGACACACCACCACTCGTCAGCCATGCTTTGGTGGTGACCCACATACAAAATAGGGGAAGATTGGCACAGATGTTAGCTCAGGGTGAATCTTCTTCAGCAAAAATAAAAATAAAAATCTATCAATCAATCAATCTATCCATTTAATTTGTGCACCAACCCTATTGTTATCCTCTTTTTGCTAGTAAGGAAACTGACAAGGAGAGGGTAAGGAACTTGCTAGAGGCCCAGCCCTAGGAGGTGATGGAGGAAACTTCAAATCTGAGCAGTCCCAGACCTGGCCCTTAATTACTCCCCAGCACTGACTCTCTGATCAGCAGAACAACAATTAAGCTGTTAAGATTTTCGACAGAGTCTACAGAAAAGAGTGCTGGTTATCCTTTTTAATGCAATTCACCTGACACACTTGGCAAACACATTGGGTGAACTACTTTATCCTGACAAAAGGAGAAGAGTCATTAGTTAATGACAATTGATCTGGGCCTCCTCCCTCCTCTGCAAGAGGCCTCCGGATCAGCTGGCCGCCCTCCCCTCCCTTCGCACGCCTTTATGCATAAGGAATCCCGCCCTGTGTGCACATTACTGGGAGTTATGCCTCCTCGTCTCTTCAATTTGCATTTAGAATCCCCATCAGCCTCATCTGGTGAAAGAAAAAGGAAAAGAAAAAGAAAAAGAATCAGAAAAGCAGGACCCACCAAGCTGTTCAATAGGCAAAAAAAAAAAAAAAAAAAAACACAAAGTCCATGAAAAGGCACTTTTATTTCATTGTCTTCAAACTAACCTTTGTGTGCTGTCAGTTCTGTTATTAGGCAGCTGTTTAGTTAACTGAAGTATCCATCTGCCTGTCACACGTTCTTTGTCTGTTGGGAACAAGGGAAGGTGCCGACCCTTACCAGGAAGCACTAGTGACAGGTCTGTAATTTGAGAATCGTTTGTTCTGGAAAGATTTCACTTTGTTCCTTGATGTCCATCCCAGCAATAGTGTGTCTTTGAGGCCTTTGATAAGGCCAACTTTTACTTCCTAAGAGCCTGAGAGCAGGATAAAGCAGGAAAATGCGAGAACCAATTTCTGTCTGTTTGCCCTTCCTTTCATGTTTTCTTACCAGAGTTTAGAAGTTATTGTGGTTCCAATAAAAAAAAAATCATAACCATTTATTATGATTTGTGGTGTAAGAAAAAACAGGCAAATAAACTTTTAGTATAGGGGGTAGCCAGTTGTTCGAAACTAAGGGCATAAGATTTTAGATGAAGCCAAATCCATCTGTGTGGTAGCTATCAAATTCCCTGGCTTTCGAACCAAAAGCTGCGTGCTGTGTCTGGTTTTAAGCTCAAAGCTCGAGCAGAGAAAAAGGAAAACATTATTCCTCCTATCGCTTTGTGTTCTTAGCACAATAGAAGAGAGATGAGGGAACCTGGATTAGTGGAACAGTAGGAATTATAGTCCAACAGTATGGGGTTTAGTAAAATCCACAAATATGGTTTTAATCCTGCATTTTCATTCTGACTGGTAAGACTCTTGACATTTTGATAAAACTTATCATAGACTGCTGATTGAATTATATTTATCAAAGTATTGGCGAGGCAGTGTGAATAGGGAAACAATATCCAACTTATCTTCAGACTGTGAGTTCCAGCCACTCAATGAATGAGTTTTGGGTTTGTTGTTTTTTTTATAACAATGTTACATGCCTCAGTTTCTTCCTTTGACAAAAGTGGATAATAATGGGATTGATTGCAAGCACACAAGAGGGCAAGAGGTAAGAGAGTGTCATCTCTTTCACTGCTGGAAAATCACTCTGGGCCCCAACAATCATGGAGCAGCTCTTCATAGTTCAAAGTACACTATCTATGGATGCTGTGTACTTACACTTTCCAAGAGAGGACATGAGTGGATACATATGCTGCTACTTAATATCAAATGGTTTTAGTGACCTTTTTCTTTCCAAGCTGTGTTAGGATGGTGGGTGGGATGGAGAACAGTCATGACCCCCTTGTTTCCAGGCGATACATCATCGGCTCAGGCACCAGACCCCAATTAGTCTAGGATAGGTAGCTGGCTAGTTTTTGCTTGGGATCCATGTCCCAAATCACACTGACTCATCAGAAAGAACCTTGTGGGGCTGCGATTCTCAGGAGAGACCTGTGGACATGGCAGGCACTGACAGCTTCACGGACCCTCTGGTCCCTTAGATTTTCCTTCTCCTAGCCCCACTTTGCTTGTCTCCATTTAACTTTGTTGCCCTGAATCGAGCTCCACCCAGCTTTGGACTTATTCCCTGAACCAGAGTCCTCCAGAAAACAACTTGTATGGTTGCCCTTCAATTTTATACGCCCAAATCAAAGATAGCATGTGTCCCATCATCTCTCCTCTGCTCTTGGTGAACTCAGAGAAATGTCATGCATTCCAGCCATCAAGTGAGCAGTTGCCGTCAGTGTGTCCCAGACCACCTAGGCAGACCAGGTTCCATATGCAACATCTATCTTAGCCACAGCCCACTCCTCCTCTTCCTCCTCTTCCAGTCTCATCTCTAGTGAATGGATCCCCCAGCCCCTGAGACCCAAAAACCACACCCTTGGGAGTCATACTTAGGTCCCAATCTTCTTAACCCCTAAGAACCTGTTACGAAGATCTGTTGAGTCTATCTTCTGAAAACTTTTTCACCTCTTTAGTTCAAGCCACCAGCTTTTATTAGTTGTAATATCACAAAGAATCTTCACTGAGCTCCTTAATTCTGGTACATCTAGGTTCTTACCTGATTTAAAATCCTTTCATTGCCTCTCATTACCCTCAGGGTAAAAACTATTCCCCTTAGAATGGTCTACAAGGCTCTCCATGATTTAGCCAATAGGTAGGTAACCCATAGCTTTCAGCTTCTCTCCTCACACCTTATCCTCCTGCCGAAAAAGAATCTCAGCACAGCTCCAAACACTCTGTTCTCCCTTTTCTAGATCTTACCATATAAAGATCCCTTGGCTTATTTATTTGTTTATTTAAACAATTTAAATAGTATGTACTATTTGCCAGGCATTTCACAAATATTAACTCATTTAATCCTCATGTCTACACTATGACATAGTTTCTGAGAAAACAGGGGCACAGAGAAGAGACACTAAGTAACTTGCCCAAGGTTCTTCATCTAGCACGCGGGGGAGTAAAGGTGCTAAACTCAGGCAGTCTATCTAGAAATCCTCTTTTGTTGTTGTTGTCATTTGCCTAAGTGCTACTTAATTTTTATTTATTTATTTTTTTGGTGAGGAAGATTGGCCCTGAGCTAATATCTGTTGTCAATCTTCCTCTTTTTGCTTGAGGAAGATTGTCATTGAGCTAACATCAGTGGCAATCTTCCTCTATTTTTTGTGTATAGGATGCCCCCTCAGCATGGTTTGATGAGCAGTGTGTAGGTCAATGCCCGGGATCCGAACCTACGAACCCCAGGCCACCAAAGCAAAGGACACAAACTTAACCACCATGCCACCAGGCCAGCCCCAAACTAGTTAATTTTTGAAAGGAAGTGTATATATTATTAGCTCCTAAAGGAAGCTTTTCCAAACCATTTTCCTCATCATCATTCAAGGTTCAGAGCCCAGTCTTCTATATTCTCATATCCTTTTGTCTCCATCCATCACACAGAACATTATCTCGTTAAATCATAATTATCTTTTCATTTATTTATCTCCCTCACTCTTGCCCTCCACAAACACGTTCATTAGACTGTAAGTCCCTTGGAGGCAAGACCCATATTTTATCAAAGTTTATTACCCCCAGAGGTATACTAGGTAAACCCGCCAGAGTAGGCCCTCCATCAATGTACCAGGCCCTTGCCTGACCACCATATACATGGAATTGCATTCTAACCTCACAGTAACCATATAGTTATTCTCCTTTCACCAAGGAGCACAGTGACTACAGTATGATCAGTCTAACCTTTAACTTTAAAAGGGGTTAATTTTATTTCAAACTCATCAGAATTCTAAAAGATTTGATATTTAATATACTAGAACATTTGATTCAACCAAATTAAGAATGCAACATGCAAAGTTTAATTACTAAAAAGTGATATTTTATACTTACACTGTAAGTTTTGAATTTATCTTTATAATTAACAATTTAACTTGGTAGTTTTTAGGGGACATATCAAATATGAAAGTTTTAAACAAAAGAAAAAGTTAAGAGATTTTAAGTCGTCCAAACTCACCAGAATCAAAATGATCACTTCTCACACTTGAAATTATTTAGGAAAATATTGACTACATCATGACTCAGATTTAACCACCTGTTAAACTGGCTGTTATGTAGCTTCTCTTCCTTCCTTTCCTTCCAAGGTTGTTTGAGTTCCCACCTTTCCTGGAAGCACTGTGGGGGCATAAGCTGCCTTTGAGCCACACAGATTTGTAGTGAAGATACAACACATGAACAACTGCCTTGAAAAGTAATTAACACGTGTAAATAAATTTAACATTTTCACAGGGTCTGACATCTGTGGCCCCACCTGAGTCTGTAAGACCTACGAAAGGTAAGCAGAGCAGGAAGGAGTTGGATGACGTAACCCGGGACTTCAGCAAGTTCCCACAGCTGGAAAGTAACAGACCCTTGGACATTTCACTAATTTTAGTGCTCGTCACACTCTCCATTCTGTAACAAGGCAACCTGTTGTAAAAGCAGAAGATGTTCTTTCCCCAGTGTCCTCAAAATCAGATTTGGATGGATATAAGAAAAGTAATTAAAATTAACAGAGGGAAATCGATGAGTACATTTTGGCATTCATTCTATGGCCACTTTTTATAAAACGTGCCCCTAGTTATAGATGTCCACACCTAAAGGATTAGTCTCCATTCACGATGCCACAGGGTAATATCACAGAGGCAGTTCAATGTCATACCGTCACAGTCAAACTGATGGCTCTCAGTCACACACCCTGCCACTGTCTCACCCCACCACCTCTGGCCCCCCACATGCTTGAATCAGGACAGTGTCTCTTTCATCATACAAACTGTGGTATATCCATACAATGGAATACTACTCAGCAATAAAAAAGAATGAACTACTGAAACACACAGCAACATGGATTATGTATTAGCAAATGTATGATGCTAAGAAAGTAAAAGAGACCAGACACAAAAGGCTACATAATTCTAGTTACATGGAATGTCATCATTCTGGAAAGTATAAAACTAAATGGACAGAAGCAAAGCAATGGTTGCCAGACACTAGAGGTGGGGATAGAGGTAGGTTATAAAAGGATGCAAGGGAAATTTGAGGGGTGATGAAACTGTTCTATATCTTGACTGTATGTGTTACATGACCTTGTGTTTGCCGAAACCTGAACCTTTGGAAGAGGGGATTTAAAAAAGAAAATCCAAATCCTTAAATCTGATGAGTGTCGAAGGCTCTCTGTGATGAGTTTAGGAGTCTGGTCTTAAAGATCCTTCCCTGTTTCCTTCATAGTCTTCTCCACTCTGAACTCAGAGGGCAGCTGCCTCCCTTTTAAGGGAGAGTCTGTAGAAATCCCCAGAGTCGAGTTGATTTGCAGCTGGCGAGTCTGAAATTGCTGTCCTAAACTCCAGGGCAGTGGCTTGTACACGTTGGTGTGTATTAGAAGAAACCTCTGGGGAAACTTGTTAAAATGGTTTAGGTTCCAGATATTCTGATTATGTACATCCAAAGTGAGGCTCAGGAATCTGTGTTTAAAAAAAAAAAAAATGTGATGTGGGAAATTTTATCACACTTAGACAACCATTGCCAAAGGAATACAGAGGGAAAAGAAACCAGATAACCTCATTTATAAGCTAGAGTATAGTCTTTTGAAGATTGTGGCTTCCACACCAGGGTCTTCCCAACCCCATGGGACAGAGGCCATCCTCCTCTCCCTCAGGAGGGCTCAGCCCAAGAGTCCCAGCAAGAAGCAGGGCTGTCCACGCTTGCCTATCTGCTCCCCTTGCTCTGATTCCTGGCTCCTGACTGAGAGCTTGCCTTTCTTTCATATAACTGATGTAAAGATGATACTTTACCTTATGCAAGGGACTATGGTCTCATTGTGGCCCAAGAAGCCAAGCATAACAGAGTACAATAAGTCTAAAATGCATCCTAGAGGGACACATCTGTAGCCAGAAGTCATTATATTCTGGGGAGAAAAAAAAAGCCAGGGCAGAAATGCATCTTGAAAACCCTAGACTTGTAGCTGGAAGAGCACAGCCTTTGGAATGAGAACAACATGGCCTTGTATCCTGACTCTGCCTCTGGCTTTCCATGTGACTTTGGGGAAGTCACTTGAACTTGAACCTCAATTCTTTAATAATAGAGATCATAAAAATCACCTCCTAAGAATTACAGATAAGTTTCAGGAATGACACATGGTTATTCTTTCTTTCTTTTCTTCATTTGTTTTTATTGAGGCATAACTCACATACAGTAATGCACAAAGATCTTAAGGGCACAGCTCAATGACTTTTCATACAGTAAACACAGTCATGGAACCACCACCAGATAAAGAGAGAGAACATTTCCCACACCCCAGAACGCTCCCTTCTGTCCCCTTCCAGTCAGTAATCCCCAAAGGGCAACCATTCTTCTGACTTCTCTCACCAGAGATTAGATTTCTTACATATGATTTTTTGATAGATCACAATGTTACTTTTACGACACAGGGTGAGGTAAATGTCACTAAATCATGAGCAGGTGCTTCTTAAACAATGACCCCCATTGGAGAGCTTGGAAAAAGCTATCTGGAATCAGCGACACATTAGAGGATGCTCAAAGCATCCTGGGATACTTAGCAGCGGGAGGAGAGGTAGTAATTCTGGGTCTGTGAAGGGGAAAAAGTGTTCACTCTGCTATGAATCCACATGGAAGTGAGCCCAGCCTTGGGGAAATATCGTTTCTGACACCTAAAGGATGAAAGTGTGGAGGTTCATGTAGATCACTGAAGGAGGCAGACAGGCAGATGCAAAGTTTGCAGAAGAATATAAAATGATTTATGCAATGTGGCGTATAAAATTGTGAGGTACAGTTAGCAGCATTTAGTAAGCCTCTGCACACACAGCTTTCATGTTTGGTCTCAATTTTACCTCCAAAATTAGTATCTAAACCATTCTTCTCTTCTCCAATCCCTCTCTCGTTGGCCTTTTGTAGCAGCTTCCTAAATGGGTCCATCTTACATCAACCCATCATGATTATTCTCAAAACACTTCAAATCATGTCATCCTCTACTTGAGAACCTAGGAAAACATTTACCTCCAAGTTAAATTCCAATCTGAATATGATGTATATGCCCCTTTCTTAACTCCCCTCCCTCCTTAGTCTTAAATCCAAACACTTCTTTCTACTCACTCTCGATGAAGCCTCAACCACTGTTTCTTGCACTCTTCGGCTTCCCTGACTTTTCCCTGTCATGTTGTTCCTGTCTCCTAAGACAACTCTAATCCTAAATCTAGGCCATGACAACTGTCACCCCTCTGTCGAAACTTCTCCCACCCAAATTCCCTTTTACCAGACAGAATCCACGACTCCTTCCACTCTATATATCAAGGCCTTATTTATATAAGTCATGTAGCCTTTGTCATGTTGGCTGTCATATTTAGCTGGCTACATACCTGACTGTCATTGCATAAGCTGGCTCAGCTGTGAGGCATGTGGCAAGGGCAGGAAAGGACAGGAAGCTGGGAAAAATCTGCACTAGGTTAAAGGGACCGAGCTGCCCATGGAAGCTGACTTCCTAATGGGAGCCACCTGCCCAAACCTCAGGTTCCAAGGGTGGGTGGCAAGGATCATGAATTTAGTCTTAATGAGGTTTGGCATCATTTTCTGAGTTTTAACTGGAGGGTGGGACCCGGAAGCCAGGATCGCGTGATAGATATGTATGGCAGGTAGAATTCTGAGATGTCTCCCATGATTTTCTGACCCTTGGTGTCCATGCCCAGCATAATCCCTTGTATTGCAAATATGTTGGTTTTATTCTTGTGATCAAGTTATGTTACTTGGCATGGTCAGCCTTAAAATAAGATTGCCTGGCTAGGCCTGACCTATCACATAAGCCCCTTGAAAGTGGAGATTTCCCCTGCTGGTCACAGGAGGGGATGTCAGAGAGATCAGAACCATGAGAAGGATTTGACATGAGGAGGTTCTCCACTGCTGAGGTGAAGGGGGCTCGGAGGGCAAGGACCTAAGTGGCCTCTAGAGGCTGAGAGTGGTCCCCAGCTGACAGCTAGCAAGACACTGGGGACCTCGCTCCCACAGCTGCAAGGAGACGAATCCTTCCAACAACCCGAGTCAGTTTGGAAGCAAGTCTTTCCCTAGCAGAGCCCCTAGACAAGGAAGCAGCTGACTGACCCCTTGATTCTAGCCTGTGAGACCTGAGCAGAGGCTCCAGCTCGAATGTGCAGACCCTTCACTCACGGAAACTAGGAGATAATAAACCTGTGTTGTTTTGAGCTCCTAGGTTTGAGTAAATTGTTATGCAGCAATAGGAAAGAAACACAAGATGATATGTGTAGTCTAGTGTGGTTGGAATTTTGTCAGTCTCCATGATTTACCTGGATTCATATAACCCTGAGCCAGAAAGCTGTGAGGAAGAGGGACAGGCATGAGTCGTGTGGGACAGGGGCTCTGGCCAGGCCTCCCTCCAGCTCCATTAGAGGCTCAGAGTGCATTCAGGAAATGAAAGCTGAATGAAAGTTGAATAAATAAGGATAAGTGGGATCCTTGTTGGTATAGGAGTGCTTAGGATCATTCTAGACACAGGAAAAGCAGGTTGGGGCAGCCAGACTAATGCCAGAAGCCACCTGCTACTGACATGGAAGTCTGCTCTCCCTGCCCTTCCAGAGCTATTGTGGCTGAGGCAGCTGCATCAGTGGCCTCAGTACTAAAGAGTGGGGTGGGCAGAGAAAGGCAGAGACCCAATCTTTGCCCCCTAACTGGAGAGAAACTCAGGAAGTCTTCTCTGAAGGACTGTATATTATTCATGTTTGTAGCCTTAGCATCCATAGCAAAATCTGGAATAAGGAGGTTCACACTACTTGTCAAGAGGGAATTGTAGAAATCCCATGTGTTGTGGAGTTGAAAGCCTCTAATGACCCATTTGGCCCCTTTCATAATGTATTGTGCCTTAATGGGAAGACTATGAGGTTTGTAGCCAGACTGATATGAGTGCAAGTCCTGGTCACCGTTATTAACCTCCCTGAACTTTATCCTCCTGAGTGCCTGCTGCAGGCTGGGCTTTAAGACGGCCAGCACCAAGCAGAAAATCTAGTCTGTTCCTCTGTGGCTCCTCCAGTCAAACCCACAGTGAGCTTTCAAACTGAGGAGCTGGAGAGTCTGAGTTAATCCAGGAAATGTTGTAATTGAAATAAATACATGGGTTCTATTGTTTTCTCTTACATTTAGGTGGTACTTACATTCTCATTCTTTTAAGGGAGGATATAACCACGTGAAATAAGAGGCTTTAGGGCATCAGCCATGGGCGCAGCAAGAACACCATCCCATACACTTGGCCTAGTGTCCACCAAGTTCTTTGTTAGCTCTGTTACCCCTGCTGAGTTCGTGAACTTAGGTAAGTTAGTAAGTCTCTGCAACTCAGTTTCTTCATCCATAAAGTGGGAGTGCTATGCAAATTAGGTGATCATTATGCAAATTAAGTGAGTTAATGTTTATGAAGCATTCTGGTGCTATATAAGTTCTAGACAAATATAAATAGCTCATTTTCACTACAATCCATGGAATTAAATATTTCTATATCCATTTTGTAAGTGAAGAAATTGGAGCTAAGAGAGGAGATAAGAAATTTATGTTAAAAAAAAAAGTAACAACCCAAGATAGCATGCATGTACTTATAAAAAAAATCAAACCTTGATTAACATCTAATCATCACACGTTAGCTCAACATCTATTGAATATAAGGCACTGTACAAATTTAATCACACTTATCTTTCCTAATTGTAATCTTAGAAAATGGTGCAAACGTACTCATTATTGGGCTTCATTTTTAGACCTTTGTGCTTCAGTGGAAATCCAGATTTTGAAACTTAATCCTGAAAAGTCAATTTCAGTTTCTTCCTGGGAAGCTAAGCTGAACACCTGCAGCAAGAGATGACAATGGCCTGCAGGTAGCCAGCTGTCCCACGCAAGTCAAACACCAGGAAACAACAAAAACCCCAAAATTGTTATTCCACTCATCTTTTTAGTATTTCCTTTCCTGTGGACATCAGCCAAAATATTTTGAACTATGTAAAATGTCAGCCTCCTCACAAATATTATGTAGGAAAGAGTAGGTTTGCCTTTATTTCTTTCAAAATTAATTTATAAGATTGTTCACATCTGTTGTCAAGCCGCATGAGTAAGCTTGAGTTTATTTCTGTGTTTCAGACAACTGTCTCAGACATATTAATGGACTGTGCCAGGTACATGAAAATAACAGCAGTACCTTACAACTCTCTAGATTTTTACCATTGCTTATACACTTTCTCATACATTATCTTCTTGAACCTAGCAGCAACCCTGAAATGTAGATCATAGTTGTCCCAATTTACAGATGAGAAAACAGTTCACAGACATCATGTGATTTTCCCAAGGCCACACAGCAGTTAAGGGGCAGAGTTAGTCCTGAAGCCCATGGCTGCCAATTTCACTAAACCCAGGCAATTAACAAATTTCACTCATTTGTTCATTCACTTATTCTTCCATTGAAAAATAATTTGTTCTCACAATGTCAATAGGAACAACAATTGCTCATGTCTATGTGCCAGGCTTCACACTGAGCACTTTCCCTGATTATCCCATTTAATCCAAACAACTGCTCTCTGAGGTAGGTAGTATTGTTTTCCCCATTTTACAGACAAAGTAACTGAAGTTCAGAGAAGTTAAATGTCTCACTCAAGATCATGCAGCTGGTAAATGGAAGACCCAGGAATGGAATCAAGATTTTTTCTTTACTTCAGTGCTTGCTCCTTACCTAAGTACATTACATATTCACGTATTCATGCACTTATTCATTCATTCAACAACAGTAGGGCCTACTAAGTGCCATGTATTGTACCAGGACCTGGGGCAACAGCAATGATAACATTCTTGTTTTCAAGAAGCCTACAGACTGGCATGAATTCAAATAAGAAGCAAGGTGGTATTGGATTGTACTGAATTATATTGGATTTTAATTGGATTGAATTGAATTGAATTGAACTGAACTGAAGTCATGTGTATTTCTCAAGAACTGAGGGAATAGAAATAATACAGCCCTTTGCTCTGGAAATGGTCACCATACAAAGTGAGTAACCAACCATTCTAAGACTCCTATGAAAACAAAATGAGACTCATCTATAAAGAGCAGCAGAGGTAGCTTGGGTGGATGTGGGGAAGAACAACTGACCTTGTGGTTTGACCTACAAAATCTGGACATTTATTTTGCAAACAGCACCAACTACTGCACTAACATTAGGACTTTAAGAAGAATATGTCATGTCACTGCTTTCAAAGAGCTCACAGCCTAGAGATGGGCTGTAAAGAGGGAAGTCCGAAAGAGTGTTGGGGCTGCAGGATGCCTGTCTACTTGATCTTATCAGGGTTGAGTGCACACTAGGGCCTGGGGAGCGGGGCAAGAAAAGCTGGCAGGTTAAATGTTTTGGCATTTACATTTTTGAGAAAATAATACGAGAAGGAATCCAGGTTTCAGCTGTGCTGCGTAAGTAACTAGGTGCATGAATCTGATGTCCCAGAAAGAATAAGGGCTTTGCGGAAAAGCATCATTTCATTCCCAGTCTTTCAACCTAATAGCTGTGCGACTTTGTGCTAATTGGCTACCCAGAGCCCAAGTGTCCTCATCTGCAAACTGGGGACAATAATATCTACTTTAAAGAGCTTTGGTGAGAATGAATAATGATTACGTGTGCAAGCATACCAGCACGTTGCTGACACAAAAGAAAAGCTCACCAAATATTTAAATATCACCTCCATTCCCATTCTGCACTGAAAAATTAGCCACCAGGACCTAGAAGATTATCTATTTGGCATTTTCTAAACTATGCTCTGTAAAGCAGGGGTCTGGGAACAAATGTGTTCGGGAATCACTGTGTGCTTTGCCCCCACTCGGTGGCTATCAGCATGTAACGGTTCTAGGAAGCCCTGCTTTGCAGAAACCTCTTCAGACTTGTTCTCTATGAGGTCTTCATATTTTTTCATCACTGAAATCTTTTGACACAGAATATTTATTAGCATCTCTCTGTCCCATCACCCTATTTATTTTTGGCTTCACATATTTGCTTGTTTCATCAATAAATGAACAAATTCCATGGAACTGTTTGGCAAAAATAATGTCACATCCCTCACTCCCAATTTTAATATGTTACAGTAGTAAAGACAAGACTCTAACACGGCTCTTTTTTCTCTCAGAAAATGAATGTCCTTTTGGGACTAACTGCATCTTTTACGGAGTTCTTGAAGCTCAGAGCAGATATTCTGTCTTACTCACCTAATTCACTGATCATGGTAAATTCTTAAGAGGTGAGCTACCTCCCTTAATACGGAAGGTTGATTTATTTTATTATTCCTATTATTATTATTATTACTATTATTATTATTAGCTGTGTATTCTCAAAGGCCTTTTTCCTGAACTGAGATTCAGAGACATAAGTGCTCTCTGGAAGTCAACCCCTCTCACGACCTGACCATCATTTGAGAGAGTTTAAGGAGACAGGACTGCCGTCTCAGTGCAGAAAGAGGGGCAGGACGCCCTCCAGTTGGATTTCCTCACCTTTGTAGTAGAGCCCTTGCACTTTAACTTAACCCATCATCTCCTGGGACATTTTTAAGGACCTTGAGAAACAGGCAGCCTGAAAGTAGTGGGAGAACAGCCTTGGAACTCCTAGTTCTCATCCTGATACTGTGATTTATTGGCTATGTTGTCATGAGTAAGTCATGTTAGTACTTCAAAATTCAGTCTTTTCCAGTTCTGAGAAGGGTGTGCTAATATCTGCCCTTCGTATTTCACAGATCTGTTTCCACGATGCAATAACAAGTTAGAGCACTGAAAACTTCAGAACTCTCTAGAAATCCTAGGAGAGAGTAAAGACAGGACCACACAATGCCCTAGATGAAAATAATGGAGTAATTCAAGTATCAGTCTTGGCCAAGCTCTCCTAGCTACAAGAGCCTTTCTTCTGGCTTCCTGTTGGCTGGTCCAGAGTATAACTTCTACAACTCTGAGGCCATCTAGCCATGCTGCACAAAGCCATTCCCAATTCCCCTTACTTCCTCAACTTCCAAATCCAGGCCATCACAAAACCCATGAGTCCTCTTCCCACCCCCTCTAACCTCACTCGTCTCTCCTGCCTTAGTTCAAGTCTCCATTTCTCTCTCCTGACCCTTTTGGTGCATGAATTTCCACCCTGCCTCACAGCTGGGCAGCCTCTAGTCCATTCTCCACACTGTGGTGGCCAGAGTTAACATTCCAGGAGTATAACTGACCATGCTCTGTTCCCTAAGTGTGCTCTACTGGACACCGCACAGCAGGAAGGAAGGACACACTCAAAAGGGTAACTGAAGACAAATTGGTGAATGGGAGAGTTACAGAAGAGTGAATAGAATTTGGAAGGGGTTGTAGCTTGGCAAAGAGGCTGCCTGTCAGAAGTTGTAGAGGAGCACAGCCATTCCCAAACCCTGGCCCAGCAGGAAGGAGCAGGGAAAATAAATCCTGGACTCTACCTTCTCACCCTTTGCTGTGGTGCTGGTGCCTCTCATTGGCCAAACACAACTGGAAACCAGAGGACAAGAGGGTCAAGTGACCAGGTATGTAGAAATCACCTTCCCTGGGCACAGAGAAGAACAGAGAAGGAGAGATTGGATCTCGGGAGCAAATGAAAACTATCCAGCACACATGCCATATGCTTTTGTACATGCATGACTTTGCTCAGGCATCCCTCTGCCTTTCATACCCTTTCCCCTATAGAACTATAAAACCTATTGTTCTTTCTATAGGTCCAGATCCTAATACTACTTGCCCCAAATTTTTGCTCAAATATTGCTTTCATTGTAAAACTTTTACTAAGTGCCCTAAATTAGAGTTAATGATTCCTTCCATCATGCCTCCTCAGCATTTCAGGCTTTGGAGACAATGTCTGAACTGAAATCCTATTCTCTGCGTTTATTAGCTATGTGCCCTTGGTCATGTTACTTAACAACTTGATGCCTCAGTTTCCTCCTCTGTGACATGAGGTAATAAATGACATTTTCTATAGGGTATTGTGATGACTACATGGTATATATTTAATCCCTGTCAAACATGTAGAACAATGTCTGCCACATAGGAAGCATCCCAGAGACAAAAGTTATCATCATCATCATCATTCCTCAATCTATCACAGCTATTTGGTGGCATGGTTAGCCCTGTATAGTTTGTTCTTCCAGTCCCTTAAGGGCAGCTACTTCTCTTACTTTGAATACCTGATGTTAAGCCCATTGCTTTAGAGATAGAGGTTTTTAGTAAATATCTGTGGGCCTGAATTGAACTGAAGATGAAGCAAGGCAGATTAGGTGGGTAAAGTAAACACTATTTTCTTCCAGTTCTATGAAAACTCCAATCTCAGCACTTTGAACCTGCCAACAATTGACCAGTGTTGGTTTACAGAAACTGTGCTTGTTAAAGCCAGGAGTTATCAAAGAGGTTTAATGGGCGTCTCTTAAAGTGTGTGCATTTAAACAAAGACACTGATTGAGAGCCTGAATGTTCTCAGTTATTGGTGTCTGGAGATTCAATGCAAATCCTTATTCTATCATCATTTTCCTTGCCACGTTATTACTTGATCCCTGATCTCCACAATGTCCAAGAATAATAGAAATTAGGTGGATAGGTCTGTTCTTAACACACATTCTTTGTTTGGTTATAGACAAACATCTAGCTTAAGGGGGAATATGAGGGTATGTCCAATCCAAACACATGCACTGTTCGACAAAAGTTGTTCAGGCAAGATATTAATCTGGTGGTTGTTAGGACTGATGTAAAGTTAAAGGAACCCACACTGAAACACTGGAGACGATGTGTGAAGCCTTTTGTGCCTGTTCTCTCCTCCGCCAACATTTGGACTAAGCCACCTCTACCTGATCCCAGTCCCAAATTTAATTGCCCTGAACGAAGACTAAGCTATGCCTCTGGCTATAAAGAGATGGGAACTAATATTTATTGAGCACATACTATGTGCAAGACCTTATGTCAAACATTTTATGTCATAAGCTAATAAAATTTTTTACAAACTCCTATGATATTGGTAATATAATGCATCTTTATGCATTGGGGATTAGTTATGAATAGCTCATTTGGAGAGTGTAGGGGGGGCGGGTATCAGCCACTGTGGTAGAGCTGAGGATGCAGTGGTGATCAATATAGACACTGCTGCTGGCCTCACAGAACCTATAACTCAGTGGTCCTGCTATAGTTTTGTTCCTATAAAAGTTCCCTGTATTTCAAAATTATGCTAACTAGAAACAATTATTTGACATAGAAAAGAAGGTTACAAATTAAAAAGTTTTAGATTTATAATAACAAAGTTAAATTTCCCGCAGAACTTAATAATAATATTATTTTATAGATACAAACTATTTTGTTATGGCAAGCTGAAAAATTATGGCTCAAGCTGAAAATTTTTAGTTCTTCTGATTGGATAAAACCAAACTTCCTCCTTTGGGAACTAATCATGAATGTGTAGGGCACTTCTGGGAAAAGAAAGTGGCTGAATATTTCTGAAATATAGAAGGTAGAAGGAAGGAAAGTTAAGACATGTCATAGTATAGAAAGACTCGGGCCAGTCACGCAGTGCCTCAAATGAGGAGTTTCTAATTCATGTCTTAGTCAAGCCAAGCAGGAGCCATAAAGAGGCACGACACCGTTAAAGCACTAAATGAAGATTAACGGTAAAAGAAAAAAAAACACTTATGGTAAAAAACAAAAACAAAGAAACAAACTAAAGGAATGAAAGTGGAAACAAAAAGGCAGAGAGTAATTTAGATGATCCAAAGGGAGCAGCAGGCACAGGTCTGCATGCTGCTGGGCATGCCACAGGGAGCCTGTAGAACAGGCGTTGTTAACAGGGGACACAGGAACAACCCGGGGAACTTGTTAATTACAAAGATTCTGGGGTCCGGATCCCAGAAAATCTGGTTCAGGAGCTCCCCGGTGGATGGATGAGTCTGAACTTTTAAAAGCAACCCAGATGATTCTGATAAAGTCGTCCTAAGACCAATTTTTGAGAACTATTAATGGAACAAATAAAGAATGCTAACGGCAAAACTTTGAGGAAAAAAATAGTTTTAGTGAGATGGAAAAGAAAGGGAGACAGCAAAGGAAACAAGGATGGCATGAAGTAAGAGAAAGGAAAGCAGCATAAAGTAGAATTTCAAGGATGGCCTTGGCAAACTCTGTAGAGTATCAATGAAACGAGGATGGAGAGGAAGCAGAATGACACTCAAAATCATCTGTTAAATTGAGTAAACCACTTGGAAGTGCCTTCAGTACTCGATTTTATTTCGTTCCTACATATTTCTAAACTTGAACTAATTGTCTTATTTGGAACTATAAGTTGTAGGATTCACAAGACCAAAAAAGGTGTTTTTTATTTCAAAAATTTTAAATGAAAACTTTCAAACACGCACCATTGTTGAAAAACCATTATGATGAATACCCATAAATCTCCCACCTAGATTCTACCATTAATATTTTATTTGCTTGCTTTATTAAAAATCTACATATCTATCTGTCTACCTGTCCATTATTCCATCTGACCTTCAATGCACTTCACAGTTAAAGACACAGCACATTTCTCTCCGAATACTTCAGGATGTATATCACTAACTAGAGTTCAGTATTTGTTAACTTTTTAATGTAAAATTTGCAAGCAATGAAATGTACAATTATTTAGTGTGCATTCACTGAGTATTGACAAGTGCGTACACCTAGCCAACCCAGACACCTGTCAAGATATGAAATGTTACCATCATCCCACTCTCCCAGTGACAAACAATACTCAATTTGCATCACGTATTAGTTTCTTCTGTTTTAGAATTTCATATAAATGGAATGATATAGTGTGTTCTCTGTTATGTAAGGCTTCATTCACTCAGCAAAGTGTCAATTTTAGGTATTGTTAGATTTGATTTGCTAATAATTTGCTACTGATGCTTGCACCATTTTCATGAGATATTGCTCTTGTGAAGTCTGTCCAGTTACAGCTTCAGATTATGCTGATCTCACAAAATAAGTTGGGATACCTTTCTTCTTCCTCTATTTTTTGAAAGAATTTATGAAAGATTTGTATTATATCAGTCTTAAATTTTTCATATAATTCGCAGTTAGAGCCTGGAGTTTACTTTGTAGAAAGGTTTTGGATACAAGTTCAATTTGTTTAATAGATACAGAGCTCTTTGGATTTTTGTTTCATTTTGAGTCAGTTTTGGTAAGTTTTATTTTTCAAGAAATATTTCCATTTCATCTAAGCTGTGCAATTTCCTGGTATAATGTTATTCATAAACAGCTTATCCTTTAAATGTCATTCCTAATACTGGCAATTTATATTATGTCTCTTATTTACCTGATTGGTATAACTAGCACCAATTGTATAGATGATTTCAAAGAACCAATTTTTAGTTTCTATTGTTTTTCTCAGTTTTTTTTTCTGCTTTTTTCTCCTCAAATCCCCTCAGTACATAGTTGTATATTTTAGTTGTGGGTCCTAGTTGTGGCATGTGGGATGCTGCCTCAACATGGCCTGATGAGTGGTGCCATGTCCACACCCAGGATCCAAAGCGGTGAAACCCTGGGCCGCTGAAGCGGAGCACGTGAACTTAAATCACTCGGCCACGGGGCCAGCCCCTGTTTCTTTGTTTTCTATTTCACTTATTGCTCTTGTATTTATTTTTTCCTTCCTGCTACTTATCTTGGATTTAATATACTCTTTTTGTAGCTCCTTAAGTTGGAAGCTTAAGTTATTTCTTTTAGATTGTTCTTCTTTTCTACTATAAGCGTTTACAGCTATAAATTTCCCTCAAAGTATCGCTTTAGTTGCAAAGTCACAAAGTTTGAAATGCTGTGTTTTATTATTATTTGGTTCAACTTTTTTCTAACTTCCCTTGTGATTTCTTCTTTGATTCATTGACTCATGACTTTTTTAAAAAATTTCCAGATATATCTAAATATTTTGCGTGTTTTTAAATTTTCGAATACAATTCCCTAGATATCTTATCATTATTGATTTCTAGTTTAGTTGCATTGTATTCATAGAACACACTGCTTATGGTTTCAATCCTTTTAAATTTATTGAGATTTATTATGTAGCTCAGAATATAGCCCATCTTGGTGAATGTACCAAGGACACTGGAAAATAATGTGATATGTATTCTGTAGATGTAGAGTAGAGTGTTCTACAAATATCAATTACTTTAAGTGAGTTGATAATTTTATTCTTATTTTCCATGTTTCTACTGTTTTGTTTAATTATTATATAATTGCTAAGAGATTATATCAGGAGACTATATCAACTGCTAAGGTCTCCAAATATTGTTGTAGAGTAGTTCATTTTTCTCTTTAATTTTGTTTCCTGTATTTTAAAACTCTTTCATTTGTTGCATAAACACTTATAATTGTTATGCTTCTTCCTGGTGAATTGACTCTTTTGTCATTGTGACGTGACCAACTTTATGTCTGGTAATACTCTTTGTTTTGAAGTTTACTTTATCTGATGTTAATATGGTCGTTCCAGCATTCTTATGCTTACCGTTTGTGCAATATTCACTTACTTTCATCCTACCTGTATCTTTATATTTAAACTGCATCACTTGCATACAATACATACAGTGTGATATTGCCCGACTTCTAACTGAAGTGTGAGTCTAATAATATTTAAAATAATAATGATCGGGGCAGATTTGGCTCTATCATCACATTAATTATCTTCTTTTTGCTCAACTGCTGCTTTTCTTGTGTTCCTTCTTTGCTGCCTTCTTTTGGATTATTTAAATATTTTAAAATTCTATTTTAACTTATTTATGCCTTTTTATGTTTGCTTCTTTACCTTATTTTTAGTGATTGCTCTGGTGATTACAATATACATTCTTAACTTTATCAGTTTACTTTAACATAATTTGTACCACTTTAAATATAATGCAGAAAACTTGCAATCATGTAGTACATTTAGTACTCTTCCCATTTGTCATGCTTTAGTTGTCATATGTATTTATTTTATGTATTTATGTATCTATTTATATTTCAAACTTCACAAGACAATGTTATAGTTTTGCCATTGAGTTGTATGCATTTTAAGGGAAATAAGAGAAAAACAGTATTTTACATTTATCTGCTTATATATCATTTATGCTGCTCTTTATCCTTTCCATCTGATATCATCTGAGCATCCACCTGATATAACTTCCCTTCAAGCTGAAGAATTTCCTGTAGATTTTCTTGTAGTGTGAGTTGACCAGTATCTAAATATGTCCTTATTTTATCTTCATTCTTGAAGAATATTTTTTTTGGATATAGAATTCTAGGTGAGGAGTTTGTTGTTAATGATGATATATATATTTTTTCCTTTCTGCACATTAAAGATGTTGTTCCACTGCTTTCTGAAATAAAAGGTCATTCAAGTTGTTGTTTGTTGTTTCCCTATATGTAATTTATTATTTTTTATGGCTGCTTTCAGATTTTCTCTTTGATTTATGGGAATATAACTATGATGTGCCTAGGCATGGTTATGTTGTACTTACCCTGCTTGGTTTTTGCTGAGCCTTTAGAATTTAAAAATCTGTCTTTCACCATATTTGGAAAATCTTCAGTTAATTTATTTTCAAATATCTTTTCTGCTGCATTCCTTCAATCTTTCCTTCTGGATTTCTAATACTTTATGTTAAACCTTTAGTTATTGTCTCAAAGGGCCCTAAGAATTTGTTATTATTTTTCAATATTTTTCATCTTCAAGTTAGACAGCTTCCATTGATTAACATTGCGTTTACTGAGCCTTTCCTCTGTCATATGCATTTGTAAGTTAAGCCTGTCCAGTGAATTTTTATTTCAGGTATTACCTTTTTCAGTTCTATAATTCCTATTTGCTTATTTTTAATAATTTTTAGGTATTTGCATACTATAAAGTTCACCTTTTTAAGTATACAATTCAATGATTTGTAGTAAATTTACAGATTTATGAAACCATCACCACAATCTACTTTCAGAACATATCTCTCACCCCAAAGAGATGGTTCACTCCTGCCCATTTGCAGCCAATCTCCACTCCCAGCCTCCGCCCCAGGCAACTTCTCATCCGCATTTTTTCTCTCTTGCCTTTTCTGATCATTTCCTATAAATGGAAGATGTTGCCTATTTCATCCAAATTTTTCACTTAGCTTAAAGCTTTTGAGGTTCATTCATGTTGAAACATGTGTCTGTAGTTTGTACCTTTATATTGCTGAATAGTACATCATTGGTTGAATACGCCACAGTTTGTTTAGCCATTTACCAGTTGATATTCCGATTTATTCCACTTTTTGCCTATTATAAATAATGTTGTTATGCAACAATCACATGTGGTTGGCTCTTACTCAGCCATGCTGGACACAGACTCTATAGGTCAATAAAATTTTAAGTTTTTATAAGTCATTTATCCAAATCAGTTAAAACTTATGTCTTCAGAGAAGAGCAATGGGGGCATTTTCTGATGTAAAAGGCTTCTGCATTTGTTTGAATTTTGGTGTTGCAGGGATTAGAAGTTCTTGTGTTTAGGGCTGAAATCTAAGAAATACTCCAACGACACTGAGAAGAAATGCAGTCCCACGCAGTTTCCTAAGTAGATACCGATAGAGGAAGCTAATAAATCAACAGGCATTTTGGACACTAAGATTATAGGTAACTGAGAGGTGAAAATCCTTCCCCAAAGTTTGGCTAAGAGTTGAAAGAAGAAGAATAACTTATTTTCACTGTAAAATCAATTCAACTTTATTTAATATTCAAGTAAGAACTAGTTAAGAATTCCTAATTATACCTTTGAATTTATACTCAACCCACAGTATTTACACTAACGAAATATCAAATTTAAACAATTAATAGTGCTTGCTCAAATTTTATTTAAATTAAGCTCTTTTAACATGATTAATTTTTCTATCAAAACCTCTGGAAATATGTTAATTACTTCTAGCGCTAAGTGGGGCATGAAAACTTTCACCTTGAACTCAGAACGAGCATCCAACGAGAGGCCAGTACAATGACAGCCTTCCATGCTTGATTGTAGCAGCCAGCATGAATTGAATGAACCACAATTCACAAAACAACCAACAATAAGAGGGGCAGTAATATTACAGTAATAATAGGAGTATATATATATTTTTAAATCTAACCTTTTTATTAGTTCCCATGTGCTAACACATTACCTGAACTCTCATACACTCTTCACAGCAGCCTTGTGTCATGGATTCCACCATCCTTGGCTCACAAGGGCCTCATTAGACACAGAGCTTGCATAACGTGTCCAAATGACGTGGTAAATTGATTGTGAAGCCAGAACTCAAATCTACTCTATTATGTCACTCAAAAGTCATCATAACTCTGGGTATATTAGAAAGCCTGAGTTGGAAAGTCTTTGCATTACAGTATATAATTATCAATTATTATTTTTAGAACATATAAAGACCTGAAAGCATGAGAAAATGAGGATGTGGAATACAAGCATACCTCAGAGATAGTGCAGGTTTTGTTCCAGACCACTGCAACAAAGCAAGATCGTAATAACGCACGTCACATGAACTCTTTGGTTTCCCAGTAAAAGCTATGTTTACACTACACTATAGTCTATTAAGTCCGAAATAGCATTATGTCTAAAACAAACAATGTACATACCTTAGTTAAAAAATACTTTACTGCTAAAAAATGCTAACCATCATCTGAGCCTTCAGCAAATCATCATCTTTTTGCTGGTGGAGGGTCTTGTAAAAAACACAATATCTGCAAAGTGCAATAAAATGAGGTATGCCTGTAGCTAAAACATTTTAGTAAGGCTGAGTCCTTGAGATCTGTAGGAAGGACAGAAAGCACAGGAGCCTCACCCAACCCCTGGCCACCCCAATCTTAGGACTTCAGCTGCTAAAGGATCCTTACATAGTATATACTCTTGGAGTTTAATAAACAAAATTTCACAAGCCTTATATTTAAAACCAGGTGCCACAAATGAACACCTCATATTCTACTTTAAAACTTAGGATAGTTTCTCAGGAACCTAATTATATAAATATTGAAATTTATGTCCATTTAAAATATTTGTTTCCCTCTCAAACATTTTTTTTTTCACTTTAGTTCTTGAGTATCTGAAATATGTAAGATTGCCTGATTTTATTAGGACTGAATACTAAATGCTGGTTAATGGTCCCAAGAGGGACGGTCATGAATATTTTCCTGAATTATTCATCTGTTTTATACTTCAGTTTCTTCTTGTCAATAATGATTTATTTAAAGTTTTGTAGATTTTAAAATCCTTTTAATTAATGTTTTCAGAAGAATGGTATGGATTTCACGTCCTCCTCTATTATAGCATTAAAATGTTCAAAAACGATCTATTAGCATGTCACACTCTTCCATTTGATTGCAGGCCCCCCTTAGGAATAAGCATAAATACAATGCCAGGTTCAGATTAAGGGTATCAATTTCATTCAAATGATCTGAACTCTGAAAGGTTTTCTTAACTTTTCCCCTAAGAATAAAACAGAGTTTTAAACCTTTCTAAGAGCAATTATAGAATTCAATAAGTGTGGTTTTGTTAATAGGTTAGTTGATTGGTGAAATGCAATATACCTGTACAATCGAACAATTATTTTAGGAGACAATGAGGCTTAGTCGAAAGCCTATGGATTTCAAAGTCAGATTAGTTGCCACTAATTAACTTGGACAAGTTACTGACATTCACTTGTTTGGTCATTTGTGGTTATTTTTTAATTTCTATCGTTTGCTGGGCCTATGCTATGTGCTCAGGGCAAAGTGGTAAGCAAGAAAGACCCTGTCTCTTCTCTCATTGGGCTTTTGAGGGAAGCAGACAAGGTCTGTTTCTGTTGGGGCAGACGTACAATCACATAAGTGTAGTATGTGGTCAAGTGGTGGAAGCAAAGGCGTTACCTGACTTGGACTGGGTGGTGGAGAAGGAAGACTTTCCAGAAGAAGACAAGGTTGAGACTTGAGAGCTGTAACTGGGGTTAAAGTTTAAACCAGTCGAATGGAGCAATCAGCGGGATCAACAGAGGCCACAAGAATAGAGGGAAGGAAGATTCCCCAGACTGACAAAGCAGAATTGCTGTCTTTTCTCACCTTACTAGCTACTGCTAAGACAGTGATGTTACAGCCAACTCTCTAGCAAAATACACAACTTTCCTCAGGAATATGTTACTGTAGGGAATTCACCACTGTATCGCAGGCGTTACAGGTGCCATCTTTGATTTGAATTTTGAACTCATCTTATCTTTGGAAAAGAGAAACAAAACCAAAAGTAAAATACAGGGCTATGGTGGGAAAATAGCGCTTTACACATAGTAAATCATTTGCTTTTCACCTTAAGCCAGTGAGGAAACTATGGCACAAAACACTAAACCACTTGCCTAAGGTCGCAAAGCTAGTAAATGGCTGTGCTGGATTCAGACTCACACAGTCTAGGTTCTGAACCACAACGAAAGTCTTAAAAGCCCAAAACGTTCTTTGCTTACAGATAAATGTAGGGACATGGCACAATCAGGGCAGCTCATTTGGACTTTGGGTCCTAAGTAAAACAGGCTCAGAGTTTATATAAAGAACTTAACGATAAATTACCAAGAGAGCTGGACAATCACGGTCATGCTTATTTACTCAACTTTGGGTTCTGCTGTCTCCTCATCTGTCCCGCCTTGAGAAGCTTTATTTGCTGGATGGAAGAGCTTCGCCGAAGGACCTGAGGGAGAAGGAGAAGGAGTCTTCCTCTCTGCAATAACACGGAGGCTCTTCTTGATGTTTTACAGTAAGAACCTATGAGATCAGGACAACAGAAATTATTTTCCTTATACACATGAGAAAACGGAAGCTCACAGAGTTTAATGCTTTTCCTAAGGTCAAATAGTAAACGTGGGTCAACTTCGGGTTTTGAACTAGTCTAGTCCTAGCCAAACAGGCTTTTTCTCCAAAGTCCTGCAAAATGATTAATATGAAAAATAGATCCATGAACAAAGAGTTTGTGAAACAGGGTGATGTTGTTTATTACACCCTTTTCTTGTAGAGTCACTATTAGTAAAGTAAAATTTCTGAGAAGTCCTATAATAAAGAAACCTGCTTAAATTGAAGCCAATATTTTAAAAACTTGCTTTTACTAAAAGTTTCTCTTCCCTTCTTTCTGAATGAGGGCAGAATAGGACTTACCTCATGAAGTTTTAGGAGGATGGATTGAGTTAGAAGAGAAAAAGTAAATTTCTGGCCAGAATCTCCCCTAACCAGCAGTGCAACGTAGGTACCCCAAGCCTGCTGCCTCTACCTCAGTTTCTCATATTTAAGATGACTAATAATATCTACTCACTGGATTGCTGTGAGTCGGGCAGAATCACCACAGCAGTTCCTGGTGCCCTGAAGTTGCTCAAGAAATATTGCATCTCTTCCCCTCTGCTACTTTACCTTATCTTCTCCCACATGCTTCTTTCACTCTTCTTTTCCTGTGGCCACCTTTCTTCCCTTCCATGCCTTATCTTCTTTTGCTACCCAAGACCTCCATCCTTCCACCTGTCAGTTAAGTACTATGTGATTCAAGAGAAGGGGATGCTATCTGAAAATGGGATTCTTCTAAAGTAATGTTGATACTTTCTCCACAACATCCTTGAAAAACCTAAAAAGAGATAAGACAGCAATATGCCTCTTTACCCTTGGATATTCTTTCATTTCTACCATTTGGAAAAGGGCGGAGACAGCACCTCCCAGCTGTCTGCATGTTCTGTGACAGTGAACATAGCAATCCTGTTATCTCTCTGGGATGGATCAGGATCCCTAGATGAACACTCTAAATTTACACTTGACTTGACCAAACTCTGATAAGAAGGCTTTTTGTGTCCATAAAATGGGGTAAAATGGCAAGGTGTGGAATTATGTAGCCTGGCAACTGAGGGTCTTGAAATAAACAGGTCTGAGCATGGGAAGTCAACTTATGAACAACATCTAAAGGAAGAGTCTTTGGGAGCTATTGATGACTTTACCAACTTATATTTGTTCTTGGGTGGGAAAACTTCTTTGGGATCGTAGTTGCATATATGCAAAATATGGATGGAAAAGTAGAATAACTTTGTGCAGGGGTAAAGGTCACATAAGAGGGTGACACCTATGGTAACAATCTAGTGATCAGAAACCAAATATGTTTCTATGTGCCAACCCACTTCCAAATTACCAGTGAGCAAATTACTAGAGAGATGGTCTTGGCAGCTCTAGTAACAGAGGCAGGACTTAGTATCTGGGCTAAGAATAAAGTGACACCAGCTGAGACAAAGACACAAGAAGCAAAGACTATGCCAACCAACCTCGATGTTGGACAGATTTTCATTTGAATATTAGTTTTATACCCCTGGCCAGTTACTAACCACTCTGAACATTAGTTCCGTCATCTGTGAGACTGTCATGGACACGTTTGCCTCTTAAAGTATCTTGTAAATCTGTATAAAAGTGATCAGTAGAATGCTAGTACAATAAATGTACTGAAAAAGATGTTAACTGGATTGAGTTGAAAGTATATGCTCTAGCACAGAAAGGCTCAGCCACACAACACCCTTGCCTAATGGCCACTGCTTAAATGTCTCCTGCAAGGGAATGCCTAGTATCTCATGCTGTGGCCCCCCGCAATGTTACAATGTTACATGTAGCTATAAGGAGATTGAAGTCAAAATATTCAGGCCATTTTAAGCAAGATATTTTAAATATGGACCCTAAATCACCATTTAGTTTTCTACTCTTTATCTTTAAACATGCTTTGAATAAAAATTCTATGTAAAATTTGGTAGAAAACAATCATCATTTGAATGAGTCAGCCCTTAGAATGGGGAGTTAATTTTACTGTTGCCCCTGTTGTTATTAATAACAATAAAAACCTGCATTGTGCTGGAAAATACACTAGATACAAAAAAATGAAATAATGATTTCAACTTAGTCCAGACAACAATCTTACAGAGTAAATAGTATTATGCCTATTTTGCAGAAAAAGAATTGGAACTCAGTATAAAGGCAACTAGCTCAAGATCATACAGCTAGGAAGAGCCAAGCTGGGATGTGACACCAGATATGTCTCTCTCACTCTTTCCTTTCTGGAACCCTTCCTCCTGAACTTTCTTCAGTCCTCCACTTCACATTAGCAGCATGCCGACCCCAGGTCTCATACATGAGCACATAAAAAGCTTGCCCTTCATGCCAGGATGTTCCAGGACAACCTCTTCATAAAGTCTGTTAATCCCCACCCTAGGAGGCACACTCTAGAGACTCAAAGTTTAGAAAGGGGCATCCAATCCTTCAAGGGCAGCCATAGTTAATGACAACCGCTAATTACTGCTTCTGTTTGTTTCTGGATGAAAGGAACAAGGTCAAAGATTTCAAAGAAATTAAGATGATTGGCCAGTGGGACAAACTCAGGACAAACTAAACCCAGTGGCCCAAGTAGAGACCATATGGAGCAATTCAAATATAGTGTATGTGGTGGATTTTTGCAAACACTGGCTATTGAGAGAAGAGGAACATAGTGATTCTTATTTATTCATTCATCCAAACAGCATTTGCTTACAGGGGGGTTTATGGGAAGAGAACTAACATTTATTTGTTCCTTCATTGCTTTCACAAATATTTGTTGAGCATTTACCATTGCCAGACAATGTCCTAGGACCTGGGATAAAGCAATTACCAAGATAAACAAGTTCTCCCTCTCATGGGGCTAACATTCTAGTGAAGGGAAGAAAATCAGTCAATCAATCAAGAAAAAATAAGGAAAATGATCAGGTAGTGATAACAGATATGTGAAGAATTCAAATAAGGTCACGTGAAGATGAGTATGTTGGGACTACTTTAGGTAAGATAATCATGGAAGGCTGGAAATGGAAATGGCTGGAAAGAGGCAGCCGTGTCAATAATGGAACAAGAGCCTCCCAGTCGGAGGGAACATCTAACACAAAATCCCTATGGCAGGAGGGAGCAAGCTGTGTGTTCAAGGGATTAAAAAAAAAGAAAGAAAGAAAACAAGCAATGTGACCTGTGCATCATGAGCAAAGGGGAGAATGCCACATGATGACATATAAAACGGAGTATGGGCTATGAAACAGAAACTTTACTTATTCATAAGCCATCGTAAGAAGTCTGTCATGTTCTAAGTGCTGAGTAAGTCCTGGGAGAAGATTGGGGCTGGTTGTGTGAATGTGTTGGTCCAAGGCATTGAGAGCCATGGGACTGAATGAGAGAACAGATGCGGAAAAAGGGGCCAAGGACAAAGGCCTGGAGTAGCAAAAACATTGCCCATCTCTTCTCCATCTGGTTAGTTCATGTGTATGTCTTCAGACAACTGAAGCATCCCCTCCTCTATCCAGGCATCATTGACTCATGTCTTTACTCCTTCATTCCTTACTCTTGCCTTTGATAGCATAGACTGATCACACTGTACCATAACTGGAGGTTTATATGTCTGTGTCCTCAACTAAACTGGGACAACCTTGAGTCAGGAAACTTGTGCCCAACATAGTACTTGACATAAAGTGGGGCACTTGGTAAATATTTGTGGGAGGAGGAAAGGAAAGAAGATCCATGCTTTGCATCATGATTGATATATTTGTTTCTTAAGTGATGCAAGTATTCGAGAAACTAACTTATCAAATGTTTCATCACATTATTCCATGAGGAGGCGGGGACTCCCACTTTTTCATTCTGTCCCATTTGGGTACCCAACGTTTACCTGCTTCCAGGGCAAGAAACTAGGAAGAGAGGAAGAGAAGCCTCCTTTGGAAAAGAGATGGGTTCAGCCTGGCAGCCTAGGTGAAAATTATATTGATAGCCACATCTTCTGTAGAACACTGGTCATCCTGCCCTGTGCTACGGCCTAAGACAAATAAAATATTTGCTCAGTTCACAAGGATGGTCATCACCATTTTTTTTTTTAACTTGAAGACATAAAGTAATTTTAGCTTCAGTTGCACTTCAATCATTTTGTAATAAAAAGGAAATTAGGTAAAATGCCCAGTGAACGTTAGTAATGATTATTTCTTTTGCTTGTATATTTCTCTGCCATTCTTAAAGCACTTTCATGTTCCTATTTCTAAGTAATATTTCAATAAATATCATGGGAATGAGAGTAAAGGAATCTGAGTTCTAATCTTCATGTGGCCACTAACAACAGCCATATAAGCCATACAAGACAAATGCTATTGTTTCCAATTTATTTATCAAAGGATAGAGGCTGAGGATGTCACACATGACTAAGGTATAAGCTTTCCAACTTTTGGGCTAGAGTCATTCCCAAAGCAAAGAGACTTATTTCACAAAAGCTGAGCAAAGTCATTGACAAAACTTCCATAGGTGAAAGTTGGGAGTCTGAAGAACCAGAGTCCAAATGTGTGTTACTGTTGCATGAACTAGAAATGTTGGGGCCCTTGGAACTTGACAGTATATGATGTATCTGTAGGGAAAAAATATCCCAAGGTTAAACAAAAGCCGTCATTCATGACAGCAGGAGAAAAATCCATTGAAATTAACACAATTGTGCAATTTCCAATAAGAAAAATTTGAGCTGTCTTCTACCACTTCTAAGTGCATAAATCTATATTGCCTCCATTAATGCATCATAGACTCAGAAGCAAAGACAGAAACCCAAGGAGTCCAGCAACCTTTTTACAGCGGAATCAATTAGGTATGTGCTGTGCTTTTAAAATGCACCACTTCATATTAAGGAGTTTAAGGGGTGAATAACAAGCTCATAAAATGTTAATAACTATAATAACTGTAGCTTTGGCAACACGTTTTACAGTGTGGAACTGTCATGGGACCAGAGATAGTAAAATGCCCTTGGGAGAGCACTGGGCATTGTGATGGCTTGAGTGGACTGAAGAAGAACACTTTGATCCCACCCTTCCACCTTAGTCACCCTGGACTTGGAATGTAGGCTCTGGCCCGGTGCTTTGGAATCAGCCTCATGTCCCCCATTATTTCTAAATAAACAGACGGTATTGCTCAGTCCAAGAGCGATGAGCCAGGAGTCAAAGTATCTGAGCTGTGGTGCTTTCTTGCCACCAGCTCACTGGGTGCCTTTCAGAATTTGGCTTCTCTGAGCCTCAGTATGCATGTCTTAAAAAAAATTCAAAGCACTGTTCATCCACTTATTTCAACTCTATGAGATAATGGCACTATTACTCCTATTTGGCAGATGTCTGAGTCCTATTGTTTAGCCAAGCTCGCATAACCTGGATCCAGAATCTCGTGCTCCCCTGCTCCATTGTGCTGGTAGTGAGGGAGCTCTAAGTCCCCCTTGAAGGCTCGTGCTCCATGAACCTGTCGGCCACTGAGTCACTACTCACGGCTAAATCAACTTCTTCAGTTGGAAAGGGTCCTGGGAATAGCTTTTGTGAAAATAACATCCACTTTACTCACTTCAATAATAAATGTAGAGTAATTTTTTAAACTTTATAAGTATCTTGTTTGAGTCCAATAGAGATTCAATTCCAGTGCTAATTCTCAAAATTCAAATTATGCTTCTAAAACAATATGTCTAACTGACCCAAAGCTACTTTTAGTGGTAATATAAAACATAAATTTCGTAATATGGTAAAATGAAAACTATATTTTATCTGTCCTAAAAGCATTACAAAGAGATTGCTTTATTAGAGTATTATCTTGCTTAGAACGCAAGAAGCAAAATCTAAGGCTGGGCAAACTGATAGTCACCCAGGGAAGCAAGCACCTTTTTTCAGGAAGTGCAGTTTCTCTTCAGCTCAAAACACTGCAATGCTATCAGGGGCTTCTCTGCTTGATGAAGTTCCATGTACTCTGGAACACTTAGCTCAAATAGGTCTGCTCTGTGGAGCCTTCTGGCTCTGAAGGTCACCTGATCTCTCCCTTCATCAGCACCCTCATAGCTAGGGCATGTCACGTGGTATTGTTGGCAAGCCTTCCAGTGGTGTCTGAAAAGCAGTCCAGAGCCAGCTTAGGGGCACTGGCATTGGAGTCTGATGGCCACACTGGAAACCAGCCCGATACTAGCCCCGTGACCTTTGCCAAGTGACTTGATTATTCTATGCTTCTCTTTCCTTTATTTGCCTTGCTATGTAGGAGAATCATACCTACTTTTCATGGTTGTTGTTAGGATTAAATTAATTAATCCATGTACTTAGAATAGTGTGTGGTACAGAGTAAGCACTTAGATATTAATCATAATTATGGAAAGAACTTGGGCATTGGAGTCCAACAGAGCTGGATCTAAACCCCAGCTCTATCTTTCTTAGCTGTGTGGCCCTGGATAAATCACCTTCTTGTTCCAAACCCTAATTTCCTCAATTGTAAATTGGAGCCTAGATTACTTATCTTGAGGGTTGTTGTAAAATCCATGTGTAGTGTAGATAAACTACCTACTGCATGAAAAGAGGAGACATGTAATGGTGGTGGTTGTGGCAGCATTGGTGGTGGGGGGTGGCGATGGCAGTGAGGGGTGGGAGTGGTGACAGTGACTGTTGCAGTGGTGGTGGCAGTGCTGGTCTTGTTGTCATTGGGAGTGGCAGGGGTGTTGGTGACGAGGATGACGTACTTATGCATCTGTCTGCCAGGTTAGACTCTAAACTCATCCTGGGTGATAAGAGATTCTTTCTCATCTTGGTGTCCTCCATGCTTATGATAAATAGGAACAGGTACAAGCCATATTAAGGCCCTCATGTCAGTTGATGAGAAGCTAGAGGGATCCAGGCCTAGGCTGAACTGGATAATCAGCAGGTCTAACTACCTCTGGATGCCCTGAAGGAGTGGCATTTTGTACTGTATAGTATCCAAAAGGGAGTTTTTGAAACTGGATTGAAGGCCCACCTTCACCAAAGGTCAGGGTGTTTAATCTGGTGGCATTGTCCAAGATAAAGTATACAGGTAGTGACAAGAGAATCCCACAGGAATCATTTCAAAGCAAGTTTCCAGGCAGTGGGAAGGAGTACAGGGAACACTTATCATATATAGTAACAGGTATAGGTGCTTTAAGGAGAGACTGCAGTATCTTCCCCCTGAGGGGCTATATCCTGTTAATGCCCAAAATAATACTTGTGAAATGCTTTGATAAAGTTCTGCACATAGAAAGCTCTCAAAGTATTGGCTGAAAGCATTAGTACTATTAACCATTAATACCACTATCATCATTATCAGGCTCAGAGAACTGGGCTGCATTTTGGAGCCAGACTCCAATTGTAATTTCGTCAAGGACCTGGGGATAAACTATAATGCAATGGTAAAGAGCTTGAAAGTAGAGGCAGCAGGAGCAGCAAGCAGAATATTGAGGCAGAAACTCCATGTCCTATAGACCAGACTGTCAAGACATAGCTGTCGGAAAGCTGAGAGGCTATGAGTGCTTACATGCCTAGCTCTTCCCTACCATCCTACGTTCATAGCACCACATGGAAACCTAACGAAATCCAGCCCTCCCTCCATTGGTGCTAGCCCTACTAACGTTTTCCCTGCCCTCTTCAGGCCTGGCTGTACCTTGAGGTCTAAAATTAAACAGGGGAAAGAGCAGACAGTGCCACAATTTTGCCACAAAAACAAAACAGAGCCCATGGCCCAATTCTGGCAAGCCCAGAGATGTGCCAGCAGCTACACTAAATGGGAAAACCCAAAACTATACTTTTAAATCAAAGCATTTTCCTTTTCTACAAGGAAGGCAAAACTCCTGGCTACTCCCAAAATATTACTTTTTGTCAAATGTAACAGTCTGAAAAATGATGGTAACAGATTATGAGCATGCACGCCCCAGTATTTACTCCAAATACATGAGCAGAAATGTGATGTGGACCATGAATCTTTTGTGTAAAATGCTCTCGAGATATCAGCTAGAAAAGTGGGTGTGTTTTTACATATCTATACAAAATATTTGAACAGAAGGTAGCACCAGTGTTTAAAAATCTTAATATTAGCCAAAGTGGACTTTTCTTAAAATATAAAATGAACTTCCCAATGAAAAATACAGAATTTTACATTATGCATCTTTTCAGAAATTGGCTTTTAGGAGAATTATGATTTCAGCTTTAATTGTTCTCCCCAGTCAACCCAACCCTCCTTCCATAAAATGTCACCTGGCCTTAAATGTACATCCTTCCAATTTGCGACTGATAGCTTTAGAGTCTAGACAGGAGTCAACAAACTATATGCTGTTTTTGTAAATAAAGTTTTATTGGAACACAGTCATGCTCATTTGCTTACATGTTATCTGTGGCTGCTTTTGTGCTACAGTGTCAAAGTTGAGTAGTTGAGATGGTGACTATCTGGTCCGCAAAGCCCAAAATTTCTAATCGCTGACCCTTTACAGAAAAAGTTTGCCAATTGGTAATGGGGGTCGAGACCAATAGTTCTCAACGTTGACTGCGTGTTAGAGTCATGTGGAGAGCTTTTAAAGGTCGCAGTACACAGGCTTACCTAAATCAATTACATCAGTATTCCTGGGGGTGGGACCCCCGTATTTTTAAGTCCCTTGAGTCATTTCAATGTGCAACTAAGGTTGAGAACCACTGCCCTAGAAAGTGTCTTCTATTGTCAGAGCCTGGAGTCCTGGTTCAGTAGAAAGATAATCCGAGTTTAGTTTCCTATCTATCAGATGGGTTTCAGAATACCTGCCTCCTAAGGTTGTTGTAGGTGCTCAACCCCTATCATCTTTCATTTCTTAAAAAAAGACAAATAGCTACTTCCCCTCTAATAAGTCTTTCTCACAGTTCCTTAAATGCTCACTACAATGGGGAATAAAGCCCCCAGTAAGAATTGATAGGCTTTGAAACCATCCTTTAACACCTGCTATTGGATCTTTCTCTTAAATGAAGGCTGTCTTAACGCTCTGCTCAGAGTCCTCTGTAGGCAGTCTCCATAATAACGCCGACTGTGTTGAAGGAGGGGACACAGATGGGGACTGGAGGAGTGCCTCCAGCTGGCAGAAGGCAATGAATATTCAAAAAGACCATTGCATATGTAAATCAGAGGATTCTTATATAATAATAAATGTGATGCTACCTTACAAAGAATTCCTTATAAACTATATTTCTATCTTTATATTTTGGACTAGCTAAATCAGTGGGTCACTAGAATGAGATATGGATGAACACAATATCCAGAATCATAACTATGGTGGGAGTGCATGACAGAGAAAATACACCATCCTACAAACACACACACACACACACACACACACCCACACCCACACACACACACACACCCACACACACACACCCCCCCCCAAGGGGATGAGAAGAACTGAGTTCTAGTCCCATTTCTGCCATTTCCCATCTTTTACGACCCCAAGCTCATCAGCTCATGTCTCTGAACTTCAGGTCCTCATATGTTTTTGTTTCTGTTTTTAAGTGAAATTATATAAAGTTGGGTCACACAATTTCAGAGAGCCCAATTTGATGAGTCTGTGGCCTTAATTTACCTCTGTAACCTATCCTGTCATCATTCCCTGGGGAAATGGTCTCTGACCCCCACCCACACACCAATACACATAAACACCGGGCCTTTTGGCTTATACACACTTGAATAAACATTCCAGTCAATCCTTCATTTCACAAGTATTTGAGCCTCTGCTAAGAGATGAGCATTGTTCTAGGTCCTGGGACCCCAGGATAAAAAGGAAAGATAAGATTCCTGCCCTCATGGAGCTTACAATCTTGTGATTGATCTGAGATGCAAATCACCAATAATAGTTCATATCTTTCACATTTGATTTTTTTTCTGTATAGTAACTCCCTTACATTACTATGTAAATTTTATTCATGAGGAAATGAAGTCTTAAAGAAGTTTTAGAGCTTGTTGGAGATCCCAGAGTCAGGGTTCCATCCTTTGTCCTTTGAATTACACATCACATATACTAGTCACTAGGTCAATCAATTCTCCCTTATATTATATATATTATATCATATATTATATTCCTGCTTCCATACTGGTAACCTTTAACAGATTAAAGCGTTCTATTACTTGCACATGGTGGCACATTTTCCAATATGGTAAAGACTTGTTTCTCTAGGTTGCTCTAATAACTTGGCAGAAAACCCAGTGCTAGGGAAAAGGAATGGGAACAGATATGAATTGTTGGGAAATGGGGACTGGAGCAAAAACAAAAATCTAACCAGCTGAAGTTGAAGTTCCATCTCTGGCCTTTTCTCAACCTCTCATGTTCTGTGTTTCAACCATAGCGCATTACTATCTGGCAGATTATATTTTCCAAATACCTGCTCTTCCAGAACCTTGCCAATATTCCAGGAAGAGGTAGAGTCTACGGTTCTTCCCCTTATACCTGGATGGGCCTTGGTGACTTTCTTATCTAAGAGATTACGGCTGTGTGATTTCTGAGATTGAGTCTCTCTTGGGATGCTTACCCTTGGCACCTGGCCTCTATCCGTGAGGCTACTCAGACTCTTCTTTGGCCCCTCTCCCTCCCTGAGCCAGCTAATTCCCATTCCTCCTTAGATATCACTTCATCTGGGAAGCCTTATCAGATTTTCCAAATTGGGGTTCAGCCCTCCTCTCTCTTGGCATACTTACTGTGGAATGCATCATACTGTATTTGATTGCCTGTTGCTTTTACTACACTGAGAAGACCTTGAAAGTCGGAGCTGTATCTTGATTGTATCTTCCGCAGCCAGCACAGTATCTGGCACCGGGTGAGCATAAATACCTGTCAGAAAATAAGTCTTGTGAGTACGGGAAGAATAGTCACAGCTCAGCAGCAGGCCATGTGAAGAAGAATTGTGGATTTTAGTTCCTGCTAAGCTTAGCATTTAGCCAGAAGTGGAACAATGTCACCAAAGACTCTAAGACAATTTTAGGCTGCATTAAGAGAAGTTGAGTACAAATAATAAGGGAGGTGATAATCCTGTTCTATGAGCTTTTGTTCTGACTACATCCAGAATACTGTTCATTTTCTCATACCAGCTTTGAATATGTTCTTTTTATCGTCCATTCATAAGAGACAAAATTGTGTCTTGAACAATGGTTTAAAGAAAGAAGACATACTTTGCGTGAGGAAGATAAAACTCAAGACCTTACTGCATCTTCAAATCGCTGGGTACTTGTCCTGGGAGGAAGCGGCAAGATGTACTATTTGATTAGTATGTAATGCCTAAGTCAGGTGACACTCCTGGGGGAACCCTCTAGCAAGAGAGACATATTTACCTCAGTGAGGAATGTGTGATTTGAAAGAACAATTTCACTTATTCAGTGAAACAGAGGAAAAGTTTCAGATTTAAAAACTGCTATTGTATGTGTTGGGAATAGTAGGGTTGTGTTTATTTTTCATATTAATTAAGAGTTATTTTGAGAATGAATGACATCGCAGAGGCAGGAGATCTGCCCTATGGTCCGGGGCTGTGTTTGATTTCTGCGCTGGAGGAACGGCAGGAAGAAAGTGCCAGGGTCCTTGGGAACTTTCAAGGACTGGATTTTACCAGTTCCTGAACATCAGCCCTTGGCAGGTTCTACCTGGCTGCTGAGTGAGAGTGCTTCGTGCGTTAAATCATCATCTATAATCCCTCATTACTCTCCAAGTAAAATGGCTGCTTATTCAAAAGCTATTAGGCTCTCTATGTAGAGAGATTACCATTAAACCTGCATGTTCCGTAATTTGGCGTTGATACAAATCCCGTTACTAGAGATACTTCAAGACCTTTCAAACTAAAAGAATGAAGAGGTGAGGGAATGTTTATTGGGTGCCTGCCCTGGGTCAGGCGCTGTAATTGGCACTTTTAGTCCTCACAACACAGCCTCTTGAGATTTTAGCCGTGACTATTTCCACTTTTCAGTTGAGGAAATGAGGCTCAGAGAGGTGAAGTCACACCTCTGGGACAACACAGCTGGTAGAGCGTAGAGCTGCGATTTGAGTCTGGGTCTACCCGATTCGCTAGTCTGGATCTTCCCACCGCACTGTGCTGTCCCTTTCTTTCAGATGGTGCTTATTACGCACACACTCCTCTGTGGTTATGGAGTACAGACTGCAGGCTGAGGGAGCGACAGAGAGGAGAAAGGGCATGAGCACAAATAACGTGATCCAAGAGAGGAGTGTAAAGAATGACAGGGAACCATAAGGTAATCCAAGGAAAGGAAAGTTTGTTTCCACCCTGGGAAGATTTCCTAAAGGAAAATCGGGAAGTTAGCAATCTTGTGAACAAAAATGTGGCTGATGAGAAACCTCAGCAACAGAAAACTTACAGCCTCTGATTTTTGCTTCCTCTTCCACAGTGTACCTTATTTTCATCATTTTATCTCCTCGCCTGGTCTGCTAGGGAACCAGGACTGGAATGGAAACCTAAATGGGGAATTCAGACTGGCTTTCCTTGTCTCCTGCCTTAGATATAGACTTGAGGTCAGATCTTTTCAGATTTTTAAAACATGTATTATGCAGTATTAAAGATATAACAAGTTACATAATGAATAATAAAACAAACACCTCTCCCTTTAAGAAAGAAAACATTACAGTGTGGTTGAAGCCTGCTCTTTGCTTCCCCGATGGCATTTCCTACCCTCCGCTTGAGAGGAAAGCATTATCCTGTATTTGGTGTGGCCAATACCTTTCATATTTGAATATGATGACTGCATATGAGCGTGTATGTAGATACTTTGTGTATTTGTTGTTCTAGTTAGTAAGAAATGGTATCATTGTGTTAATTCTTTGTTGTTGGTATATAGGAAGGAAGTTGGTTTTTACACATCGATCTTATATCCAGAAACGTTACTAATTCTCTTATTCTAATAATTTGTCTATAGATGCTCTTTTTCCCTAAAAATTGTGTGTGTATATATATATATATACATAGTTTCATTACATAGTATGCTATTGCAGCTTGTTTTTCCATCAACATTTGTAAGAATCATTGACATTGATGATTTCAACTGTAGTCCTTTGTTATGTCATTTTATTACTATGTAGTATTTCATTGAATGAATATACTGTAATTGATTTATTCATTCTTTTAATGGTCATTTGAGTTGTTTATGGTTCTTTGTAGCTTGTTTTGTTTTAAGTTCTGTTTTTCGTTTCTTTGTTTGTTTTAAGTGTTGAACACTATTATATATGACTCAGAGTAAACCGGTGACAGTTTCTCAGCCTAGGGCGTACACTTCAGAGTTCATTGCTATGTATGAGTTGTTACCGTATTTTCAACAACACGTGGTATTGTCTGACTTTTTAGTTTTGATTCATCTTTTAGATGTAATATTATATCTCAAAGTAGTTTTAAATTGCCTCTTTTGGTTTACCATTGAGGTTTAAGATCTTTTGAATCTTCTTTCACATTTCTCCTGAGAACTGACTGTTCATAATTTTTGCTATATTTTATTCAGTTGCTTGACTACTTGATATTTTTAATCTTTTTTACATTTTAGATAATTGTCTTATGACTTTCAATGTTCTCTTTCAATAAAGGTTTATTTTTATTAAATGTAGTTAAATTTTACCAAATCTTGCTTTCTGATTTATGCAGTTTGTTCCTGGTTTAAGAAATCTTTCAAACTCTGAGGTCAAAAAAATAGTCTCCTACATTTTCTCCACAGGGTATAAAGTTTAGTTCGTCTGGATTTTTAATCTATCTGCCATTGCCTTTTATACTGCAGATGAAATAGCAATCCAATTTCATTGTTTTGCAAGTGCATGGCCCCTTAGCCCAGCAACATTCACTGACTTGTCCATCTTTTACTCATATAAAGCAGTATGCCACCTCTGACAATATAAAGTTTTCAAGTTTACGTGACTCTGGGGACTAGTTTATTTCATTAGTCAATTTGCTTTTTCTACACCAGTTCCACACTCTTTTACTTGTTATAGTTTTATTATAGGTCTTGCTCTAATGGGGCAAGTCTGCTTACTTTATTTTGCTTTTTCAGAGTTGCCATGGCTATTCTTGGCCTTATCAGCTATATAAATTTTGGGATTTTCTTAGTTCCACAGAAAAAACTTTTGAGATTTTTATAGAACTTGTATTGAATTTGTAGATCAAGCTGGAGGAGAATCTCCACATAAAGATGCCTTATAACCATTAATACAGCGTATTTCTCCATTCATTTACGCCATCTTTTACCATTCCAAATAAAATTTTAGAATATCTTCATAAAGCTTGTGAAGACCTATTGTTAGATTTAAGTATAGGTACTTAATATATATTTTTGTCATGGTAGGTAGAAAAGAGTTGTAAAACAGATACTAATTGTATCTTATTTTATTATAACTATTTGTTGCTGGTGTACAGGAATGCAGTTGTTTTTTATATGTTGATCTTATATTCAGAATCGTTACTGTTATTCTAATTATTTGTCAGTAGATGCTGTTTCATTTTCCCTAAAAGTTTATCATCTGGAAATAACGGCACTTTTGTTTATAATTGTTTATAATTTGTTTATAATAATGGCACTTATTTTATACTTCTGTAATTTGTAAAAATTATTCTTTATTGCTTTAGCTAGGATGGCTAATGCTTTGGTAAGCAGAAATTGTGATTGCTGGCATCTTTATCTCATTTCTGATTTTAAAGAGAATACTTCCAATATTTGATCATTAATTATGATGTTTGTAGGTTTCTAGCTGATATCCTTTATCAGGCTAAAAAACTTTCACATTATTCCTATTTCCTAAATTAAATCATGAATGGTTGATATATTGAATTTTCTGTCAATATTTTAATGAAGTGAGCAACATTAATGTGTTTTTCTCATATGAAAAAGGCCTCACTTTACTGAGATAAACACAACTTGCTCATGATGTCACATCTGTTTATTAAGCATTGCTGTACTCATTATATTAATAACTTATCTATGAATTTTTTTTTCATTTTGTTTGCATTTGTTAAAGGACTGCGATCTCTAATTTCCTTTTCTATGTTGAATTATTTATGGAGATATGAGCCCCATAAAATGAATTGGAGAATGTTCCCTTTTACTATTCTCTGAAATATTTCATTTAATATTGGAATTGTTTGTAAATGTTTAGTGAACTCACCTGTAAAAATTTCCTAGGCCTGGTGTTTTTTGGTGAGTGGATACTAAACGATGGATCAGATGTATTTAATGATAACAGGCCTATTTGGTTTTCGTACTTTGTCTTGAAAAACCTTCCCAGTTCCTTGGCCTTGAACTCTTCACAATATTCTGTCTTACCATCTCTGCTCTACTTTTCATTAAGTCCCGTTTTTAATGCCATGTATTGTCTATGCTTTCATTCTTTTTCCGTAATAAATTTTCGTAGAAGTTTGTCTATTTTATTAATCTAGCCACATTTTGACTTTGCTGATCCTTGATTTTGCTTTCTATTTAATTAATTTTAGTCTTTATCATCATTTATTTTTTATTTTTTGTTGTTTTAATATTTTCTAATTTTAAATGTCATCTTTAACTCATTACTTTCCAGCTTTTCTTCTCTACTAATTTACGAGCCCATGGCTATGAATTTTTTTCAAAATGATTCTTTAATTGCATCTTAAAAGTTTTGATACATGAGACTTTCAGCAGCATTCAATTCTAAGAATTTTTAAATTGCTATTATTTCTTTTTGATTCAACTTTCTAAATTTTGAATGGTTTTGGTTATATTTTTATGAATTTATAATTTAATTTTATTCTATTCAGATTATGTGGGCTATATGATAACCTTTTTTTGAAAACAATTAAGATTGCATTATGGCCTAATGTAAGATCATTTTTTTGAAATAATCCATGTGTCATTGAGAATAATGTATATTTTGTAACTGTTGGAAAAATGATCATTAGATCAATTTTTTAAATTACATTCTTCAAATCTTATATAATATTAATTTTGGTATAAATTGTACATCAATTAATGAGAGATATTTTGTAAACTTTTACACCATGTTTTTAGATTTATCAATTTCTTAGTGTATTTCAGATATTAATTTTATGCATGCTTCATATAATATGAGGCTACAATGTTTGCCATTTAAAATTATTACCTTCCTATTGATTTAAACATTTTCTTGTTAAATAGTGATCTTTATCCTTAACAACACTTTTTGGCCTAAAGTCTATTTTGTCTTGATTGTAATTAATATCACTATGCCATCTTTCTTTTGGTTAGTATTTACATGATAAATCTTTTTCACACTTTTACTTTGAACTTTCCTTTATCTTGATATTTCGTTTTACTTTTTTGTTGAGAACAGTGTTGTTTGTTTATTTGTTTATTTTTGAGATATAATTGACATACAGCATTGTGTAAGTTGAAGGTGTCGAATGTATCAGTTTGATACATTGCAGTATTCTTACATCCATGGCATTCGCTAACACCCATATCCTGTCACGTAATTATTTCATTTTTATGATGAAAACAATTAGGATCTAGTCTCTTGGTAAACTGGAGTTTATAAAATACTATTGTTGACTATAGTCACTATGTTGGACATTAGATCTACAGAAGTAATTTATCTGCTAGCTACAAGTTTGTACCCTTAAACATCTCCCAATTCCCACACTCCCCCAGTCCCTGGAAACCACCACTCTACGTTGTGTTTCTACAAGTTCAACTTTTCTAGATTCCATATATAAGTGACATCATATAATATTTGTCCCATATATCAGTTAGACTTCCTTTGCTCTTTTTTATTCTTTTTTCTTTGTTCTCCTCTGACTGGATTATTTCAAAGTTCCTATCCCCTAGCTCACTGATTCTATCCTCTGTTTGATTTATTCTGCTTTGGATGCACTCTATTGCATTTTTGTTTTGCTTTCATTCACCAAATTCATCAGCTCCAAAATTTCTGTTTGGTTCTTTTTTTGTCTTTTATCTCTTTGTTAAACTTCTTATTTTGCTCATGAATTATTTACCTGATTTTATTGAATTGTCTTTCTGCATTTTCTTGTAGCTTGTTGAGTTTCCTCAAAACAGCTATTTTGAATGTTTTATCAGCTAAATCACAAAATTCTGTGCTTCTGAGCTCAGTTATTGGACATCTATTGTTATCTTTTGGTGATGACATGTCTTCTTGATTTTTCGTGTTCCTTCCTTGTAATTTTGTGTTACCACTTTTGCATTTGAAGTATCAGACACCTCCATAAATCTTTGTTCTTTGCCTTCATATGGGATATTCTGCTGTTATAATCTGGGGTTTCCTTTGCCTTTGTATGGATACACTTATTCCACTCTTCTTTATCCTTCTTGGGGAAGAATGCTTAAGCTTTCACATCTCTCTGGTTCTTACAACTCACCAGGCTGGCTACTGGAAAGCTCTCTTGTTTTCCAGAGGTGGCACTACAGCTCAAGTTTGTGGTTTCTCCTTTGCCTACAAATTCTGGCCTGTTTTCTGAGGGGACTCTGTTTACTAGAGCTTGCTCTCACTGCACGCTTGGGAATGCATACAAGGAGCCAGCCGTAGGGTGGGGGGAGGTGTGGGTTTAACCCTCTGGGCACTGAGGGTGTCTGTGAGCCTGGTGGGGGATCCTTGAATGAGGTTTCCCAAGTGTCTCATGAGCAGGCTTCCTGCTAGAGTCCTAAAAGAAGTCAGCAGAGACTGCATCCCTATAACGCCCTTTGATATTTGTGTCTGCCTCTCTCCAGATCTTCTCCTTTCCCTAGTCATGCCTAATTAGTTGTTAAAAAGGGGAACAAAAAGGAGGGATGTCTTATACCGCTATGATGCCGACATCACTCCTCTTTCCTGATACTTTACATATGCCTCTGATAAATAGTGTCATGTGCTTGGGTTTCACTTTTGTGAATTTATGCTGACAATTTAAGTTAACTAGTGACTTTAAATATTATCATTTAATGTGATTACTGATATATTTTGATTTATTCATATCACTTATTTTGTTTTTATATCTATGCCTTTTTTTGATTTATTATTTTCTCCCTTAGTATCTTCTTTTATATTTCCTTCTACTGTTATGGCAGTTTTACACCCTATTTCTACCCTTTAAATGGTTTTCCTTACATTTTCTTGGAGGAAATTTCTTTCTTTCTTTTTTTTTTTTTTGAGGAAGATTAGCCCTGAGCTAACTACTGCCAGTCCTCCTCTTTTTGCTGAGAAAGCCTGGCCCTGAGCTAACATCCTTGCCCATCTTCCTCTACTTTATATGTGGGACGCCTACCACAGCATGACGTGCCAAGTAGTGCCATGTCCGCACCCGGGATCCGAACCAGCGAACTCCGGGTCGCTGAGAAGCGGAACGTGTGAACTTAACTGCTGTGCCACCGGGCCGGCCCCTTTCTTTACCTTCCTCTAAAACAAACTTTAGTTTACATTTACCTGGACATTGACTTTTGGATGTGCCAGAAAGCCTTCCTACCTCCATATTATTATTGTTTTATATTCTAGTTTTATCTTTTTTTAATCATCAAAGTTATACATTCTAATATCTTACACAATTAATATTTATTTATTTTTCACACAGGTATAATAATCGACTTGCTTACCTTTATGTCTTGTATCTCAAATATTTCCTCCAGGATTGAGCTCCTTCCACTTAGAGTACAATCTTACAATCTTTAAGTTTCTCTAGTGAAAGTGTATTGGTAGTCATGCCAGTCATTGTTTATTTTTTTAAAAATCATTATTTAATTCTGTTTTTTAAAAGATATCTCTGTTGATTACACAATTCTAGGTTGACAGCTGTTTTCTCTCAATTCTGAGATATGCCCCGTCTTCTGGCTTCTGTTGTTGATTTGAGGTCAGCTACTAGGTTAATTGCTCCCGTGCTGTTTTGTCGTCTCCTTCTCCGGCTACTCTTAAGATCTTCTCTTAGTCTTTAATGTTCTACATTTTCTCCATAATGTATCTGGATATATATTTTTTTCATTGACTAGGCATTTTTACGTTTTCTGACTCTGAGGATATCTTTTTAACATTCTAGAACATTCTCACCCCTAAAATAATAACACATTGCCTCTTTGAAAGTTTCCTTATCCTCTTCTCTGAGTTTCCCATTAAATATATGTTAGCTCTTCTCATTCATCTCTTTTTGTTTGTGCTGCATTCGATATAATTTCTTCAGACATCTCTTACAATTCACTAATTCTCCCTTCACTTATTTCTACTCTGCACTTTAACCAAGATAAGGAGGGCATTTGGGCTGGAGGGGGGTGTATTTTTTAAAAATCATTTAAAGGTGATTTTTTTCACTATTGGGAGTTCTATGTGGTTCTTTTCAAATACTGTGAATCATTTTTGATAATCATTTTCCAGTCTCATGTTTTTGGCTCCGTATCTTATTTTATTATATTCTTATATATTCTTATGTTCTGTATAATAATCCCCCAAACATGAGGTCTCTAGTATTGAATTCTGCTGTCTGTGTTTTTCTCAATCTTGGTGGCTTAGTTTCTATGAGGGGAATTTGCATTTACACTACTACCAGGAACCCTGAGGCACCATAAACCCAAGATTACTTTTAATACATTTTAAACTTGAGATTTCACAAACCACACAGTGTACCTTCAGACTCCAAATTTGCTTGGGGTATGGTCTGTAGATAGAAATTCTCACTGAGACATTCTTCCTCTCCCTCCAGAATTAGGGCCAATAAACAAACAATTCTCCTTGTGATTTTCCATTGCTGGCAGGCTTTTTTGTCCTCAAACCACTCTTTAACATAGATACAGCTTTTGGGGTTCTCGGCTACTTGTAGGAGTTGATAGTTCTAATTCTTCATCCTCCATGATTCTTGAAGGGATTAAAATTCAAGACTCCAGATAACTGGTTTTGGCAAATGCCCCCATGCCAACCACTCAGCATTTATTTATCGCTACTTTTTATGGTCTCTGGAGATTTCCCTTTGTGTGTTTGGATGGGTGAGTGCAAGTGAGTGCCAGTGAGCTTGGCTATGAATTAAAAAAAATATTTGTTGTTATTAATCCAGTATCTAGTATTTTTAGAGATTTCAGAAAAATCTCGCCTGTCATTTTCCTGGAAGTATAACTTTATTTTATTAGCTGAGGTGATTGATTCACTTTTTATTTGAATCAGTGTGTATAGTGAAAAGAGTTTGTAAAAATTAAGGAAGAATTTATCTGGAAATTTCTGCATGGTATACATTCTGTCATCTAAAAGAATTTGGCTTCCCAGTTTCACCTCGAAAGTGAAAAGTGTGACATTATAATAGTAAGCTTCATTCAGAATTTGGCTTAACTGTGACTTCCTCAATGAAGTTTCTCTGATCATTTTATTAAGTAGATCTATATGCACACACATATGTCATTATTATCTATCACACTCCTTGTTTCCTTTGTGTTTTCATGTGCAGAAATTAATTACTGGTTGCATTTTTGTAATGTCTCTCATCTCCTCTAGAATGCAGTAGACCATAAGCTGCTTAAAAGCATGTAATTATAAGTGCTTTATTTACCACTGTTCCACTAGTACATAGAGAATGTATGGTCCATAGCAAGAATAAATGACTGAATAAATGAAAAACTACCTTTCAAACAAAATCTATCTATTCAGTCTTCTTTCCTAGATCATTCTCTACATGTTTGTTGAAAAAAACGAATAAAAAATGGAGAAAGTTTGCTCGAGAATCATTACATGGGAAGTCCCTATCCTTAACCTTAGTTGCCTTTTCTAAACAACATAGTATAACCTAACTTAAATGACAATAATCTAAAGATTTTCCTCTGATGCAACTCAAAACATTTCTTAAACTTTGTGACAAATAATCAAAATATTAACCTGGCGCTACAAACTCTACCTCAAGCCAATATCTTGCTCTAAACAATTAAAATTAGTAAGTTTGAAGTGAGAGCTAAAAGGGATATTTCTGGATAAATTTTGTGTTGTTATTGTTTGTTCATTGTTATCGTTGTCATATCACAGTTGTTTTTTAGCCAGTACCCTCAGAACTCAATTTTCCTTTTTTTATGCTCTCACTATCCAAACCATTGGATAACTCTAATAATGGCAAGGATAACAGTAACAAAATGTTACTCAATACAATCCTTACAGCCACATCATTGCTCAGTTCTTGCGGAGGAAAAAGAGGTGGTCAAGTGGTAGACAATACTCAAGAACACCTGGCCCCCATATGCATACAAAACGCGTGAACTCAAGGCAAGTGAATGGGTAGCACATCTTTCTCTGACTTCGTTACCCCTCACTATCGTGTTTTACCTGATTTCACAGAGTTATATCCATTGTGAGAGAGAGAAAAGAGGAAGGTGAATGAGCAATTCACTAAGGGCTCTATATCACACCCCTGGAAACTGAGAGAGGAAACCAGAAGGAATAGTTTACTTTGTACAAAGGACTGTGCTCTGTGCTATACATGCAATGATTGCACTTAATCTGTATATAACAGGATATACAGTGTAAAATATTTACTCCACTCACAGCTGAGGAAATTGAACCCAAGACCATAGCTAGCAATGCTCCTGTGGTGTAATTGGCAAGTGGCAGAGCTGAGATTTGAGCAAAGTTCTTGTGTTACCTCACCATACTGCAGGCATCTTGTTATGGGCATCATCTGAAAGAGGAGAGGGGAGCCATGAAGGAAGAGGCTTGATCTTCTTTTACGAGGGGAAGATAAAGACTTTCCTGGGCCTAATGGCACCTGTTCAGTATCTACTCTGGCCCAACCCTGTACAAGATGCTAATAGGGATGAAGTCATCTTATGATCTCCCATTGTACGTTAGCTGCCTGACCAGCATCACTGAGTACTGTGATACAGTGATTTATAAGAAAAACTTACCTTTTTGTAGTACATTCCACTTCACAAAGGACTTTCAGGGATTATGTCATTTGCTCAAATTTATGAATTTACTTTATGTGTTCTACTGGACAATTATCTCTTGTGAACCACATCTAATTCAACTGTGCACTTCCCATTGATCTTCACTGTCCCCAGTCCTAACCGAGCAAAGGAAATTGCCAACAATAGGTATTCCAAAGTCTGGAACACATGTATTTTTCAGTTTCCTTGTGTTCAAAAAACAATGAGTAAATAAATGGTCGTGGAATTTTATAATTGCTTCCTTCTAATGCAGTGATTGCTCTGGACACAATGGGGTCCTCTGAATGTAAGTCTCACTACACGCAGTATCCCACCAACCATTTCAGTCCTCTTTGGGGAAAAGCAATGAAGCAAGTCCCACCTGAGTCAACCCCACGATTTGAGCAGTGGGTGGTGAATTTCCAACTTCTCCAGGGTTCTGCCATGCAGTGGTTAGAGAGCATATCCTAACCTCCCTCCCATTCCCAAAGGCCTGTGTCTCCCCAGGCTCTTCCTAGCCCCAGGGCATGATGAGGCTATGATGGGGGGAAAGCTTCCATGGAGAGTCTGTATTTTGCCTTGGTGGCCCTGGCTGCAGTGCATGTAAGGTCCCTACTGTCAAGGAGCTTGGGCTTCCCATCTAATTGGCCTAAGCATTGAGCTGGAAATCAAGAGTGTTATGGACTAAATTTTGCCCCCCCCCCCCCCAATACATATGTTGAAGCCTTAACCCCCAATACCTCAGAATGTGACTATGTTTGGAGATAGAATCTTTAAAGAGGTAATTAAGTTAAAACGAGGCCATTGGAGTGGGCCCTAATCCAAACAGACTAGTCCTTATAAAACACAGAGATTAGGACATACAAAGAGACACCAGGGATGTGCGGGGTCAGAGAAAGGGCCTTGTGTATGCACAGCAAGAAGACGGCCATCTGCGAGCGAAGAGAAAGGCCTCAGGAGGAAGCAAACCTGCTGACATCTTGATCTTGGACTTCCAGCTTCCAGAAGTCTGAGGAAATAAATTTCTGTTGCTTAAGCCACCTAGTCCATAGTATTTGTTATGGCAGCCCTAGCAAAGTAATACAAATAGCATTCAGCAGACAAGCTCAAATGTAATTTTCAATAACTCAAGTAAATCTCATTTTAAAACCCTCACATGTATAATTTTTCTCTGGTCCCTCTCAGGTGCCTCCATATCAAAGCAAAGAGGTGGTAAGCACAGGTTGGATGGCATAGAACATAAAGCGAGAGCTATGAAGCTTCACTGACAGATAATAAACAACAGGCATAACCAGGGAAAGGATTCTGGAGGTTTTCCTTGAGCTGGATCATGTTTGATGGATGAAATTTGCAGAAAATGGGGCAGGTCATATTGAATAAAGGGAGACTACATGAATCTTTATGTTTCTCAACACTTACTGAATAGTGGGCATTAAGTGCTTAATGGTTGAAATAAAAGAAAAAATGGATGGCTATGAGAATGGGAGTTCCTTCAAACACTGATGAAGAACCTACTATGTGCCAGGCATAATACTAGACACTGGAGGCACACAAATAAAAGAAAAATAATCATTGCCCATCAAAAATCCACAGACAGGCAAGGGAGACAAACAACTAAGAATTAGATAATATGATAAATGCTAAAACAGAGTGCTAGGGAAACAAATAGAAGAAAGCTAGTAACTCTGGGGTGAAGCAAGAGATGCATCATCTGCAAAGTGGCTCATGAACAGGACTGTGAGCTCTAGCCAAGGACCAGGGCTTCATATGACAGGATTCCTTGGGCAAAGGCATTCTAGGTGGAGGCGAGGTGGCAGAATCCATATTTCAAAATCCAGATGTGTGGGAGTGAAGCAAGTGGGAGCAGATAATGAAGGCCTTGTAGAATATTTTCTCTCCGGCCTCTTTATTTTTCACTTGTTTGTTCTTATTTAGCTGATATTTATTTAATTGGCAATATAGTTTCCCAAAGATTATTCAACCAGAAAATTCATTAAACCCTATTACCACGACCACACAAATTAATATCTCATTGTTCTGCCTAAAAAGGGATTTGCAGCTTCATCTGTGCATGATTTTTTTTAAACAATTACTGGGCAGCCTACTTAGAAACACCAATTATAATAAACTTTTAATTCTTCACTTCATCAGTCTTCTTAGATTTGCTATTTCTTATCTGTGAACCAGTCCTGCCTTCCCTTGCTTTCCCGCTGCTCCTTGGGAAGATGTGAGCTCAGGAGACCTGAGAATTAATGAGACATTCCTTAAGGACATTTGTGGGGCTTTTTTTTTTTTTTGGCTAAATCATTCTCTTAGTTGATGGAAGAAAAAGCAAGACATATGTGCTGATCCTCAGGGAAATTCTGCTGAGCGTTTAGCTCTGCTCAGGAAGCATTTTTGGAGCCAGGTGTGTTCAATTTGTCGCAGGCCAATACGTTAGCATCTGTAGGAGGGTGGGTGTCCATAGAGAGGGGTGTTTTGACAGACTGTTTACTGTCACTTGGGCTATACCTGCAGGCTGTTTGGGAGCAGCTGGTACAGAGAGCCCACTTACTTCCATCATCTCCATCCTTGGATAATTAGCAAGGCTGGCCCCAGGCCAAGTGGCAGAAGCAATGAAGTCTGTGGTCCCTGCAGCTTCCCAAGCCCCTCATGCACCTCCTCCTGTCACTTCCAACCTCAGGCTCAAAGAACTCAGCACACCAAGGAAAGAGAGGTTGTGTGGGCCAACCCCAACCTAGCCTTAAGCCTTTTGAGTTTGGTACTCAATACCTGCCTGGGCATCTGAGCCTATCTTTGAACATATTTTTACTGTTAGAAAGTGTGTCCTTATTTTGAATAGAAATTCATTCAGTTATTCAATATTTATTGAGCACCTACTGTGTTCCAGGCATGATTCTGGTTTAGGGGAATACAGAGCTCTCATGGGATGATTTAGTCCAAGAGGGAAAGAGCCCATTTCCTTCACTCCTCCTCTCTCACATGGGGATCAGTCCCCTGGGGGGGGGGGGGGGGGGATGTAGTCATTGTACCCTTTGCACCTTCGCGTGTGTTTCCTTAGGGAGTCCCTCAGTCATAGGCCTGGAGTGGTTTTCTTTACCCTCCTGAATGCTCTGGTCTTGTCTTCTCTGCTTTTCACAGACAAGGGGTCCATCACCAGCTCACCCTCCAGTGTGGCGAACTTCACAGTCCCTTGTCATTGAGGAGCAGTATAATTTCATCTCTTTTTGGTACTTTTTGGTGTTTACCTGGTGAACTTCTCTCTTCTCTGTTTTCACCTGTCTCAGTGCACTTTGCCTCTACAAACAGGACCACACCATGTTCAACGTTCGCTATTAACAATTCACTGTTAAGGTAGCTACCGTGAGCAAATGCCCACGCTATGCCACACATGCTGGCAGCTCCTGCTTCTGCCTGAGCCTCGCCATGGCTTCCAGCAGCAGGTCCTCCAACTTGGTATCCTCTCCTTTCTGACACCGGTCCTCCTCCAAAAGGCCAGCCCTCTTAGTGCTTCAGCTCCCTCCACTCTTACTGCGCCCTTTCTCTGGAGGTTTAGGGAATTAGGACTAGCTTTCCTCACACCACACTAGGGTCACGGTTCTCTAAGTCTGCCACCAAGTCCATCTAACTAAACTCCACCCTCAGCCTTTGCTACTCTACTGCTCAGGTACAACATGGGACAAAGAGAGGAAGACAATCACTGGTAGCAGCCACTCTGGAATGTCTTGAAACCTACCTGGGATTTCTATTGGCTGGGCCTCCTCTCAACCTTGCCCAAGCATCTAAGTTGCCATCATCTGCCTTCCAGTTTTCCTTTCCACCTGCAAGTCCTCTTCTCTTTGGTTCATGGGGTAAAGCTGTATTCTAAGCCCACTAGTCTCATGATTTTCTTCCTTTCTTTTTTTTCCTTGCTCTCTTATTTTGAATAATTTCTATCACCCTGAGTTCACTGCATATGGAACACTTATCCCATTTGCCTTTATATCGAGTAGGAGTAAAAATAGGAAAAAAAAAACCACCCACATCATTGAATGTGAAAACAACATTCATCCTACAATAGTCAATGTTTAACAATTATTAGTTTTCCTTTCAAGAAAATCAATGTTGTTAATTTCCCTCTTTGAAGTAATCAAATTTTAGAGGAGCAAACATTTCATCTAGAAGTTACAAATCGGTGGGCCACAAACCTAAACTGGAGAGCAGATTTTTTTTTTCCAACACTGACTTTCAAAGATTCTGTATTTGAGCATCCCTACACCCCAGTCCACAAAGGCCCCCTCAGTCCCTATTGACATGTAGAGCATGCGTAGTGCCCGCACGGCTCCTGAAGGCATGTTAGCTCCAGTCTAACCCTCCCCTTTGAGGATCAGGAGCAGTAGTGATTTTCTCAAGGTTATATAACTGGCTAGGTGCAAAGCCAGCACTAGAATGCAGGCTTCCTAACTCCTAGTCCAGGGCTCTTTTGCTATAACCAAGGTGCCTCCCAAAATACCTAATTTTGTAGGGTAACCTTTATTTGAATTTTCTTAGTCTGTAGAAGAGGGGAGAAGAGTCACATTAAAAATAAAACTATAAATTTTATTGGCTTTTGTCCAAACCTGCACACACGGGAACTCCATCCCACAGGAAAAGCTGACCCAGTTATGTCTTAAAGTCTTCAGTGGAAGGGGTCTCATGTGCGCTCAAAAACTCATTTGTTGGCTGGTCGCCACATGGCATTTGGCACATCCTTTCTCATCCAGTCTACACAAACCTCTACTATTGAGCATCTCTAGTCACAAGGCCATTTGAGAGTGACCCACAAATACCACTGCACCCATTTTTCTACCAAGGATGTTGTCAACCCGTGTTCCCAAAGCTGTGCATCCTCAAATCCTACCTTCCTGTGTGCAGCATAGAAACCCACTCCTTAATCGCCACTCCCCACCATGAACATCTGCTTAGGCAAACGCTTGCATATACATGTCTGGCCCTACAACTTTACCAACTTTACCCAGATATGTCAATCCCCTTTAGTTTTAGCCAGGAACTCTTGCTCCTATGACACTTGCATGTTTTTTTTTCTTTTAAAGATTTTATTTTTTTCCTTTTTCTCCCCAAAGCCCCCCAGTACATAGTTGTATATTCTTCGTTGTGGGTCCTTCTAGTTGTGACACGTGGGACGCCGCCTCACCATGGTTTCACGAGCAGTGCCACGTCCGCGCCCAGGATTCAAACCAACGAAACACTGGGCCACCTGCAGCGGAGCGCGTGAAGTTAACCACTCGGCCACGGGGCCGGCCCCTATACTTGCATGGTTTTTATTTTCTTCTCTGAACTCATTGGTCCCATCTCTAGAAGGGGGTTGACCATGCCTCCCTCCCAGGGCTGCTGTAAAGCTTCTATGTGGCATCACGCGTGAAAGCGCCCAGCAAGCTGCAGCCTGCTGTACAAATGTTAAGCCTGTAGTCTGTAGGTTTATAAAGCCTTCTGTTCCCAGCTTCCGCTATTTACCAGCGTCTCATGTTTATTCATTTTTGTGTGTGTATCTATTATTCCTTTTAAAAAACAAACATACTTTAAAGTTGAAAGCCTAAACAAATCCATTCAAATTTGCATAGCTCTTAGGTTATTAGATTCTTGGTAAACGTCGTAAGTCTTCCATTTGTATCAATTTTCAATTTAATTCAACTAACCACTATTGAATACTTACTACTAGGCCTGTACTGGGCACATGCATGCGTCTTTTCTTGGAAGTCCTTTAACTAGATCTAGATCACATTGTATTTTACTGCGCTATAAATAGCAAATCTAAGAAACTGGTTAAATGACATGAGCAACAACTGATGCTGAATATAGTCAGGCTTTGGTGTTAGAAAATCGCATTCGATGAAAACTCTACAAGTCATGAGACCTAGACTGCAGCCTTAGCACATCACCAGATCACAGTGTAACCTTGGGAATGTTCTATAAGTTTTTGGAGCCTCAGATTCCTCATCTGGATAATAATAATTGAAAATGATAATGTTAGGCTATATGGTTGTGGTCAGGCATAAACTAGGTGCTCTATGCAAAACACCTAATAAATTTTAAAATCTCTTTTAATTCTTTAAGATGGTTGATGGCCCATGCAAGTGATCTTTTTCTAAGCTTTATGATTATTTTCTCATTTTGCATAAAAATTACTGCCAGAACTGAACTAGTCTAAGGGGTGATTTGCTGAGGCATAGCTATTCTGCGTTATGCTAGTCTGGGTCTGCCAAGAAGCAGACCCCAAGACCATATTAAGCATACAGGATTCTATCAGGGGAGATTCCTGAGTAACAGAAAACAGGGAGGTCATCAGGGAAGACTGGGGGAGCCAGCATATCACAAGGCAAGTCCGTGACCCCTAGCGAAGGAGAGAGGGAAAGAAGAATGGATGGAAGCATCCTGGATTGCCATGTGCTCCAAGGCAAGTCCAGCAAAGCCCCTGGAGAGTCCTCAAGACAAAGTCAGCTCAGAGGAGACGCTGTCTGCTAGTCTACCTTAGTGTCCCTGCCATATTCAGTTCTTGGCCCAGAGAAGCCCATGGGAGGCATGGCCTTAGCACAAATACAGCAATGGATATCAAACAGCAGCAGCTAAGGCCTTTGGTCAATTACTCCCTGTAGTTGGAGGTCCCAAGGTGCATTGTCATGCCTGCCTCATACATTGCCTTCTACTGTTTATAGGAAAACCAGGTATGCTTTGCTGTGTCTTGAGTAATATCTGTTTTTACAGATGTTTCAATGCTCACATATCATTTATTTTTCCTTGAAACAAGATTTCAAAAATCCAAAGGTTGACAAAACAGGAAATCAATTCAGCAACACGATGAGCCAATTCTGACTTTTTGGTAGTAGATTCAACCCGACATTTTGCGACGTAATCCAATGGGGCCTGACATCTGATAGTAGGATAGCCACTACTTCACAGAGATGACCGTTGACTTTGGATTTGCTTAGAACTGGCTCTGCACCTGCCTGGCTGTATGACTTTGGTCGAGTCCTTGCGCTTCACTGACCTGCTTTCCTCTTCTATAAAATGAGTATAATAATACATACCCAAAAAAATCCTTCTGAGAATCAAATATGATAAAATATGGTAGATAACTAGCAAGTTACCTGGTACAATGCAGACAATTAATAAATTTGATAAATTAGTTTTATATTTATGTCATTATCACTATCTTTTGTGATCATCTGTCACATAATAAGCATTAATTAATAGAAACTCTATGTAGAATTAACAAAATGAATATTTGCATCTGTCCCAAGGTAGTGCTCAGCACACGCCAGCTCCTCAGCACATACTAGCTCCCTTTCTTCCCTCCTCTCAATTTCTCTGACAATTTTTACTTCCCTCCCTCTAGCAGAATTATTCTTCTATTGGTGCATATTAAAAATTCTATCTTCTTGGTGGCCATTTGTCTTCTTTGTTCCCTTTTGGGCAGCCATAGGCAATAATATATTGATGAGGACTCCATGAATTCATTCAACATTCTTTTATTCAGCATTTATTGAAAGCCTAGATTGTGCTGCACAGCAGAAATTCACATGCACAAATAATTGTTTTTGCCCTAAAGAAGCTCACTATCCGATGGAGGTGGGGAGGAGGTAGGAGGGCAGATCTGTCTGTGTCTAGGACAGTGGTCACAGTATAACCACTAGATTGGGGGTGTGGAGTTGTCAGAAAAAACTTCTCTCTCTCCTTCTTCTCCTCCCTCCCCTTCCCTCACCCTCCCACCTCTCCTCCTTTTCCTCTTCTCCTTCATCATCATCATCACACCAACATTATTCCAGATAAAGTTTGTTGACCTGGAAAGCCGTAAGGCACTGTGCTGATTTCCTTATGCGTGTTAACTAAATTAATCCTCATCACAATGTTAAATGTGTCTTAATTTGACAAACAAGGAGTTTGGATCACAGAAAAGTTACTTTTCCAAGACTCACCCATGTACTCACTAGTAGAGCCAGGTTTCAAATCCAGATGATCTGGCTCAACCACTCACAGACACAACTACTAAGATAAATGCCTTCATAGAAGAGAAGATGCCCAGGCTTGACCTTGAGTGATGAGCCATTCATCAGGTGGACAGTCTCAGGGAGAACATGGCAGGCAGAAGGAGCAGCATGCACTGGCAGGCGTGGCAGCATGGAGCAGCCTACTCTTATTCATATGTGTCAGGCATAATACCTAGCCCAGTGTTTTACACATAGTGGGCTTTCAGTAAGTTGTTGAATGAAGGAAAGAAGAATTAAAGCCGTACATGCTCTCCAGCCTCCTGTCCACCAGTCCATCCCTCATAGCCTGATTTCTCTCAAATCCCACATCAAGTCTCACCTCAGCCAGGAAGCTTTCCCAGACTACACTTGCACACAGTGACTTCCTCTTTTCCAAACCCCTGCAATAATAAATCTTGGTAACTCTCAGGTGTCATTTAATTATAAGGCATCTTGTGTATTTGGTAATTTTTAAGCACATATGCCATATGGATTTCCCAAGAACAGGCTCCATGACGAGCAGCGTGATCGAGTGGAAGAGGCATCAGTTTGAGATTGGACAGATCTGCATTTAACTACCCTCTACCTCTTTTGTTCACCTGCTGTGTGATCTGGGCATAATAGCTTATATTCTTTGGGCCTTTCATATAAACTGAACAATTAAATAACATAACATACCTAGCACTATCTAGCCTCATGCCGGGCATGCAGCCCCTCATCAATGTGAATTTATTTCCTCTTGTGCTTCTTACTTCACTCACGTATTCACAAATGAGGCCCTTGGTAAATACACTGTAACAAAGCGTTATGACACCCTGAGAACGACGTAAACCGATTTACTCCCATCAGAGGCCACGGAGCACCTAGTGAAGCTGAAGGAGAACGGGGGTGTTGAGCCTCAGGGGCCCAGTCTCAGAAATTCAGAAACAAGCAGGTGCTGTCCTCTGAGAGAAGCGCAATGCCTCTGAGCACAAACAGCCTTCTGAACGAACATAAGTGACGGCGAGAGCTCTGTGCAGCTGGACTTTGGTTTAAGCAGTATTTTGTGAAGTGTAAACTAGTTTTGCTTTATCTAAATTATAATTTGAAATGCTATTTATGCATTTGAAGTGAATTATGCATCTCCTCACACATTCACTCATTTGTTTATCCAACAAATATTTATTGAGTGCTTGCTCTGCACAAGGTACTCTGAACCCAGCTGGGGACACAAAATAAAAGAGACAAGCACTCTGAGCAGCAATGGAAAAAGCTTTGGCTTTGGAACGAGGCAGCCAGTGTTCAAGTCCTGACCAGTCCTGCACCAGTATGGCAGCCCTGGGCAGTTTGCAAATACTCTCTGAGACTCAGTTTCCACATCTGTAAAATGGAAATATTGCTAGTGCTTTCCTAATACGGATTGCTGTAAAGATTCAAGGAGATAATTTAAAGTAAATAAAATATGTGGCCCTATATCTGGTGCCTACTGAGCATTTAATAAATGCTAGATTTCACGTGTGCAATATATCACATCACCTGATTTTTTTAAAGCTAATAATCATGCATTTAAAAAAAAATCTAGGTTAAACAAAAAAGGTCACTAATGGTCAAGGAGATATAGAAGTATCTTTTGATTTGGTCCTTGAAGGAATTTACAATTTATACTCGGCTGTCATTGTGGTAAGAAGTCTGCCTTAATATTAATATTTCTAGGAGTCCAGAGGCAATTACTTTGCAGAGGGTGCAGGTGACAGGTGGGCAGGGGGGAGTGGGAACAGCTTCACAGAGGAGGAGGCATTTGACCTGATAGGGGAAGGTATTCATGGCAGAGAAACAGGAAGAGAAAAGGAAGAGCAAAGTTGTGAAAGTTGTGCAGTAGCTGGGCTATTGCAAGCAGTGCAGATCTTCACAGACTTGCAAACGGCAAAATGCCAGAGAATCCCAAGTGGCCAAAAGTGGCTGGACATCATTTCTGGGATCACTCAGAGAAGAGGAAGCTAGAAATATTGGTTGAAGTCAGACAGAGCAGGGCTTGAATGCCACACATATTTGGTGGGTTTGTACATTCTCTAGTCCCACACCTCCTCCTCTAGGTGGGAAAACCGGGGTTCAGAGAGAGAAGCTTAAGAGGCTGGCTGTTTCCATTATGTAGTACTTTATTAAAAAACATTCCAAATACAGTGGCTGAAAATAACACAATTTACTACTTTTCACAATTCAGTTGGTTAAGCCAGAACTCTTCTGCTTCATGTTGTGTCAGATGGGGTACTGAGTGAGTAGAAGGCACAAAATGGCTTCAGTCACATGACTGACATCTGGTGCTGGCCAGCAGCTGGGAACTCAGCTGGCGTGTCAACCATAGCCTAATTCTCCTCCATGCGGGGAACCATAGAGCGACCACATGGTTGTTTGGGCTTCCTCACACAGCACAGCATGGCAGTCTCAGGGTAGCCAGACTTTGTCCTTGACAACTATCTACCCACAGAGCGCAAAAGTGGAAACTGTCAAGCCTTCTTAAGATTTAGTTCAACAACTGGCAGAATGTCAGCTCCTCTACGTTCTATTGGTTAAAGCGAACCATGGTGAAAACAGCCTATGCTTAAAATATCTAATGTGTAAAGCTTCCTAGGTTCAAGAAGACTACATAGGAGCACTGTGTGTATACTGAGAGGCAAGGCTTGTTAGAGGCCATCAAAGTAACAATCTTCCACATTGAATAACTTCCCAAAACTCAAAATCAGTAAGCAAGTAGCACTTCTGGAATTAGAACCTAGGTTCTAACTGTTCTATCTAGGTTCTACCCTTGTTCTTTTGAAAATGGCATGATGGGGAAAATGCATGACCTCCCATCACCATAGGGCTGGAGTAAAAACAGCTATTACCCAGCAGCTGCTAGAACATCATACTCTTTATCCTAAGAGTCCAAGAATGCAGCTATAGTCACTTTGCAGACGGCAACTCTCTGACCTTCATGGTTGGATGAGGGAACAAAAAGGCCCTAGATAACTAAGGAAATTAACAGTGACATAGAATCCACTTTTGATGCCAACTGGCAAAAAATCATTAAAAACAGTTACCATCTTCTGGCCAACGTGTGAGAGCCATTCAATTCAGGACTAATGAACATGGCACTATTGATCTTCTAAGACCGTGTAGGACTGATCAGTATCAAAGCCATAAATTATATTTATGAAGACATTCAAATAGCACACAATGATTACTTTTTCTCTTGAAAGCCAGGAGTAGCTGCAGAGGCATCAGTTTTGCACAAGGTGATAGAACTACTTCTTGCACAGTTATCTGACCAAGACAGGAAGATGGATATTCATCAGCAAAGGTGCAATCTCATGTGGTTGACTTGATAGCTTCTGCTATGTCTCCCTTCTTGCATGTTTCTTCTCTTCAAAGAAGACAATATGTGAAATCGTTCTTCATTTTGCTTTCATTGTTTTAGTATTTCTTTTTATAATTTGGTCATTTAGCAAATCAGAAAGCATTCTTGGGAAGATGTATTTGAGAACAGGAGATGAAGCCATTAGTTACAAGAGTGACAAATATTCAAAGAGGTAAACGCTATCAAAATGTCTATGATAAAACAGACAATCCCTAGAAAGCAGGTCAAATTCCCATTTTCCTGGTAGATCAACTGAGGCTCTCACTTGTGAAGTAACTTGCTAAAGGTCATACAGAGAACAATTGGCCGACAGAGGTCAAGTTAACCTCCATAGCACATTGCTTCCCTCACCCAGTAATGTGTCCTCTTCAGAAGTTGAAAGCTAAGGGTGGGTGTGAGAAGAAGCAAGGACATGGATGTCAGAATCCAGAGTTTTCATTTAAAGTTTGATGCCAAATCACTGTGTGGGCTTGGACAAGGCACTTAGCTTCTCTGGGTCTTAGAATCCCCATTTGTAAAATAATATTCAAACTAAATGAGTGGTAAGGTCTTGTTCATCTCACAATTCTAATTGCATTTGCTGACTAGCTTGGAGACCTGGGTCTGTGGAGACAGGATAGGAACATTACGTGTTAAAGGAATGAAAAAAATCAGCTCCAAATTCACCTTTAGAAGAGACTCTTATCCCCCAAAAGAATGGTTTTGCAGCAGCTCTAGAGGTCAGCAGCTGTGGGAGGCTAATTTCGGTTGTCCCTGGCTCATTGGCAATCATGAGGCTTGATATGCATTTGAAACAAACTAAACACTCCTAATCACCTCGAGAAAGGGATAACTCATTATAACTGCACACTAAGGAACTGCAGTGACATTTATTCCACATTTGTGTACAAATAGATTACATTATTTAACTAAATCAGTTTGGGCAGCTGGAAACTACCCGTGTACTCATTTATCCCCGTGGAAGATTGAACAGTGATTAAAAGAGAATACCTCTTTAATTCCAGATGTCATACATATTCCACGAGGAGAAGGTTTTATAAAACTCCGTGATTATAGCCTCACACGAACCATGCATCTCCTGGAATGCCACAGCCAAATTTGGAGGTGAGGAGTGGAGGTCCAAAAGCCAGAGGAGCCCATTTCTGTGGCCATCTGGGACAAATCCGTTCTGGGTGTTTTTTCCACCTTCATTAGGAAGCATGCTACTCCACACCCCCTCGCTGACGTGCCTAAGATTATCATAGTTGAGAACCAGAACCTTCTGTTTGATGGTTTGGTTTCTTAATTTGGCCATCTGGATTTCCAGGTAGCACGTGATTTCAGAGTCTGAGCTTTCAAATGGGAACAAGGCCACATGGGATAACCTACCATTTGGGACACATCTCAGTTCGGTTCTTCAAGCCTTGGATGCTTGTTTGTTTCTCATGTTTTTTCCTTTCATCCCTAAAGAGAAAGTAAAATGGGTTACATTTGAAACATCTTTGTCCCCATGGTGTAGAGAACTCATTTCTACAGAAACATCTGAATGCATTAGACGTGTTGGGCTCTGTGAGAGTATCTTGAAAACTGACGTGGAGAAACTCACTCTTTTAAATACCTCTTATGAGTCAGCCCTTGTGTGAGGCGTGTTACATAATCTCAGTTAATTCTCATATCCGGCTGCAGGGCCAGCTCCATAGGCGTTATCACGTGTGAAGTCACATAAGGACCACACTTCGAAGGACTGTGTTCTATTGTCACCATCATGAAATTCTGAATGATTTTCTAACAAAGGGCCCCCCATTTTCACTTTGTACTGGGCCCTGCAAATTATATAGCTGGTCCTAACTGGCTGGGTAAGTATTATCATTTGCATGTGCACATGTGTTTAACAGATTTTTTTAAAAAATACAAGAAAATCTACTGAGTTTCAAACTTGGGTGTTCCCGACTCCAAGCTGTACACTTTTTCCTTTTGATTTTCCTTAAAAATTAAACTTTGTAAAATGTATGCCATTGTCTAAAAAGACTTACTGAATCTTTACCTTAAAACATACCCCACCCTACCCAAGGGAGCAGGGGTAAGGTGGGAAATGATAAGATAATGATAATGGAAATAATAATAATAAAAATATTTCTGCAGGTTTTTTGTATTTTTTTTCTTGCATCTATACATTTGGCCATGTATAAGTTATGTGAATATACATCAGAAAATAACTAGTTATATTTGAGCCTTGGTAAACCATAAATCAAATAAATTATGATTTCCAATTACAAAGTCATTTCCATCATACATTTAAGTGAGCTAATGTGCCTTGTGTTACGTCGCGTATTTCTCAAAGAGAAAAAACATTTCAGATGGTAAGTAAGTCATACTTGAACATTAACTATTAGACTTGAGGCCATTTTTAAATAACTGTGCTTCTTTTTCTGTCAGAGAAATATGCCATCCATTTAGGATTCATACACTTGGGCTGTGTTCAAGCCGTTAGTGTTGAAGCCCAAATTTTAAAAACTACATCAATAATTGGTATACGCCAGGAAGCAAATATATATTGAGTACCCACTATGTGGGAGGCACTGCATTCACACAGAGCATACAGAGATTAATATATTAATTCATGAAATATTTATTAAGTTCCAGTTTGGCCCAGATACCATCTTAGCCATTAGTGATAGATAGTGAAAAGGAAGAGATTTTTCCCCTGCACCCTAAAATTTCACAATCTAGCAAGAAAGATATGTATTTTAAAAATAATATAAGTAGGAAAAAAATGTATGAAGTGTGATATGAAAGATGAATGCAGGGGCTGTCGAATCATATTTTTTGGTGGGCTTCCCCTGGAGAGCTCACAGACAAGCAGGATGACAGACTCACGAACGGTATTAAAACAGCAAAGTGCTGAGTTAGGGAACAAACAGCAAGGTCCGGGAATCCAGAGAAAGGGGCATCTGATCCAGAGCAGTGGGTGAGAATCCAGGAAACTCCTCAGTGTCCTCCAAAGAGGCATCCTCAGCGGCCATGAGATGGGAGCACCAACTCTCCCCTTGTATTGAAACTCAGCTCCTTCTCGGGAAAATGGGCACTGGAGAAGAAAGGAGGACAGTCTTCAAAATCTATGGCTTCCTGTTAGCGCTGAGAACTCTGTGAGTTAGTGATTTCAAGAGGTGCTTAGAATAAGATTGAGAGAAGATGAAAGGAATGCCTGGCTAAGGAAGAAAGTCACAGAATGCTTGGGGCTAGAGAAAGTAGGACACGTTTTAACGACAGCAGCAGTCACAGGAACAATAAGGATAATGGCATTTACCAAAGGTGACAGCAGGCGTTGCATTCAGTGTGTTACATGCATTATTTCTAATTCTCACGACGATGGCATCGTGTCTTAATTTGCTAATCTCGTTGCAGCTAACGTACAGCTATTCAATATCTTTTACTCTGCAGCTTTTTCCTGGCTGCTTCCCCAGCTCTGATTTTCATCCTCACCCACCAAGGCAGCTGCTGCAGTCTTGTAACTTCCGACAGCTCTGCCTCCAGCCCACTTTCCATATTGCAGCCAAAATTGCTTTACTAAGACAAAGACCTCACTGTTTCCCTGCTTTAGAGCCAAGGGGGACTACCATTGTGTCCAGGACTCGGGTCAAACACTTTCCCTGGCACTCAACATTATCCACAGCCTTGCCCCAACCCACCTCATGGCCTTACCCAACACATTATGCTGTATGATGGAAAGGGAATAGAATTTAAAATTGGCTGTGGGTTCAAATCCTGAGTCTTAAGTAGCTGAGCAACCTTGGGAAGTTGAGTAAGTGATCTGAGCTTCAGTTTCTTCATCTTTAAGAAGGAGGATTAAACAAGAGAATAAGAGAGAGAAATGCTTAGCTCTAGAATTTGAGCACATGGCAAGGGAAAGACTAAGAGGGGACATAATCACCAAAGCAGAACACCAGTTGTGACAAAGAACCTGAGGCTGGATTTCGGAGGGTTTGTCTGGAAGCCTGAATTAGCCTGTGCCTTCGGTGAAATATTCTGAGGGAAAAAAGAGAAAAGGCTGATCCTGCCTCAGGTGTGGTGGGCATCCGGCTGGTCTCAGTGATGAGATATATTGGATTGTAGAATTTTTCTCATTCTGTTATATAAGTTCCTTAAGAGAAGAAAATAAATTTTACTCAACCCATTGAGCATCTCCTTCCTCATCTGTAAAATGGGAATAAGTAGTTACCTCATAGAATCATTGATAATTAAAGGACATAGTCCATGTAGATGCTTAGAAAGTGTCCACCCAGACCTTGCTAAGAGCTCCAGAAATTGTGCAGGAGACGTTTACGTTTACAATGTGAATAGCCTGAAGTCATTAGCCACTCTCAGTGGTCGCTCAAGCTTGGGTAAATCATGGTCAAAATGGTACCGAGGCGTGGATTCCTTGGCTATCATTATAATAAATCTCTTTACGCATCTGGGCTCAGCTTTCCCTTTGTTTTTATTTATGACTATAAGAACAAATTGGCAATGCTTACACCGCTGAGAAACCAACAGAACTGTGACTAATGTTTCATAACGTACAAGGCTCGTCTCGTGTGCTGAGACAGTTGTACGCCATTTCTGACAGTTAAGTGTTATTTCCTCCAGGGCGTTGAAGACTTACATTGGGATGTGTGGGGGAGGTATATGTCGGGTCCTGGGAGACACGAGGTGCTCCATCCAACTCCCTCCCCTTCCCACCTGGCACTGTGCTTATGTGATAAGCAAATCCCTTTTCACTGGAGGGAGATGAAACTAATTATAGTGCAAACTATTTGGTTTTGTAGACCTATAGAACTGGTTCCCTGTCCAGGTTCGCTTCCTACTAGCTGTATAACCCAGGGCAATTTAACCTCTCTGAACCTCAGCTTTCTCATCTGTAAAATAAGAATACCTAAATGTGCAAATATTGTACACATTCGAGATGGCAATGTCTGCAATGCATCTTGCATGAAACCTGGTAGCTGCTCCGCAATTAACCAATGGTAGTTGACAAACCTCATCTACTACTAAAACTTTCTCTCATCAGCCTAATATTGCCCGCAAATTTACAACTCATTATCCTTGGTGGTGGGGAATCCATTTTGGTGTAAGTAGAGTGGGCCTTGTGTTCTAGATCCTGGCAGAATCTTCTTCATTTTGCCAGCACGCACAGTTCTTTTAACAGGATACAAGATTCTTTTAACAAGTTTATTCCTGCATTCAGAGCTTCATTACGATTCAGTCATCGCTCTCATTTGGTTCAGCTCATGAAACATCTGTTCACTTAGCAGATCAGCCCCTTTTACAGATATTAGTCTAAATGAGTTCTGCTGTAGTCGTTATCTTCTTTCCCCCCCAGCAACTGCCTAAATAAACATTTGCTCAATATGGAACAAGTCTCTGAATTGAACGGGAAAAATGATCTATATTTTGTAATCTCCCCCAAGGCATTTTTCCTTCTATTAAAAAATGCATCCATACAAAAAGAAAAGCAACATCACTGGTGTTATTTTGTACTTCTCACCATCACAGGACTTCTCACCATCATGGCTATCCATGGGTTCAGGAATGTCATTGTCTGGTGATACCCCGGACACAACTGCCACTCCACTGAGTTCAGGTCGATAAGCATTTGTTGAGTACATATTTAGCTCCAGGTTCGGGGGCAAAAAGATGATTGGCACAGACCACGCCTTTGAAGAGCTTATATTCTCCTAGAGAGAAATGTGTAAGCAGGTATCACAATGACACTTTGAGTTGGACTGTGTAAATCTAGACTGTAGCCCTTCTAGGTCATAAATGACTAGAATCCACGGACTAGTCAGGCATTTCAGGCTTCCAGGCACCACCTCTGTGTTCTGAAGGATGAGTGCCTGGATTCTAATTCCCACACCATCATTTACTAGCAAAGAGTTATTAGGTACAGTAATATCGTTAGTGCTACAAATACCAGAGTTTTTGGTTTTTTTGTTTTGGTTTGTTTTGTTTTGCAGGGAAGGACTCACCCTGAGCTAAGATCTGTTGCCAATCTTTCTCCGTTTTTTTTCCCTCCCCAAAGCCCCCCAGTGCATGGTTGTATATCCTGGTTGTAAGTCCTTCTAGTTCTATGCGAGCTGCCTCCACAGCATGGCAACTGACAAACTGGTGCTGTGGATCCATGAGCAGGAAATGAGCCTGGGCTGCCGAAGCAGTGTGGGTGTCGAACTTTAACCACTAGACCATCAAACCGCGGCCCTAGGATTGTTTTTAAGATTAAATGTGACAATATACCCTAAAAGACTGTAAACCATAAAATCTTGCATACACATTAGGAGTTTAGTAGTTCTGATTCAGGGTTGTACACTTTTCTTATTCTGAACCTTTTAGGTCTTAAAGAGGCTAGAAAGGGAATTAAAATCTAGAATGCACAAAAAGCTGGAAGAGTTATCTGCTGACAAGCTGTGCTCAGCCCAGGTCTGCACGAAAGCCTGCCAGTCACTAGGACCAAGCAGCTTTCCCCGCCTATCTCCAGTGACCCACCTCCAGTAGAACAGACCTCTCTAAATTTGATTTAAATATATGTATATCATTGGTTGACTCATGAAAACTTTCTGCTAGGGGTTTCTTTCATTTTTCTGCCCAATAATAACACACTTTAGCACTTATCCTATGCCAGGCACTGTTTTAAGTACTTTACACTTTTCAACATATTTAATTCTCCCAATAATTATATTCTCATTTTAAAGATGAGAAAAGGCACCAAGAAGGTTACATAACTTACTGCAGTTTACACAGCTAGTACACGGCACAGCTGTGAATCAATCCCAGGCAGTCTCACGTCAAGAGAAATAGTCTTAACTACTGCGCTACTGGGGTAGGCATCTGAGTGCCCTTGTAAAGATACTCTCCTTCATATGTCTGAACCTGACTTAAAGTTAAAACTTTTAATGACTTAACATCAATAATTGAAAGAACATAACATTCAAAGCCTTAAATACCTGGATTCAAATTCTGAGTCTGTGTGGGAATATCACCATTCCATCACTTTCCTGAGCCTCAACTTCTTCATCTCCTTCCTTAGTTGTCTTCAAGCTGCCTCTCTTTATTTCACCTCCCACAGCAGAGAAGGGTCTTGAGTTGTCTAGAGTCTCAACAGAGACTCTGTTAATAGTTTAGTTAAAACTGTTAAAAATTGCCATTTACCTACATTGGAATGACATTGCTGGAGAAACCTAGAACATCTTGCTGCCAAAAGCAATGAATGCTTTGCAATCCTCATCTTATGTGACAGTCCTCAGGGACTTGACATTCTTGATGTCTTCCTTCTTGACTTTCTCTCCCATCTTAGATTCCATGATACCACTCTTCTAGCTTTCCCTCTTACACTCCAGATGATTTTTCTCCATCTCCTTTGCAGGCTCCTGCTCCTCTCCAACTTTTCAAATATTGCTGTCTTTCAGAGCTCCATTCTCTACCCTCTTTTCTTCTCACTATGCCTTTCTAGGCAAGATCACATCCACCATGGTTTCAACTACTACTCAGGGACTGATAACTCATAAAACTTTCTCTTTACCTTAGATTTCACACCTTATTCTAGACATTCATTTTCAACTGTTGACTTGATATTTTAAATTGGATGCTCTCTGTGAACCTTAAATTCAACTTCTCCCTCAAACTGAATTCATCATGTCCCTCTCTCATCAAATCTGCTGCTCTTCCCTGTATTACTGAATTAATCTACACTGCAAGCCAGAAACCTGGAAGCAGTCCTAGATTTCTACATTTCCCCAACTTTCCTTATGTAAATACAGATAAATCCTGTCCATTTTCTCCTCTTCATATCCATCTTCCCGGCCTCCATTGTCTCTCATGTGGGTTGGTTTGGAATTTTTTATTTCACGTTTTCCAATATATCTACCACACAGTTAGCAGAATATTTGTGGCACAAACAGGTAATCATGTCATCAACTTGATCAAAAAGTTTCAATGGTGTCTCATGGCCTATTCATTTCTAAATTTCTTTTCAGATCCTCAAGGCCATTGGCAGTCTGACCCGTGCTCTCTATCCTTTTCTTCTGCCACTTCCCCAGCCTCCAACTTATACTTCATATTCTTTTAAAACTAAACCACTGATAGTTCCCAAAAATATCAATGCCCTCTTATGCCTCTGTGCCTTTGCACATGTAATGTCCTCTACTCATGTTCTCCAACATCTAGTATGAGACAGGTAGAGCCTTGTCCACACGGCAAACTCTTATTCATCTTTCAAGTTTCTGTATAAAATATCACCTCAGTGAAGCCTTCCTTGATTTTCTCAAGCAGACTTAGGTATTCTGCCTAGGATGGAAAAATTGTTTGCATTTTTGGTTTTCTAAGAAACTGTGAGTTCCTTCAAGATAGAAACTCATTCTTTTCACATCTCTAGACTAATGTCTTGCAGTTCAACTGGTCCAAAGCAGCCATTTAATAGATGTTTGCTGAATAAGAATGAATAATTTAATGGAAAAAAATCTATATTTATCCATAAAATTTTGCATCTATGCATGTGTGTACTCTGTAGATCGATAGCATGTGATCACAGATTTTTTATAGGCTTGAGTTTATAACCTCGGCTTTTGAGAAGTTATTTCATTCAGCAATGATAGTATGCATATTGTTATATATTGGTCCTATGACCAAAAAGCTAGGCATAGTTTTCTGAAATAAATTTTAATATGATTATCTATCAAATTGGGCATTAATGTATTATAATTTATTAAAGCACCTAAATAGAAATATTTTCCAGTATTAAAAACCATTACATGTGGGGTTAGCCTGGTTGCATAGTGGTTAACTTTGCGCACTCCGCTTCAGTGGCCAGTGGTTCACAGGTTTGGATCCCAAGTGCAGACCTACACACCACTCATCAAGCCATGCTGTGGCGGTGTCCCACATGCAAAGTAGAGGAGGATTGGCACAGATGTTAGTGACAATCTTCCTTGAGCAAAAAGAAGAAGATTGGCAACAGATGTTAGCTGAGGACCAATCTTTCGCAGAAAGAATAAAAATATTACATGCAAATAGCATTTGCAAGTGAATGAAAAATATGCAAATCTTTAGATACCTTTCCTCTAACTGCTAAATTTTATCCTAGTTTCCCTCTTCATATTCTCATGCATGAATATTAACTTTCTCTAAGACTAGTAATTTTGGTACATGAATTGCTTTGTGATTTCAATCTGGTTTGGCCTCAAAACTCCTTTGGCCTCTTTCTTCTGATTGATCATATCTTTCTGTCTTGATCAGCTGCATCTTATGCTTTACATGTGGATGGAAAAGATGTCCTTTACGAGATTTCCCATAATTCCTTGGTGAAGTAGTTGGCCAATATGAGCCTTACCAACAATATGAGCCCATGTATTGCCATTAGACATTTTTAAGCTAGAATTAGTGATGTTAGTAATTTTTAAATTATTTATATAATTACATAAATCTTTATTATATATCACATATATTATATATTACGTGAAGTATTAAATAAATTATATATATAATTTAAGATGTATATATGAAAACACTTTTCTGCTGATTGTCTTAGAATGGTTTAAGCACCCATTTTGCTTACAAACCCAATGTTAAATCACTCTTTTCTTTGAAAGAGTTTCACACTATGATGAACTTAATCTTAATATAAATAAGTTTTACTGACGTATTACATATATGCAGAAAAGTACACAAATCATAAGTCTGTAGCTTTTACAAATGAAGCATCACCAAGCTCAAGATCAAGAACCTGTAGACACCACGAAACTCCCCTGGTGCCTTTCCCATCACGAGCCTCTGCCAAAGGTCACGATTTTTCTGACTTCTTGAGATTCCATGATAAACGGTTTTTTGTATAACTCACCTCCCCATAATCTTTCTATTGCCCTTTGAGTTTCACTTCCTGAATATCATTTGGTTTCCTTTCAATTGCTACCCTGTCTCTATCCTTTCCTTCCATTCTCCATTCCAAACCTATTACTCAAATAACTCACTATTAGCAATAACTGTGAAAGAAACTCCGGGCCCATGGCACATTGACAATACACTTTTAAAATTTTAACCATAACAGTAATACAGCAATATTACAGAAAATTGGACAATAAAACCAAAAAATGCATCCATAATCCAACCATCCTAACAAAGGAGCCCATCAATTTTGCAAAGTATTTTCACAAAACATAGAATTATTTATATTAGATATTAACTCCTTTCACTTTATATTATAAGCATTATTCCCTGTAATAGTATAATCAATATAATGATTAGTGGCTGCATAATATTACAGTAAGTGGAAAATCACCGTTTGTTTAAACAGCAATTTGGGTGGCTTCCAATGTTTCACGAGTGTAAATAAAGCTGTATTGAACATCTTTTTGCATCTATCTGCATTCTTCCTTTGTATTATTTACTTAGGACAGATTCCCATATGTGTGAGGATGCAGTAGCAAGTTCATGTTCAAGGGAGACCCCAGACACTTCCAGTTTTGCTCTTTCCCGGGTAATTAAAGTAGAGGAGCAATGGATCCCCAGAAGTGGAGATCTGTATTTCATGAACTTTTCTGGCTTGAAAATCAGAGAGCAAATAAACCATTTCTGCCTGGACTAGATCAATGAGTTAGGCACTCAGACATTAACTTAGAAAATGGCTCTGAGATAAACTCCAGTATAACTGGGCTACAGCTGCCACTCTACTCTGAACTGGTCATTTCTCTGCACTGCCCCCCCCCGCCCCCAGTTTATAAAGTAGTCATCCAATTGATTGTGATTAATGTTGCAACTTGAGATTTCAGCAAAAATTTGCTATATAGAGTACAAGTCCCCAAAGGAAACCATTTAGCTTGTCAAAAATGAGTCTAGGTAGGAGGGAGAGAGAGAGAAAGTAAGAAAGAGAGAGAGGTGGATGCGAAGAAAGGAGGGAGACAAGAGAATTCTTTTGGAACTGCAGAACTTAAACCCTGGAACTGATTGTCCCAGAGATAATTTTAGTCTATTATCTGAGCTCTGAAATTCTGTTTTAAAATTTTTCAGATACTAAGCTAGAGAAAAACTAAATCTTATTAGCTGATTAATATTATACAATTAGGAATCAATTTTATTCTTGGCATTCAACTTTTATCTAATTAGCTTAATAGAAGTGGTTGATTTAGGGGTAAGAACTGTTATAATTAAAATTTAGAGAAAATGCAATGTTTAGTGAAAATTTGAGAAACTACTTCTATGTGCAGACTATTTTATTCATGAAATGTATGACTTATCTTATGTACTATCCCTTACCCCTTAGACAGTCATGTGTCACTTAAGGATGGGAGATACTTTGAGAGATGTATCATTAGGAAATCTCGTCATTTTGCGAACATCATAGAGTATATGCACACAAACCTAGATGGTTTCACCTACCACACACCTAGGTTATGGTGCATATGCCACCATCGTATATGCAGTCAGTTGTTGCCTGAAATGTCATTATGTGGCATGTGACTGTAGTCAGTTCCCAGAGGCACATATGAATATTCCTGGGATGGGTCAGTGGGGATGATAAGAGAAAGTCCGTATGATGATGAAACAGTTGAATGAAATTTTGAAATAAAAGTTCATCAGTGAAGTAAATCGTCCCTTATTTAATCAATCAGTAGTCACTGAGCACCTCTAATAATCCACATATTCAGTTTAGGGTTTGGGCAGGAGAATATAAGAAATGAGTCCTCAAGGACATAGACACATACAGCAGTTCCCCTTTATCCACAGGGGATATTTTTCAAGACCCCGCCACCCGTCGATGCCTAAACCCTATATGTACTATGTTTTTTCCTATACATACATACATACCTATGATAAAATTTAATTTATAAATTAATAATTTATAAATCATTTTAAGATATTAACAATAACTAATAATAAAATAGAATTATTATAACAATACACTGTAATGGAAGTTACTGGAGATCTTCATAACCTCAGCATACAATTTTTTTTCTTTCGTTATTGTCAAGAACTTTCAACTTTTCACTTATAGGAAAACTTTATGGCTTCTCTTTGGCATATCTGAATTGCCAGCATCACTACTCCTACACTTTGAGGTCATTATTAAGTAAAATAAGGGTGACTTGAACACAAGCACTGCAATACCGTGACAGCTGATCTGATAACCTAGAAGGCTTCTAAGTGACTAATGGGAGGGGAAGCGTGTACAGGGTGGATGCGCTGGACAAGGGGATGACTCACGTCCTAGGCAGGATGGAGAAGGACAGTGAAAGATTTCGTCACTACTCAGAATGGCACACAATTTCAAACTTATGAATTGTTTATTTCTGGAATTTTCCATTTAATATTTCAGACCGTGGTTGACCTCATGTAACTGAAACCACAGAAAGCAAAACTGTGGATAAGGGACTACTATGTCCATAATTACAACATATTAGGCTATGTGCTATAATAAGAGAAATAAAAGAGAGGAAAAAGAAAAAGAAGGAAAGGAAGCACTGTGCTCGGAGCACCCAGACAAGACAGAGAGTCAGCGAAGGCTTCCTGGAGGAGGTCTCACTCGAGCTCAGTCTTAATAAGTAGGCAATAGTCAGGTGAATTTGGAAATGGGGAGCAGGATGGGAAGCAGTCCAGACAGAAGAGGAAATAAGAGATAGCATATGTGAAGAGCTTGGAATATCAATGGGAGGCAGCGAATGCATTAGAAGAGACAGAGGAGCCAGCAGGCACTAGAATATAAGGCGCCCTGAATCTTAGACTTTTTACAACATGGACTGGGGAGTTATTGAAAGATCTTAAACAGGGATCAGCAATGTCAGAGCTGAATGTCAAGTCGATCGTTGTGAGTGCAGGGGAAGAATATGTTGGAAGGCATAGCACTCGAGGCAGCGAGAGCAGTGGAGAGGCTGCGGCAATGGTTCTGAAAAGGGATTGTCAATGTCTCCATAAAGGGCCAATAGTAAATATTTTAGACTTAGCGGACCACGTGTTCTCTAGCCAACTATCAGCTCTGCCATTGTAGCAACAAACCAGCCATAGACAATACACAAATGGATGAACATGGTTGTGTTCCAGTGACATTTTTTTTATAGACAGTGAAATCTGAATTTCATATAATTTTCACATCATGAAATATTACTTTTTAAAATTTTTTTTCAACCACTTAAAACTGTGAAAAACATTCTACTGATTCAGAGGAAACAGGGTAGCAACCTCAACTGATGCAGAGGGTATAAGAAGAGAGCTACGTAAATGGATTTGAAAAGCATCCACTATAGGACTCAGTGATCGACTGGTTTCTACTGATTAAGAAAGAGCGGAGTCAAGGATAACTCCCAATACTGTGGCCTGAGACCTGGGAGGAAGATTGGGCCTCCAACCAGGTAGAAGATACAGAGGGGAGAAGGATGTGGACATGGGAAAATGCAAAGATTGACAAATGCCTCCCTTTCTGGAAGAATCAGCATTTAGGGATTCTGGTATACGGAATCCTCCTGAGGAAAGTATTTTGAACTTGGTGTGCTTTGAGTAATTTTTCATTGTTGTTCTCGGCAAGTACTTGCTTACCATTTGGGGGCAAAAAAATTTTTTTTTTTACTATAGAAAATGACTGAGAGAAATTAATGTTCATTACTAATACCGATCTTTTAAAATATGTCCCCTCCTTTGACATTTTCAGAAAACTGTCTCAAACAAGGCCCAGATGCAAATGTGACCCATACGCCAATGCCATATATCTGGCTGTGTACACACTGCATTAAAAAGCTCTCTCAAGCTAGAATTTTTTATCATTCCTGCCTGGAAGAACTCTCATGAAATAATTAGGAGGTACACAAACTAATGATAAATGTTAGCTTTTTGAAATGGGTTTTGATGAAATTATCATAATCTGATTATGCAGCTTCAAAGAACCTTTCCCAAGCTTAGTTTTTCCTCGTCCCATCCAATCTGCAATTGTTTGTGGCCAGAACAGCCTCTGCATAAGGGTTTATGATGAGGCTTGGAACTGCCAGCAGAGTGGCTTCTCCCTGGATCATAAATATTCATAAAGGAGAACAGGTACTCGGTAGGACTTCCCGCCTCCCAGGCAACTCTAAGATTCTGGTCAAGGCCCCATCCTGCCAAATAAAGGAGAAAATAAGAAATGTTTAAATTGGGAAATAAATTGCAATTTCTTTTCAGGCACCACAGGGTAGAGTAGTATGGTAGGCTAAGACCATGTGTTTAAGTCTAACAGGTCTGGATCCGAGGTCCAGTTGTTTCTTCACCTAACTCTGTATCTCGGTCAAGTACCTGAACTTCTCTGAGCAGATAAAAATAATACCAACAAGGAAAGCATGTCACATAGAAAACACAACAGAACAATAATATTTACTGTTACTATTGTTATTTTTATCGTATTACTAAAATCTCAGGGTATAGTTTCAAATACACTCATTATAGACAATGTTTAATATTAAATCTTAGAAAGTCACTAGAAAGTAAAAAGAATCAATTACTTTTTGTGAATCTACCATGCTGAAACTTGGCTTTTTTGCATTGTATTAACCCTGCAATGAATTAGCAATCATGTATATTTTATAGATGATGACAATAAAGCTCTTAGGGATCAGTACCGTAATGTCACTATATTAGTCTAGGTTGGCTAGGCTCTGCTGTGATGATAAAAGAATCACCATCTCATGTAAGAGTAAAATAGAGGCTCTTTGGGGGGCCGGCCTGGTGGTGTAGTGATTGGTTTCAGCATGTTCTGCTTCGGTGGCCTGGGTTCGGATCCCGGGCATGGACCTATACCACTCATCAAGTCATGCTGTGGTGGTGACACACATACAAAAGCAGGAAAATTGGCATAGATGTTAGCTCAAGGCCACTCTTCCTCAAGCAAAAAGAGGTAGATTGGCAACAGATGGTAGCTCAGGGCCAATCTTCCTCACAAAAAAAAAAAAGAAGAGAAAGAAAAAAGAATTTTTTATTATTATTGAAGCGTAATTGACATGCAACATTATGTTAGTGTCAGGTGTACAACATAATGCTTTGATATTTGTGTATATTGCAAAATGATCACTCCAATACTTCTAGCTAACTTTCGTCACCATGCATAGTACAGAATTTTTTCTTCTTATGAAGAGAAATTTTAAGATCTACTCTCTTAGTAACTTTCAAATATGCAGTACAGTATTATTAACTATAGTTACCATGCTATATATTACATCCCCATGACTTAACTTATTTTATAACTGGAATTTTGTAACTTTTGACTCCTTTCACCCATTTTATTTGCTTCCTCTTCTTTGGCAACCATGAATCTGTTCTCCATATCTATGAGCTTATATTTATTTATTTATTTGTTTATTTGTTTAAGATTCCACAGATAAGTGAAATCATATGGCATTTGTCTTTCTCTGTCTGACAGTTCCCTTAACATAATGCCCTCAAGGTCCATACATGTTGTCACAAATCGCAGATTTCATTTTTTTATAGGTGAATAACATTCCATTGTATATATATATATATATATATATATATATATATATATATATAAAACTTTTTCTTTATTCTTTCATTTGTTGATGGACACTTAGGTTGCTTCCATATCTTGGCTATTGTAAATAATGCTGCAATGACAAGGGGGATACATACACTTTTTTGAGTTAGTGTTTTTGTTTTCTTTGGATGAATACCCGGAATTGGAATTGCTGGATCATATGATAGTTCTATTTTAAATTTTTTTGAGGAAGCTCCATACTGTTTTCCATAGTGGTTGCACCAATTTACATTCCCACCAACAGTGCACAAGTGTTCCCTTTTCTCCACATCCTCACCAACACTTGTAAAGTCTTTTTGATAACATCCACTCTAATAGCTGTGAGGGGATATCTCATTGTGGTTTTGATTTGCATTTCTCTGATGGGTAGTGACATTGAGCATCTTTTCACGTACGTGTTGGCCATCTGTACGTCTTCTTTAGAAAAATCTCTTTTCAGATCCTCCGCCCATTTTTCCATCAGATTGTTTTGTTTTTTGCTATTGAGTTGTATGAGTTTCTTATATATTTAGGATATTAGCCTTTATCAGATACATGATTTGCAAATATTCTCTCCTATTCAGTAGGTTGCCTTTTCATTTTGTTGATGGTTTCCTTTGCTGGAGCTTTTTAGTTCAATGTATTCCCACTTGTTTATTTTTGCTTTGGTGCTAAAGGCTTTCTTAGGATTATATAATTACCAAGAAGTACAATAACATGTCGTGCTAGTATATTAGTTCTAACATTTAAAATTGATGATGTGTTCAGTGAGAGCATTTTATGTGCAGATCAACCTTCTGCAGCAAGGTGAGCCAAAGGATTCCCCTTATGTGCTAGATGAGTAAACCGAGGCAAAGAATCCCTTGCCTAGTATCACAGAGCAAGTTAGTATCAAAGCCAGGATCACACTCCTGCATTCCTGATTCTTGGGACTGTGATGTGAAACCTGCACACCAACATTTGCCTGAAGTTTGTTAGTTGCATGAAAAATATATATATACGTTTGGACCAAATATATTTAGGAAGTAGAAAATTGGAAAAAATAAAATAACTAGTTTTTCTTTGTTGTTGTAGGACCTCCCAAACTTCTGAAGGTACCAGTGCATCGTGAGTCTTTAGGTGAAGCAATATAATCTATTTCGTTTCCAAATTTTTATCACCATGAAACCGTCTTCTCTTAGAATGCCTCATAGGATGCAGCACACCCTCAGGGAGATGTTGCCCATCATACTGCCAACACTTTACAGAATATCAACTACTCAACCCCCTTCATCTCCCTTCTAAAAGAAATCTAGAAAAGAACCATCACCTCCCAGAAGGGCAGAGCTTCAAGTGTGGAACAGCCCTCCAATATTTTTGAAACAAAAGAATCAGCCGAGTTGGGTATCCCTTCTCACTTATCCCTCCTTCTCTTTCAGACACACTCACACACACAACAAATAAGCCACGTTCATTTTCTAATCAGGATGCAGCCTAGGAGAATCATCGTTCTCCTCTTACCATGTTTGTGACATGCAGGTCTCTTTGTACAAAGATAAAGGAGGTTTCTGTTCTCACCACAGATTGCCTGTCTTTTGAAATACATTTTGTGGTCCATTCAGTCCATTTCCAAAGTATGAAATGAACAGCACGTGGTAATTAAGAGCAGTCACCACACATGCAGCTCTGTAATCATAATGGCTGGGATTATGGTCCCAATTTTCCCTCCATGTTTATTGACAGATGCATTCACTTTGATCCACATACCACATGGCAGTGCCTGTGTTTGAGGCTGTCATAATTTGCTGCCTCATGTTTTACCTTTCCAGGGGCTTCCTCTTTCTTTGCTGGCATCAAGGAGGGTTTGAGTTAGTGGGGACAAGTTGGGGTGCATTGTTCCCATGCCATTCCATCTGCCTGTGTGCTCACTGGCCTGTCACAGACAGGTTCCCTCAGTCCAACCGCAATATTACTATTAACCACAAAACAATACTTACATTGTGCATTTTCACTTATGTTGTGTATTTTCCCAACCTTTTTTAAAAATTTGCATCTATTATGAAATTATCTTAAGGCAGTAGATTCTATCATTAATTAGCCGATAAAGTAGCTGAGGCTAAGAGAAATGAACTCATTTGCCCAAGTTCACAGAGCGGGCCAGAGTGGGTGGGAATTTGAACCCAGATTTCTCTGACTTCAAAGCCAGCCCCAAGGGAGACGGTGGAGCACTGTGGCTAAGATTGTGGGTGTTGGAGTCAGAGTTCAAATCCCAGCCCCGCCATTGATTAACCGTGTCACTTTGAGAAGTTACCTGATCTCTTTGCATCTCAATTTTCACGCCTGTAAGAATGAAGGTATCATCTGCCTTCCAATGCTCCTCTAGGAATTAAGTGAAATGTCACAGATATTAATGCTAGTAAAGACAATAAATATTAGTTCCCTTCCTTTTTAATCACAATATAAACATGATCTAAGTTTGAAAGAGGATTGGACTGGTGGGTGATTTTTTCCTGCTGCTTCTTGCATTTCCATAATTTACAAAATTTTATTATTGGTCATATGTGACTCAGTCCCCAGAAAACTGTATGTGTGTGTGTGTGTGTATCTCCACTTTTCCATTAATTCATGCAAAATACAAGTGTAGCCATCAAAAAGCTCTCAACTAATACTAAGAGGAAAGGTAAGAAAGGGATACTTTGTGTTGGGGTTCTGAGCCCCTTCCTCTCCCATTTCCACTCAAAGCTAAAATCTCAAACCTTTACCTTATTTACAAAGAGACACTTCTCATCAAATGGTGCTGAGCTGTCGTTGCACTGTGGGTAGGACACTAGGCGGGACTGTGCACCACCCTCAAAGACTGCCACCAATTTCTCACCCTCCAGTGCAACTGTGAGTCCTGAGTTCCCTTTGTCTGAGTGGCAGAGGAAGAATCTTATCTCTTGCTGGGAAGCAAAGAATGTATCCCTTATTTGTGGAGTTTCCATCCTTATAAAGTCAGCTTATGGGGTGGACTTGGGTTTGACACTGAACTCAGGGGAAATGGAGCATCTTCTTGGCACCACACTCCAGGACAGAACTGTCAGAAGAGCTGAGTTCTAGCTGTGGACGCAACTTACCCTACTGTGTGACTCTGAGCTACACACCTCAAGTCTCTGAGCTTTAGTTTCTGCATTTTTAAAACGAGGATATTAGGAGCTACTTCAGAAGACTTGTTGAGAAGATTAAATGAGATATTGCAAGGATGAGCACCATACTAGCAGAAGTAATTATAACATGATCATTATTTCACTTATATTAAGACTAGAGGTCCCCATTCAACACAGCTTTTCAATATTGGCCTCATGTTCTTTGAATAAACTCAGTTTCACCCTGTTTTCTCAGTTGGAGTGGTTGGAAATCGCATTTACCATTTTGCTGTAGAAACAAAGAATTGCCGTATGCCACATTCCCATAAGATCACCTGAGAGGCCCTTATAACTCCTGTGCCCTGAGCCTTCACTGTGTGTATGTTCATGGCACATATTGTGCCCTGAGTGTTCACATTCAACCCTAACAACAACCACACAAGGTGCCTATTAGCATGGGCATTGTTTTCAGATGTAGAAACTGAGGCACCGAGAATTTAGATGACATGTCCAACGTCAGATGCAGTCGGAGCGAGGATGAAACCTCAGGTCTCCATGCCCAGAGCCCTGTTTTCTTCTCCTGTGCCATTCTGCCTCTTTAGGAAAAGAAATCTGGAGGGAATTGCCACGTGTCACCTGTCATTTCTCTAAATTTAAACATGAAAATGGATTCTGAATAGGAGAGGTGGAAGAAAGCTCTATTCATCTGTGGTTCTCTTCCCTCCGTGTGCCATGTGTCTTGAAGGGAGCCAGCCAAACATCTAACAGAGAAACAACCATCAGAAATTCAGAGCTTAGTCATTGTCTATTGAACAAAGGGATAGATTCCTTGGTACTCTTTCACAGATGTTTGTTTACTAGACATTTTGTGCAAAATAAAATGCCTTCTTCATAAATACTAGTTGCTATGGGATCTCCACGTAAGCTGTATCCTAAAACCCAAGTCCCCCTCCCAAGGCTCTCAATGACACTCTCTGTCCTTTGGGCAAGTCACTTTGCCTCTCTTGACTCAGTTTACTCACATATGAAATGAAGTGGGCCACTGAGGCCACAGTGTCCTGTGGGTCAGCATTTATTTATTCGTAATTGGATAGCTTACCTATTTCCCCCAAAGGATATTCAGTGACAAAGAAAAACACCAACACACAAGCAGAGAGAGTAGTTAAAGGAGGAATCAGCAACCAAGCAGCGAAAGGGGAGATAATTGTACTAAAAACATGGATGAAATAATTACTATAATTGAGCAATAAATAGCATTGTAATTTATCAAGGCCTTTAATTAATTAGTCTGCAAGTTGGTACTGTTTTCTGTTTGCTCCAGTTCTAATCGCGAATAGCCATGATAAGGAGGATCTAGGGAAACCATCCTTGGACTAGGGCAGCCAGGAAGTGGGGAAGGAGCCGTTTCCTATTATCAGCACATCTCTAAATCTATTCCAAATGTTAATGGAGTTCACACATCTGAAAAGTTCACAGTGAAAATCTAAGTGTGTGCTGTAGCTCTGAAACCACTGCCTTACTCGCAGAGGGAGCCTTCTCACAGAGTCCTGAGAGCTGAGCCCCCTGCCTCCACCGGGCGCCCCCTTTCCACCTAGGCTCAGAGTCATGCACGTGTCTCTGAGGCCTCCACTCTGCACTATGAGCTCAGGGATGGTGGTGCCTCATTCATTTTTGGAGATATTAAAAAAATACTCCCTGCATGAGTGAATGAATAATAGCCAGAATTATATGATACAGTCAACTCAAATTGCATATTTTATTCACGAATTCATCTCTTCAGTTATTGCACAGACGTTTACAGATCCCCACTACACACCCAGTTCTGCCCCAGGCCCAGGGGGTCACCCTCCAACAGGCTCATGAGAAGCCATCACTCAGAGCAGCCTCAGAGGGATTCCTGTAGAGCAGGGTTTCTCAACATCAGCCCTGTTGATGTTTCGCGGTGGGTAATTCTTCGTTGTGGGGACTGTCCTGTGCATTGCAGCATGTTTAGCAGCACTCCTGACCCCTATTCACTAGGTACCAGTAGCAAACCCCTCCCCCGCTGTGACAGCCAAAAATGTCTCCAAAAATTGCCAAATGTCCTCAGGTGGCAAAATCTCTCCACGCAGGCCCGTGGAGTAGAGAGCAACGTAATGTCACCAAGTCGAGGTCAGAGCACAGCACAGTATTGTGGTCAAGGCCACAAACTTAGAGCCAAATGGCCTGCATCTCCACCCTTAACTTCTACTTTCTAGTTGTGTGACTTGAGGCCAGTGACTTAACATCTCTGTGCCTCAGGTTTCTTATATGTAAAATGGGGATAATAATCGTCCCTGACTCCTGGAATTGTAAGCGTTAAAACAGTACATTATAATGGGTTATCTGCTTGCCCATCTCCCCTCAGTGAACTTCTTGAGGGTCAGAGCCTATGCTTTCATCTCTTTTTCTAGACCCAGCACCGCTTTGCCTCCAAGCTAGCTTCAGCACTAACAAGGGAAGGTGAAGCGCTGGATTTTTCTGAGCTCAAACCCCAGTTCTTTCACCCCATCCCTGAACCAAGTCCTGCAACCCCTCGGCACCTCAGACTCTATGCTTATCAGTAGGGAGATAATAGCCACGAGAAATTACCAATAACCGTTCAGAGTGTTGAGAGGAATAAATGAATTAATCGATGTGAACGTCTTTGTCACCAAGTATGGTCCACGGTATATTACCAAATAAATGTCCGAATCTGAGAACAGATGCTGGAGGGTAGGGAAAAGGTGACTCCTTGCTCCATGTTGTCCAGGGGAGAGAGAACACATTAGGTTGTCTCTCTGGCCCAGGAAGAGAGCTCATGACCAGAGACAGCATCTGTTCCATAACAGCCCTGTTGTCAAGTGGAATATTGACAATCCAGACCTCCCTGCCCCAATAAGCACCACACATGCCCTGGGCTGAGGAGCAGGTTCTGACAGCAGTCTCCGGCGTCTGTCCATCAGGCCCCTGCCCCAACTGGAAGTGTCCTTAGGAGGCCCAGCAACGGGGGTACCAGGGGACTTCTGCCACTTCCACCCAGGCAGGTGGGCCTTTCCCCCTTAAGCCTCATTGCTTCACCTGGACTTAGGATTTCTTCAGCCCAAATCATCAGCTTGTTTACATTCTCACAGCAAGAGTTCACCTCCCGACAAGTTCCAAAACTGTCATCCTTACAACTCCTGGTGGAAGCCCATCACGTGACTTTAAGGCCCCATCCTCCTCTCCAGCCACTCTCGCCCCACCCTGCCTTGTACCGGACTCTCCAAGCACAAGGAATCCTCCCAGAATCTTTGCACTCTTGTTTCTGGATAATTTTGCACAAGATATTTCTTCTCCCCAGAATGCCCTCCCCCTTATCCACCCAGAGATTTTCCAGTCATCCTTACTGCAGCTTGACTGTCACCTCCTCCTGCAGGCTCATCAGACAGAAATAAACAGCCTGACCCAGGGGCTCCCTCCGCATGCTCTGCTCCCCTCTATTCTAGAGCCTCATCGCTGTGTTAGCAGATGCGTAGACATCTGCTGGATCTCCTGGGCCATGAGCTACCTGAGAGCCTGGTCTGGGCCTTCATTTTGCTCTGAAAACTGAAGCTGGGGAAGCCCCTTTCCTCCACCCCCAGCTCCTGCACCATCAGTGCTATCCTTGCTTTGCTACTCATCAACCCCCTACGCCAGCTTCCACAAATAAAATTTATCCACTCCAGCATCGTATGAATTTAGCAATTTTATTTCAGATTTGCAGAGGCATGGGGAGAGGCCTCGGCTCAGCCTGCGGCACACAGCCCTCCCCTCCTCCCCGGCTTTCCCCTTCTCGTCCTCTTTGCCTTCTCCCCTTGCTGCAGCAGATCAATCCCGTTCTTGTTTCACGCAGAGCAGCTTCATCAACTTCTCCGAAACCTTGGGAACAGAAGATATCCAATCTCCCCAGGACCCTCCTGCCATAGCAGACTAATCAAAGCAAAACTCAACATGGTGGGTCTCTCTCCAGGAAAATCATTTGCCTGCTGCGAAGAGAATAAAATTTTTCTCTGTCTCATTATACCTGCATTATCAGTGACTGATATGGGTCCTGACCCAAAATAGATGCTTATTGAATGCCTGAATGAATTGATTTCTGACATGCTATATGTGAAAGTGATTACAAACTGAAAAGAATCTACAATGTTAGTTATCATATTAAGTCTATTATTTCACAACAGTAAGTAACTAGTTTGATACAAGCAGGACTGCCTTGGGCGTCCCTTTATAAGAAGATGAGAGCCCAGGCAGGACATCTCAGGCTCCTCTTGTGGTTCCCCACCCTGCTAAAGGAGACGAGGGGTCAGGCACTTTGGCTATGGCAGGGAGCGCTAAAGCAAGAAGGAAAAATTGACCCATTCAGGTCACCGGAGAGGGCTAGTCTTAGTGAGAATGGAGGCTCTTACTGGAAATGCAGCCTCAAAAAACAAGAAAGCATAAATCTGTCTCTTCCTTAGTGTCTTGCGAGGGTCTGAGATCAGAAAGCAAGCCAACCTGCAGCGGGAGGCCCTTGGTGCTGCCGAAGGAGCAAAGGGATCAGGAGGCAGACGGATCTGATTACAAATGTGATTTAGACACATGAACTAAGCTGTCTGTGCCTCAGTTTCATCACTAGCAAAATGGTTATGAGATAACGTGTCATTTGTCTAGGAAACATGATCCTGGAAAACCCAAATCTCTACCTATCTGAGTCTTCAGTAAAGATCTGATTAGGGAGGACAAAAACAGGAAGAAATCACTTAGTTTAGACATTTATCTCAAATTGTGGGGTCTGCTCTAGCTGGGAGGGCTGGGTGGGATTATGCAGGAGACATCAGGATGACTTTGAGTTCTCAACTTCAAGGGTTAGGCTGAAAATGAGGAGGAAGAAGTCACATGGGAGAACAGAGAGGAGAACTCTAAAGGCGTGAGTTTTAGGAAGACCATGAATCCCAAGATATTCAATACAGAGAGGGAGAAATCTCTTCAGAGAGATCTGAGCTAGTCCCTTTGCGTGGTACAGCAAAGGCATCCATGGCCACCAAAATGGTAACTTGGTCCATTTATGTCTTTGAATTAATTGATTCTGCCACCATGGGTAATAAAATCAATCGCCGTCTCTCTCTCATTCTCTCACCCACCCTTGCCTCCCTCTGTCTCTCCCAGACTCCAAAGTCACCAAGAAAGGGAACATGAATGAGTCATCCAGTCACTGCCTAGTGTAGAGTGCCACTGATCAGGCTTCCAGACTATGGCTTTCTTCTTTCTTTCTTTTTAATTTTTTTTTTTGAGTAAGATCACCCCTGAGCTATCATCTGCCACCAATCCTCCTCTTTTTGCCAAGGAAGACTGGCCCTGAGCTAACATCTGTGCCCGTCTTCCTCTACTTTATATGTGGGACGCCTGCCACAGCATGGCTTGCCAAGCGGTACGTAGGTCCACACCAGGGATCTTAACCGGCAAACCCCAGCCAACCGAAGCAGAACGTGTGAAGTTAACTGCTGTACCACTGGGCGGGCCCAGAGACTATGGCTTTCATTGAGTCAGCCAGTCATCAGTGGCCATTTGGCTATGGCCATTTGAGAGGAAGAAGTCATGGTATAGGACAGGTTCCTGCAACAAGACTTCCAGATATAGCATGCATTCACGGGTTATCTTAAGTACAGATACCTAACAGAGGAAAAAAAAAGTAGTGTACACTTAGCCTAGCTATTGGCCAATGTGGTAAATTGATACAAATTAGAAGATGGTGTCATGCCCTTCTAATTATTTGCCAAAAAAATTATTGAAAAAATATGCAAATCTCTGATAGCTGTGAGGTGCCTGCTGCCTCTGGAATTGGGAAATGTGATGTCTCTGATTTGATAGGCAATAGCACAATACCTTATGGGACATACAGTGATAATGCAGTAATAGTCAGCCTTACCCTGTCACAGCTCATCTCAGTTCATCTGAGAAGTTCCAGATTATGCTGCCATGGAGACTAGCATAGTGGTTATAAGTACAGTCAAAGCCATGCAGACCTCATTGGAGTCCTGATTCTGCCACTTACTACATTTACTGTTGACCTTGACGAATTACTTCAATGTCCTTCATTTCAGCTTTCTCATCCGTAATACAGCAATTATAATAGTACCTATCTGATAGGTGTTATTGTGACATGAAGTGAAATAATGCCTGCGAAGGACTTATGACAGTGACCTGCACACAGCAAGTGCTCCAAAAATGGAACCATTTGCAGTACTCATGGTGCCCGTGGGAGAAGCAGCAGTGTTAGCCTAGAGCCCTAGACCCGTACATCTACCACTAAGGTTCTGAAGTGACAAGTGTTCCTCTTCCCTTTAAGACTATATCCCCAAATGCTTTCAGGACAATAGAAGTTGGCATCTCTGACTGTTTAGGCCAGGCTGTTCAACCAATCCCCATCTGGGTCCAGCCACTCAATGTCTCACCTCCAGATCACTAACTTAGGCCTGCGCCCAGTTGTTTTCTTGTGTTCCCCCATTTTCCTGTTCTGCTTGGCCTTCTGCAGGCATAATCCTCCACTGAGAATCTGGGCCTGGCTGTAATACAGGCTGCCCTTAACTGGGCACTTCCCATGTGCCAGACAATTTATGTGAATAATCTCATTTAATCTTTAAAACAACCTGTTATTGGTTTATCCTTTTTACAGAAGACTATTCAGAGCTGTAGAGGTGTTAAAATATAACTTCTTAAGCCATTATGCTAGCAAAGAATTGAGGATATATATGCAGTAGATTCTCAAACTTTGCTGACCATTGCCCATTCTACACTCCTATCCTTTGGGAAACAGCTTTGAAAATGATGATGATGACAATATTCTTTTTTATCTCCCTAACTAGGTCAATTTTGCACTCTTACTACACACAAAGAAGGACTTTTCAAAAACAAGGACCTCTCATCCACAAAGAGTGGCAATTTTGATGACAGGTGGCTGACATCTCTACCCTTGTCAGCCCCAGAGCAGGAAGCACCTTAAGAAAGCACCCAAGTGACACCCCGGCCCTCAGCCCTATGAATGTCTGGCCAGGAGCTCTGCTCTGAAGCTCCTCCAGACTCACTGCTGTGTCACTTTTGCCTTTCTGGTCTCACCCTCTTAATGCTTGTCTCGAAGGGGTGAAAACCTCTTCTTCGTCTGGTACCTTTTTATTTTTGTCCTCAAATATAAAATGTTCACTGTCTCTCTCAGTAAATTCATTATTGTCCTGAGAGAATCTGGGGCTGGAGTCTTCAAGTGAAGACAAAAAAGTATTATTCCAGAACCCCGGGGATAAATATTTCGGTCTAGGTTTATTGTACTGCTGTTCTCATGGGCAGCACTACTGCAAACAGTATCATTCTCATTTTCAATAAAATTTTGCTGTTTCCCTTCATTTAGAACAAATTTTTCACAGGTTTCCAAAAGTCACATGTTCTACCGCTAAAGACATCCCTTTAAATTCCACTCTAAGAAGATCACTTGAAAAGATCTCATCCGTTTTATTCACTGACTCAACCAAAGGGATTCAGTTTCAACTTTTATTATACCCCACAGACACAGATTGTTACAAGTGCCTGGACCGGTGCTCGACCCTGGGAGTAAATGACACATATAAAAGACATAATTAAGACGTGATCCTGACCTCAAGCTGGACATGTTCTGGCAAGCCACAAAGTCACAGAGATGAAAAGGGGATTAGAAATAATCTAGAAAAACTCTTTGACTTTCAAAATTAGAAAGTTTGCTGCAGAGAAGCAAATTAACTTGTCTCAGGCTACTTATATAATGGATGGTAGAGCCAAGACTAGAAACTGAGCTTAATATCTTTCTAAATTATTCCGTACCATCTCTCTCTAGAAATTTTTTTTTTGACATCCTAATCAGCTCAGTGCTGTGCAATTTCAATTTTAGTACAGATATTGCCAAAGTGAGCAATGGCTATGACCCTCCATAAGCCACCTCCTGCAAGGACCATCCCTCTCCTTCCCCTCCAGGCCAGGTGGTGAGCTTCATCAGTGCCCCTAGGCCCCTGGGCTTCCCCTATCAGAGAACTCATTACACGGTTTAGGAACTTTCTATCTCCCCACTAGATTTTGAGGTTCCTAAAGATGGAGGACAAGTCATATTCACTTCGAGCTCTCCAGTGCTCAGCACTGAATTTGGCACAAAGTACTGAGTCATTTTTCCTGAATGAATAAATAAGCACATGAATGAAAAAGTCATACCATTCCTGAAACTCACTTTTGTTTACTATATCTGTCTATCTATCTCTCTAGGGAGATAGATGGATAGATACAAAGATAGACATCTCCCTGCTAATAATGCCTTTACTGACAAAGTGATAGTCAGATAAGAGAGCTCATCACATATAATGTCATCAATTGCAATAAAAATTTGATCCAGCAAAGTGTGGTTGGCTTTATTCCATCCATAGGATGGGAAAAAAAAGGGAGCTAAATAAAAAATATTATAGCTACACCAAGAGGTTTATTTTTAACTCGCTATGTTTGTTTATGCCTTGCATTTACTGTAAATGAAATCAAGTGAAGCCTTAAGACAGAGGACTTTGTATTTTATTGTTTTGTTTTGTTTTCAAAATGAGAAAGAAAAAAACAAAGTGGGGAAAAAAGAGAGAGAGGCCAGATCTGAGACAATCACATTTAGTTTCTAGCAACTTCTCCACTTATAATAATAGCAAAAGAAAGCTGTAAGTTTGGAGATCAGAAGATGTGCTTTTATGTTTCACTCTGCTACCAACTTGCTTTACTAGCAGGAGCTATGAGTGTCCTCTCTTAGGCCCTCAATTTTCAATCTGTCCAATGGACAGATTGAGGCGTGGACCAGATTGGATACTTTCTAAATCCCCCATGAGCCTTAGATCTCTAAGCAGCTTTCTTTCTTCAACTCTTTCTTGAAGCTAGAATCAGTGGGAGGAGGCAGCCCCAGAGGCAAGCCCAGGGGCCAGTAATCATACCCACCTTGTTTCTGTTGCTGACATTGTGAGCAGAGTTCCAAGGAAAATTCTTTTGGTTCCTTCGATCTGGTACAAGGAGTGACTTGCTTTATTTAGCTACCATTTACTTAGCCCTTCCTTTATTGTCAGGCACTATGCTAAGTACCTTTTATGCATTATTTCATTCAGTCTTCAGAACCACCCCAGGTGGCAAATCCTATTTTATTGCCATACAGGGAGAATTATTCATATGGGGAAATTTAGACTTGAGGAAGTTAAGTAACTTACCCAAGGTCACAAAGGGAGAAAGCCTCAGAGCCAAGACTGGAACTCCGTGCTCACTGACGCCAACACCTAGCTCTCAATGCTGCATCAAATTTTAGGTGTTTGAAGCCCAGTTATCTCTCTGGGGCTATGTCTCCTGGCATGGGAACACTTTTTACACATGTCTCATTCTGGGAGTAGGAGCTTACTCATTTTTCACGTCTCACAGTTGGGAAACAGGACATTTAAAGACTCACAGGCCAGGTTGAGAAGCTGAGATTTATCTTGATGGAAATAGGGAGCTTCTGGAGGTTCTTAAGATAATCATATGTCACGATTTTCTTCTACTTTTCCCGTGAACAGTGGTCTTCTCAAGAAAGCCACGGGCTCGCTGCTCTTCGACTCTCTGCACTCCCATTTTGACAAACATTGAATGACTCCCTTTCTCCAGACAACCCTTGTGTTTCTCTACCTCTAACCCGTTGTTTATACTGTTCCCTTAACTGCTTCCCTTCTTATCCCTACTCATCCAAAGCCTACACAAGGGACCTTCAAGGTCCTCCTCTGTTATCATCCCCATGAGCCTACCACTGCATCACTGAGAAGAACTCACTTCTCTCCTGGGATCCCACAAAGAAAGGGAGAGAAAATGGGTTTGGGAGTAGTAGGAAGAAAAGCAACCTTGATGAGTACCTGTTATATGCCAGGCACTATGCTAGTTGCTTGTAAATACTCTCTTTAATTTTTACAATCAGCCCGCAAATAAGAATTATCCCCAAGTGTGATATGAGGCTCTGAGAGATCACGAATATCCAGGGTCAGAGAGTCAAGCTTACTGGTGAGTTCAAGATTCAAACATAGTTCTGTTTGACTGTAGAACTCACCTTCTTTACATTACATCACATTATATCTACACATGCAATTACTTTCCATAATAGCCTTGCAAGGGAAATGCTTTATTATCTCTTTCACTCAAACATGAAAACTTGGATCTGAGAGTTAAGAATCTTACTCAAAGCTACTCAAAGTCTCACAACTAGTAGGACCACACAAGTCAGAAACTAGAACCAACGTCGTATTTCTCCTAAGTAGTAAGATGACATTGTGCATTAAACCATAGGAAGCCCCAGACATTTAGTTCTCTGACCAGACTGTGCAATTCTTGAGGGCAGGTGTCTGCCTTGTCTATCTTGCATCCATGATATAAAATCTTAATACCTCAAGATTTAATATACAATCTTCACTGAGTAAATATGAATTGGATTGTGAAATAAGAAAAGGCTTATTTTCATGTGAAATATGAAAAGGGTTCATCCACCCCCTTATGTTTGCATGGTCTTTTAGTTTCCATAGAGTTTTCTCAGTCTTACCTCATCAAATAACCTTTCAGGAGCCTGAACTCACTGATACGAATGGCGGAGGTAATACTTTCCTGGATCCTTGCTGGATTAATTGTGCAGGCAAAGTGAGTAAGTGCTGGTATACAGTAAACACTCAACAAATGACAGATACTATGAGAATGTGATGTAAATGATGATTAAATGCTCAGAAATTCCCAATGGCTTAGATAAGCCTAGAGGGCTCTTACTCACAGTTTGGAGTGAGGGAACGGATCAGAAAGGCTGTGATTCCCCTAAAGGGACACACACACTCACAAATAAACACAGACATACACACTTCTGGAAGAGTTGAGTTGCTACCCCAGGATTCCTGACACTGAACTCCTTAATTGTCATTCCCACTTGCTCATCATTCCCACTTGCTCATACTGCCTTCCATCCAGAAAACGTGGTTGTTTGCATCCTTGTGCTGAGAAATCCCGAAGAGGAATGTTAATAGGAAAAAAAAGAACCTTAAGCTGTATGAACAAATCTAAGACTGCAAACAAGGCAGCACTTCCGGAAGACAGCTCCAGACCAGGGCTTAGCACAGAAAAGGGATAAAAATCCTGAGATGGCGGAATAAAGAAGAAATTGGAAAGGGCTAAATCTAGTCTTCACCTGGAAAGTTAGAAATTAGTCTTAAGAGTAAGTAAGGAGGACTCTTTCTGGGGACGGAGAGGGTGGGGTTTCTACCACTTAATGACTCTACCACTTGATGACTAAGGAGTGCAATTAACTTGTTTTGACTCACTGAATGCCTATCCAAGCTTCATGAAGGGATGAAAATGGCGGGAAATGGGGACAGGCATGGTTAAAGCATGTGGTGGGTTGAAATAAGTACATGTGGTTGGAAGAGCTGCATCGCAGATTAGTCCTGCCATTAACTGGCTGTGTGCCTTTGAGCAAGCGACAGCCTCTCCTGAAAGTGATTGATGAAAAGTGGGAATTGCAAGTTTTCATGGTCTTTTACTTCAGCTGTGAGTTCCAGGTCCATGGTAGCCACTTCTCTTCTCTGAGTTTCCTTGTCTATAAACTGGAGGGGGTCATTTCTCCTTCATGGCATCCTTGACAAGATTAAATTAGCCTGTGTCTGGCCCATATCAGGCATTGGTAGATGTCAGCTGCTCTTGGGGAGTCATTAGACATTGGGAGGCTGGGCCCCAACTCCCCTAGCATAGGGCAGCACTCACTTCTCAGTGTTTCTTTGGGAAGAGATGGTGCCACTGGGGAGAGCGCAGATTAATCTAGACGTTAAAAACTCTTGACCCATTTTAAATTCCCCTTTATTCCTTCTGATTATATCAAGGGGATAGCCTCACTCTGCTGCTAGTATATTTTCCATATCTTCTATTATATGTCTACCCCCCTCATTTTCTTATTTTTTTTTTAAATAAAGAGACAACAGATGTCAGACTCAGAAACTTGAAGCAATGGTATCTGAGTAAGATAATCTGTTGTTATTGTATTTATCTTGATCTTTAATAATACTGCTTTTCCATTTATTGCAGTGATATAACTTTTAAGTAAAAGAAAGTGAGTCTTTTAAATAGAATATTAGCTCCATGTTATGGGTGGTATTTGAATGAATGACATTTTGGAAACACGGAGCCAGGTCTTCTCTAAGGCCCTTCTACTCTGCGTGTGATCTTCCGAACTGCTGCCCTGGAAGCTTGTTGGAAATGCAGAAAATGAGGCCATTCCCTGGGCCACAGAATCAGAAGCCGCATCTGAACAAGGTCCTCAGGCGACTCATGTGCACATTAGAGGACCAGAAGCACTACTCTAAAAGTCCTAGTTCTTTCCAATTCTTCCTAAAATGGTCCTATCACATAAAAGATTCTGAGGGCATCCTCTCTCCCAGGTGCTTTATCCCCCTTTCGTTTTGTTCAGTGTTCAGAGAAAAGTGAATAAATAAATAGAAATTAAATGGAAATAATTCTAGTGTCCCTCCATGGGCTTCTGGGTCTGGTATACCTGGATCTTGCCCCTTACTCCCTCTGTCACTTACTAGTTATATGTACTTGAGAAATGTACTTCACCTGAGCTTCTTGATTTTTAGTTTCTTCATCTCTAAAATGGGGATCATTTATTAAAATGGAGGTCCTTTATCCTCGTTCTGATTCTAGCGTGCACATGCACACGTGCACACACATACGTATAGTTATCCCAGTGCCTGGCACGTAGTAGCAGGTCCACAAAGAATGGTCACCGTCACTCTCCTTTGCTTCTCATCTATTCTAGAAGCTCTAGGTCTTTCATCACGATGGGAAAGAAAACGTCCCTCCAATGACAACCAGGAGCCTTGAATCTAATTTGGCTGTGAGTGCCAGGTAATTTAGATGACCTAAAATCAAAGTACTTTTGTGAGTGCATGTCCCAGTTAGCTAATCAGCTATCAAGGGTCCTGGCAGATGAGGTGTTTCTGCCTTGCCTGCATCTACCAGTTCAGTACAGACCACTTTCTGGAGGATGCAGGGCCTTGGGTGAGCCGGGGAAAGGGCAGGAAGAATCACTGGAGTGTGGACTGCTTTCACACAGTTTGGCTGGCCCATCTTGCATTTCTTTTCTCTTAGCCAGGACCCCATGGAACTGTGTATTCATGCCTTTCTCGTTATTGCCCTCAGCATGAGGAGAGAGTAATAAAGAGAAAGTGGAGCTGATCACAGAGGCCTGAGTTTCCATCCTGGCTCCACTAGCTGTGAGACCTTGGCAAATGATTCAAGCTTTCTGCATCTCAATTTCCTCAACTTGAAAAACAGAGCTAATCACCAATAGTCTAATTTTTATCCATCACTATATGTGCCCCTTTACCCCTTTTGTCCACCTCCCAACCCCCTTCCCCTCTGGTAACCACTAATCTGTTCCCTTTATCTGTGTGTTTGTTTATCTTCCACATATGAGTGAAATCAAGTGGTGTTTGTCTTTCTCTGTCTGGCTTATTTTGCTTAACATCATACCCTCAAGGTCCTTCCATGTTGTTGCAAATGGGACAATTTTGTCTTGTTTATGGCTGAGTAGTATTCCATTGTGTATATATACCACATCGTCTTTACCCATTCTATTGGTGGTGAGCAGGATGCAGTCTATACAGAAAGTGATAAACAATAATATACACCTGAAATTACACAATATTATAAACCATTACGACCTCAATAAAATAATTGAAAAAAAGCATAGATAATCATTTTGACTTCACCGGGATGTTGTGAGGATTCAGTGAGACCCGTATGTAAACATGGCAGCATGATGTCTGAGGCATTAATATCACCATGCCAGGCACTTGACACTCAGTAACTGTTGGCTCTCCTTTTCACTCTTCAAATTCTACCCAGCCAGATAGACCTGATCTTAAATCCCATTTCTTCCCTTTCCTAGTGTGTAACCTCAGTCAAATCATGTTACTTAACTTCTCTGAGCCTCGGTTCTCTCACTGTAAAATGAGGGCAGCAATGCCTTCCTTGACACTTCTGTGTGAGGATTAAGGAATGCAAATAAAGCCCCTGGCCCACGGAGGCACAGTGTAGGTATTCATGCAGCCATCTCGGCACTTAATATTCTAGGAAGTTGAGCCCAAGCCTTACTTCCTCTACTTGGCCTTTTACAATCCCTCTCCTTTGCAGGACCCACCTCACTTCTTAAACCTTTATAATTTGTGCTCAGTCCCAGTTTTCTCCTTAGATGGGCTCATGGAATCCCACGGTTTTAAACGTCATCTACAGCCAATGACTGCCAAATTTACATCTCTAGCCGGGGCCTCCCTCTGAACTCTAGACCCATCAATCTAACTGCTTGTGCAATATTCCTACTTGGATATCATGAAATCATCTCAGATCTACCATATCCCAAACTGTACTCTTAAGTTCCACCTGCATTACCACTAGATCTCCTCTGCTTCCAGCCTTCTTTCTTCTCAGTGTCCCAGGCCCTGGAGTTGTAATTATCTTACCTCTTTCTTTCGCACTCTATGTCTAACCATCAGCACATTCTGTTAGCTTGATCTGCATAGTATATTCAGAATCCAACCACCTCTCACAATCCTTCCCAACCAGAATCATCTGTTTCTGACCTGATCTCCTATAATTCACATACAACCCAAACAGGATGGTCCTTGAAAAGTGTAATTCATATCTTGCCATTCTGCTATTTGAGATTCTCAATACTGATCCAACTCAGCATAAAATCTAAAGTTTTTAGCATGACTTGCAGGTCTTACAGGAACCAGTCTCTCACCCCCCATCTTCACGCTATCTTTCTGAGATTCTCTCTTCTCACTCTCCAGCAATTCTGGCCTCCACGCTGTACCCTGAACATGTGAGCCCCTCTCACTCAGGGCTGTTGATTTACTCCTTGCTCGTCCTAGGATGTTCTTCCCCCAACTATCTGCGTAGCTTGCTCCCACATGTCATTCCAATTTCTGCTCAAACGTCACCATTTAAGAGACTTCCCATGACTACCTTCTATAAAACAGCACTACCACCTCACCCCACTGGTGTTATTCCACCCCTCATAACTTTTATCTCTACCTGATACCATCTTTTCACTCCATTATAACCTCCTTGACAGAAAAGAGTTGCATTGAATACCTAGGAAGTACACAGTAAATGTTTACTGAATGAATGAATGAACCTAGTTTTCCTTATTGCATAAATACTTGTACATAATTGTACTTTGGTTGTCTACTGTTACATAAAGAATAATAGGAATAAATTACATTTGTATAGGATTTATAGTTTACATAACTCTTTTTAAAATAATTATTTCAATTATTATGATGACTATTACCTTCCTCAATCCCCATAACACCCCAATGAGAGAAAGGAGTATTCCACCCAAATTTATAGATGATGAAACTGAGGCTTACAGAGAGTAAGTAATTTGTAGAAAATCACACAAATAATAACAGAAAAGTCAGAACTTGAACTTGTCTTATTTCTCTTGATCCAAGATTTTTTCCATGAAATGTATATGCCTTAACATTTACTGATTTGCATTGCTGATTCACCTTGAGCAGTACTTTTCTTTCCTGGAAAAAAAGGATCAATTCTGTATAATTCTTTTGTGTCTCCACTTTGCCTAACACAGCATAAAATACGTAATATGAGCTCATGCGATAATCGTTCACTGCAAGCGTGAATATGCATACCCACACTCAATTGTCATAAAAGTGTGCTCTTCCCATAATGCTCAAAGATGCTACTTGGGAGATTTTTATCACTCCATAGGCTCAATTTCAAGGCAGACTTAGTCCTCCGTGAAGCAGTTCAGTAGGAAGCGGAAGAAGACAAGATAAGAATGGATAGACAGGGGAAGATTAAACAGACAGACAACTAATAATATAAAAGAGCACCCAAAGGAAAGTAGGAAATCAGGATTTGATTGACAAACATCCGGATCTGGGATAGGGTTAGAAATGTGGAGTAGTGGGAAGCTTGAGCAAGCAGTGTACCTATAGACAAGTGCGTGACACTCTCTTGACTAAGTAGTCAGTATGGTTTGGAGCAGAACAGTTTCTTGGAGACCTGTGCCAGAAGAAAATGCCGTTGAGTCAAGCAGGGCATGCCTGCACCCTGAGTGGGGCTCTGTTCCCAGCAAGGGAGGTGAGGTAAAAGTTAGGAACTGAGATAGAAGACCAGCCATAGGACTTCTGCAACTCTGTGAGCTCAGGGTTTCCCTCATAAGCAGGTCTAGGGCACCCAGAGAAATCCAAGCTCACATCCTTCCACCCCATCTGCCCAGCGGCCCTGGTCCAGATGACCTCAGGAATGACTTGGGGGTCTGATCCAACACTGCTTATCTCAGGAGAACCCTACAAAAAAGGCACTAGGCAGGCAGATAAAAGCCTGATTCACCCACTTAGAAGCCTGTCCATTTCTGAGTCCTCCTTCCCTCCCCTTTAGGTTCCCACTAATCTTCTCAGCCAGCATCCTCCCTGACATAGCCCCATCAGCTTCCTGGGAGGCAGAACAGCCTGGCATGGGCAAAAGTGCTTAGACAGGACCGTGAGTATCCGTGTCCAGCAGTCAAGTTCCCAACAAATAACTTCCTGCAGGCCTATTTATCGTCTGTTTCAGTCAGCAGAACCAGGGTCTATAAATTGTAGCTGGGATTCAGAACCATTTTCTGGGTCAGAGAAGTGTTGCATGTCAATAGTGGAGCAGAGTACCAGTGCATTCTCTTCTGTGCAGAGTCCATTTGCCTATGGCAGTGAAACAGACATGCTCAGCGGGCAGCAGGCCCCCAAGATGGACGGGGAGGCCATAAACCTCTGCAGTGGACAGGAACCGCAGAGACCGGAGACAAATGAACTGCAGCTGAGCAAACCCAGCGCCTCTTTTATAGGCTCTGAAAGCCCCTGTGCGCAGACTCGAAGCTGAATTTTGCTAAAGGCAAATCTGGTGCTTATACTTGGCTTGGCATTCTATTATAAGTGTGTTTAAGGATCTGGTTTACGTGTTGAAAATTCTGGGGCTTTAGGGCTCTATGCAGACGACAGAGGCAGCAAAAACCAGGAGGCTCTTGGGTCAGAACCGGTTTTAAATCCCAGCTCTGCTCTTTACTGTGGGGCTTCAGAGAAATTGTTTAAACTGTTTTCTCGTATGTAAAAGGACTCAATGATGTAGACCTTATTATATGGCGAAAACAAGATGAATCAAAGTGTCTGACGCATAGCAGGCACTCAATAACTTGGAGCCTATTTAAAATTAGAAATAATTTTGGAAGCAAGACTTAGACCAGCAGCATAGCATGGGGATTTTAAAGGAGGAATTTGGAATCAGACCAAACTGGGTGTGCATCTTGGTCCTTCTACTTGTTGTTCAGGTAACCTTGGGTATGTTATTTACTTTTCTATGACTTGGGGATAATAGCATTGCCCATCTCATAAAATTGTTCATATCACTAAAAGACGTGATGTCTTTAAAGTACAAAGCATCGGACCTTTTGCATAGTAAAACCGTAATAAATGTGAGATATTATTATGCCTTGACTGGATAACCAAAATCTTAAACCCAGTTTAATGAGACATATTTTAACCAGGCTATCCCATGTGCACGTAATTTATAGTTGTGTATTTATTGGGGAAAATAACATTAACATAATCTTCGGTTGAATTGTTAATCCAATTGAGTGGAACCTGGGTTTATTGGCTCTTTATTAGGAGTATGGGTGCTGCCTGCTGTGATGGATACAAAAATGAATAAGGAATGAAAATAAAATTGATGTACCAAGCACTGTGCTAAGGACTCTCAGATGGATTATCTCATTTAATCTTTTCATAGAGTTTATGTTAGTTCACTTAGGAAGAACAATTCATGATCACTGTAGAAAGGTTGGAAAGAGAAAAATGTATAAAAAACAAAAATTAAAATCACCCATAACCACTGTTAGCTATTTGCTGGATTTCCCTCCTGTCCTTTTTCCATGCAAAGTGCATGGTCTGTTTGAACCTCAATTCCCTCATCTGTAAAATAAGCATAGCATTCGCATCACCCGAGGAGGGTTAGACAACAAACGAGATCCTCTAAGAAAAGGATCTAACAGTGACCTAGGCATTTGGTGGAGGCTCAACAAATTACTATGTCCTTCAGATTCCAGAACATATGAATAGTTTCCCAGAGATTTTAAAACTAACATATGCCCAGGAATATGAGACTATGAGGTGGTCTTTCAGGGGGATTTCAAAACCCAGGGATAGACTGGGAGCATCTTGCTAGAGTGCCAATTTACTCAAAGATTTTAGTGGGTGGTGGTGAAAGCTATGGTTTTTATATGAAAAGCCATGTAATTGTTGGAATGCAAAATTCTTGATACATTTTTTAGGATAAAATAAGAGACTGCAAAGAAACATTGCATTTGTGGTGGGCCAACTCAGACTAAAACCCAGCCCCTGGGCTATGCTTTCTTTCCCCTTGTCATAATGGACCTTTCCATTAAAAGGTTCAAGAGGTACCTCTAGGGGTTCCAGAGTCACAGAAGGGTTTTAAGGAGAGCACTAATATGGTCAGTGTCAGGTGTTAGATCACTTTGGTGGTCATACAGAAGATGAGTTGGAGGGATTACCAAAAGGTAAAACCTGCTGTGAAGCTACTGCAATGGGCTGGGTAGTAAGAGACGCAAGCAAAAACTAGGAAGATGGAAGTGGGACGATAAGAAGGAAACAGATTCAGAAGACTTTGAAGACAAAATAAAAAGAATCTCATCATTGTTCAAATGTAGAGAAAGAGCTGGGTGAGAGGGATCCTAACATGATCCCTGGGTTCTCATGGGGTGAATGGCAGACCTGGAGGGACTATGGACTTGTACAAATGATGCAGATACACACCATCATTGGTAATAGATAATAGAGATCTATGTTTTGCAGTTAAACTTCTTGGCCACCCTGACACCCTAATTAAGAGAAAACTTTATAATATATACTCCAAATAAATAAAAAACCAAAGTTCTTGAAATGACTCGTTGTTTCTCTGGAAACTACTTTAAGAATTTTACTGTCCTAGATAGGCCAGAAGTTAACAGTCACCTGCTGTAATCACTGGTTCTTAGGTAAGAAGGAAAGTGTGGCCTTGGGCAATCCTTAGGCGAAGATTGTGCACATTCTGAGGCCATCTGTGAAAGTGGTTGCTCTTGGTGCAGAAATGAAAGTGGAACCACGTTCCAGGACCAGAGCCCACTGTGATGTGAAGGCACATTTTCTCTTTGACAATATCAGGGCAAAAATTAAACATTCATAATATGGTAATTAACAACTGAATAATTTACTCTTAACCAATAAAGTAGATGTTGGTAGTGTGAAAGCTCCATAATGAAACAGCGGAGGAGAAATAACCATGTTTGCTCCTTAGCTACAAGCCTGGACTGTGCAGTGAACATGTTTCCTCTGTTATGAATAGAGTTTAGAAAAAGGGTGTACCCCCAAACCTACATGCATTCAGCAGGGAATCCAGCATATAGCACCCCAAGCCCCCTCTGATAAGCTGGGTGACCAGGAGCAAGTCACTCAACTAATTTGTGTCCTGGTTTTCAAATCTGGCATTGAGCATGAATAATTCCTGTCCTGTCAATACAATTTCACATCTGAAAGACAACAAAGATAACAAAGACATCAGTTATTATCACAAAGACAGCAGTTATTATCACACAAGGCACACAGTGGCCTTGCAGAAAGCCTAGTGCTGGATTCTTCCAAGATGCTCACCACTATGACTGCTCTAGAGTAGGCTAGTCTGACTTCCTGTAATACTTAGGTCACTGGTATAACGGAAAGAAACTATCTAATGAAGCAGATTTATTCAGAAGTCTATCAAAAAATCATAAATCCACTTAGCAATCTATGACAATCACAGATACCCTCAGACTTTCATCACAATCAAAGATATAGTCAGAGCCTACCGTAATCACAGATAGATAGTTGATCAGAGGAAATGTAAGTATTTTCCTTTTTCTCCTCTATTAGAACTCCCAAGGTTCCTTTGGTGTGTATGAGCCATGTTCTCACAAACCATCCTTTGAATTCACTATCTAGCTTCAGAGCTCCCGAGTCTTAACCTCCTTTTGATAGCAGGTTCTCTCCAGCTCCTGAAAGTGCCCTGTTTCACTGTTCACTGGGTGGCTAAACTGCAGTCAAGCTTAAAATACAGACAAGCGCCACCCAGGGAAGAGACCAGTGCAGAAGTCAGAGTCACTGAGAACAAAGAAGAGGCATACCAGGCTCAAGTGCTATAGTGTTTACTTACATCAAGAGGAGAGAAAGACTTCACAAAATCCAGCCTCTTGCAATGCGTCGGTCCCTTCTGGTCAGCAGATCCACTCCGCAGCCAACGCAGGAGATGTAGCTGCACACACTCCCCTGCATATTGCAGTAGAAAGACCGCAACCCGGCCCCTAGACCGCGGGGTCTGAAATACAGAAAGCTGGGCGTGTGTGTCCCTGAGGTCTAACGACACATTAACTTCAGCCAAAGAAAGGAGCACACACGGCGTCTGAAACAGGGAAAGATATCCCCACACAAGGCAAGAAGCCCAGCACAGGCTGTGTGGGCTGTCGATCTCTGGGCAAGGAGTGTCCCAGGTCCAATGACTATTCTTACGTGGTCAGGTGGGAGTTGAAAGACTGCACGCTTGGACTGCCTTTCCCAATACACCCAAAGACACTCCTAGACCTTTCCTACTGTCTCGTGAGTACTTATACGTAAGAGGAGGGCCCCATCTCCGTGGGTTTTGCTTTTCATTTCCCTTTGTTGAGGTGGGAGTGTGTGGAAGCCTGAAGTCCTAGAAGAAGGGTCCTAAGACAGAACTGCACTGGGCTTCTGCACTATTGCACTTTCTCTATGGGTTGCTGTGCGAATTAAGTAACATAAAGTATAGATTGTGTTTGGCACCAGTGGTTGGCATAGAGTCAGAGTTGACACATGACATTTATGGAGGTTGTCAATATTAAGGATTGGACTTTGTAGGGGTAGATGGGTGAGTGAAGATTGACCCTGCTTGCTTCAGGGAACTTAGTCCAGTGGGAAGGACAGGCCTGTAAGTGACTAAAGTACCAGGAGGACTGAAATGAGCAGCTTTACAGACACAGAAGCAGGGCAAAGCATTTCCCTGACAACGGGTAAGTTTCAATAGAGTTAGAGCGTTGAGCCTTTCTAACTGGAGGGAACAGCATGAACAGGGACATTGATGAGCATGTGGATGGTGTGCTACGAAAAAGTCACAGGCCCCTTATGACTGGAGCATAAAGGGACATGAAACTTTGAAGGAAAGGGTAGGCGGGCCCAATCATGGAATTCCTAAAACACCAGAGTAAAGGTGTTTGAAATCTACCATGTAAGGGACAGCCGTTGAGTTTGGGGGAGGAGGGTAAGGTTGTGACCCAGGGAGATGAATGTGGGTAGAAGTCTCCCTTTGGGGCCATTTTCCAACCTCCTTGCTGTCTCCTCTAATAATCTGCCAGTCTCCCAGAAGGAGTTCTCTTGGTCCAATGGCACACAGTACGTGCACAATAAATATTTATTGACTAAATAGTTGACTAATCATCATTAGCTTTTTCCTCCTCAGTACACGAGGAAGAAAGAATATCCATATGAATTAAGCGATTGGTTTGGGAGCAAGCGGGGAGATTTCCAGTTCTGGCTCCATGGTCTACGACTGCAGTAAGGTCACCTAACCTCCCTGGGCCCTGTTAGCTCTCAGAAATGGAGGAAATAAAGACAACTTGCCTCCCAGAGTTTTAGAGTGAGGAAACTAATTGAAAATCCATTTGCAAAATCTAAGGGAAAACACTAAAAGCCAGTGCTCAGAATCCAAGGTCGATGATATGTTTCAGTATGGTTGAGACGGCCTCGACCCCTCACCTGTTTTGCATGCCTGCTCCCATGGTAAGAGGAAGGAAGGAAAGATGTCTGTTTAATGTGTTTCCTTCTACAGAGACCATGCTTTGAAAGATTTTATGTATCAAATAACCTGCATTTATTTAGCAATAACTGTCTCATTATTTTCATTAATCAAAGATATAATTTAGCCAATCAGAACTTATGATATGCCAAAAATAAGTCACCACACACTAATTTGATATACTCCAACCAAAAGCAAAGCAATTTGTTATTTTAATTAACCTTAATATGAGTAAGTGTATTATTTGTTAGCCTTTTGGAATATAAAAAATAACTTTTAGTTCTCATTATTTTTTAAAGTTCTTATCTATCTTGGAATTCTTGTTTGAGTGTTAACAGTAAAGGGCTCAGTCATTCTACTTGTAAACAATAAAAGAGAAAGAAGCAACCAACCTAACATTGTCAAACTTTAGCTGAATATGTCAGTAAAAATTATACTGTCTAGTCATTCATTTATTATTTCAAGAAACGTGTATTGAGCACCAACTATGGACTAAGTACACATGATAAATGACACGGTCCCTGCCCTGAAGGAGTTAATGGTTTGCTCATTTGTTAGACAAATACTTATTGTGCTTCTATTGAACGTCAAGTGCTGTGCTAGACACTAGAGATCAGAGACAGAAGATGTTCCTTCAAGAAGTTCATGTGTTAGTGCAATCATTCCAAGCCTCATTCACACAAGCACATCCAAAGAACATGAAGAACTCTATCAGCATCACAGGGTTCTTACACTAATTCTTGCTGTGGGAGCAGAGGGAGAGGAAAGACCCCATCAGGGAATCTCAACAGTGGGCTGAGGGAAGACTAGCCCAGTTAATATGTGAAAGTTCCCCACCAAACACATACACAGATACCCTACCACTAACCCGAGGGGATTCTGATATGCCTCCAGCATGACAAAGAATCACTGGCTCAGCGGGAAAGATGGATGGATAGAGGACAACTTTTCTGGGGATATATGAAATTGATGGGAAGACAATAAGGACAGGATCACTATAATCGAGATGAAAGGTCATATACCTCTGGATTATGAAAGTGGGAATGAGAAGAAAAGGACAAATATGAAAGATATTTCTGAGCTAGAATAGAAAGAACATTTGGGACATAAATGTGGGGAAGAAAGAGGAGGTTTAAAGCCTTCATGACTGGGAGTTTGATCAGGATTGTGAGTTTCCTCGATCAGGGGCATGATTGGGAGCCTGGGAGAAGGAATTGACATGAAAGATGGGGAGAAGGTGAGGTGTCAATTTCTAGATGTGTTCTGTGATGTAATGGACATGTAATTTTCTGAATACAACATTTCAAGCCAAAATCAAATCACGATTTTGACTCTACTAATTGTGAGTCCTTGAGTAATGTACTCTAGCTCCAGCTGCCATTTCCTTATCCACAAAATGGGGTCCACAGAGTTTGCCCCACAAGCTTGCTGTAGCATTACTGTATGCAAGGGTGTAACAAGCTTCCACATAGAGGCTGCTCAGCAGACATTTCTCTCCTCCCATTCTTGTTGCCATTCTAGAGAAGCATGCTTAGAGAATTAACCAATATGACAGTTGTACTTCACCAGCGCCTCTTAAACTCCAGGTAATTCCCAACCAGAACCTCCGAAAAGACCATAATATTGTTCATGTCTTTCTCTACAGTCTCTGGCAAGCTTTTCTCACAGGAATCACCTGATGACTTATTGCCCAGCAAGGACTAGGTTATTAAGTACTCCCAAAGCCATTTCTACTATTCTCTTCAGTATATCTATGCCCCTGCTAAAAACAAATGTACCTTCTGCTGTTCTGGCCACTAGGAATGTTTCGGAGCTTTACATGGAGCATTCCACTAAGTCACCTGCTGTGCCTACCTCCAGATAAGGCCTTGTTTTCATAGATGTTGAATTAAAGATTTTCAAACACCAAACATAATCCAGGTGAGCTGCAAAGAAGCTGGAGAGAAAGGTGTTAGGAGAGTGGTTTTGTAGATGACTGTATCTGAGGGCTTGACAAGGAATAACCATAAAGGGCTTTTGACTTTGAAATTCAGAAGGCTATTGAGATAAGATAAAGTGATGTAGATCTCCTGTTGCATTTCTTCCGTCTTTTCATGTTTTCTCTCCCTCCGTGTCAGCTCAGATATTTCCAACAGTTATTTTACGTTTATGCTTACAACTCCCTTGCGTTACTTCACATATGTTTTGCCTGGATAGTTTAGGGGGTTGGTTGTTATTTACAGGCAAAAAATTGAGAATTTAGAGATGAGTTTGGAACTTGGCTCTTCAACTTATTCTCTGTTTGCCCTGGAGCAAGTCAAAGCCCATAAGGGAAGTAGTGTGTAATTAGCCTTAGTTTTCTCATCTGCAAAATAGGAGTAACAACCAAGTCTACTCCCTGAGGTTACCATAGTTACCACAAAGTTGAATGATGCTTTCTCTATAACTATGTCTTGGTTTTCATTCATAGTGTTGTAAGTGGTGCTTACTGTCTAATTTTCCTGATCAGATCTGATAGTAATATTTTATTCATCTTTTCAAGAACAAATGTTGTCTTTCTTATTTTTTCTTTCTATAATAGTGGGTCTTGTCTTTCTTATCTCTAGCTTTGTACTTTCGGATTTATTCTACTATATGTTTTCTACCTTCTAAGTTAGATAGTTAGCTTGTTAATGTTAAGCCTTCTTTTCTAATGTAAATAATTAAGGCTAAAACTTTCCCTGTGGTACCACTTTAGCTGCAACCTACAAAATTTTATATGTAGGATTTTAATTATTAGTCAGTTCTTAATATATATGTGTATACTTTTAAATTTTCATTTTATCTTCTTTGTCCTATGAGTTATTTAGAAGTATTCTATTTTTAATATCAAATGTGTGGAGATTTTATGTTTAGATACTTTCCTATGGACTTATCACAATTGCGTTGAGGTCAGACATCATGGTCAGTATGATATCAAGTGTTTTTCATGTAATAAGATTTGTTTTATATAGATTAGTATATGGTCAAATTTGTAAATACTTCATGGGTTTTTGAGGAGAATGTGCATTTGCTAATTGACTTGGTAGAAGAATTTATATATGTCTTTTAAATTAAGCTTTTTACTTGCTGTTTAGGTCTTTTAAAGTTTACTACTTTGGGTTGGATTTCTGTTTGGCTATCAATAATTGAAAGATGTATGTTAAATTCCCTCTCAATGATGGTGGAATTTCTCAATGTATTTCTACCACATTTTGCCTTATATATTTAAAATGATTGAGATATTTGTATAATATTATATATTTTATTATATCCATATTAATTTAGGATTACTATATTCCTGGTAAAGACCTTTTGTCATTATGTAACCTTCTCTGTTCTCAATAATATTTTCCCCCTTAAGTTATATACCTATCCTCTTTTTCTTGGTTTATGTTCATTAGATGTATTTTTTATTGTTTTACTTTCAGCCTCTCTGCATCCTAATGTTTTGTGTTTGTCTCTTATAAACAACATATAACTAAAAGTCTGATAACTCCTACCTTTTACCTTGTTTGGGTTCATTGGGGATTGGACTTGTTTTACCATATTTTTTCTGCTTTCTATTTGTCCTGCTTTTCAAATTTGTTTTTTCTTTCTTATTTTTGTTTTTTGATCCAGGGAGTTTGTTTGTGTATTTATTTATTTATTTTCCTGCTCTATTTCCTTCTCCTCCCCCACACTGCTTCAGAACATATATAGTCTTAAGTATTGCCTTTTATCATGCAAACTTAATGCAGTATAACATTAGTATTTTAACCCCCAAGATAAGAATTGCATAATATTTAACTTTGATCAGTTTACATGTTATTTACATGTTATTATTGTCTACTATTTTAGTTTGGTTCTTTCTAACCCCTTAAATAATACTTTACTATTATTTTATACAGATGACATTTCTGATTTAACTATGTATTTAAAAATTTGTTTCCATTTCTTCTTATATTCTCACACCTTCCCTCTGAGATCATTTTCTTTCCTACTGAATTACAACTTTAGAAGTTCCTTTAGTTAAGGACTGTTGCTCAGCTTTTAGTAAACTCAGCTTTTGTTTCTCTAAAATTGTCTTTATTTTATTCTTATTCTGAGATAGTTTTCCTGGGCACATATGTCTAGGTTGGGATTTATTTCTTCTTAGCATTTTAAGGGTTACTATGCCACCATGTTCTGGCTTCCGTCATTCTTCTATCAGTGTGTTTGATGTTCCTCCAGAGGTGATCTGTCTTCTTTTTCTTGGTTGCTTTAAGATCTCTTGATCTTCAGTGTTGTATATTTTCATGTCATTATGGCTAGGTGTGGGTTTCTTTTCATTTATCCAGTTTGATAAATTTTATGCTTCCTGTATCTGTGAATTTGTAGCTTTCATTAGTACTGGAAAATTCACAGTCATTTTCTTTTCAAATGTTTCTTCTCCATTTTCTTTATTCTTTCCTTCTGGTACTACAGTTGTGCACATTAGATATATTCCTTGTGTCTTCCACATCTCTTTATGTCTCTTCATATTTTCTCCTATCTCTGTCGCACTCGGAGTAACTTCCCCTGCAGAGAGAGAACTCTCAGTGGATTATTTCTCTAGATGTCTGATGATCTCTGATTGAGAGCCCACATTTGATTGATCTTAATCTGTGGAAATCCTGGAGGCCTTCATCGGGATCCTTTATTCCAGTGAGGATTTACACTTGCTTCTGCTTGGGACTACTCTGATCCCCCTTCAAGGTATCTGGCTGTTACACACCTGCTACTCGCCCTAAACAGTATTTTGATTTCAATAGAGATGAAATTTCAACACCAATATTTTGATTTCCTCAATTTAGGGAAGAGTTGGTGGGGTCTTAGAGTTTTTTCTTCAATTCTTGAAAACCCAGTAAAACTTTTAAATGGAATATTTCATCTAATACCTAGTAGTTTTGAAGTAGGACCTTTGAAACTCTCTGGTCTACGATACTGCCAGCAGCAGAAGTCTGAGCTTAGCACTCTTCAAATAACCCACATAAGGCAGCATTTGTGTTCTCTAGGAAGATCTTAACATTTCTGTATTTATTCTTAGTTATTGGATCTCCCTTCTTTCTTTTGAGTCCAGATACCCCAGGAATGCTAATGGGAACAATTGGAAAATGGATCCAGAACTTCACTTGGAAAGAAACTTAGAGACCCTCACAGTAAATCACAACTACAAAGTGAATCACTTCTACAGCATGTTCAAATTGCCATCTAGCCTCTTTTACATCCATCATTGACAGAGAACTCACTATTCATGAAGAAGCCCATTTATTCATTTGTTCATTCATCTACACGTCTACTTACCTATCTAGAGAGAAAGACATTTATTGCAAAGAATTAGCTTGTCCAATTGTGGGGGATGGCTATGCAAGTCCAAAATCTATAAGATAGGCCATCAGGAAAGGCAGACCAGAAACTCACAGGTAGGAGCTAATGCTTTAAGTCACAGGCATAATTCCTTTTTCATCAGGGAAGCTTCAATTCTGTTCTTAAGGCTTTTCAACTGATTGAATCAGGCCCACCCAGATTACATAGGATAACCGACCTTACTTAAAATCAACTGATTGTAGATGTTAATTATATCTACAAAATACCTTCACAGCAATGCCTAGATTAGTTTTCAATTGAATAACTTGGGACTTGGGCCTAGCCAAATCAACATATCAAACCAATCATTACAGGTCCCTTCTCTTTACTAAGATCTATGTTAGGCATTTGGCTGCATCTTATATCTTTATATCTTTTAATAGCTGTTGAATTAAATATTATTTTTCTTATTTTAAAGATGAAAAAATTGCAACTTAGGAAAGTTAAGCAATTTAATGTTGTTGTTATTATTACTATTGATATACACAGGGAAATTGAAGGATGGAATGATAAAATAACCTGTCTTCAGTACACATCCAAAGCCCCTAGTAAAATGTCTCTACATTATAAATCTCAGTCAAATTTAGTTCCCTTACCAAATTGTTCTTGAACCATCTTCATTTTAGGACAGCTGCTAGTAGCTGTGCCTTCCATTGGAAGTGAAATGATGCTCAACACATTCACTCGGGGTATGTTTGCACATGAGTATGTCTCTGCGTGTGTGTGTGTGTGTGTGTGTGTTACAGACGAGGAGGCTTTGCAGGGAGGTGCTGTTGTGATGGTGCAGCTAGAATGGAAGGCCATATTCTTGCCCTCACTGGGATGGTTTTCCTATCTTTGGAAGTGCTTTGAGCCCCCTTGAATTAGCACAGTATGTTATTGTATTTATTAAATTTATTTTTTTGATGGGAAGATATTCCTCAATGGCCCCTTTTCTCCCAATAGCAAGTCATTCTCCACATGCATAACGTAAGATAGTTGCGATACCAAAAGCATAATCAGAAATTCTAATGTATCGTATGCATATTCTCATGAACCCTTGGGACATATATCAGATGGCAGAAAGGATGGTGGTAGTGTAAGATTGTGCTGATATTCCATTTGAAGGATGATATGGGCAAGTAAAGAGGGTGGAGTGGACTTCATTGCTTAGACTGGAATCATTGGGTAAAGACGGGAAAACTTAGTGGGTTTCTTTGGCACAAGTGACTTACATAGTTGTGACTGATGACAATTTTCATAATAAAGATGAATATTACAAAATACCTTTGGGCATATCTAGATAAATAGGCTTTATGAAATTAGAATCCATATAGATCCTGTGACTTATTCATCTCCATAATAAAATTTTCTTTCTATATAAATTTTGGCATAAACAGTCTGTAGAGGCAAAACCAAAATTTGAAACATATGATTTCATAAATATGTGAACAATAATATGAATAACATCTTTTGTATAACACTCAACAGGTTATAAAGCATCTATACAATATGGCGGAATGGGAAGAACACTATATTTGGAGCTATACTTGGTGTGGTAGTTTGTATTATTGTTCCTGGTGTTCACTGCCTCCCCTTGGGGAGAACGATACTCTACCCTCTTATCCCCCCACGCAGTGATACAGACTCGGCCACATGACTTTCTCCGGCCTGAGAACTGTGTGTGGAAGTAGAGCATTGTCTGGCTCCATCCTCTGTCTTCTCTCTGCCAAGAGACAAGTCAGGGATGCCCTTTTGGCCTGATGCACAGAATGACATGGTTGTGAAGCTGAGCCATAGCCAACTTGAAGTGGGTATTAGAGTCAGAAAATCCTTCGTTGTGTAAATCACTAACATTTGGGGGCCATCTTTTACCACAGTATTATTTAGTATAAGCACACTGACACATCTGGCTTTGATTTCTGGCTCAACCACTTTTAGCTTTAAGTCTTAAGGAATATATTAAAAGTCTATAATAATCAATTCCCTCATCTATTTCTGTAGATGAGTAACCAGTACTTCCTTTCCTGAGTTATGGTGAAAAGTAAACGAGAAAATTAAGACAATGGTGTTGAATAATTCCTGGAACATATAAATAAACATTAACTTCTTCCCATCAACCGTATAAGGCACATAGTAGGTACCCCATCAAAGCTAATATCTTCCTCTCTGAAAAATTCCAGCCACCCAGTGTATGGCTAAATGTAACAAAACACAAAGGACTCATTCTTAAATTTCTCTTTCTCTTTCTTCTTCTCTGATTCCTTTACTTCTTTAAGTAAAATAGAACTTCTTTAGAGATGACTAAGCCTGAATTCAGGTCCCATAAAAATAGGCATTTGTTCTGAAGCTAAAGTTTTATGAAGGCCAATGTTTTTAATTTAATGTCAGAGAGTAGCATTTTTTAAACCTATAAAATAATTAGGTCCAATTTGCAAACGAATGATACATCAGGTTTAAAATAAGTGACAACTTAAAGTTTAAATTGAATGATTAAAACCCTCATAATCTTCATGGTGAGATTCTCAGGACAAAGAAGTAATTTCCCTAGAAGATGGATAAACCCAAAGCTACTGCATTTCCTACTTGTTCTCAAGTATGAACTGTTCAACCTGGGAATAAGGAAGTGGCAAATTCATGGATAGAAATACAACATATGACTCATGTGTTGAAGTGCCTGTTATGGAAAACCCAAATTACTTTGAAAAACAGCCCACACAGGGGCCTGCAAAAGAGGGAGTGGGCTCCTTCCTGCCCTGGGAAACGCAGAAGAGGGGTTAACCGGCTCAGGCTCTGGCTTCCTTGGAGACCATGCTTTACTCTTCCTGGTACGAACTCTCCTTTGCCGCCCACCCTCAGCCAGAGCCTACAAAGTGGCGTCAGTGCCAGGTCACACCACCTGGGTATGGCCCCAGGCTTGAGCCTCTTATCCTAAACTCACCCAGAACAGAAGGAGAAGGACACAGGAAACAAGAACCATTTACTAAAAAGGGCCATGTGACTTTCTTCCTCTAAATGTGAAATACCCACGATTCTTTCTTCTTTGACTTCATTTCCTAGAAGAATCTGAGTTTTAGAGAGCCCAAGAACCTTTCAAATGTCCCACAGCTGCTAGTTGATCTTTAACATCCCTTTACGTTTGAGATTAATTCATTAAAAACAACCAGAGAAAACAATGTCAGGGGTGGGCCCCATGACTGAGTGCTTAGGTTTGTGTGCTCTGCCTCAGCAGCCCTGGGTTCTTCAGTTTGGACCCTGGGTGCAGACCTACACACTGCTCATTAAGCCATGCTGTGGTGGCATCCCACATAGAAGAACTAGAATGACTTATGATTAGGATATACAACTATTTACTGGGGCTTTGGGGTGGGAAAAAAAAAGAGGAAGATTGGCAACAGATGTTAGCTCATGGCCAATCTTCTTCACCAAAAAGAAAAAAAAAAGCATCTCATCCAATCCTTTAAAAAAATAGTGTCAAGAAGCAATGTAAAATTTTAAAATACTAGTAGCTACCATTGCTTAAGCCTTTGATATGAACCTGGTACTTTGAATAGGTAATCTATAATCCTCACAAGGACCCATGCTACAGATGACAAATCAGAGGCTTAAAGAGGTTAAAGGAACTCACCCAAAGTCACACAGCAAATACAGACCAGAGCCACGGTTCATACTCAGATCTGCTTTTGGCTTCAAAATCAAGGCTCATTATTGTCTATCCTATGGAGCTGTACGGCCATCTTATCTGGTTGACTACTATGGGAAGCACTTATGAAAGCAGCAAAAGATGAACTTCATTTGTTTTTCCTGAGGTCTGCTAGAAGTGGTAGGTCAAACAAGGGTATAAAAATCGTCTCTTGTGAATTGTTATGCATTTCGTCTTAAAGAAAGAATTGGCTTACTTCTGTAAATAGCTTAAAGAAGTATTTTATTTTTATTATTACTTATTAGAGTGTTCACTGAAAGGGAGATGGAACTCTAAACCTCTTCTCCAGGGAGAGGGCTGAGCCAGCTCATCCAAGGTCTTGCTATTCAGCCAGATTTTTCTTATTCTGCTCAAACATGACCTACCCTTATAGTCTCTCTGGTTGCTCCCCCAGGAAAAAGCTGTGCTTGCTTCTGTGAAACGTTGATTTCAAGGAAGTCATTGAGCCCTCAAGTCTGGCCCACTGTCAACAGGACTTATTTTTCAGTAAACACATCGGATGCTAGTCTTCTTGTCTTAAAATTTCAAAAATACCCTCTCCTTAACTTGTCCTCCTGCAAGTACCTGATCCTGCATCTTGGGGGAATTATAAGGAAGGGTAGGCACTCTCCTGTCCTGACTCTGAGGAATCAAGGAAATCACTTTCCCTGTCAGATCCACAATAGAAGTTTGTGGGATCCATTTGGACCCTGGAGTCACATGAAGCTCCAGGATGGTGGAGCTGAGACAGTGCTATACTCCTGCCTATGCCAGTATTAGCTACTGCACAGATCCAGTCTTCAGATAGACAACATCCTGTCTTCCATTGAAGAGGATTAGGGAAGACAAGGGCTGATTTATCTTCCATGAGCACCTTGCTACTTAAACTGTATCTGTGGACTAGAAACATCAGTGTCACTTTTGGCTCAATAGATACAGAATCTCAAGCCCACCTCAGATGAGCTGAATCCGAATCTTCATTCTAGCAAGAGGTAATCTACATGCACATTAGAGTTTAAGAAGCACTCAGTTAAACAGCAGTTGGCAATTTTGGCTGCACGCTGGTATTGTGGCATTGCCAGGAAGTTTTAAGAATTACTGATACCTGGTTTCCACCCCCAGAAATTTTGATTTAATTAGCCTAAGGTATGGCCTGGGCATTGAGATTTTTGAGAGCACTCTGGATGACCCTAATGTATAGCAATGGTTGAAAACCATTTCAAGTTCCTAAACAGGACAAGCCTTAACATTGATTATTTTAAAAGAGAGAATAAGGTGATGTGTAGAGAAATTAATGAGGGAAGTGTTAAGTTATTATCTAGGGCCAAGTTGATGCCTGGTCTTTCTTCCCATTGGCAAAAGGGGTTCACACCACACATGAAATTTAAAAGGAGAAAAAAAACTCAAAATCTCCTAGGAAGATTAGCCATATAATGGAGTAATGATGACCCAACATCTCCAATCAAAGAAATCAAGAGTACAGTAATTAAGGAAATGAGTAATAGGAAAAAGGTTGGGGGTTGAAACCTACTAATGAGCTTCTGTTCAGTCATATCTCCTTCTTGTGACCAACAGGCAGCCAGATGTTCTTTTAATTCCAATACTTTCTCTACTCTGTATCATAAAATATTCCTCATAGAGAAATCTCTACCATCAATAATGGCTGAAACGTTTCTTTTCTTTTCAAATGATAGGTCTGGGAATGCTTGCAATGAGAAAAGTATATGAGAAATACAAGTTTTCTGTGGTCCAGCCCAAAGTTTGAGACATATACAGCCAATGTGGATAGACTAAGGAAGTGAGAATGAAATGGAAGAAGGGTGACCTGCCTAGTTTTGAAGCCAAGGGGATCCCATGGGGAGAACAAAGCAGTAGAGAGCCTTCATGACTGCTTCATTTCCTCTGGACCAAGGCTGGTTGGTGGCCCAGCTCCTTTAACAAATAATCTCCTTGAATACATTTTTCCTAGAGCAGATATTATTCATCAAACTAATTCCAGAATCGACCTGTTGGAAAAGGTATTTAAAAACCACAACAATTAGAAAGAAGTGCCATTTTCTGGTTCTTTAACTGTGTGTGGCACTAAATTTAAGGGTCCATCACAATCAATGGGATACTTTTTAAAGACATGTCAGGCTGAGAAAGTTTTGAAATCAGGAGGAACAGGATAGCCAGAGCCAGAGAATTATAAACTTAAAGGTAGCATGGGGCTACAGTTTCCTAATGTTAGGAAATAATCGCCTTCCCTCCCCAACTCTAGTGAAGACATCTGGGGACACATTTTTCAGAGGGCTGAATTCTGATGATCTGTTCTCCCCTACACATCTATGCAGCATTGGTTTCAGTCCTCCATGCTGATAGGTTCAGATTTAATATAATCCTTTCAGGAGTTCTTACACTGTTCTTGCAACTTTTTGGTAAATTTAAAATGATTTCCAAAAAAGCACTTTAAAAAATCTTAAGTAAATGCATAAAAAAGTAAATAAAGGGTGACCCCTTCACTTCCAACACTGTTTCATTTGGGCAGGTCATGAGTGGCTATATCCGTTCTCACCTTATATCTAAAATGCCCCCACACTGCTATATGTTTTTAACTTCTGTACATTATTGGGGAATTTATCTGAGCTTCTACTAGAACACAAGCCTCTCCAGGGCAGGGACTATGTTTGATTCATTTTTTTAAATCACAAATACCTGGAAGAGAGTCTGGCACAGAATGAGCACTGCTTATATAATTGCCAGCCCCCCCAACCACCCCCCACACACGCACACAGAAGACATGGATAGTGTGCCAAGACAAAGCAACCAGAATGGTAGCATTTCTGAAATCCTGCATAAGAAGAATATGTGACAGAATTGGGGTTTTTCAGGCTGAAGGAGGAAACTGCATATTTTAAACTGTTTATTCTATGTATTTAATGATTAATAGTTAATTCAGGTTTCTATTCCTTCTCAAAATACTTTTAGTAAGCTATAATATTTTAAGAAATTGTCTGTTTTGTTTATTTTTTCAAATTTATTGGCAAAAAGTATTTTAAAATAGTATTCTTTCATGATTTAAAATTTCTGATATATCCGTAACTTCATCTCCCTTTTATTCCTAATATATTTCTTTGTATCTTCTCGTTTTCTTGATCAATCTTGCAAAATCTTTCTTTATTTTCTTGCTCTTTCCAAATAGCCAACTTTGAGCATTTTAATCCTAATTTTTTTTCCTATTTCATACATTTTTGTTGATGCATTTTATTGTTCCTTCTTTCTAGTGTAGGTGTTTATTCTCGGTTTGGGCTTTTTTTCCCCTAATCACTGAGACTGGATGTTCAGCTAGTTTAGTTTTCAGCCCCTCCTTTTCTAATATAAGCATCTAAGGGCCATAAGTTCCCTCTGAAACTGCAATAGCTACATACCATAAGTTTTGACTGTATTATTTTCATTATCATCCACTTGTAAATGTATTCTAATTTCTGCTCTATCTTTTCTTTGACTCATGAGTTAATTAGAAGAGTGCTTTTAAATTATCAACCTAAGAGGGAGTTTCTGATGGTCCTTTTCTATCAACCTCCCCTTTCTTTTTTGTTTCCATTATAGTAAGAGAATATACTCAATGATATTGATTCATTGGTAAATATTGAGATTTGCCTTTGTTTCCTAATTACATGAGCAGCTTTTTGAACTATTGCATATGTGCTCAAAAAGCATATATGTTCTCTAGTATGTTCATGAGATCAAGTTTGTTTAGGTTCATCACTACTATAGTTTTAATAATTTTTTTAATCTTTTATCTATTAATTATCGAAATAATTCTGTTGAAATCTAACTACAACTGTGGATTTGTCAATTTCTTTGTGTATTCTCTCAATTTTTGCTTTACATATTTTAAGGCGACTTGAATAAATCATACAAATTTAAAATTGATACAGCTCCTTGAAAAATTGTTCTTTTATATGTTGTATGATGACCCTCTTTGTTCCTAACAATGATTTCTGTCCTGAAGTCTACTTTATTTGATATTATTATGTCTATACCAATTTTATTTGATTAGCCTATCTTTTTTCCAAATATATCTTGTTTCCATCCTTTTATCTTAGTTTTTTCTGTGTCCTTGTGTTTTAGATTATCTCCAGCTAAAAGGCAAGTTTAGAGTATTTATTGTGATTATTAATGATTTATTTGCATTTATTTCTATCATCTTGTTACTGCTTTATGTTTAACATGCTTTCTTCTATTTTTTTAAATGTTTTGCTTATCTCGTGTTAAATTGATCAAATGTCCTTTATTACACTCTTCCTTCAATTTTCTATGAAGTTATCCATCCCACTTTCTACTATTTTGCTGGCTCCTTTAGCATTTTTAAAGTTAATCAATATCCTCACACTCCTTTCTAGCAACACAGGGACCTTAGAACTCTTTATCCAAGTCACTCACTTCTGCATCACCTCCTATTGTACTTTCGTCTTGTTTCCACTCTCCCTAAGTTAAATATTACCACAACTTACATAATCAGTGTTTGTTTTAGCTTTATCCATGTGTTAACCAGATTCTTTACTCACCATCTCTTCGTTCACTCCATGCCTTCTCTGTGGGTTCAGTTTTCCTCTTCCTGAATAGATCCTAGATCTTAACTGGTAAAATCGTTCAGTTTTTATGTATCTAAAAATCTTTATTTGTCTTCACTCTCAAATGATACTTTAGCTGAATATAGAAGTCTAGGAAAAGAGTTTTATTTTCTCAGGGCTTTGAAGATACTGTTCTATTGTTTCCTGACGTCTTTGCTCCTAAGGAGAAGTCTGATGTCAGAATAGTGGTAATTTCTTTCTAGATATTCTGTCTTTTCTCCATGCTATTTGAATGATCTTCTCTTTGTTTTAGTATTCTGTAATTTTACTATGATGGTTCTAGGTCTACCTTTACTTTATTTATGCTGCATGAAATTCACTGTGATTTGAAATCTGAGGGATTATGCTTTCTGTCCGTTTTTAAAAGTTCTTGGTAACAATTTCTTTAAATATTGCATCACTCACATTTTCACATTCCTTCCATTTTCTCTTTCCAAACTACTATTAAACATATTTTGGATCTTATTCTGTTTTCCACATCTCTTAACTCCTTATGTAATTTCCATCTCTTTTCTCTCTGTGCTGTATTCCAGATAATTTCCTTAAATATATTTCATTTCACTAATTCCCTCTTTATCTGTGTCTAGTCTTTTGTTTAACCCATTATTTCACTAGCCTTTCATTTCAAAATTTTCTTTATTTACAGAAGTTCTACTTCATTCTTTATCAAACCTGTCTGTTTCTTTTATTATTGACTTAGTTTCAAATTTTTCCTTTATATTTGAATTTATTTAAACCTACTTAATTTACAGCTCTCATCAGATTCTTCTATTATGAAGGTTCTCAGTTACTGAGGGATTCTCCCTCCAGAAGTGCTTTTGTGTTTGTTTCTACCAGGCACATGAGGAGCATCACTAAACTAGAAACAATCTCATCTTAATTTCTCAGCGTGGAGTTTCTTCATATAAAGTTGACTCCCTAGTTTAAATTTGAACCTCAAATCCACATGAGGCACCAATCCAAGATTAAAATATTTCTTTTTTTTCCCCTCATCTAAAGCTTAGACACAAGCTACAACATGAACTTGTACACAATATCTTTGCTATCTCCCTCAACAAGGGAAGATTGTTCTTTTTCTGTCCCATCCTCTCATGATCCTGTATTTATATAAAAGACTTAGTTAAATTTGCCTGTCTCATTCAGGATGAGATATCATCTCAGGTCTCCAAGTCATAATAAAATATTATACAACTGTCTCTCCATTTTCACCCCTGTCCTGACTTCAGGCAGCTGCATCAGCCTCTCAGACTATGTGTTCAGTTCCCCTTTACTTCTCGAAACTGAAGAATTCTCTCTATTTCAAACTCAGTTTATGCATTTAAAGAATATAGGTGCCATAACAGGGAGTGCTAACAGGAAGCTCCTCAAATTATATATTCTGCAGTGCGTATTGCCAGACCCAGAAAGTCCCTTGAATGTTTTTTTTATTGTCCTGCACCTGTTGTTATACCTTCTATGATGTGCATGTGGGGAAGGAGAGGAACACAGGGAAGGGGCAGGGGTATAGGGAGGAAGACCAAACAGGGAATAATTAGTAACACGTAACAGTCCTATCTTTATCTCTACTTTGTCACGTGGCCTTTGACAAATTGTTTCTTCTTTGAGTCCTGTATTTTCCATCCACAAAATAATAGGCTTAGATAATAAAAGATAATAATAACCCTTATAGAGTCCCTTTTTGAGAACTCAAGATATACCAGGCACTGTGTCATATGCATTATATTATCTTCCTTATGTTATATACTCACAAAAATGCTTTAAGTATTGTTGTCTCTGTCTTTTAGATAATAAATTGCAAATAAGTTTGCATAATTTGGCCAAGATCTCAAAGCTGCAAGTAGCAAAGCCATGATTTGAACATGTCTGTTTGATTCGAAAGCATGTCTTCTAAGCCCTGTTACTTTCCCTATTTTCTACAAGATAATCAGGAGATTCCTGTCATTTCTGACCTTCTCTGAGTTTCTAATCAGTCTTCAATTCCATATGTGTGGGTAACTTTCATTTCTCACCCAGTCTTGTCCAGGGTCTCAATGTTCTTATCTCTACAAAACTAATTTACTTCTTGTCCTTCTCACCCCAGGTCACTGCCACATGTAATTATTGGCTGAATTAGTATTATATGAGTGTTTTAACACAGGTTTCTTGAAATATGGTTTCTAGAGGGCTGGAAATGATTCTCCACATATTCACACACATCTCACAACAAGACCAGACATGATGCACTGCGCCCACTGCCAAGAGTTCCTTTACAGGGAAGGATTTGAGGCTGTTTTTTCATTTTTTCATATGAACTTCCAGGGAGAGAGATCAAAGATGCATTTAATTTCCTCAGCATGAAAATGGCCCTCCCTCTGTATTTAGATGGTTTGTAATATAGCTCTTTCAGCAGTCAAATAACATTGGGCAGAGGAAAGAAAATAAGTAAAGGATGTCAGAGCCCTAGTGTTCACTATAGTGCAGGTTAATCAGATTTTCTAGTTTGTTCATTGTTGCAATTGATATGCTTATTAAATAAATACTTAATGGGTATTCATTTGTTTTCTAATTATTCACTCAGCACCGGGAACTTTTCTAAGCATTTAGGATAAAGTGATGGATAAAACAGACAGGGCATCTGTTCTCGTAGAACTTACAACCTGGTGCAGAGATCAAGAATGACCAAATAATCACTCAAATAAATACATCTGTACATATTGCACTAGCTGGCATGAAGGGAAGGACTGGGCAATGGCAGAGGACAGCATTTAGAGTGGGAGAGAGGGGGTCAGGGAAGGCTCCTCTGTGGAAGGGACTTGTGAGCTGAGACCTACAAGATGGGAAGGGTGGGAGGAAGAGTGTTTTAGACAAATGGACAGCAGATGGAAAGTCCTAAGAGGAGATAGAGATTGGCATTTTCAAGGAACTGGAGACAGGCTCTGGGGGTGACCCAAGATGAGGCTGAGTTGCTAGGGTGAGACAAGATCATACTCTGGTTCTTAACCACATTAAGGATTTGGGATTTCCCTCTTAAGAACCCAATACAAGTTTTACACTGAAGAGTGATTTGACCTATTTTATGCTTTTAAAGACCTCTCAGACTGCTTCATTAAAAATTGACTGGACAGTATCAAAATAGAAGGAGGCAGAACTATTGGAGATGACTGCAGTGTTCAGGAATGGAATGGTGATGACTTAAACTACAGCAGGGAGCGGCAGGGATGAAGGGATGTGATTAAAGATATATTATGGAGTTAGAATGGAGAAGATGGATGCTGGATTGGCTGTGGGAGGGAAGGGAGAGGATGTTTTCAAGGATGCGTCCCAGGTTTCTCTCTTTGACAATTGAGTGGCTGGAAACATCATCTACTGATGTAAACACATCAGCTATAGATCAGACTTCAAGCTAAAAGCAAGTACTGGCAGTTTAGACTGGCAGTTACCACACAGGGGCCTGGGAATACTGGCTCTGTATGCAAGAAAATTTTAATGGCTAATATTATTGAATGCTTACTCTCTGCTAAGCACTGTTCTAAGCATTTATGTTTTTCAACTCGGTTATCTTCATCATAACCATTTGAGGCAGAAAATATTATTATCCCCTTTTAAAAGTGAGGAAACTGAGGCACAGAGATTCTAAATACATTGCCTAACATCAGCCAGTTAATAAATGCAGAATTTGAATTTGAATCCAGGTAGTCCTGGGGCAGAATCCCTGTTCCTAACCACTTCTAAACTAACCTCTCCTTTTCTAAGAATTTCCTAGTCTAGTCTGGAGGAACACACAAAAACCAACAAGAGAATAGTGTGCGAAAGGCTGTATTAATAATCACCAACATTTAGTGGCAGAGTATGGGGAGGCACAAGGTGCTGAGGGGATGCAGTACAGGGACATAACCTTTCATTGAGAAAACGGCATTTAAAGGATTTTTTTTAATATAGTAGAAATTTACACAGAACATGGGCCCTCTGAATGGTAAATGTCTTTGAGGCAATGTCATGCTCACCTTTGTAATTCCAGGACCATGCTTGGCACATGGTAGGTGCACAATGAATGTTTCATGAAGCCAACTGAAGTGAAAGGCACTACAAACAAGGACGCTACCTTATGACACTCAAACTGCTCTGCTCTCCTCTTTCCCAGGAACCTTCATTTCTCCACCTTCCATCAACAAATAAGACAAAGGCAATGGCTCGTCTACAGGAAGAATAACTTTGCCAGGTCAGCTTTAAAGTCACAGTCTTCAGGAATGTGTTTGATCTAAAAGCATTGACTGTCTGCCTTTTCAGTGAATTTGCCTGCAGAAATCTTTAATGAGTTTATCTAAAAACTAGCACTTCTTATTTTCACCATTAGCCCGACTTTAGAAGGCTGTTTTCATAAATAGAGTGCGCACACATATATGCACAAACAAAGCCTGTCCCTCCCATTTTCACTGCATTTGAATTAGGCTTTCCAGGAATTTGCACTCAGAAGATTCTTCATTATCTCTCCTGTGTGGGTGGTCAATTACAATTCTGGCAAAATTGAAACAGAAACTTTAGGAGGATTACAAGATGCTTATGTTTTCCCAGTTGACCGTGCCCACTTCCTCTCCAGAAACTCTGGGAGGCCCACTATGTGAAATTAACATGTTTTGTCACATTGTGACAGACCTTGGCTGGCATTCCTTGATCCCTAGGGTTCCCTCCACTTAATCAAAGCAATCCTCCTTTCTTTTTCCCAGCTTCCCATTACTTAAGAGAAGCCTATTGGTTTTGCCCCTGAAATGACACAATCTTATTTTCAAGTGTTGGTGATGTGTCAGCAAGTGATGAGCAAGGAGATTTGGGATAAAGTAGAGTGAAATTAGCATTGAATTATTTTGTTCAATCAAAAACCAAAACAAAAACATACTGAATGCCTCTGTGCCTGGTAACATGCTAAGTGATGGCAATAAAAGATAAGACACCTTCGCTTTATTCAAGGCGCTCTCAGTCTAGTAATGAAGACAGGCATGGAAACAAATAATCTTAATAACATGATGGAAATGCAAAGACAGGTGTAAGTGTAGGGTGTTATGGGCATACGCCAGAGTGATGGGAATGGTAACGGCTTTCTGGAAGAGGTGATTCCCAGATTGAGGCTAGAAGGAAGAACAAGCAAAAGTTAGCCAGGTGAAGAACATCTTTGCAGGCATGAGGTGTTGAAGAGGAATTCATGTTATAGACTGAGGGCACATTTAGCTATGACAGGCAGCAGGATGTATGTGGGGAACAGCTCAAGATAGCCTGTAGGGTACATGCAGAGGGAGAAGACAAGGCTGTAGATGGGGCTAGTGAGCAAGGGCTCTGCAAACTCTGCTAAGGAGTTTGAACTCTATCCTGGGGGAATTGCAGAGCCCTTAACAGAAGTGATGCAGAGGAGTACCCGCGTTATGTTAGTGGTTTAAATGTATCACTCAGGTTATGGTAACTTCTTCATACAAGGCCACAAGGGGTCTTGAGTCCTCACAAGGATCAGAGCAATGGGAACAGGGACCTTATCGACTGTCCCATCAGAGCATTTGGGAAACACAGGAGCCTTATCTACAAGATTTCAGTAGGGATGAGAAGGAAGAATAGGAGAAAGGACTGCAAATGTTTAAAATTCTTTTCTTTAGAGCATCTCTAAGCTATTTCTCATAATAATTATCTCATTCCTATCAATATTTTATCAGAGTAATACAGAGATTTCTTGGAAAAAAAATCAGGTCTAAAGATGTATATTTTTCTCTGAATTATGTTATGTATCTTTTAAGTCTACCTATTGCTCCAAACATATCCGTATCACACCAGTAGCAATTGTGAGATATTTTCCCTATAAAATTTTTCAACAGAGCATCTTTAGTGCCCTTCACAGACATCTAATGGAAACCATCATAATTCATTTGGAAATATATCATAGCATTTGTCATCCTCCATGATCTCAAATAATATTCCCAGAACAAGGATTTAGCTCTATGATTAATATTTTTCTCATTTAAATTCTGTTTATTTTCCATATTGTTATTTTTTTTACTATTCTCTCATTGGCTCATTGTAATAACTGAACCATGTTTGCTTAGCAAGAGAGTAAATATTTATTTGCATATGTCTTGTTCCCTGCTAGAAGCTAGAAGGTGGCCTTGCCCTTTTGCAAGCTGCTTGGTTACTGTTGTCCAAATGAGTCTATGTTAGGAAGTAAAGGGCAGTGTGCAGAAGATGCCATCCTTATGTCTTCATCTTTCACTCACAAATCCATTCCCAACCAGATATCTAGAAGTATAATTGAAATAAATGTAAGACAGGGGTGGGGAGTGAGAATTTGCTCTTATTTTAATTAATGATAGCATTTTTTCAATATAGGAAAATCTTCCAAAAATAGCCTCAAGCCAACATTTAACAGAGATCTATCCTGGCTCTTGGGAAAATACGGAAGTAACACCCCCCAAGTCCTTCTGGAAATCTACTTTAGTAAACCTTGAAAAAAAGCAAACTAGGAAATTTCTTTATGTACCTTCACTTCTTAAGATGTAAGAAAGACAGACAGGCATGGCAAAGCTGTTAGCTTTGGAAGTGAGCTATTATTCCATCCCTAATTCAGATGATAAAAGTGCTTTGCCTTGGGATATATCTATCTATATCTATCAATCTATAAAATGTGCTATACATATATGTTAGGCAGAAGGTAGAAATACTTTCTACACTTAACTGTTTGATTGCTAATTACCACTGTATATAAGTATGAATTTGGGAATGTGTGAAATTTGATTTTTCATGCTGGTGATAAAAGCCTGGAGCACCCTTGTGCGAAAAGATATTGTACCTATGGTAGAACAGTTTTGCCCTGGGTGTTTGACTGTTTTTTAATACCATGCAAGATGTGTATGTTTACTTTGAATTGTCCACTTATTTCATTCTGTATCTAGGTGTATTACATGCCTAGCAGCAAATGACAAGAATTTCATCAAATAGGAACAGGCTGTGGTCATCTTTCAGTTTTTTACATCTCCATTTGGATTTCTGATAGTCGTCTGGAACATAAGTTAATTCTGCACTCTTTCCCAACATGCTCCTCCAACCTCTGCCTCCTTAGTCTTCCCCCTTCCAGTAAATGGTACTGATACGGGGTCGGTGAGCCGAGGAGTCGAAAGAAAGATTTCTTGGACTCTCAAGATCTGGCAGTAGTGCTCTTTTATTTAGAGAATAGTATGGAATAGCATGGGGATAGGACCCATGGGGAGTCAGAGCTGCTGCGTGGGGACAGGACCCACGAGCAGGAGGAGCCGCTGCTGCTGTTGCTGGCATGGGGACAGGACCCATGGGCAGTCAGAGCTGCTGTGTGGGGACAGGACCCACGGGCAGGAGGAGGTGCTGCTGGCATGGGGAGCTGCTGCTGCCGCTTCTGCTGCTAACATGGGTGGAGAGTAAGGCTAAATTTAAGGCATAGGTATGTGAGTTCTCTCTTTACAAGACAAAGAAAAGAATGTGTAAAAAAGTTAAAATGGTATCAGTGCCGGTAGGGTCTGGCCATTGGGCAGGTCCCACAACTTTTAGATAGGAATCAAACCGGATTGAGTAAATGGCAGAAGCTACCTCTTAAATATTATCCTCAGCCAAAGACAAAGGAGGATTTTTGGGGGGGTCAGTTACAGGAGGTTGCCAGACAGTAAACAACTTAAGTTCTTGCCTCTGGCATTGATTAAGAGTTTCTAGAGATAAGGCCATCCCCCTTCTTCCTGGCACAGAGAGGGAGGCATCTTTACAGATGGAGGTTTCCCTTACAAATGTAAATGTTTCCCAAGAAAGGGCAAGCAAACTCCAGTCCTGGGAGCCTGCTTCTCATGTGCAGTTTTAAAATTAACCAGCCTAAAATCCTCATCAGTACCACTACCCACCCAGTCACTCAAGATAGAAATCCTCCTTCAGGTCATCCTTGACTATTCTCTGACCTTTCAAAGAAGCATCAGCAAGCTCTGTGAATTTTACCTTCAAAAGAATTGTGACACCATCCTCATTTCTTCATCCCTGTGATCACTGCTTTGTTTATCATTTTTCAGTGCTTGCCTCCTGCCCTTGAACTAGAATCCAAAGTCCTCCCCAAGTCTCAATGTAAATCTCACCTGCCACTTGCCCTGTTCATTTCCTAACTCTGAATATGTCAGCATCTTCCCAGTATCAGGTCCTTCATTCATTCTTTTCCCTCCTCTTGAAATGTTTGTCCCCTGAACTTGGCTCTCTCTTATTCAAGTCTTAGCTTAGAATCCACAGTGAGCCCTTCCCTGTCCATGTTCCCTCCACCCTCCTAATCCCATTATCTGTTCCTTATCTCCTATCATGTATATTAGTTTGTAATTTTTTTTTTTAACTTGTGAGTTTTCTGTTTCCTCTGATAAACCATTGGCACCGTAGTGTAGGGATGATGTCTGTCTTGCTCATCAAAGCAGGTCCCACACTGCATGGTGTGCCTAGAAAATAGCAAAACTCAAGAAAACTTCAACTGAATTCATGGCATATGCTAAGAACTAAAGACAAAAAAAAAAAAGTAGGGCAGAGTTCCTGCTTTCACAGAGCTTGCATTCTAATAAGGGAGACAGAGAAAAACAGATAATCATCATATCTAGAGATAAGAACTACATAGGAGCTAAGAACAAGACACAGTGATGGGGAAAGGACTGTATGCAGAGTGGGAAGATATTGGCACTGGAGACAGACAAACTTGGTTGAATCCTCAATTATCATGAACATTTTTTACCATCGAGTAACTCTGATGATTTAGGAAGGCTAATTAACATCTCAGAATCTTACTTTATTCATCCTCAAAGAGATATGGTGAAGATTAAATAAAATAAGTCATGTAAAATGTTAGCCCTCTGAATAAGAGTAGGTAATCATTTTCAATGAGTAGATTCACTACTACCATTAAGAATGATGTCTGTTTAATCAGCCGGTGTATACTCAATGCCCAATATGCCCTCAAGACGCTGTTGAATTCAAATCTTTTGCTCTCAAACCAGTGCTCACATTTTGCATATAGACATTAAAAAACTTGACTCGGAATCATTCCCCTCCAAAAGCATCTCTAGCCATCTCAAGATAGTTCATCACACCCTCTTCTGGTTGTCTTTGTGCCTTGTGATTGGGAGCGTGTTGATATTTCAAGGGCGCCAAGCAGCTATCACTGCTCCACTGTGCCCAAATGTGGAATCAAAATAGAGACAAACTGAAGTGTTAGCTTTGTAATGGAGCGAGAAGTTGAAGACATGGTTTAGTGTGTTAGCCTCGTGAATCTCAGAACAGACGTACAGAAGAGGTGCTGAGGAGCCGCAGGCCTCCCACGCTTCTCTAACGGCAGGGAACAGACCAGAGAGCACGATCTCTGTGAAAAGACGGATTCAGAAGCAAGAGGAGGAGGAGAGTGGCTGAGCTAGGTATCGTATGGTCATTCCACTATCCAGCGGCGTGGGTAGGGTACACAAAAAGTCCAAAGGTGTTACACTAATTGGCATCCCTGCACCTGGAATCATGAAGCCGGAGAAGGGGGTTCCCTCCTCTACCCCACCACCATCAGAGCCACTCTAGGCTCCAGAGACAGCAGGACTGGGGTTAAGCCCTCACTCTGCCACTTCTAAATAGGAACACTGCCATCTCTCTTAGCCTCCGTATTCTCAAACATAAAATGAGGATGATAATAATAGTGTCTACCCCATAGGGTGAAGCTAAAACAAATGAGTGCAGTAAAGCACTTACCACTGTATTTGGCACATAATAAATGCCCCTATTTCTTGGCTGGGATTATTTTATTCTCTGTTTGAATCTGCCATTGAAAGAGATAAGTAGATACATAAATGAATAAATACATGCATTAATTAAAATGCTGGGAAAAGGCTGTCAGGGAAGATGACGCTTGGGTAAGACTTTTAAGAACAAAGAAAACTTCTCCACGTGGGCCATGGGCCTTCCAGGAAGAGGGAGAGCTGAAGCAGCATTGTAACTTTCGTGGCCGCTACACACTTTTGCTTTCATAGGTCTTGTCCTCTGTAAAAAAATATTAAATATTATATTTTATGACTGCGTTGGTAGGAAGACAGATATCAGCCAGGCTGGATTGGGTACATTTTTTCCTTCTAATTTTAAATTTTTTCTTCTAACTAAAACATTTTTGTTAGCCCCTAAAAGTATCATGGTCCCTAGACACCAGATCTTTCATGCTAATGCGTAAGTTGGAGGCGGGGAGACCAAAGGGCACAGACCCAAGGAGAGACTCAAGCTGGGATGTTTGGAGAACTGTAGGAAGTATGACGTGATGAAGCCTCGGGAGCTTTTTGAAAACAATCTGTGTAAGAAATAGATGCTGCAGCAAAACTCAGGATTTCTAGGTAAAAATATATAAAATTAAGAAATTTTTAATGAAATTCTACTTGCCTTTACTACCTGTAAGGCACTCTGATAGTTTCGATTGTTTTGTTTTTTTTTTTTACACTGGTTATGACCCACTAAATCTATTCTTTTGTCAAAGTTGTGACTTGCTGTATGAAAAATCCTGCTATAAGAGAGAGAAACAGGCAGAGGGCTGGAGAAGGCCCCGGGGCAGCGACACCCAGGGCCTGCACTGCATGCCGGGTCTGTGGGCACTTTCCTGAAGGACAAGCTCCGGCAGTGTTTCACACAGCAGCGTGAAGTAACCGGACTTGTGTATTTGAAAGGTCACTCTGAAGCATAGATTGAAAGAGGGCGAGGCTGAAAGCAGAGAGCCCACCAGTAAGGATGCTGCTAGAATAACCTGATGGGAGACAGGCTGGGAGTTTCAAACTGAGGAGGTGGCACCGGGAAAGTGAGGAAGAGGCAAGAGAAAGAGAACAGTCAGAAGGTCAAGGACTCTGGGCTCAAGGCCCTTTGTTTCAGTTTTATTTCAAGTACAAGAAAACCAAAAACCAAAAAGAAAAGCCTCTTTCTCTCACCATTCTCCCATGCAGGCTAATTAACTTCATACAAATATATAGAAATTGTCATCTCAGACTAGAAGACATAACTTTGATGGGTTAGGGAACCGTATCTGGGGGTAGCCAGGTCCTTACTCCAGGCTCCCCCATTTACCAGTGGGGAGATCTGAGATGGCGCCCTCACACTCTGTGAGCCCCAGTTTCTCCATCTGCAACACGGGAGTGATAATAGTACTTTCCTCATAGGATTGTTGTAAGGACTAAATGGAGAGAAACACGTATAAGTGCTGAGCACACCACCAGGATACAGTTAGTATGGAATAAACGGAGACAATTACAGAAACATAATTTGAAAACACCTCATTCTATAACTTTGTGGGAAAGGGAGGAAAATCCAAAGTTTTAGTTGAAAAAAAATCTCTGTGTGACTTTGAATTGGAAGGCCTCTCTCTGTCAGGAAGCCGACTGTGTAGTTCATAGTTCATTGCAGCTACGTGTGTGTGTGTGTGTGTGTGAGAGAGAGAGAGAGAGAGACATATTTTATAACTTTGGAATCATACAGGTTATACATTCTAACTCACCATTATCTCTTCACCTGACCCTCTGTATAGTGTCCTGTACCTTTAAGGAGCCTTCCAGATCATGCTTTTTAAAGGTTGCAAAATATTCCATCACGGATAAGTAGCAAGTGCCAGCACCCATTAGACTCTTGAGTTAGGATTTAATATTACTGCTTATTTAAAAATCCTCCATCAAGTTCTCCCAAATTTCCCTTGGTCTCTTTCTTCCTTCTCATTTGCTATTTTTGCAAAGGTTTTTTTCAAAATACTTCTATTTTTGCAAAGAAAAGGGGGAGCACATACACACATCCAGAACCTTTGAAATGTCTACCATCTTTCGAGAGCTCTGAGTAGTGCGGTAATGAATTGCTTTGAGGTTAAGTTATCTGATTGTCTTATTAGGAGAGATCAAACCTGAAGGTGTGTGTTTGCTTCCAATTAACACCAACTGTTGGGATTTGAAAATCATGTATTTCATTCATTAACCTTCAGGATGGCATTCAGAGGGGAGAATGTTTGAATTTACAACCTACGAATTATAAATTTATCAAAAGCAGTAACATTATTGTGATGCTCATGTTAAGGACCATTAGTATCTTTAGTCTCTGTAGAAGATCATGGGACCATGTCTGCCCTGAGGACATCTTCTCTAATAATAAGAATCTTTTATCCTCTGTAGTGGAGAGAGACTTCCACATGCCTTTTCTCTGTCATTTTCACCATAACCCCGGAAGGAAATAGGCCAGAGATTATTATTCTCATTTGATGGATGAAAAAACGGGGCCTCAGAGAGATCAAGGGACTTGCCCAAAGTGACACTTTTACAAAATGGTAAAGCCACAACTTGAAATCAAAATTTTTCCTCCTAGTCCTCTGCTCTTTCCATCTCTCCAGGTTGCTTTCCCGAGTACTGAGATGCACAAAATAAAGAGGGCCACTGTCAGGCCACAGGGTGAAGTAGGCAATTTTATTTCCTGGCCCACTGCCTCTTAAGGCATTGCTCCTCCACCCCAGGAAACACCCTCTACTGTCCCAGGGACACATGTGCCTGACCCTTCTGTGTCCTCCAGCTCCCCCATTGCAGAGACCGATGTGAAGAAAGAGGTACAGTGGGGTGAGTAGGGTAGGCAGCACTGTGGCATATTTTAGGAGATTTCAACATTAGACACATACACATAGCAACAGGCAATGGATTGGTGGTTACCATGGGGGCAGGGGGGTAGGGCAAAAGGGGTGATTCGGCTCACATGTGAGGGGATAGGCTATAATTAGTTTTTGCGTGGTGAACATAATGTAATCTACACAGAATTCGAAACATATTTTGATGTACATCCAAAAGCTATATAATGTTATAACCCAATGTTACTGTAATTAAAAAATAAATAAATAAAATTGAAAAAATAAAGTTCAAATCCCAAATCTGCAACTGTCTACCTTCATGGCCTTGGAGTACTTAAACTCTTTGTTCTTCAGTTCTGTCAACCATGAAACCATGACCACAATACCTATTTGTGCGAAGGCATCATCTAGAATGATTTCAAGAACACACAATAGAATATGTGGCTAGACATGGCTTCCACAAGAAGAGCCTTTAATTAACTCACTTAAATCCAAAAGTAGGCTTTTCCAGGTTGATTCATCAAGCCACTCATGGATATCAGGGTTCTGGGTCAGCTTCTCTATTTTGTTTTGCTTTCCTTTGATTTCTCTTCATGGTTGAAATGATTGTCCTAGCTCCAACATCAGATCCTCACGTAACAACACCCAAAACAGGAAGGAGGGCTTGGCTGCTCGCCTTGTGCATCTTTCACTCTCTTTTTAACAGGGAAGAGTAGAGAAGTCTTCCAGAGCCTCTAGCAAACTTCTCCTTCGTTTCCTTGGCCAAACGTGATCACATGCCCATGTCTACGTAAGCCACTGGCAATGGAGAACAGGGGTGTCATGATCAGTTTAGAGTATTTATAGGTTATGCTCTAAGGCTAAGATTGGAGTCCTTCTTTAAGCACCTCTCAACTTACATACGAAAAAACATGTGGATTCTATGAGCAAGGCAAGAGGGTGGAACAATGACTGCTGAGCAGATACCCAGTTGGTCTGCCACAGAAGGGTTTTGTGTGTCCCATTAGCAAGGTTGAAGGTTGAGAGGCTAGCGTAGCACCAGGCATACACTGAATGCCCCATACTGTCACCAGCTTTGTAAGTTAGACCAGCCTCCACTAATGTTGTGACTTTAGGCACACCATTTAAACATTCCAAGCCGATTGCCTCATCTTCAAATTGAGGATAAGAATTGTTACTCCACAGGGTTGTTGAGAAGGTCAAAAATGAAATAATATCTAGGAAAGGGTTTTGTAAGTTATTGAGCTCTATGGAAATGTAAAGGATCATGTGTAACATTTAGAATCAAAGCTTCAAATTTACTTAAAGCAGGCTCAGACTACAACGTCACAACAGATACTTGTGAAAAGCTGATAACTGAGTGTAAGATGTTCATGTTTGCCAATGTGATGCCAATATATAGAATACCAGTCATCTCATTGTTCTGAAGATTTAAAAATAAATTCCAGCTTTTGTTCTGGGCTACCCTGTACCTAAATATAGTGCGATGCAGAAGAAAAAATTCCTGTGCATTGACACTGACACACAAAAAAGATTAACTTCTTTACTGCTTTCTTTATCCAAATCCACCCTTGCAACTCAGCGCGTGAAATTGCTAATAATGTCAGTTGGCTCTCTGCTCCCCAAGTCCTTGTGCTCCAAGTCCGCATAGAAAGGCCAACGTTTCTGACGTCCAGTTGTGAGAGTACCTACTGTGTCCCAGATGCCTTAAATGTATGCGTTTCCTGTAATGTCCTCAAGAATTCTACAAGATGCTTATTTTTATTCCCATTTTGGGGGCAGAAAACCAAGACTCATTGAGATTACTGAAATCTCATAGCTAGGAAAAGAGGGAGCCCACATTTTGACTCAGTGCACCCCACCTCGAAAGTTTATGCCGTTTCTACTATTCCTCTTTTTTTCCACCTTTTCCATAAAGTCCTTCTGAACTAAACATGATGAAGATGATATTTCCCCTCCTGGCTTCTTTGTCTTACCCACCTACATAACCAATTCTACACACACTCAGTTTGCTCTAGAACTCCATTTGAGAGAATTTCTAATAGAGACACCCTCCGAAGCTTAGAATGCACTATAAGACAGCCCATGTGCACACAGACCTTGGGATGCAGAAATATTTATTGGAACATGATCCCTAAGGCAGGAACACAGATGACTATCTTATAATGAGATCCTAAAATTCACATATTCATTCTTAAGAGTTTCTAAGAAATCTTAATTATCTTACATACTGAGTTATTGCATTTAATACTCCACATATTGGTGTGGAAAATCTTGTTATTCCCATTCTATATAAAACTGAGACTCAGAGAGACTATGTGATACTCCCAATATCATTCAATTTAAAGGACGTATTAGTTATCAATTGCCATAATTGTGCTGCATAACGAACAACCTCTAACTCTCAGTGGCATGCAGCAGTATTTGTCTGTCATGTGCTGGGGACATCTGGGATTGACTAGATGACTCTGCTGGTTTGGGCTGGGCCCACTTTATACCTAAGAGATGGCTGGCTGTTGGCTGATCTAGAGGGAGGTTAGTGCAAAGTTATAAGGGAAAAGGATGTGCTTATAATGACACATAAAATATTGGACCTATCATTGTGATTCACCACTAGAAATTTTTAAAATATCATTAATATTTTCTAAATACATTTGCAATACATATACCACTGCAAAAGCAGGTCAACACAAAGCAAGGTCATTTCTACAGTAATACTCCAAATTATAAAGACTCTATCAGTGTGACTGCCAGACTGCAATCTACTCTGCAAAGTGTCCCCCGCCATGTCTGGGAGCTCCTAAGCCTTATATGGCCTGGTGCTCATGAACCAGTCTTCTTGCCACAGTAATACCAGTGGCATTAATCACGTCCTTCCTCTGCTTGAAGCCAGCTAAAGGAGCCTCTCTGTTGTTACTATCAAGGATATTCCTTATCACAGACCTGGGTCTCTGCAACGAGTCCTCTTTCCTGTTGCTTCTGAAGATGTCACTCCCAGGTATGTCAGACAGGTGCCAGGGTCTACCCAGAGGTGACCTGAGGCCCTTCTCCAGCTCTGTGCTACACTTTAACACCAAGACCGTAAGGCTCGCTGTGTCTGCCCAGGGCCTTCTGCTTCTCTCTATTGCTCAACTGCTGCAAGAATTCCACGAGAGAAAGAGAAGAAGAAAATAAGTAAGCAGCTTATAAACACAGCTCCAGCTTAAGGAAACAATTTATGATCCCAAATGCAACAGCTGCTTCCGGGTTAATGTTAGCTTCATGCTGCGCCATGACAGAGGGTGGGCATCTGCTCCACATCTGCATTACTAAAGGGCCTATTTTTTATTTAATTCTTTTTTTTATATATAATACCTACCCTGGGGGTTCCCAGTATTAAGCCTGGTCCAGTCTGATAATTTATGCCAAAGCAGAAAGAAGAAAAGTTTGTCTAGAAGTAAATGTAATTCTCCACTTCTAGAGACTCCAACTTCATGTTTTACTGAACAATTATCTGTTCTATCATAATCTATCTTTATTCCATATACATTTTTCTATCCTGGTTACATTCATATCAAAGTTTCAAAACCTTAGGGTCTGGTCTTGACTAAGACACCTATTTCTAAGTGATAAGAGTGTGGGTAATATTGTGGAGAGGTGGTGCCAAGGTAGTTTTCATCATGTCTTTTTGCCTGGAAGTCCTCACCAAGTGACCCAGTTTATTCATTGTGTTGACAAGAAGGCTATTAGGAATTCATCTGCTGCACTTCTAATTTTCCGGGCTTAAGGCATAGAGGTTGATTTATCTAACATAAAAAGTTAGAGGTAGATGCTGTTGACATTGGTTCATTGCTTCAATAGCATCACCTTAGCCTCTCCTTCTGTATCCCAAGATGGTGGCTCCAGCATTCAGCTTCCATCCATATTTCATACAGGAAGTGCAGAAGGAAAAGGGAGGAGGTACCAGCTGTATCGCTATGTTTTTATTAAGAAAACCAAAAAGCTTTCTTAAAACACCCCAACAAACTTCAGTTTCTATGTTGGTGACCAAAACTGAGTCCCTTGGCTACTGGAGACTTCAAAGCAGTCAGGGAAGGTGAGTAGTGGGTTCGGTTGGCCCCCAAGATGGAGGCAGACAAAGGAGAAGGTGGTGGGGAGTGGATGCTGAGGTCACTGGACCAGGGTCCTGCTGAGAACAGAGGGATCAGAGCTCAATTCTGAATTTCAAATACAGATTATTTCAAAGTCATAATAAGACAATAATCTTTATATTCAAGCTTGTTGGGAGAAAAAAAAAAAGGAGGTACTCTCTAAAGTATCAAAGTTTTCCATTACACAGTAATACCAAAGCTTGATCAACTAAGGTCATTGCTTTCTAACAACAGGGAAAGGAAATAAACGTTCAAACAGCCGTAAGGAAATCTCAGGGTTAAGTTAACACTGCCCAACTCCCTCGACCTTGACCAAGGTTGGAGGAAGAGCAGTGATGGAAACCTTGAGAGAAATCCTAGAGGGACTAAGGGAGGATCGTACAATACCTGAGCTGCCACCTGCAGTAGACTTGTTCAGGCTGCTGTACTCCGGCCTTCCTGTGCCTTGTAAAGAAATGTGTACGTGGGCCCCAGACTGGTCACCAAGACACACCTACTGGCACTGATGGTGTAGAAGGAAATTATAGCCAGAACCGGATGTTAAATGTAGTTAGGCTTGTTAAAAGTAGTTTTCACAATGTACTTAAGGTAAAGCTGGTGGCATAGTGAAGCGCTTACAAATCTTGCTAAGTTTCCACTGGGGCTTCTGAACTGAGCGAATAATGCCTCATCCCCAAATTCATGTCCTTCCAAAACCTCAGAATGTGACCTAATTTGGAAATAAGGTCCTTGCTGACGTAATTAAGATGAGGTCATAGCAGTGGGCCCTTAACGCAATATGACTGGTGTCCTTATAAGAAGAGGAGAAGAGATACAGAGGGTGAAACACAGACAGGGAAAATGATGTGAAAACGTACAGGAGAACATCAGGAGATGACAGGGGCAGAGACTGGCATTATGCAGCTGCAAGCCAAGGAATGCCAAGGACTGCCAACAACTGCCAGAAGCTAGGAAAAAGTAAGGAACAGATTTTTCCCTAGGGTCTCCAGTGAGCAGAGCATGGCCTTACCTAATCCTTGATCTCAGACTTCTGACCTCCAGAACTGTGAGACATTGCATTTCTGTAAGCCACCTCATTTGGGGTACTTTGTTATGGCAGCCCTAGGAAACTAATTCAGCTTTCTACAACCTTACAGTACCTTACACTGGACAGGCCGACACCACTGCAACTGCCTCAAGCACATCTCTTTCTGTCAACCCTTGAGTGTTGCTCACCCATCAGAGGGTTCAGTTTCCCCAAGACTTTAGTCCAGTGCCCTATGGGGCCTCTTCAGTGCTCTCCTTGCCCGCAGAGTCTATCCTGCTGGAGAGAAAGTATAGCAGAAGGAGCACAGGCAACTGCCAACATAGCTTTTCTATAGAAAATTATCTATAGCTAACCACGTCCCAAGAATTCTCCAAGAGCAGGAATGTGGCTGTGCTTGACAATTTAGATGCCCCTGTCATAGAGCTCCCTCTCGATTGCAGTTGACACCAATGGTCACCAAACCCTATTGTTTCTAGCTCCTAATCTGTCTCTTCTCACTCCTTTCCCCCTCTGCCCTCTGCTATTGCCCCATTTAAAATCCTCACTTTCTCTCACTTCTAATAGGTATCACTGCCTCAAGTCTCACTCTTCCTAAATTGGTCCTTTGTGTTATAGCCACAGTAATTTTTCTATAGCAAGGCTTTATCATTTGATGTCCTTGTACAATACCCTTCAGTGGCTTTTCATTGACTTCCATCCAAAATCCAAACACCTACTGAGTCCGTGTCAGTTCAGCTTATCCAGGAAGCAGACACCAAGACAGGATTGGAAGTGTAAGACATTTGTGGAGGGAAGTAACCGTGAGGGATAGGGGAAGAGAAATTAGCGTGGGCAGGGAGAGCGTCAGACTGTGGTGCAGATCTGACACCTGTGAAGGGGAAGGGAAGGAAGGAGGATGGAGTAGGAAGCGCTGAAAACCGCAGTGCAGCTCTGAGAAAGTCATGGCCAGGCGAACTGGGCAGCCCCAGTGCAACGACTGGCCTTTAGAGGAGTCTTGTGCTGGATGGGAATATGGCCAGCTCTAGTACCACCACTGTGTTCAGACATTGGCTGGGAGCATCCCCGGGAGAGTGAGGCCTCAGTGTCACAGCTGGAAACTGTCGATGAGCTAACATTCCTCACAGCAGGTTTTCTCTTAATAGAACTGGGTGGCACACTCTCAGGGCTGCCACAAAGTCAAACAATGGTCTCCATCATCTGGTCCTTGCAAATGACCCCAAACTCACCTCTTACAGCTCCATGACGTAAACTCTGGGTCCAGCTATTAAGGTAGAATGGGTCATAGTCTCTTGCTTTGACACCTCTGTGCAGACACGATTACTCTCTGCCTGGACTACCCTCCACCTCCCACCTAGTTACCTGGCTGACTGCTCCTCCTATGTCTCTAATTCTGTTTATACATCTATTTCCCACCATTAGACCGTGAATTTCTTGAGGGCAGGGATTTCTCTGTTCATATATTCATTCCCTTTTGAAAAACACAAGTCCTTAAACTTGGTTGAGAGTTCAGTAAATGATAGATGATGGATGGATGAATAAAAATACGTCCTGTAAAATATCATAACGTCCCTATGTCAGAGATGTTTGGAAGCAGCACAGTCCAGCCTTTGGCAGGAAAATTTCTAATCTATCCCAGACAGGTGAGAATCTCTGAAACATTTTAACATTAACAAGAGAGCGAGGTTTCTCCAATACCGCCAGTGAACGTGTTTCTTAATGTCTAACTTCAATCTCCCCTAATGTCATTGTTAAGCCTACGAACCAAATTAAGAATAATGCCAGCAATTCTCAGACAACAACTTCTTGTGCTCATTCTAAAGCAGCAAATATATCCATTATCCTTGAAACACAAGTAAATAACTGACCAGCATAATTGTATCTGTCTATACAAGTGACAAAATTAAAACTAATGCTGCACCATGGCATGACAATTAGCTTAGTGTGAGTAATCTAGGTTACTTTTATATTTCTGTTGTCGAGGCCAATCATCCTTTGTTTCCACACGTATTTTCTGCCTTCTTTGAAGTCGTCAGTGCCATCAGACTTGCTAGAAGTCTCACAAGTAGGCCTGGTTTTTATAATATCAGTCATGTTCCTACACTGTCACCAGCAGCGAAGATAAAAGCTAACAAAGGATGATCTTCCTCAAGAAATATATAAGCAGAATCATAACAACTAATTTTGTTCATTGTTCCCTGTAGACATTAGAGGCAATCTGTGGGCTATTTCTTCTTTAGCTAGAATATAACCACAGGCAGCGGGCCTGGATGGGTGGGATCCAGAGGAGGACAGATGAATGGAGAGGGTCCAGTGCTGTGACTCCATGTGGTTGTGGACACACGGGGGGGCACTACTGGGGAACCTCCAGAAGTCATGAGGGAAAACTGGGGAGGAGCCATAAAATGAATGAGATTTTATAAAACATCAAACAAAAGAGGGCCCGGCCTGGTGGTGCAGCGGTTAAGTGCACACATTCTACTTCTCAGCGGCCCGGGGTTCGCCAGTTGGGATCCCAGGTGCGGACATGGCACCACTTGGCACACCATGCTGTGGTAGTCGTCCCACATATAAAGTAGAGGAAGATGGGCATGGATGTTAGCTCAGGGCCAGGCTTCCTCAGCAAAAAGAGGAGGACTGGCAGTAGTTAAGCTCAGGGCTAATCTTCATCAGAAAAAAAAACACAAAAATCACAGCAAAAAAATCAGCATAAAGAAGCATATCCTTATTTTGTCCTAGATTAATGAGATCTGAGTTATGCTTACAAAACCTCTAGCTTTTCTAAATGCTACAAAACATGAGCGCATATGCTCCCTCAGCTCCACTTTTTGCAAATCTTCACCCAGTGATGCCACTGCCGGTGGCCAGGTGAACAGGACAGCCCACAGCTACACAAGTGGGGAAGATGACATCAGCAGGAGGGCATCTTAAGGAATTGCTTATGGAATGTTGAAATAAATACAGATTGGTATTACGGCATTACAGGAACCTCAGGATCACTAGATCTAGTTGAAGGTGCGTCTTTTCAAAGGGTTTGCTTTGCGATCAAGTGAAGACTACATCATTCCCTATTTACAGGGAGTTCTTAAGACACTTTTCTAGTTGTTAAAGCCATTTTTATTTTCACTGGTTTCCATGACAATCTGTTTGTTCTGTATTTTTCTTCTTGCCCTCTCTTCTCCTTAGTTCTCTTTTTCTTTCTTTTTTTCCTTTTTCTTCCTCCTTGTCTTACTCCTTTTTCCTTCCCGTCCTCCATTCCCCTTCAAAACTCCAAAGCCCTGTTATTTTGAAAGTATCAGAAAGCCAGTTATTTTAGCAAAAAATATTTATCAGCATGTATTTCTAGAGATGTGTAAATGGAGACATAGACTCCAAGAAGGGGGCTCCTTAGCGTCCAGAAGAGCCACAGCCAGTTCAAACATGGCTGAGAAGCTGTTGTGTGTCTGGCCCTGGGCCGCGTGCTGGGGCAGGGAGATGAGTGAGAACTGGTCCCTGCTCAGATACAAGTAAGTGTAGTGGGACAAGGACTATGTTAGAAGCATACACTGCTTTATTGTGTATGTTGTGGAAGGACATGAGAAAAGAGTCCCAAGAATTCCTTCTCGGAAGTAACACTTGAGGTGAACCTTCATTTAAATATTAGTGGTTGGCAGGCAAAGAGAAGAGAGAGTCTTATGTCAATAGAAGAGCGTGAGCAAAGGCACAGAGAGAGAAATAAGTAGTTCAAGATAAGTAGCTTCATAACTAAGGAATCGGTAAACAGACTGGAAAAGGAGGCAGGGTTCAGGTCACAAGGAATATTGTGGTTCTACCTAAAGGCTTGAATTATCCAGTAGGCCATGAGGAATCACTGAAGCCGTTTCAGAGTAAGGGTGACTTTATCCAGTTGTCATTGTGGAAAGATCACTCTGGCAACTGTAGGATGGATGGGTGGAGGAGGAGGAGCATGGAGTCTGAAGATGGGGATATCACTGAAGGAACTATTGGAATATCCCAAGGTGAGATGATGAGTCTGAAGCAGGTAGCAGATAAAGGATGAGGATAACATGAAAACTGTGCAGGACTTGAGGACCAATAGATGTAGGGTTGACAGAGGAGAGAGTTCTGGTTTGGGGACTATTTACTGATGGGAAATATGGGAACAGAAGAAAGTCTGACACGAGAGGAGGGAGAAAAAGAAGTTGAATTTAATTCTGGCCAAGTGAAGAAGTCTAAAAGGCAGTTGTTATTGATCAGCTGCTGAAAAAAAGAAGACTAATGAGGAAAAAGAGATTCAGAGTCATCAGTCTAGACATGGTCTTGAAGCCCTGAGGATGGAGGAGTCACTGTGTGTGGAAATCATTGCCTTCTCTCATCTCAGGTTAAACACAACCAATGCCTCTTTTTCACTTATGATAATCACTAACATATGTAGAGTCCTTAACAGCCCACAAAGTACTTTCATAACCCTTATTTTCTTTGAGTCTTGTCCCTTATACAACTCTCCCTTGTATGTATTATCCCACTATGCACACCAGGGAAATGAGGTTGAGAGGTCAAGGGGTGTTCTCTGTGTCACACAACTAATAAGTGGAGGAGCTCTGGCCTTAAATTCTTGACGTGTTCAGTTTCATTTTGTTTTGATTTCCCTCTTAACACTATAAGTTGAAAGAAGCATGTTGTGTATCCTTGAGTTATGCCTGGCACAGGGTATAGCATACAACAAATAATAAATAGTCATATCATAAAGTAATACATTTCTTGTCATCATTTTGAAACTATATTCCTGTAGCTAGTTTCCCCAGGTTTATTTCGAATCAAACAGTTTCACAGCTCAAAGGGGTAGTAGTCTGAACCAAACCAATTGCTTCTTCCTGTACGTGTAGATGACATTGTTCATTCTTTTATTATAGAACGTGACATACCGAATTGTGATCATTTGCCTGTGTGTCTGTTTCCTGTTTTAGACTGTGAGCTTTTGGAGGGCAAGAGTGCTGTAAATTAATAATTAAACTTCTCATTTGCTTAGTTAAGTGATTGTCAATGGCCACGCCCCTCCTGGACCCATTCCTGGCCACAGCCACTCTGATACTCTCTTCTGAAACTTACACAACCCTCCATTGCAGTAATTAGATTACTAAAGTGTACTTGTCTGGTTGCACCTCCCTTATAAGACTGTGAGCTCCTCAAGACAGAGATCATGTCATTTTGTATCTATGTCCCCAGTGCTGAGATGCAAACAATTACATGGCAGAAAGTTAATTACTTCCATGGAGACCTATGCATGAGATGAAATCAATACTTATCCATTGAATAAATGAATGAGAAAATGCAAGATAAATTTAGTTCTAAAACGTCAGAGTGGGGACCTTAGAAACTGTTTAGTTCCTCCTCCTCATTTGCAGATGATAAAATAAGGTCTAGAAAAGATAAGAAGATGATATTTCCAGGTCTCACACATCCAGTCAGTGGCTCCAAGACCCTTGCCCCTACAGTATGCAGGGAGTGAACTGAGGCATAAAAACTGAAAAGGAAGAAGTACATACTAAAAATACTCTATGTCTGTAGAACCTAGCAAGGCATACAGAGAAGGGGAGAGAAGCGAATATAAAATAGCATGGCCATGATTGCCAATCAAGTGAAGGTGAATGAATAGAGCAATTCATCCTTTCAAGCTGAGGCAGGCTTTGGCTGCAAGAGAGGCTTGAGGCTTTAAATCTTCTCAAAGATGTATATTGTTTTATCAAGACAACAACAACAACAACAAAACCCAAACAGCTTTCAGTGTTTACATTTCAACACAGAATTAGAGGCAATGTTTAAATGCTACAAGTACCAGCAAGGCCAGCAGCAATTACAGGGTGGTTTCCCTGGTTCTTCCTTGAGGCTCTTGGGAGGCAGAGCACCCAGAGCCAGAGAAACTGCTAATAGACCCATGCCTTGAGTGCTCAATACATGCTAAGCATCATTAACTAATTCGACCTTACAATGACCCCATGCGATAATATTATCTGTATTTTATATATGAGGTAACTGATACCCAGGTTACCCTTGGTCACATAGTTGGTAAATGTGGAGCACCAGGATTTACTCTTAAATATTTCTGATTCCAAACCCATAAAGTAAACCACCCTAATGATGCTGAAGACCAATCTAACCATTCCTGCTTGCCCGAAACCCAACCCGATGGCCCCTTTGGTGAGCTGGAATGCCTTCCCTGGGTCATCCCTGCCTCTTTCTTTTCACAAAGGGAACACTGATAAACATTTCAAGTTTCTGGAAAAGGCATTAGAAAGTAAACGCATAGAAATATTTGGGAGGAGATTGGGAAAGGGAAGAAGAAAGAATAAAAAAAGATGCACAAATCACATATATGTCTCTGATAATTACGAACATGCTAATAATTAACTTTTAGTGGAGCCCTTTGCAGTCTCGGAAGGAAGGGCTATCCAAATTCGAATCACATTTCATCCTTACAGTGACCTGGAAGAAGACAGAGCTGGTCTTCTTTCTCTATTCCGTAAAAGAGGAACCTGAAGCTAATGGCTTTAAAATGTTGCCCAGGATGAGCTAACAGAGGTGGGACTCGACCTTAAGGCTCTGGACCCACAGCCCATGCTCACTCATTCCTGCTACCTAGAGCAGAGTCTTCAGGCGTGAAGAAAACAAAAAGGAAAATTGACATCTATTCAGCATCCATTGTCTGCCAAGGACTTGGCTAATCCACATTCCACAAGGTAACTCATTGAATGATCTCAACACTATTATCATCTCTGTTTTACAGATGAGGAAACTGAAGGTTGGAAAACTATCCCGGCCACCTGGCTAGTAAGAGACAGATAGACCCAAAAACCTGGACTCAGCTACTACACCCGGCTACCTCCTGCAGTCAGCTTCCCTCTCCATCAAGAGAGTGCACCACAGCTGGCTGTTCACATCCCAGGGGAAACACCTGGGACTCTAGAGTAGGGTGCAGTAAATGAGCCCATCGGGCTTTCCTCTTAGAGTTGTCTTCAGAACCAGTCTCTTGCCTTCTTTCATATATACCTATAAATCTTTCTTCTCTTCCTACTTCTTCTGTCTTTGCAGTTAGTATTTTTAGTATCCCCATTTTATAGAAGAGGGAACTGAGGTTCCAAAAGGTGAAGCAACTGAACTGAAGGTCATTCAGCAGGTGTGCAGCAAAGTCAGCGTTCATGCCCCAGAGGATCTGCCCCTGCAACCATGACCCGCTTCCAACATGTTGAACTTAGATGAATCTGATACAGGTCCCTTTCTCCAGTCAAGGTTCTATCATATTTTCTTGAGGATAAGCCAGGTTCTTCATAAGCCATCTCCTAATGCCTCACTTTCCTTTCTGCAGATGCCTAACCCTATCACTACGTTGATCTTTCCCTAATCCGTGAGTTATACCCCGAAACCACCCCGTTAGAGAATTTGTGGTAAGAGAGTTTATGAGCATATAAAAAAAAAAAAAGAATTTAGAAGAGCATTTGAGTGATTTCTTTTTTTACTAGTATAAAATGGCAAAAAGTGAAACAGGTATATTTGTTCCACAAGCTTGCATTTGCCAGAAATGTCACATTATTTTTCTAAGATTAGATGAAATGTGACTTTGATGTCATCCCAGCACACTGGCAGAAAAGTCAGGGCAGTCATTTTGAGAGTTTCCTCTTTTTTCACCTTCTCTCCACCATCTTTTCTCTGGACCATTACAGATGCCTTCTAATAGGCTCCTTGCTGGGGTCTTGCCATTCTTAGATCCATCATCTAAACTGCAGGCAGAGGAAGATGTCCTTCTCGAAACCTTTCTACTCCTCACCTCCCCCGATTATCTCCTCCCTCTTCCTGCCTTGCACTTTATGATATCATGACACCTGCTTGTACCTCACACTTTCCATGCCTTTTCTCATGCTGTTCTCTCTGCTAGGCATGACTGTCCCATATGTCTGCATTTGCCTAAAATACAGGCAGGGCACCATGGTGCCCATAAATTCTAGTGTCAAGTTGCTGGAGTTTAGATTCTAGTTCTGCCACTTACTAGTCGTTTGACCCTAGCTAAGCCATGTAAGCTTTCTGTGCTGTGATTCTGTCATCTGTAAAATGAAGAGATAATAACACCCACTTCATAATGTTACCTGGAGGTTCCATGAGCCAAGGCATGTAAAAGCACCTGGATTACTGCCTGGCACACAGTTAGTGCACAGTAAACTTTAGATGTCATTATGAGCTCTTCCTCAACCTGCAAGACTCATGAGGCATCATCTCATTCACAGAGTTTTCCCTGAACTTTCGTCTCTGCTTTCCTTGCTTGGTGCATGCCTTTCCATCTTGGCACTTCTCATATTTCCTTGAAATTATCAGTTTAGCTATCTTTACGCCACAAACCCTGGGAGAAAGGGACTATATTCTATTCACATTTTACTCTCACAGGGAAGAATAGTACTTGGTTTGTAGAAGGTGCTTAATGAACGTTGAAGATGCTTAATTTATAGGCATAAGTGCCATCCTCCAAATTTATGTCAACATGTGCAAATTTATATTGATTTATTCAAAACTTTATATTTGCAAGTGGTTCATAAGCTTAGCATAGGATAAGAACCAACCAGTCATCCTCCATGGAAACAGCAAGGATTGGCTTCTATATTATTGAAAAGAGGGCTCCGCCATACCATTAAACTTGATGACAAACAGTAGGAGATGTATAGATATAGATATGCCATTTATAGTTCATGCTTTTATAAAAAACTACCTTATATCAACAATTTATATTGCTCTGCTGCATAAAGACATAATTAATGATGGAATTTAGTAGAAAACTCTTGGTGGATGTCATTCTATATATTAAATAGTGCTTTTTAATGCATATTAGTTTCAGATTCACATATGCGTTTCTTATACACATATAACTTTCATTGTCCTGCATAGTCAGAAATAGAACACTTCAGTAATGCAGACAAAAGTTTGTTGATTTTTATTGTGGCTTATTTCAAAGAGTGAACTTCAGACATCTCTGCCTATAGCCCATTATACTCTTTCTTTTATCCACATTCTATTTTACTCCAAGGAGAAAGAAAATTGGGGCCAATGATTACAACTTGTAAGAAGCCCGATTTTTATTGAGCATCACAAAGAATATTGTAATAGTCACAGCTGTCTAACCAATAAACAGTTTCCTTGTCAGATAGTGAGTGGCCCATCTCTGGGAGGATTCAAACAAGACAAGCATCACTCTATAAAGGATATTTTACCCAGGAATTCTAGACAAGAAGTTTGAACCAGATACATATTAAAGACCCTAACACCACCAAGAACGGATAATTCTATTATTCTATACTTCTGAATTTAACTAGTGCCTAGGGTCATTCATTAAGAATAATCAGAAAAGAGACAGCAATTCGTGCCCAACAGAGAATGTGGAGGGTGGGAACCTAAGAAGCCAAACTACCTTTGAGCCAAAGCACATGTACACAGGACAATTGTGAGTGGTCAAGAGTTGGGTACATGCAGAAATAGAGGAGGAGGCAAGGGCCAAATGAGAGAATACGCCTAGAGGGCTAGGATTTTTTTTCAGTAGAAATAAAAATAATAGTTCTTATCTGTTGAGTGGTTAGAATTATGCTAACCACATTATATACATAGATTCATCTAATCCTTGCAATAACCTGATGAACTAGTTACTATTAGTATCATCTAGTCCATATAATGAAACTCAGGCTTGTCCAATGCCATACAGCTCTAGTGGTGGCTGAGCCAGGCTTCAATTCCAGCTCAGTCTGACTTTAAAACCAGTGCATATAGGGCTTTCACTAAAAAGAGGTAGGCTGGCTGTAGCACCTTCTAATGGAGAAAGTACTAGCTGCCCAGTGTGTGGCAAGACTGGCCTGGCCTTAACACACAAAGTCATGGGCAGAGGCTGTAGGTCTGGGAATCCTACCATGGGTGGTGCAATGTCTAAAGAAACCAGAGGTCACTTACTGATGGCCAGATTTAACCCAATGGTAAGTTTTATGTGACTCAGAGAGGTTTTTAAATTTACTCAACTTTAAACAATCAGGAAATATCTCACAAAATTTTAGATTTCTAGTATATCTTGAAAAAGCCAAAGGATCTGTCAACACTAAGTCCTCCATTGGCTAGAGCTGAGAAGCAGCTGCCCACTGCAAACAAGTTGTGTACGGTCCACTTCACTACAGGCCCCACCATTCCCTCTTGTCTCCCTGATCTAGTCCCGCTGGGATCACTAATGCTTTCTGCCTGGCCCTCTTAGGCACTGAATTTGAGACCCACAGAACAGACCAATAATACACAGTGATACTAAAAAGTCTCCAGGAGTTCCCGCTTCTTAATAAAATGTGTGGTTGTGCTATTTTTACTGTTATACCTCAAAAATTGCTACATATGAATATAAAACACATGCAAAATAAAATGCCATGTTTAGCTCTGGGGGTTTCAAAAAAAGCGACACATTTTTAACCCAACACTTTAAAAAATGTCATCAGCTGTTTCAAGGTTCACTTATAGTTAAGGCAACCTAGCCCACACCAGCCACTCCTTTTATATCAGTCCTCTCAGCTCTTCTGACCTCATTTGCTGATAGGATAATTTGTCTTACAACCCTACATAAATTCACTACATAAGTAATTTCCCCCCAAGGCTATTTTCCCATGAACCATGTGCAAGTAAATTGCTTATTTTCTTTCCCCAGTGTAGAGCAGAGGTCATCATGCCTTCTCATACAGTTTCAATGCAGAACAAGTGGCTCCCTCTTCAACTTCCCTAAATGAGAGCATAAGTGCTTTTTCCAACTACCCTTGAATGTCACCTTTGCCTGCCATCCCCATCCAGTTTACTGGGGCCAGCCATCTATCTGTAACTACAAGGGGAACCCATGTGGGTAATATCAATGTTCTCAGTGACCTGTACCACTGCAGTAGGGTGGCATCTTCATGCAGAGGCAAGGAGGAGACAGGAAACAACCCTCTTTAAGTCCAATGAGAGGAGACATCCTTCAGGGAGCTGTTGGGCTGGGTCACCTCCCGGAGAAATTGAGAACTGATTAAGAGAGTGTGTGTGTGTGTGTGTGTGTCTGTGTGTTTTTTTCTCTTCCTTTATTCTTCAATATTTTTATTGAATATCTACTGTGTGACAAGGCAAGATAGTTCTGGTACTGCACCAAGCCTTTTATGTGCACTAACAAATTTAATTTTGACAGAAATCTTATGTTGTATATACTCTTATTATCCCAATTTGACAAACAGCAAATTAAGATTTACAGAAGTTAAATGATCTGCCCAAAGTCACACAGCTGTTAAGTGGGAAGAAAGGAATTTGAACACTCAAAGGCTGACACAGAAGCTCCCAGCACTCTACTTTCCAGTTCCTATTTATGCCCAGAGGCATTTATAAAAGATAAATATCGCTGCTCCAAGGTTATTGGTGCATTACTAAGGTCTTTTTTTTTTTTTTTGAGGAAGATTAGACCTGAGCTAACTGCTGCCAATCCTCCTCTTTTTGCTGAGGAAGGCTGGCCCTGAGCTAACATCCATGCCCATCTTCCTCTACTTTATATGTGGGATGCCTACCGCAGCATGGCTTGCCAAGCAGTGCCATGTCCGCACCGGGGACCCAAACCAGCGAACCCCTGGCCTCCAAAGCGGAACGTGCACACTTAACCACTGCGCCACCAGGCCGGCCCCTTACTAAGGTCTTAACATGGGAGAATCCCTCGCCTCTCCCCTTTTCTCAGGAGATCTCAGGGTCTGTGCTCACCTTTCTGCCCCAGGCCCTTCTTCCTGGACCATCATTGGCCTCTTTATCTTCCTCTGAGTGCACTGTAGCAGCACAGGAATCCAAGCCATGAGTGCTGTTGATAATGTCACTATTTTCAGCCCATCAGAAATTTAACAGAGGATCACTTCAATTCACATCAGCCAAGCACTTGTCCATTCACCACTGCTTACATTTTTTGGTCCTTGCCTCCTTTTTGTTAGGTGGACAATATTATCACCAATATTTTATCAGAAAAAAATCTGACAGAGAAGTGAAGTGACTCGCAAGGTCATGACACTTGGGGAAGCCACCAACTTTTAGATTCGAAGAAAAATATATAGTCTCATTCAGAAACTATCTTTATGAGAAAGGCTCTCTTGTCACCTTCTAATCATTAATCACTCTGATGATATATTACTTCAAAAGTATAATGGCCTTTCCAACATGAGCTCAGCAGCTTCTGGATCACAAGCTGTGGCAAACCGGGTACATCAAGGTAATTTCTGAACCTGCTGGTGACTGCACACGCTGGGGCTTTTCCCCTGCCTGCTTGCCTCATATCTTCTTCTATTTCTTCTTCTTTCTTTGCTTCTTCCTCCCTCCTGCCCTTCACTCCTCTAGTGGAATTCGCACTCTAGCCTTTGCCGAAATGAACAAGTGTAATATTGCAGGAAAGAGTGTGAGTTTTGGCTTCAGACGGCTCCAGGTTTGACTCCCAGTCTGGCTGAGCACTAGCTGTGGATGCTATCCTCTGATCCTCTAAAACGGTGGTTCTCAAAGTGCGATCCCTAACCCAGCAGCCTCAGCATCCCCTGGGAACTTGTTAGAAATGCAAATACATAGGTCTCACCCCAGACTTACTAAACTCATTAAAAATGGAAATACTGGGCCCTACCCTCGTCCCCAGAACCTTCTGGGTGTAGATCCCAGCAATCTGCAGTTCCACAAGCCCTCTGGGTGTTTCTGATACACACTCAAGTATGAGAATAACCACCCTAACAGACTCCACATCCATCAAATAACATTCATCACAGAGTTTCTTTGAGCATTAAATAAGATAATGCAAATGAAGTGTGTGCAAAGTATCTCGCCCCATATGAGATGCTAAAAATATGGTGGTTTTAGTAGTGGTTGGAATAGACTGGTAACAATGGAGTTATTAAATACATAGCTTATTGGGCTGTTGGAACTCCCAGCACATCACGCATGTGAGTAAATGTTAGCTCGCTTCCCTAAACCCCAAACCCACCTCACATGTCTATTGCCCGAACACAGATGTTGTGAGACCAATGACAAGCTGGAGTTTCTTCCGTAAGATCCTTTTCTTACTTGTTCTTCAGCCCCACAAGGCTACCAGCTCTTAGTGTCTACGTCAAGTCTCATAGTCATCTCTACGTATGCCTGGTTATTTTGGTTCACAAACATAATCATTAAACAAGGAAAATTTGACTAGAACCAGCTGCAAAGAACTTGGCCAGCAACACCACATCAGAAAGAAAATAAAGAACTCATCTGAAGCAGGCCACACATTTCCATAGCATTCACCAAAAAATGGCTTCCCAGGGGAGGGCAGGAAAAACAATGAAACGAGGAAACTTAGGGGATTTGAGGGGCACCTATAGTTGGACAAAGTTACCAGTAAAACATGCACGATCTAAATCTTAAAATATAAATATTAAAAATACTTCTCAAATTCCTTTATGACTTGGTTATCTTCAAAAGATTTTCATGATCTATACCTCACTGGACTCTCACAAGGGTCCAGAAAGGGAGAAATATTCTGTATTAATACTTTACAGAAAAGAAATCAGAGGGAGGTTATGTAATTCAACTAAGACCACACAGCTGGTGATACAACCAAGTCTGAACCTCAGACACATCTGTATGTTATGTTTGGAATACCCTCCCCAATCTTCTACTGACCACCCTATTTGTAGTCTGACTGGGTCCTTTAGGATCAAACTTAAAATTCCACTTTCTCCTCCATTCCCTAGCTAGTCTCTTTAGCACAAGGAGTCTTTCTTTCCTCTGAATGTCCAGAGGTTCCGTTCCTTCTGTATAGGTATTAATTCTTTCATTCCTGCAGCAAATATTTATGGAATGCCAAGTAGGACTTGAGCTCTGTTCTAGGCACTGAGGCTGTGTGGAGATGACATTCTGGTGTAAGACATGGACCATAAATATGTAATATACAATAAATTACATGACCACATACCTAATTACAGTACTTAGTACATGCTATGAAAGAGAGAAGCAACATGCTAGGAAGGAGAGAAATAGAGATTCACTTCTGAGCAGGGGAGCTCTTCCTGGAGAAAGAGCATTCTAGATGAGATCTGAAGGGCATGCAGCAGCTATCCAGATAGCAAGCAGTCGCAAAAGCATTCAAGGCAGAGGGAATAGCACTTTGAAGGCCCTGAGGTGCATGGAAGGAACCAAAAGAAGGTCGGTGGGGATGTAGAATAATGATTAAGAGTGACAGGTAATTCAGCAGCTCATAGGGTGAATTGAAGAGTGCAATGGGGTGTTCCTAAAAATTCTTAAGCAGGAAGGAGACATAATCTGATCTGTGTTTTAACAAAATCACACTGACTAAGGTGTAGAGAATGTATTAGCAGGATCAAGCATGGTATTGGGAGTACCAGTTGAGAGGTTATTGAAGGAAGCACAGGCAAGGAGCTTAAGCTGGAGTGGGGGATAGTAGGAGGAGTGTAGATGACTTTGAGGCATATTTTTGAGATTGAATAGGCAGCATTGGTGATGAATTTGCTACAAGGTGGGTGGAGAGTAAGAAGTCAAGAATGACCACATCATTTGAGTCCTGAACAAGTAGATGGATAGATGGAGGAGCCTTGCACCCATTGGGGGAAACTTGGCAAAGAGTGAGACCGTACACAGAGAAAGACACCTAACTATTCCTCCCTTATGGTACTAATCAGAAAATATTTTCCATTTCACTTATGTAAACATATCTTTTATGTTTTTATAATATCCTAGAGCACTGAGTCTGGATGGGTTTTATTCATCACTTATTCATCCACCAAAATGCTTAACAGTCCCTGGACCATAGTTGGAGTTCAAGGAATATGTACCAGTTGGTTGGTTGAATAAATGAACTCAAATAGTATTCAGCCTAATGCCTGGAAAATGGTAAATGCTTAGCAAATGTTAACGATTGTTTTTCCACAATAACAAAATGCCTTTGCAGACTGACCCTGTGTCTCCCAAAAGCTTCCATAAAGATTAAATAAATGTAAGACAATTTAGTGCATAACCAAATCCCAAGGTCCTGACACATTTACAGCTTAACAAAACACTGAAGCTCCTAATTAAAAAATAATAAGCCTGTCTATTATGGCGACACAAGCGTGACGGGGCAGTGGCATGTGCCACAGCTGTTACCCGGCTCTGCAAGACTTGCCCTCAGAGCTTTCAATTAACAGCAGCACTGAACTTACTCCTCACGCCATATTCAGGTCCTGAAAGCCTTTTCTTCTTTCTCTGTAAAATGCTAAGTGAAAGACAGAGTGGAAAGGATGTATGAGACAAACACACACACACACACACCCCACATTCTGTAGCGAGGAGTTTATAACCCTTCACTTCCACCTCCATGGCAATTTTGGCCCTTGAATTGCTGTGTTGGCTTTGAACAACTTACCTGACATTTTTGCACTTCTGAGTGTAATTTTTTTTTTTTAAAGATTTTATTTTTTCCTTTTTCTCCCCAACGCCCCCCGGTACATAGTTGTGTATTCTTCATTGTGGGTTCTTCTAGTTGTGGCATGTGGGACGCTGCCTCAGCGTGGTCTGATGAGCAGTGCCATGTCCGCGCCCAGTATTCGAACCAACGAAACACTGGGCCGCCTGCAGCGGAGCGTGCGAACTTAACCACTCGGCCACGGGGCCAGCCCCTGAGTGTAATTTTAAAAAGAAAACAAGCAACAGTGCACAAGCTGATGTCAATCCTTCCCTCCTGAGATTGGGTTTAGAGTAGTTAATACTATTTTTGAACATTTCCAAAATATCATGCTGAATATAATTTTCATATTTGTACTAATAATAGAGCAAATTCAAGGCCATGGTAAGTTAATAAATTTAATTCTATCACATTACCAAACACTTGCAGGTTTTCTAATAGGGATCATTCTACTCTGAGAAATACAAGAAGCAAACTCTATAATGCAGGGTTATGGTTATTCGGGAAAATATGCTACCAGCATATTTCTATAACTTGAGTAGTCCTGTAAATGGGGCTAAATGGGCCAATGTAACATGGTTTGAGAGGTCCTAGGACCTACCCACTCTGGAGACCACTCTTTCCCACAGCCTATCACACCATCTTAAAGTCTACCTTTAGTAATTGGAGGCAACATCATGGAAGGGCTGTGTACCATGTACTTCTTCCATTAGTAAAGATGGCACAGAAATGTGATTACTTATGTCCATGACTGTCTCAGTAGGGTGTAAGCTCCACGAGGTCATGGACAGCATCTGATTTTCTCACCATCATATCTCCAGCAATCATACATACCACATCATGATTCCTCAATAAAACACTGTTAAATGAATTACGACATTCATGATGAGCATGGCAGGTGCAGTTGGACAGATGTGAGTTCAAATCCCAACTCTACTACTTACGAGTCATGTGACTTTGACCAAATTACTTATTCTACCTGGAATGTACTTTCTGCCTCTCAATTCAATATCTTTCTCAAAGGTCTTGAGGATCAAGTAAGAGAACATGTATAGAACACTCAGCTTAGTGACAAGCATACCATAGGCAGGCAGTAAACTCAGGCTCCCTTCTACCCACACCTCTGATTTTGGTTCAGTCAGAAACAATTCAACACACATGCCAAACCTTGGCAGGCTAAAGGAGAGACGCACAAAAAAACAAACAACAGTCCTTATCCTCATGGGGGTTATACACAAGTTGAGGAGATAAGTCATAAACCAAGACTTTCAAATCAGTACTGCCCATAGACCCACAGAAGAGATGACTCTGCCCCAGGCTATGCACTTTGGAGAGTCCCACTCTGGCCCTCCTCTGGCTGTGCCTTTCCTCGAAGTGTGAAGATTCTGTGAGGCCAAGGGATTATGCATACCCAGAACCCATGCCCAACTTCTAGTCCATGCTCTGTATATACAGAACCATGAACTTTCTTGCCCACACAACCCCAAGCCTTCTTCCAGGACCTGTGTGGACCTCTTCTGGTATATGTTCCTGAGTCAAGACTGCACATTAAGTGTGTGGAACCCTCAATATGAAAGATGGTGAAGGGACAGGGATTTGCAAAGGATATGGTAGGACTTGGGCATGCAGGCTGAGGTGTCCACATATGAGGGGCCTCTCCTTCTAAGAATTATGTAAGATAATGAATGTAAAGCATAGATGCAGAGCCTGGTGCCTTGTACACATTTTAATAAAATGGTAGAAGAGAGTAAAGATGGAGTACTCGACTCATAGCAAGTCAAATTCAACGGAGTGGGAAGGAGCAAGATTCAAGAGGAGGTGGCATTTGAAAACTGTGAAGAATTTGGACTCATGGAGATAGGGAAATGAGCAATCCAAGCAGATGTTCAAGCAAAGTTCAAGAATCAGGAAAAGATACAGCATTGGAAGATGAGTGAGAAATCTGTCTGGGGGATACCCTAGAAGACAAATTTGGAAGAGCAAGTTGGGCTAAAGTATTAGTTTCCTATGCTGCTATAACAAATTAACACAAACTTTGCAACTTAATAAAATACAAATTTATTCTCCTACAGTTCTGGAGGTGAGAAGTCCAAAGTGAGTCTTACAGGGCTAAAGTCAAAGTATAGGCAGGGGTTCCTCCTGGAGGATCCAGGAAAGAGTTTATTCCTTACCTCTTTCATCTTCTAGAGGCTGCCCATAATCCTTGGGTTGTAGCCTCATCAGTCCAATCTTGGCTTCCATCATCACATCTCCTGTCTGATCTCTGTTCCTCCTGCCTCCCTCTTATAGGGATCCCTGTGATTACATTGGCCCCACCCAGAATACAGGATAAGCTCCCTATCTCAAAATTCTTAATTTAATCACAGCTACAAAGTCCATTTTACTGTGTAAGGTAATGCATTCCCAGGTCCTGGGGATTCGGGCATGGACATATTTGGGGGATGTTATTCGGCCTACCACAGCTGTCAAGTCTTCAAACACCAGGTTGAGAAGTCTGGATTTCATTCTTAAGAGAGAGGTTTCGGTCCCACTGATAGGAATCAGCCATGTAGGTGGAAAGTTTGCCACGGTATGTACACGTGCATCCATTGTGTGGGGAGGAGACTGCAAAAACTTCAGGAGCACACTGATTACTTAAAAAGCCCAAACTTACCCTCAGCCGCTGATTGCCATTCGGGAATTCAAGGATGTTGTGTTCAAATCTTCTAATTTGTCAAATAAATCTGAAAATATGGATCTTTATAAGCAACTTCTCAAATTTGATTCCAGATTTGTTTGCTCATTTGTTTATTTGTTTAATTGTTGAGCAAAAAATATATTTCTGCAAGCTGGATTTGGGCTGTTGGTCACAAGCCTAAGGATTCTGATACGAATAATGCAAGGCCCCTACAGCTTCTAAGTAGGGAGAAGACAAGATTTGAACTGTGTTTTAGGAAGCTCAATTTTGGGGCCCCATGAGGACAGACTGAGAATGTCCAGTTAGGGGATTGTTTTAGGAATCCATGTGCAGGATGATGAGCATCCGAAACATGCCAATAACGATAGAGATGGGGATGAGACAAGGGAGGTGAGACATAAAAGGGATTAATAAGGTAGAATTTACAGGACTTAAAGGGCTGACTGAATGGAAGGCAAAAGAAAAACATGAGTTGAAAAGGATATTAGGGCTTTGAGCCCAGAAGATGGGATAAATTGATTTCCCTTCTCTTCTGGGGCAGTGTGTTTGGGATGCTTTTCAGGAATAACACTTGTATGATAGCAAGAATACGGTTTTGCCAGGGAACCTAAATCCTGTCTTGGCTCAGCCACCCTTCACTATCTCGAGACTCCTGGAATAAATAGACGTGTGAAGACAAAACAGATCAAAGTTACTCTTTAGTATCATCGGGAGCTTTGGCCTCAAATTCCCCATGCAGAACTTAGTAAGCCAAGCCAGACCACAAAGGGAGCTTTTGGTTCCTATACTAGTGGTTAAAGTTAAATAGCCTTGAAACTAATTATACCCTAAACCTATTATATTTTCATCTGATGTGCAGACCCAATTATCTGCACTAACCAAAGTGAGAGACTGAAAGGCCACATCTTCCAATGTTTGAGAAAAAGGAGCAAGCAAAGGAGAACGAGAGATGCTTGAAGCAGCCCAGGGGTTCCTCTATCACTCCAGTCATATGGAAGACTCGACCTCTAGTCATAGACCTAGAAGGGACAAGGACAGGGGAGAAAGAGATTGAGAGAAAGGAGTGCAGTCGCAGGTGTGCTATGAGCATTACCACTAACCCTTGGAAAGATCTACTCACAACAACTGTGACCAAGTCCAGTGTTCCGGGTGCTAATGGAACCTGGCAAACCTAGTTGAAGATCCTCCCTCCACAGGGTAAAGAAAGAGGAGTCGGGGGAGGGGAGAGAGACCAGAGAAGCTTTACATTACTCCTCAGAGACCAATGTTTCTTATATGTGAACACTGTGGAATAAAGAGGAATAAGGTTCTCTGCCCTCACCAAGGTTGGCCTGATGGAGGAGAGGCCCACAAGAGTTTTGTAACAGAGTCGAGGATAAAATATTGTGGGAACATTCAATAATGTCTTCTTCTGAATTAGATCAGAGTAGCTTTGATGTTTGAGTTGGATTTTAGAGGATCTGTTGGAGCTCTCCAAGGTGCAGATACCTGGCAAGTGGCACATGGTAGGCACAGAAGAAAGAAAGGAATAATAGAGAATTTCTAGCAGAGGCTGTATGGTGACAGAAGCTAGAACAGGATCTAGACCACAAGGGATCTGAGATGGATTGGAGCCCATAGGCACATGGGAGCCACTGAAGGGGCATGACTCACTCATGAATAGGTTAGAGAAATCACCCCACCGGGCGTTTTTAGAAGAAATCCATGGATGACCTTCAAAATGTTAAAGTCAGATGCTGTTTTGTCTTCCAGACTGAAGTTTTCTTTAGGTAAGCAGCCCTCTCCCCACTCAGCCCTACTTCTTGGATTGCTGTGAAAAATGCCTAGGGGTTCCAAAAAGGGATGTTGCACCAGATGGCCAAATTCAAAAAGCTCAGTTCCTCATGGATGGCTCTGCAAGGCCAACTTCCTTAGAAATGGTGAGGTCCCAACCCTTTCCTGAGGCTCTCCACATGAGCTGGGCTGAAAGAGTCTTATGTGGCCCTGGAGAGAAGAAGTGCCTTATTCACTTGTGCCCCAGTGCTGGGACTGGTGAGCGGCTGAAGGACAGAGCTGCAGAGTGGGAGGTGGAGAGGCTCTAAGAGCTTCTGTGGATGAACTCTCAGAATATGCTGCATTGTCTGGTCCTCAGAGCATAGTCACAAAGAACAGAAGCTTCTCTGGCCCTCTTGCAGGGAAGCAGTGGGATGGTGAAAGAGCGAGGCAAAAATTATGAGCAAGAACCCACTTGCTTCTGTTTTCAAAGTAAATTTTGTCCTTGAAATGTATGTTTATCTCCTCTTTTTGTTTTGCTTCTGGTCTACTTCTTCAGAAGGGAACAATTTAAACAAGTGGTATTTAACTGGATAACACAAACGGGCATATGAGACTCCATGAGGAAGAAGAGGAGGGTAGGTAAGAAGAACTAGAGAGACAGGAAGGGAAGAAGGAAGAGGAAACTAAAGAGGCAAGGAATAACATTTATATGGCACTTTGCACTTGATAAAGTGCTTTTACAGGCATTGTTTCTCTTGATCTTTACGTGCTTGCAGGATGCAAAACTTTTATTTTACAGTCAGGAAAACTAAGGTCCAAAGAAATTAAGTACTTAGCCAAGATTTCACAGCTACTAAATGACAGATTCTGGATTTAAATATAGGTCACTCTTCCTTCACCTAATTTGTGCCTAGAAATTTGTTCTCTACTGAGTATAAAAAAGATAAAAATGCCAATCTTTGCTCAATAAGAACTCCCAGACCGCTGGGGGACCAGAGAAGAAAGTAGATCATTACTACGCAATAACACTAACATCACAGTGCCTGGTAAAAAGTAGGCACTCAACAAATAGATACCGAATTGCCAATGAGTGAAGAATCAATGAAAACTTGGTTTTTGGGAGGCCAGATGAGTGTGTGATTTGCCACAATCTCCTCTTACTTTTCCTTCTAAAATTCTAACTCAGAACAGCCCTGCCTCCTACTTTCTTTTCTCGTCCCAAGGTCTGATTCTGACTTGCCCTCAACACATGGTGATGCGAATCATTAGGAGAAAGGACCACCTACCACCAGTCTCTTCCCAGCCCTGTGGGTCCAAAGGGGCTCACACGTGCTGACGTCGCCATTACAGCCCAACTTCCCCAATACCCAGCTTCAGCTGGTCAACATCAGGATGACAATCCCGAATTGTTCCCTGACTACTGCTTGGTCATTCAGCTTCAAGCTCTGCCTGGTGACACCCACCAAGTCCCCCAGGGACGACCAGGGAGTTCCTCTGGTGCCTTATTATAGCACAGAAGTTAAGGTACAGCCTGGAACCTCAATTCTGTCTCTTTTAATCTGTTTCACCTTGGGCAAGTTACTTAAACTTTTTGTATCTCAGTTTTATCATCTGTAAAATGCAGATATAATAGTACCTACAGGTTCATTGCTGAGCTGTTGAGAGGAACAGATGAGGCAATGCATATAAAGCTCTCAGCACCACTGCCTGGAACATAGTAAGATTTCAGTAAGTGTAGCTATTATGGCTATTTTTATCTGGTGTCATACTCTCAGCCGTTGCCGCCAATGCTGACAGTGCCGAAAGACTAACCTGGCTTAGGATGTGCTTCTTGCCTTTCCTGGAGACAGCCTTGGGAGCACGATTGCCTCCACTTCTTTGTTTGAGAGACTTCATTCTGGGCACTCTGGTGCCTGACAATTAGATCCTAATTTTTTCATCCCTGCAGACCTGTCTTGATATTCCAGAGTTCCTGATGCAGCAGGCAAGTTAGTGCCTCCAAGATTTCCTGACAAACAAAATAAGAATGGCCTAATAACTGTCTAAGGCCGAAGTGGTGACCTTTCTTGCTTTTAACTCTTAAGGTCTCTCTTCTTAGGAATTTTGTAAATGAGAAAATTTCTTTTCTCTTTAACAGTAAGCAAAGTTCTCTAAGCCTGATTATCTTAAAATAAATATTTCACCAAACTTTAGTATATAATAGATACTATACACCAGGAATGAGTGACAAAAGATTGAAAAGATTAGAGATACCACCTTTGAGTTTTACACGTGGTTTTGTCTATTTCTGGACTTCCTATTCTATCCGGTTGTTATACTCATCTATGCACATGCCAATAACACTTTTCAACTATAGAGACTTCATTATATGTTTTATCATCTGCTAGGCTAGTCATTGAAAGGACTTCGGGATAAACGGTATTGAGATAACTGAAGAGCCATTTGAGTAAAGATGACAATAGTGCCAATTCTCATACCACACAAAAGAAACAATTCCAAAGGGGTTACATATCTAAATGTAAAACAATGAAATAATATAAGAACTAGAAGAAAACATGAGTGAATAATCTACAACATCACCTCCTAGTACAGAAAAGTTCTATAAAAATCATTCAAAATATGGATGCAGTAGATTGGTAATTTGACAAAAATGCAAAAAGTAAATCATACATGATTAAAAAAAAAGAAGAAGATTAAAAAAAAACAGTCCATGGGAAGAAACAAATAGATACTTAGTCTGGGGTATAACTTCAACTGAAAGATTTACTAGTTTATATTGCGTTTATGATACAATGTCTCAATTTTTTTGTAGACAAAGAAAAATTAGTAAATGGGGCACAGCAGAAAAGTGGTTTGAATCACTGGCTTCGTAGCCAACTGGATCTGGGTTTAAACTCCTTTCCAAAATAACGTGGTATTACCTTGGGCAAATAGTCTTTTAATCTTCAGTTTCTTTATCTGTAATATAGAGTAATAATACCACCCATGGGATTATTTTGAGGATTAAGTGACATAATATGTGTAAATGATTTCCGACAACTCAATAAGAATGAGATGTACAATTATTATAATTATAAACGCAAATATAAACTTTAAACAAAAATTACATTAAAAAGTCATAATAGAGTTATATGCCAAGTGGTATATCCCAAGAAGAGGTTCAGACATAAAGGTTTCATGTTCTTTTGAATGGTAGTTAGGACTAGAGCAAGCAGCTCTTCCACTTGGCGAGTGAGGCAGAAGAACATGATTCAAGGAGGTCCCAAAGACAGAAATGATGAGAAATAGTAGTTCAATTACCACTTTAACTTCAAAAGACAAGAAATTCAGCTGGTAAAATATTGCTACTGCACTAATTGGCTGTCCATCTATCAGCCATGGCTACACATTTTCCCAGGCCCTTGGGGTCAGAAATGAATCTTAGAAGACATTGACTTTCCATTTTCTCATACAACAGAACTCTTCACTCTCAGGGGAAATCCACTGGGCATCTGGGACTATGGCCTCCACCACTTCTGGAAATGCTCTGGGTTATATATGCAGATTGAGAGGACATTCTTAGAAACTTTTCTCTCAGAATACGAAATAAAATGTAATTGTACACAGAAAACTTTAAAAAAAGTTTTATTGAAGAATGATCAAAATATAATAAATACATATTTAAAGTGTACAATTTGATAAATTTTGACATACATAAACACTCATGAAACTGTCAGTACAATAAGATAATGTACATATCCATCACTCCATAAGTTTCCTTGTGCCCCTTTCTAATTTCCCTCTCCTGCCCTTCTTTCCCCTTTCTCCATTCCAGGAAACCATTGATCTGCATTCAGCCCCTATAGGTTAGTAAAAGAAGTCATTCAGTTTGTACTCTTTTTGTACGTTTTCTTTCACTCAGCGTGATTATTTTGAAATTTACCCATTTTTGTCCATGTAGCAATGGTTCATTTTCTTTCAATGATGATAAGTATTCCATTGCATGGATATACCACGATTGGCTTATCCATTCACCTGTTGATGGATATTTAAGTTGCTTTTAGTTTGGGGCTATTACAAATAAATATGCTATGAATATTCATGTACAACTCTTTGTATGGATTTATGCTCTTATTTCTCTTGGGAAAGTATCCTGGAGTAGAACGTCTCGTTCATATGGTAGGTGTATATTTAATATTTTTTGGAACTGCCAGACTGTTTTCTAAAGCGTTTGTCCCATTTTATATTATCTCCAGTGCCAGTTGATTCACATTATCACCAACATTTTGCAGGGTCAGTCTTTTAAATTTCAGACATTCTGACACAATATCTCCTTACAATTTTAATTTTCATTTATCTGATGAATAATGATGTTGGGCATTTATTCCTGTGTTCATTTGCCCATCCATATATCCTGTTTGGTGAAAAGTATGCTCAAACCTTTTGCCCTTTTTTAATTTGGATTGTTTGTTTAATTATTACTGACTTTTGAGAGTTTTTTAAAAATATGTTCTGGGTACAGTCTTTTACCAAACATATGATTCTAAGTATTTTCTCCCAGTTTTGTCTTCTCTTTTTACCCCTCTAAGAGTGTCTTTGAAGTGCAGAGGTTCTTAATATTAATAAAGTCCAATTATCATTTTTTATTATATGAATTGTGCTTTTGATAATTTAAGAACTCTCCATGTAAACCAAAGTCATAAAGATTCTTTTTTCCTTATTTGAAGCATAATCTATGTAGAATAACCTACACATATTTATTCCTAATAAATTTTTAGAACCTTTGTTTTACTTCTTACATTTAGATCTATGATCCATTTTGAGTTAATTTTTATGTTATTTGAGGAAGGGAGCAAAGTTCATTGTTGTGCATATGGCCATGTAATAGTTCCAGCATCATTTGTTGAAAAGACCACCCTTTCTCCACTTAATTGCCTTTGCATCTTTGTCAATAATCAATTGACCATTGGAGCGTGAGTCAATTTCCAGACTCTATTCTGTTTCATTGCTCTATTTGCATATCTTGATGCCAGTACCACACTGCATCCATTGTACTGATTTCTGTTGCTTTACAATAAGTCTTGAAATCAAGTAGCATAACTTCTTCACCTGTGTCCCTTTTCAAGGTTGTTTTGATTATTATTGGTATTATGTATTTTCATGTGGATTTTATAATTATCTTGTCAATTTCTACAAAAAATCCTGCTGAGATTTTTATTGGGATTGTGTTTCATCTGTAGATCAGTTTGGAAAGAATTGATATCTTAATAATTGAGTCATCCAATCCAAGAACATGGTGTTGCTCTTCATTTATTCAGGTGTTCTTCAATGTCTGCAATGTTTCATAGTTTTCAATATACAGGTTTTGCAAATTTTTCTTAGACTTATCCTTAAGGCTTTCATATTTTTGATACTATTTTAAATGGAATATTTTTAATTTGTATTTCTTATCATTAATTGTTAATATACAGAAATACAATTGATTTTTATACTGATCTTCTATCTTTCAACTTTAACTAAATTGATTTATTAGTTTTAATACATTTTTTGTAGATTACAACAGCTGTTCTATGTAAATGCTCATGTCTTCTCCAAATAAGACAGCATAACCTTGTACTTTTCAATCTGGATGCCTTTTATTTATTTTTCTTACCTTATTGCAAAGGCTAGAACCTCTATTACAATGTTGAAAGGAAGTGGTGAGAGTAGACATCTTTGCCTTGTTGCTGGTCATATGGGGAAAGCATTTAGTCTTCACCATTAAGTATAAGGTTAACTTAGGTTTTATTCAGATGTCCTTTGTCAGTTTGAGGAAGTTCCCCAACTCCACGTCTCCTATCTCTTCCACCTTACCATTCTCTAAGTGATTTCAATTGCTAAAGCATTTTCTCTTCCTTTTGATGGCACCAAATTCTTAAAGTACACAGGACGTTACCTGGAAAGTACAGATATTTGCTGTGGCTCCACCGTTCTCAGGGAAATGAGTGAGAGGGAGAAGAATGTTGAAACTATACCCTAGAATTACAAAATCCTACTTTCAAAGATTAAACCTTTCGCTCTTTTTTGTCTGTTCATATTCTGATCATATTCTCAACATTTTCCCCAGCCTCTTCCTCACTAGCCCCATCCCCTCAAATACACACATATCCAATCAGTCATCACCAGGTCCTACTATTTTACTTACTATATCTCTCTCAGATTCCTCTGCTTCCCTCCATTCTTCTGCCACATCCCTTATTCAAGCTGCCATCATCTCCTACTTGAATTGTGCAACAGGCTCCTTACTCGTCTCCCTGCTTTTTGTCTGTCTTACTCCAATCTGCCATCCTCCAAAGTCAATAATGTTTCAGAAAATAAAACTTGACCATGTCACATCTATGCTTAAAACTATTTAATGGCTTCTCCTTAGAATAAAGCCCAGAATATTTACTGTTGTTCTCATGGCACTACCCACTCTGATTTCAGCCTCATACCTTTCCCAGCACTGTCTCCTTTGACAAGTACTTCTCTCAATAGGGGACCCATCTTATTAACAGCTTACTACAGTGGTTCAGGCTGTGGGCCCTGGAGTCAAACTACTTAGGTCCAAAGCATTGCCCCACCAAGCCATGTGATGTTGAGTCTTTTCTTAACTTCTTTATCGGCAACCCTGTTTTTTTTAAAAAGGATAAAAATAGTGCAGCACTCATAAAGTTGTCAGAATTACATGATATTTGTCACATAAAGCCCTTAAAACAGGGGCTTAGGTATGTAACAAGTACATACTCAGAACACAGTTTTAGTTGTTACTATCCTTATTCCTTTGGTGTTCACATCAAATGGGCTCCAGGAAGAAAATATGAGGATTAAATGAGGCAATGTAGACAAAATTCCTGGAAGAGTTCTGGAATGGGGGAGGCCTCTGTAAAGGGTGTTTTCTTTCTTTCCTTCCTCCCAGTCTACACTAATCTCCACCTCAGGACCCTATTTCTCCCAAAAAAGTAGAGTTGTCTTCTAAGACATGCCACCCCCTTTCAGAAAAACAGATCAGGACCACAAGTTTGAGAAGGCGGTGATTTCAACGGAGTTTGTCATTGTGAGTTTTATTAAGTTGACACTTCCATTTCTAAAGTAGGAGCTGTGCTTTGTCGTTGTTTTCCCCTCCTCCTCTCTCTCTCTTTTCTGAGCAGTTGCAGATTTTAAAGGCTTAATTAGAGCAATAAAAAAATACCAATTTTGCCTCTTCCCCCTTTTTAATAACAAGTAAAAGTTGGGAGCCGGCTGTGGGTGAACGCTATTTGAAAGCTGCTACCAATCTGAAGTTTCATTTTTCACTGCTTCGAGGCACTTTTGAAAATTAGTGCTGACATGTGCAAATGAGTTTGTGATGGAGAAAAAATATATAGATATAGTGCAAGGTGTTCTCACAACCATCGTGGGGAATAAAGACGACTTGCGTGAGAGTTTCTGCTTGATGTCAGGGGAGTGAATAAAAATTCAGATTCTCTTGTCAATTTTTCAACTTAGAAGGACGATGGCCTTTTCTTTGCTGGCGACCCCTAGCTGCACTTGCAGCCTTCCTTGTTCCCTTCCTACAGCTCTCTGGCCAGTGCAGACCTTCACACCTTTCACAGGGTGGGCATCTTTTTTGCTGGTAATCCTTAGCAGGATGTTAGTTTAGAGCTGAATTTTTGCCAATTCGGATAATGTGCTGAAACAGATCTGCAGATTCTTTTCTTCCTTAACATTAAAATAAAAATAAGTAAATAATTAAAACTTTTGCTTCAAATCTCTCTGGCTAAGAAGTATCAACAGCAATTGGAATCACAATACACATGCATTTTTAGAGAAACCCAAGAGAAATGGAGTCCAGCCAAGGAAGGGTGACAAAGATGGAGAAGAAACTGGAAACTGTGCCAGAGAGGTGAAAGGAACTGGAGGTGTGCATGTAGAAAAAAGAGGAATAAAAAGGGTCCCTTCAAGCTGACATGGGTTCATTGGAGGACTGTTTTAGTTCAGGCCTCCGGCCTTTCTATCTGGCAGCTCCTGGACCTTCTCCCAAATTCAGGCCAGCTCTCTAGCCTCCCTGGTCTTGTTTGCAGCAGGGATTCCAGTAGCCATTGTCCCCTTCCATGGCTGCCTCTCCTTCACCCCCTACACTTCCACCCTCCAGAGCCCAAGCCCTCTGTACAGTGAGGTCATTCATACCAAGGGCTTCTGTGTCTCATAGCCCAAGACTGCTCTCCACCACTACCTACAGAGTGACCTTGGACAGTCCCTCCATTCACTCATTGGTTTACTCATACATTCATTCATTTAACAACCATTTATGCAGTCTTACTCTGTGCCAGTCACTTACTCTCTCCTAACCTCGTGTTCATCTAGATGTAATGATAGTTCCAATCTCACCTTGTTATTGTAAGGACTAGAAATAATATATGGGAAGGGCTAAGTGTAATGACTGGCACATGGGGAGGTGCTCCAGAGATGGTAGCTATTACTTAGTGTTTCATTATCATCATTATGATTTTTTCTGTTCCCAAAGAGGAGCATATAGGTCTCACATGTTTTATAGGTTTTAGAGGTGATCCCTCCTAAGAATAGATGAGAAATAATAGAGTAAGTGAATTATTTAGCCAGATGAGCTATAATGTGAAGGGGGGAAGAAAAGATTTGGTGGAGAGGCAGGGAAATTGAGGGGACAGGGAGGGACATGAAGGCTCTTCAAATGGCCAGGGTCTGCTGAAGGAGCTCTTCATCTGATGGTGCTCAAGCTTTTGTTTTGTTGTGTTTATTTTCCATTCGAAGGAAATTTTTACTATTTGTGTAAGGGTTACTAAACAAGTAGGCCTGTGGCTTTTGTTTTTGGAGTTTTGTCTTTGATCCCTTTAACAGTCTGGTGATCTTTCCAGCACAGGCCCTTTTTTTGCCTAAGGCATTGTGATGCGACATTGAGTGTCAGGGCATTCCATGGACATATCCAAGAGCAATGCCCCCCTCCAGACCATGCACCAATCTCTTTCTCTTGCCACATGTGTCTTTCCCATGATGCTTTGACACCTCACATCACAGGTCTGCCGTATTTTATAGTAACTTGTGTACTTCTCAGAATTCCTCCCCATTTTGAAGCCAAAAGTTTGAAAGCGAAGTCTCTAACATGTTCATCTCTTCATCACTGGAAGTTTCTGGTACATTGCAGGTGACCAATCAGTGGTTGCTGTGTTAAACCGCAGAGAATTAAATAGTCTGTGCTAAAATGGGATAGTACGGGAAAAATAAAACAGGGCAGGGCAGGGCAGAATAGGACAGGTAGGATAAGGCAGGGTAGGGTAGAGTAGAATAGAACTGATTAAAACTCAGAGCTGGCAGACGTCTGCAAAGTAGAGCATATTGATGTTGAAAAATAAAGTTTGCATTAAAAAGCTTTGAAAATTACTGTTAGCCGATTACTTATTCCGTCAGGAGTGGTGAAAAACTCTAATTGAAAAATCAACTATGGGGACAGCCTGGTGGCATAGTGGTTAAGTTCCCGTGCTCTGCTTCAGCGGTCCGGGGTTCACAGGTTTGGATCCCAGGTGCAGACCCAGCACCGCTTGTCAAGCCACACTGTGGCATCCCACATGAAAAAATATAGGAAGATTGGCTCAGATGTTAGCTCAGGGCCAATCTTCCTCACCAAAAAAAAAAGAAAAAAATCAACTACAGTCATGCACCATATAACAACATTTCAGTCAAGGACAGACCATATATATAATGGTGGCCCCATAAGATTAATATCATAGAGCCTAAGTGCGTAGGCTATACCATGTGGGTTTGTCTAAGTACACTCTATAATGTTCGCACAATGACAAAATCACCTGACGAAGCATTTCTCAGAACATCGCCCCTTCATTAAGTGATGTATGACTGTATATTGAAAAAAGGAGTTTTTTGGTTTTTGTTTGTTGTGTTTTTGTTTTTTGAGTCCATAGGCTTGAGGCAGGGTTGGGGTTTTTTTAATCATTTTTGTAAACCTATATACACACCTAGGCAGTACCTAAACAACAAAGGAGAATGTGGCCTTGGTAATGGACCAGCTGCTACCCAATATTGCCCTTTAGCTGTGCTTTCATTTTATTAGAACATAGTAAGCTCAACTAAGAATGTTTTAATATGTCTGTATTACTTAACAGCCTGGGAATAATTCTAATTACTATTGAGTTTATCTTTGTGACTATGGTACACTCTTTCTTTGAATTCCTGGAGACTATTTAAGATGCAAATGATGCTCGCTTTATGAATAATTTTTGGGATGGAAGATTCATAATTAATTTGACCCCTCCCTGCCAAACACACACACACACATGCATGATAAAACAAAATAATTTCTTAAAAATGCAAAATGATTTCATGAACGTGGAATGAATAGTATTACATATTTGGCAAAATCAGTATTGGCAACTGTGCAAGGCATGCTGGGTGAGCACAGGACCAGGCTTCACAGAGACAGCTGGGCAGATGAATGCTGAGTACCCACTGAAGGATGTGATTAAGAAAATTGTCTATATACAAGGAGGATTAATCTGAAAAGAGGGATAGAGGCAGGACGAGGAGGAGGGAGCCATAGATTGAGCAGCGTTCTAAGCAGCAGGTAGTAGTTGAGGCCAGGTGGAGAACAGCAGATCTTAGGCAGATCGCCAGGGTTAACTAAGATCCCTGTTTCTAATCAGCATATGATCTAGCAGGTTCCAGCTCTAGCTGGAAGGACCTAGGAAACACCGAAGAAGAGTTGCAGGCGTCTGGGAAATAAGCGGAGTCTCAGAGTAGAGGCAGTTCAAGGAGAAACAGGAAGTGCTGTGAAGGAGAAGGAAAGTACTGTGCTGCCTGAGCCATAGCCCAAGTTTTATTCAAGCCCAGGGTCTGATGGGGTTGAGGCTCCTGCTCGCGAACTGTATACAGGGCTGAAGTTGCATGTGGGTCTATCAGAACAGAGGAATGTAATAGAGGACCTGGAGAAGGCAGCGGCTGCTATGAACTTGAACCCTCCTGTCTAGGCATTCAGCAATGCCCAGATCTAGTTGATCAGAATCACCACATGCAGTTCCTGATGTGCGGACCTGGAGTCTTAATTTTTAAACTTTTCCTCTCAGGTGATGCTTCTGATCAGCCAAGTTTGTGATCCTGGCCCTAGGGAGAAAATCCCAACGTTATTACCTGGTATCTCATGAGTTGGTGGGAAGTCAACAAACGTGTTTCCACTTCTGCCAGTGAATCTTCCAGTTTTTTTCCTTTTAGGAAATATTAGAAGAGGGAAATAATCTGAAGTGCACAAAGCTTTGATGAGCATCATCCTTAAATGCATCAAAGGTGCATAGAAGCAGAATTCCTAGAGTTGGGGCACAGGAATTTGCGTGCTTAGACTCCTCACGTAATTCTTACCGAAAATCATGGCCAAGAGTGCCAGCTTCTTGGATATGAGGCAGGAACTTCCCCAAAGTGCCTAGCACATGTAGATGGAAAGGTCTATTTGATTGGTTTTATGTATTATAATTTCCCTTTTTTATAATGATTCATTATTTATACTTTATACTTGAGAACTTAGATGAAAGAGTTCAGAGAGCTAGAGTCGGGGAGGTAAAGCCACTAACACACACATGATGTCTACGATCTGCCAGGGACTGCACTGGGTGATTAGATACATTCCCACAATTAAACCTTCATTGATGTGTCCAAGACAGTGCCTGGCATGTGGAGGGTCTTAGTTAGGGTGGCATGGTGGCTTCCCTGGAGAATAAAAACCATGCACTTCACTGTAGCATGTCCTCTCTTATGGTCATTTTTAATTCAATAAATAATAACTAAGAAGTACCTACTATATTTCTGGGCATCATGCTAGATGCTGCGGATAAGACAGTAAATGGTATAACCATGAGCTAACAGCCCATCAGGGAGACAGATAGAAACCAATAGTTGCACAATTAATCAATTGAAATTGTAACAGTGCTAAAAAGAGAAAGCACACAGTGCTTTGAGAACACAGACTAGGTGTACCGATCTGGTCCAGAGAAGATCAGGAAAGGTTTCCACTAGGAAATGACATCATTTATTATACTTGAGAGAAGAAAAGCCATGTTCTGGTAGCACCTACTCGAAGATACTGAGAAGAATGTTCATTGACTTCAACATTGACTTCAATATGTTCCCACCCAGAAAAGAGCCAAACAACAGTTCTTTGAGCCTACCTCCTGGATCCCCGAGGGGATTTTTACAGAAGCATTTTCTGATCTACCCACCCCTAATTCCTAGGGCATTTGCCTGGTTCATCCACCCCCAAATTCTGGGGCATTTGCCTGAGCTGTCTGCCCTCTGCGATGCCCAGGGTGCCCCCATAACTGTAATTAAGGAGCCTGCCATCTTGCTCACCTGCCTCTCCAGCTTCTCTGGGGTCTCACCAAAACCTACCCTTACATTCTCAACAGCATCTGCTGTTTGTGAGTCCATTCTCTATTTCTTTCATGCTCTTCCCACCTCCATATCTCAATTTTTCAGGTTCTTACTTCTGCTCAGAAAGAATTTAATTCCATTCCATTCAGTGCAGCTAATATTTGTGAAGGTCTGCTATGTGCCAGGTTAGGTAAACTAAGATTAAAAAAAAAAAAAAAGGAATTTCCGACCTCAAAGCTTTCCCTATCTCAGAGAGGAGAGACATATATGAACCAATAAATAGCAAGTATGGAAAATATCAATATTAGCAAATGTTATTGATGGTGATGATTATGATGATAGCCAAAATACACTAGACACATTCATTCAACAACAGATATTTATTGAGTACCTACTGTGGGGGTAAATAGTTTAGGAGGATAAAACAAACATGGTTTATGCCCTTGTGGAGTTTATAAGGGGGGTGAAAGGCAATAAATAAATTATTCATACTTTTATACTGTGGTAAGATCAATAAAAGAAACCAACAGGGAGCATGTTGAGAGTAATGAAGAGAAGATACCTACTCTGGACAATTTCTATTAGCAACTAGACATCTGCTTAAAATCATGCGTCGGCAACTTCCTAGCCATCTGAACTTAAGCAAGTTGTGTAGACTCGGTTTCCTCAAAATGGGAATAATAATAATACTTAGGTTTAGTGTAAGAACCAAATGAAATAATGATTATGAAAGGATTAGAGAATTGCTGGCCTACACAGTAAGCACTCAATAAAGCTTGTCATTGTCCTTCTTTATATTACTACATCATCTCAATCTTAATCTTTCTGAGCTTCCAATGCCTCTTTCATAGGATGGAATAGCAGAGGGCTGTGAACATGCTCTGTGTGATGTCAGCCTCTACGCCTGTGTAGCATGATCATAAAGGTGTTCATATGACTATCATTATAATTCTTGACATTGTTTAAACTCCAAGTTTTGTTACCCATAGCAAGCAATTGTGAGGAATTGTGTTAAAGGTGTATATTTCTTCTTTAGGAAGAAGTTGACACAAGGCTGTGGTATTTAATATAGTAGCTGCTAGCCACATGTATTTGATGCATAGACAGTGCAGATATAGATTTCCATCATCACAGAAAGTTCTATTGAACAGCAAGACTATAGGAGTTCCTGACACCAAAGAAATAGGTTTATGTAAGGAATTCTAAACACCAGTTACTAGGGGTCAGGGAGGCCTTTGGGGGCCCTTTCAACCATTCTTTTGGAATATGTGTTATTAACAATGCCTCACGTTTGGGCAGCATCTGCAGCTTTCAACCTTTAACATCCCTCACTTCATTTGTCCTTACAACTATCCCTGAAGTAGTCAGAAAGGATATTATTATCTCCACCTCACACTGGAGAGAAATAATTAACAAGAGGAGTAGTAGCAGCTGCTCACCTTAATTGAAAGCTCACTGATGGTTGAATGTTGAATATGGTGTCAAGTGCTTCAGTGTTTTTAATGAGATAATGAAGCTCAGAGACATGAAGTGACTTACCTACAGACATCCAACAGACTGGGGACGTGTCTTCCAGTTCTAGCTGAGCGCTTTCCACCACACCTCCCTGTTCTTTCTTGCACAAGTTGAATTCCAGTTCTCCATTATTACAGAGACCAAGCTCTTCCAGTGCCTAAGTTGTCAGAGCAGGATGTGCTGTAGGGGCTCAACAGTCAGGGGCACGTTTAATTGATCATCCTTTCCGTGGAAATTCCAAGTGGCTGGCCCTCTCTCCTGCTGAAACAATGCAGCGCATGGAGACGAGCTTTAATTCGCATTCAGCCTCAGTGTTGTTGTGAACAGCTGCAGGAACAGCTGCTCCCTCTCAGAGCTACCCTCTCCCCCTTCTCCAAGCTAATTGCTACCAACTAGTGGAGTAGCTCTGAATATGGTAGACCTTGTCCCCCTCGATAGCCTCTACCCAGCTGTTATTATTCCAGGCTCTTCTTGCTCAAGGACTCAGATTTGTTGTGTTTGGATGATTAATTCTAGAATTGAATTGCTGGGTATTTCAAAACCCATCCAACACACTTTAAATCACTGTGTTGTATATAACTTGAAGCCCTCCTATGCAGGCATAAGCCTTAAAAAGAGTCACCAGTAATCTGAAATATGTTTTTTGAGGGCCTATTATGTGCCAGGCACTGTACTGAGAACCAAACCAGACCCTGAATTTTCTGGCCCAGGAAAGGCCTGACCCCCATGGAAAACTACATGTCCTGTGGCTAAATACTTAAAAGTTATAAAAATCAAGTTAACTGTTAAATATGTTCTATCCTTCAACCTTGACAAATTTAACTTCATAAAAACCTGGACAGCTAGGTTCTACTTTAGAAATCTTAGACTCTTCAAAGTTCCATGCTGGAACACAGCATTGTAGAACCAGCCCCCAGCCCAGTCTGTCTCTTCCCATCCATGCTGCAAGAGGTCTCAGTTCATCTGAACAGGGACACCTCCACCCACATGCCCAAGCTCGTCCACACTCCCACAGCAAGAGACTCCGTGGCCAACGCTTGAGCCTAGGGAACATACAGTAGTAGGCGCGCACCTTCCACTTTTGGAAGGATCGATGTGGGAAAGAGGCTTGTGCAGGGCTGGAGTCATGTGAACAGGGAAATGTGGATATATGTAATGCCTGGCAGAACATCATGTATATAGCAAGACATCAATAAATAATAGCTATTATTATTGCCATCATACATGGAATGAACTTCATAAAGGTTATTTAAAAGCTACATAAACCATAGTATATACAACAAAGCACAAATAATATATCATGTGGCTCTGGCATTTCTTCAATGCCTTCTTGCTAAGGAACTAGAAAAGTCGTTACTCAGGAATAACCAAGGCATTAGTCCCTTTTCTCTTTTTCATTAGCCTGTATTATTCTCATCCTTTATTATGTGTCAATCCTCTTTTCTGGTCCCTGCCTGCGAGCATCTCCTTCCTACCTCTGCGCACTGGTCATCCTCTGGCAGTAAGGTTTTACACCAGTTGTAGGTAATTCTCTTTTCTGTTTTCAATTGCTCAAGATTCTTTGGTAAATACAGAACCTTTATCAATTGCACTAGTACAGCTAACAATTTCCTACAGCGTGAGCGCCATGCTGGAGTATGCAAAGTCAAACTCTCTGATAAATCCCCACTGCCACCCCAGGCTTTTTCTGTTGCCTTAAAATGCATCATGAAAGTAGATTATCTATATCCATATATCCGTATATCATCATATGAGGGGGTGTGTGTGTATATGTGTAAAAGTTATTTTTCTCTAACCTTTGAACCGAGAATATATACATATATATTTTTTTTCTAATTCAATCTTAACACAGTATTTTTTTCTATTGTAAATGTTACCATTTTAGAGAACTTTGGTTATAAAGGACAGAAACACATTCAGTCTTGTTTAAAAAGTCCTTTATTTGTTTTTGATGGATATAGAGGAACTTCACGGAACCAGGTAGAGAAAATCACTCCTCTCCTTTCCTTCATTCTTCCTCTCCTCAGACAAGACCCTTAACCCCTGGTCCCTAGACTATCAACCTTCCCAAGGCTACAGGTTAATGTCTTCATTTGGGCCCTGTCTTTTCTCAACAGTAGTGTTTCAGTGCTCAACACCTTCCATCTCCAAGTTCTTAAAAGAGAGAATCTGATTGGCCCAGTTCATAGGTTCAGACGTCCAGCTATGGTCCTATCAGCTCTGGTCACACTGACTTTTCAACTATGACTGCGTAGTTTTAGATAAGGGACTTGACCCTGTGAAACAAGGTCACCTTCCTTATCTGTGAAGCAAAAATAACCACTTTTAACTCATAGTGAGTCAATGGGATTGATAACATTTCCCTCTTCTTTTGCTATGTTTTTCAGTTATTCATTCATCCTTTTTATCCAGAAAAATGGATGTTCATCATCCATTTTTCTTAGATTATGTTTAAATTATTTTCCTCATATTGCATAATACTTTTTGGAAAAATAAAAATATTATTAAGCTCCAATATTCCAAGAAAAGTATAACTAGGGATGATTTTATAATCATAAATTAGCTAGGGAAAAGCAAAAGAGGGTAATTATAATTATAAAATTAACTAAACAATCCTTAATAGTTCTATTTAGTTGTAGGCCCTTTAATTTTCTTATGGGAAAGCTTATTTTAACAATTTCAAATTCTATTTTTGTGGTATAACACACATAAGCTATAAAATCATGATTTTTTTTTTTTTGGTCAATATCTTGGTGTTTCCCAAGAACCATGGGGGAAAAGATAACCAAGGTTTCTCTAAAACCTAAGATGTCCTAGGTCCCAGTCCATAAATGCTACACCCGTCATCAACTTTAGTCCTCACAGCAGCACAGGGAAGGAAGGCAGGGAGAGTTAGGATCCCTGTGAAAGATGAGGAAACCAACGCTTCCAAAGGCAAGAGCTCAGTCCAGGGTCGCACGCCTAGTAAATGGCCAGATAGGAATTGGGATCCAGATGTGTCTGTCTGGAAAACCTGGCTGTGACCTCTGACTGCACGGCTGCTTAGAGGAGCTTTGTGAAACCCTCATCTTCCTTTACAAAAGGGTTATTTTTACATCAGCAAATCACGGAGGGATAGCAACGATAGAGATTCTATGGATAAAAATATTTAGATTTCTTTCATAAATGCTAGATTTTACCTTATCATACCCTGCTTTAATTTGTTCTAAAATAACAAAGAGGAGTGAATCCCCTGGGTTATGAGGAGCTTACTGAAAAAAGGTGACTTCATGCAGACGGAAATTGCCGCTGCATCCATGCCTGGAATGAGATGTTAGACCACGCCTCTCCCTTTACTCTTCTTGGAAAGATCTAACCATTTGGGTTAACAGTCTTCCCTGGGGCACCTTCCTGTGCCAAGCGCCGTGCCCGCCATGGTGAGGCCTGAACGCCATGTCTTGCATCCAAGCATTCGCTCAGATCACGAGCACAAACGCTTGATCATTTTCTCTCTTGCTGATGAAACTCTACAATTTATAGAATTTGTTAACATTCTTGATAAGTCTTAGGAGGACCAGAAAGTGGAGTTCGATGCAGAATAAATAGCCCAGCTCTGCAATATTAAAAAATGATCTCCAGATTTACTTGTGCTTGTGTAACGTGGTGGGAAAGGGGCAGTAAATGGCACTTGTTTAGTACTCTGTGTTTAAGTGCTTCTCACACATTGCAAAGCGGTGCCCACACAGGCCCAGGCAGTGTCTGAGAGTGTTATTCACTGTTTGGAAGTCTCGGGTGGGGACTCTGGAATGAGGCAGGGGAGTGGCTAATGAAGATAGGCAATGTGGTGACATGATTTACTCCAGACTCAAATCCTGGAGACTAATTTCCAAGCTGGACCCAAAATTGTCATTCTTTTCCCCTCAAATCACTTTTTTGTTGTTGTTTAAAAAAACCACAGGCAATACTGAATCTTCACTGAGCCATCCTAGTACATTTTGTATTTGAGAGAGACTGCAAAGCCACTATAGTTTCCTTCTTTTCATGCTAAGTCTTTACAAAGAAGGAGATGAAGGATGAAAATGCAGAGTGGAGCACCTGGCATTCTTCAGGCACCATTCTTCAAACAAAGCCATTGACTGAAGGTTCACATGCATGGAATAGTTGGGGTGACTGCCCCTTATTTTCTGTGTGACCTTGGATAAATCTTGCACCCTCTCTGAGCATCTCCTTTTTCCTCTGTAAAGTTATGGATCTGTCTTGCTGTGGGACAGGGGAGGATGTGAACAGAGGTGATATCAAAAGATGTAACAATTCATGAAACAGCGTACTGAGTAATCAGAAGGAATCGAGATCTTAGCACCAGAGCAGGGTCCAAAGGCCTCCACAGTGCCCTGTGTTAAGCTTTGGGTGCTGAACCAAAGAGAGATCAAGGGGGTCCTAAGGAAGCGGCAGTTGGCCAGGAGATGGGATGGCAGGGAGAAGGGATGGCAAGCAACTATCTTGGAACAACAACAACAACTATTTGCCAGTCTCAATAGAATTATTTGACTATTTTAACAACCAATACTGCTATTCCTGTAGATACCAGCTAAATGCCTGGGTTGGAAGATTAAATAAGCTCATCTATGTAAAGTGGTTGGCGCCTGGCCCCACTGGGAGAAGTAGGCGCTCAGCAGGTGTAGTTTGCTTCTTCCCTCTCCCTTCCTCTAACGGTCCATCTCTCACCCACCATGTCCCTCTCTCCTCCACAACCAGGTTGTCCCTCAGACCCAGTGCTACACAGCCTGGCTCTCTTCACAATGGAGTTTCGTAGGCATGGAAAGTTTCAGGCTGATTCCCAAAACATCTGACCCACAACTGTTTTTTCATGCCTTTGCAAACAGTTCCACACTGGCTTTCGAACTGGCAGTGTGGCGGAAGTTGTGTGGGGCGAGAGTTCCCAGGGCATGAGGTGGCTCTGACACAGCAGGGAGCAAAGGCCGTGGAAATCAACGGACCTCAGTCTGAACGGGAAGACAAGACTTTGGGCAAGCCGCTTCCCCTCGCGGAGCCTCAGCCTCTCACCTGAATAAAAGGGGCGGATCCGGCTGAGACGAGTGGTTCTCATTCCTGGCTGTACCAAAGAAGCACCTGGAAGCTTTAAAATAGACTCATGTCTGTGTGCCACTCACAGAGAATCTGATTTAAGTGGTTTGGGGGGAAGCCTGGACTTTAGGATTTTTAAAAGCCCCTGGGTGATTCTAATGTGTAGCAAAAATTGAGAACATCTGGAGAAGATGTTATCCAAACTTCAGTCCCGCTCAATATATTTAATCACCCCGGTTCTGTATGTCCTGCAAGCCCATCAGAAAACTGCACTCACGCCGTGTTCTCTTAGGCAACAGGCAATGGAAGGCACAAGAGCTGATGAATAAGAGAGCTTTACTGTCTATCCTTCTGCTGTGCTGTCACCAGAACTTGCTGGCGCATGTGTTTGGGACTTTTTGCTGTTTTGTCTCATCTTGTTGACATTTTGTTAAAACAGACAGTTTCTCACACTGAAACTAAAATGGTGGTTTATAGGGACTCCAACAACTCTGAGGAATGCCTGAGAAAGAGCAAAATTAAGTAACTATGAGCAGTTGGCCTGACAAAATGGTCTTCTCTTGGCTTATTCTCGCTAACTCTTGCTACGTCTGACTCCAGGGCTTTGCAAGGCTGGTTAACAGAATTAAATAGAAATTCATGTGCCTGATGGATAGTTATAAAGGGAAATCATGAGACATTAAGACTATAAGGCAAACTGGTCTCTAGTGGCATTAAGTTCAACATGTGTTGGTTTCTCAAGTGACCTGCATGAACTAATGACCAGCAGGGTGCTGAGGGGCAGGGGCCGGGGCCAGGGTCAGACGCAGCTCTGCCGTTTACTGTCTGAACACAGAGGGCTTGCTCGTGGAAAGTGCTGCTTCTTGTCTATCCTTTGATGTAGCAATTAACACATTAGAAACTACGAAATAGGAGCCATGAGAAACACGAAGAATCTCAGAGAGCAGACTTTGAAAGGCTTAGAAAGGAATCTCATCTAGTTCCCTTTTTTCAAAGATGAGGAAACTGAGCCCAGGGAACTGCAGTGACTTTCTCAGTGTTACATGGCCAGTGACCAGGCAGAGCCTGAACTTGAACCAAGCTCATCTGGCACCCAGCCGAGGGCTCTCTTCTGTATGTCACCACAAACTAAACAAAGCCAGGATTGCAAGTGGCTGCAAGAACACAGCCCCACCTACCCCAGACCCCGGCAGAGTGTATTAAACAAGGAAGAGATTTGGTTTGGGGATGTAATCAGACCAAGGGTAGGTGTCTGAGGCTGGTGTGGTTGCTCGGGAATGCTCTCAGGACCCAGACTCTTCTCACTTTCTGCTCTGCCATCCTCAGCATTGGCCCCTGAAGCCCAACTACCTGGGTTCAAATCCTGCCTTTATCACTTGTTAACTGGAAGCTTGGACAAGCTACTTCTTCTTTCTATGCCTCAGTCTTTATATCTTTGAGTAATAATTGCTATGAGATTTAAATGAGCTTGTCTATAGAAAGTGATTAGAAATATCTAGCTTAAAGGGCTAATTTATGTCAGCTCTTATTGTGATGGTTGTGGTTTCTGTTGTCACAAGATAGCTGCAGTATCGTCAGACATCACACCTGCTTTCCAGACAGAAAGAAGGGAGATTTGTCCCTTTTGTTGCCAAACTTTGTCTTTTTCTTCAGGAAATGAACACCATCACTGAGAACTCCCATTTGCACCTCGTTGGTCAGAACTGAGCCACATGCCCACCCCATCTGAAAAATGTGTAGGGGACCATGTATTTACACTAGACACATTGCCATCCTAAACAACAGAGTTGTTTTGCTGAATGATACAGATATGAAATGATGGTGTTCCAGAGAAAGCCACAGGGATGGATTTAACTCATCGCACAGTGTAAGAAAAAGCAGGCTGTCCCAAGATGGCAGATTCCACCTGAACTCTCTCCTCACATCGTGTGTCTTTCTGGGTCCTACTGAAGGGAAAAATCTTGTGTTCAGAGGGTCAGGGTGGACCAGCCAAGACCATAAGCAGCATTACTATGGAAAACTATCTTTATCTCTTCTTAGAAGACCCATTAGACCAGGGCTTATTCTACACCTCTTAAAGGCATAGGAATTGGCCCTATCCTCATTGAAAAGAGTGAGCTAAATGTTCTCATATCCCAAATGTTCTCATAGTCAAAATGATTAGCGAGTGATGCTATGTGGTATGTATAAATATGTCAAAAGTCTATGAATAATTTCATGTGTGCATGTTTTACACTACTTGCGAGTATACACTATTTGTGCTTACCTATCCTTTCACATGTCTAGTGCTTCTACTGTACTAATATATGTGTGTGCATAAGAATACGAATCCTATAGTCAAAATATTTCAGACATTATTAAATTCAATTCTTAGTATTTAACTATCAAAATTCTGCTGCTCAGCAATAAACTGTGTTGCTTCCCTGAGAGGTAATGACTTTCCTGTCACTGGAGGAATTCAAGCAGTAGCTGAACATGCGCTTGATGGAGCTGTGGTAGAAGGAATTTAAGTTTGACAGGGTAAAAAGGGGTGAGGTGTAAGGGAAGAACTGGATTAAATGCCCCTCAAAGAGGATTTTGAATATTGTCAATGTGTAAGTGTATGAAATATCGTCTCTCTTTATCATATGGATATAGATCTAATCTTCAATCTTTTCATCTCAACTACATATGGATATGGATACAGATTTGCATTATATTACATGTAATAGAACTCTTCCTCTTACCGCTTTATATCCTGTTTTGTATTCTTTTTTTCTGAGCTAATTGGTGAAAATCAATCTCACCTTTTCTGAACGAAAAGCGACAATAGAGATCAATTTAATCTAATGCAATCATTGCACAGTCTGAGGTCAAGTTCAAAGAAAAGAGATTGACTTAATGTCAGTCAGCTGGACAATGTTAGCTTTCCATTCTTCTTTCAAAAACACATTTCAAAATGGAAATTCTTTATGAGGGCTTGATTCAATATCTAAAGGATTGCCCCTGAAAGAGGCCTCAGATAAATAGTCAAATGAGTAAGTTCAGAAAGAGATAATATTAGGAAGAAATTGTTTCGAGTGACGGATCTTTCAGGAGAAGGAATGAGTTGTCTGAGGAAGTTGGGGGTTCCTCTTGGCTGCAGCGTGCAATCTGAAAGGAGACTTAGTAGAGGGGTTTCAAAGACTCTTGGAATATCTGAGAATATTAGTTAAGCTAATGCTATCTCCTACAAGAGAGAAACTCTGAACCTCAATATCTCAACACCAATTTACTTCTCATTTATGTAAAGTCCATTCAGAGGCAGGGATTGAAATGCTCTGCTCCATGCAGTCATTTAGGCCCCTGGGATGATTGCAGATCAACTATCTTCAACACATTGTGCCCAAGGTCACTTGGGTGTCAACATCCCAGACAAAAGAGGAGGATTACAACAAATGTCTTTTATAAGCCACACCTGGAAGTAGAATAATCACTTCCTCTTACATGCCATTGGCTAGAACTCAATCACATGACTATATTCACCTCTAAGGGAGGCAGGACAGTGTAATCTACCTGCTTGTGCCCAGGAAGAAATAGAAAGAGTTTTGGTGAATGCCTCACCAATCTCTACCATAGTGAATGTGACCTAGATGACCTTTAAGGTCTCTTCCCCTCTTTTCTGTATTTTTCATAACCCATATCTCTGTGTCATTTTGTATTATATTTTTCTGTCAATTTTCTAATTCACTAATTCTCTTCAATTATTCTAACCTGTTATTAAATCCATTCATGTTATTCTTAATTTTAGTTTCTGTACTTTAAACTTCCAGAATTTCCGTTTGGTTATTTTATAGAATTTTCAATTTTCTGCTGAAATTCTTAGTGTTATTTTTAATATTCTTGAATGCATTAGGCATATTTATTTTAAATCTTTCTATCTTACAACTCCACTATCTGGGTCCCCCATTGGCCTGTTTCTTTTGTGTATTGTTTCTACTGATTTTCAATCCTGTCTCTTGTCTCCTCTTATGACTTGTTATTTTTACTGAATGCTGGTCATATTATATAAAAAATTGTGTATTTAATTTAAACTTAGGAAAATGTATTTTCCCCCTAGAAAATACATACATTGGCTTTGGGTGCATTTATTAGTGTCAGTAGTTATCCTGTATCAATCCAATTTGACATTAAAATGTTTTGATGCTAGACTTCATTTTCTTGGAGGGAAACATATTCCCGATTCACTATTACTCCTGTGTGTAGACTTTTAACTTCTCGCCTGGAAATAAAAGGGTTTATCAGAATCACACCTCATAGCTTGGGGATCCCAAACTCCATATTTTGCCCTCTTAGCTTTAGGAATCTGTTGAAGCTCTAAGTACAACTTCTCACCTTCTTAGATGCCTGATCCAGAATGAGAAGACGCTTCTAGTGGAAAAGCTACTCTACATAGTGGGCTCATTTCTCCAGATTTTCTTATTTTCCTGAATCTTAGGCCTATAAGTCTTCAATGACTTTCTAGCTATGCACTTGCTTCAAACTATGTTTCCTATTTTGGTTTAGCTTTTCTAGTTATTTGTAACAGGATGATTACCAATTACTATATCTTATCTAGCTAGCTAGCTATAACATGTACTACAACTCACTTTTTTCCCTTAATAATAAACCTTGACAATTTTTCATGTCAATATGTATGTGTCTGCCTTATTCTTTTTTATGATCCAGCCTATTACGTTGCATAAGTACATGCTGCTTTATTTAACAAATTCCTTATTGATGGACACTTGGGTTGTTCACAAGTGTTCATAGCAAATATTATTACGCATTGTGTGAATATACCTAAAACTTCTAGAAATGTAATTCCTAGATATTACGAAATTGTCTCCTAAAAAACTGTACCAATTTTCATTTCCAGCCACAGTGTGTGAGAATGTATGTTTCCCCGTAGGCTTACTACCACTAGATTTTATCAAACATATAAATTTTGTAATCAACTTTTAATTGTGCTTCCAGATTCTATTCTCTTTCCCCTCCAGTTCAAGCTCCACATTATGGACACATACATTTATAAATCATAAAATCTAATCATGTCACTTCCCTCTTTAAAACTTTTTGCCTCCCCGCAGTCAAAGGATGATTGCATTTGCACAGACTAACACTTCCTCTACCCTCCCTTACCTCCCAGCTCCATCTTCGGTACAACTCTACCTGTACTCTAATAGCCACATTCATTTTTTCCTAAATATTCCATACTTTTTCACATCTTGGCACCTTTGCATATTCTCCCCCTTCTCTCTGAAATGCCCTTTCATCCTTTACCTGTATAGGAAAAGGTAAACTCTAACATTCAGCTCTCAGGTTACATGTTAATTCTTTAGAGAAACTTTCTCCTACAAGCTTTACCACCCCTCTCTCCCCCTACACAGAATGCGTAGTCAACTATTCCTTCCTTTACATCACTATTGTTCCTTATAAATACCTCTCTTGGAGCACTCAGAACACTGCGTCATATCCTTGTAAGTCTGTCTCCTCCACCGTCAGATTATGAGTTTGTTCGGGGAAGGAGCTCTGTCTTATTCATTCTCTCCACTCCCATGCCCAGCAGAATACTTGGCACGGAGTCAGTACTCCAAAGCAGTTTTCCAAAGAAGAAATCAATACACGTTACCTCTGCAAAATGCTCCCATTACAAGTGTTTTCAAGGGAACCTCCAAGTCCCCAGGACTGGGAATTCTTTGAGCGAAGTTCTGTTTGGCCTACATTTAGCATTCAAATCTCAGTCTAAGCATACTAAAACTCAAGGGGAAAACAATAGATGTTTGAGTTATTAGATGGAATTTATACTTTGGGCAACAGTTTTCTCTTTAATACCTAAAGCCATTTGTGTTCTTGACTATAGGACTTTAGTAAAAGTCGGGAGTTGCTAGGAATTTAGACCCCTAAGCTCTTCACAAAAAAGTGTACATTTTGGTAGCACTGCTTCTACAACTCCCATCAAAATAGGCAAATGTTTTGAACTTAGTTTGACCTCTGGTTTGGGACTTGCCATGTGTTTATTCTTTGTACAGTCACTCTCAAAAAATGCACTTATCTTTTAGACAGATTTTTGGCAGACAGGGTCCTTACCCTGTCGATAGAAAATCTAAGAGAAGAAAAGCACAAGTGATTTATTTGTTTTAGGAAAATGAATCTGCATGCTTACCGAGGAATATTTGATCACCCCAAGGAGATAATATTTTCAGCCTATTTCAATGCTGTGTAGCACAGGACCCGGGAGACTGTAACGACACCAGCTCTGATTGTAATCTGTGACTCATCTTCTCCCTTAAGGGGCTCTGATTTTCTATACCCCAGTGGCTCGCCCATTTGGAACCTAGTATGATTGGATTCTATTCCTGACTAGATGTTCCCATCTAAACAGCAAAGACAACATCCATCTCTTCAGATGTCTAGAGACATGATAATGCCTGTGGTAAATATGGTTTTAGTGTTATTCATTTAAATTCAATGCAGCTTTCAGAAGCAGAGGGGCCTGAAATGGTAGGAATTTGAAAAGCCTTAACTCTTCTTGAATTTTCTCTACAACATCCCCACCAAGTGGTCATACCAACTTTATTGGAGCATCTCCCATGATGGGCAGCCCGCTACCTTTCCCTATGTCATTTAGGAAGTTTTTCTCTTATATCTGATGAGAAGAAATGTGCTTCCTGGTTGTTTCTACATAGGGGCCCTAGGAAGAAATCTAATCTTCCTTGGGTTTCCATCCTGGTTTTGTTCCTTCTTCTTTACACAAACCCTCCAAATACTCAGAGTCCTCTCTTAGGTGTGCTGAATCATTCATTCTCCTCCCCAAAATGTCCATGCTTTCTCAAATTCCCCTCAAAGACTGTGGTTTTGAGTCTTTACCATATTGGTCGTTCACTATCCTGAAGGCATCCAAGTTGTCTGTATTATTCCAGCTGTTGTCAAAGGGCACATTAGATGGATCCCTTGATGGATGTGCAAGAATCAGAAAACAGGAAAGGAGAGAAGCAGATTCTTCCACTCTTGTTTCCTAAAACAGCCATTATTACTAGATGCTTTCTATTCAGGCACCGAGATTTCCGAAACCTCTTTATTTACCTCTTCAGTAGGATGACCTTTTTCCTCCACCAGATGATTTTACAGAGACAGCTTAAACCTTCATTCTCCCAGGGGGATTTCTGTGTGGATTTCTATGAGCTCTTCCATATTACAAGGGAAGTGGGTGACTCTGAAGTAAAAACTTCAACAAACATGGATATAGAAAGATTGATGTTTTGGTGCCAATTGGGTCCAGGTTCAGATACTGATTCTACTTCTTGCTTGCTGTCTGTTCTTAGAAAAATTGCTTTGTCTCTCTGAGCCATAGGTTCCTTATCTACAAAGTAGAGGTAATCCCGGTTGTCACAATGGCTTATTAAAAATTAGTGATAAGATACATACAGAACTTAACACAGTTTCTGGAAAATAGCAGTTGCTTAATAAATAGTATATTTAATTATTTGAACAGTGTTCTTCATTTGTAACTTGGTTCCAATTCTGGATCTCTTACGAGGTGTAGAATCTTAGAAAAGCCATTTGACTCCCTTATTCTCATTTCTAAAATTGCCTAACAATTGGACCTATCTTCCAAGGTTGTTTTGTTTAATTAATCAAGATAACATACTAAAGAAGCTCTCACAATTCATTGAATATGATAGATGTTCCAGATGTGAAAATTCAAGAGGAAGTATTCTGTTTAATTCAGCTTCATGTTGCCACCATGATGTCTAGTACACAGAAACTATTACTTTCTGTAATACTCTCTCCATTACCCACTCAAAATGTTAGTGGCCTTCTCTCTTTCCCTATCAGCCCACATACATGACCAGAATACACAGTCCTACTCCAGGGTAAGGATGGCCTGTGGAGGTAGAAGTGGGTAGAATTGTGGAAAGTACTCCCTCCAATACCAGGTTCTGCCCTCAAGGAGTTCTCAGTCCCATGGGGGAGGTAAGATGCCAATATCTAGTTGCATTACAGCATTAGGATGGAGATATGTGTTGGGGATAGTGACATAAAAACAGACATAGTCAACTCATGGAAGAGGGAAGCATGGGGAAGGTAGGAGTGATCAAAGAAAGCATAACACAGGATCTTACAAAATGAGTGGGAGTTACCTAATTAGGTCAAGTGAGGAAGGGCATTCTTAGAAAAGAAGAGAGCATTTGCAAAGGTATGGAATTTCAGTAAACAACATTCCTCATGCTGAGAAAAGCCATTATTTTCATGAGATTAAAATGTTGGAGACCATCAGGCAACAGAAGCTTGTGGGGCCAGACATGAAGAGACTCATATTCTCCTTTAGAGGATTCGGATTTTATCCTGTAAGCAGTGGGTTGCTATTGAAGGCCTTTAGTCAGGAGTGAATTCATCTGACCAGAATTTTAGGAATATTTGGCAGTTGACTTTTGGAGGATGCATTGAAGCAGGGGCAAAGTTAATCATGAGAGACCCTCAATTAGGACTATGTTACCCTACCTCCTTCCTGCTCCTCATCCGTAGTATATCTGAATCATTCATGCAGAAATTCAGAGTGTCAGCCATTTGGCAATAAAACTCCAAAAGGAATCGAAATGTCTGGAGAGATAATTGTTGCATTTTATTCCTTCTTCTCACTGGGACTTTGGCAGGCCTCAAAGATAAATAGAATCCAGACCCCAAAGTAACACCTTTGCCCACTTCCTCCTCCTCTTTGCCTAAAATGCTTGCTCTTTTTACTGTAAAGACTGCTGGAGATTCCTGGTAATTAGTCTTGGCTTCATCGTTAAAACACCCCGACAGATTGTATGCTTTCTCCTTCAACCCAACTTCTGAGTGTGTTTGTTTGTGGAAGCCTTTCCTGCCCTGTTCCTCTGGAACGGAGTGTAGGAGTGTGAGGGTTGTTTCCATGGCCACAAAGTTCCAAAGCCAAGAATGGCTTGTTCCAGGAAATTTCTGGAGAAAGTGGTGCGTGCACATGGGGTGTGCAAGCCATGCTTGAGTTGCAAGCTTTGTAAGCATGAAGCACAGAAATTTGGTGTGTGTGACAAGTCTTGAACAAGTCCCAGTATTTACGTACTTGAAGTGTGTGGTGTAGATGCTGCATTGCCTCAGAACCTTTCTCATGTCAGGCACATGGTTTGTAGTTTAGCAAACTTTGTCTCTAATGGATTCCCTAGAACAGAAAGCTTCGCATGTACTTAGGTTATATGGAAGACAAATTCATTCAGCAAACCTGTTGGTGCCTCTCATGTACTGGAAATATGAAGGTGAATAAGACCAATACAATATCCCATAACTACAGTGAACCATTAATAATGGCTACCCTATATTGAGTGCTTACTATATGCCAGTCACTATGGGAGATGCTTTCCTTTTGTTAGCTCTTCAATCTTCATAAAACCTCTATGGAAGAGATCCAATTATTATCTTAATTTCACAGAAGGAAGCTGAGGTCTAAAGAAGTTAAATAATTTGACCAAGTTCACCCCGCTGCGAAGTGTCAGAGCTGGGAATCTACACAGATCCCCCTGATTCAAATGTCTGCTATTTTCATTGGTTCCCTGACTTCAGATCCAGATGACGAAGCATGTGAACAGAGAAAGTACAATTCCAAGTGATAAATGATGATTCTAAAATGCCAAGAGAACACAGAGGAAGGGGCCCAGGCTAGCAGAGAAGGCTTTGATGAGGGGAAGATATTTGAGCAGAATTCTGCCTGACAAATATGAGTCTCTAGAAAGAGAAAGGGGATGAGCATTTTGAGAAAAAGTGTGGAAAGGACCAAAGTTGTGAAAGAACAATGCCTTCTAGGTTGTGGATGCTCCATTGGATGGCATCATAAGGAAGTGCAAGAAGCTCAGGGTGGCAGGAATGCATGCTGTTAGGAAGACAGTGACAGATAAGACTGGAAAGGCAGTTTAGAGCCAGACTTTGCAGGATTCTATACAAGATGGTGATGAATTTAGATTATATCCTGCAGCCAAAATTTCTTCCATGGACTGGTTGCAGAACCATCTGATAGGTCTTTTAGAAATACAAATATCAAACTGCAACCCAGGACATCCTAATCTATTTGGACAGTGACTATCAAATTTCAGTGCTTATCAGAATCATGTGGAGTGCTAATAAAAAGAAATGCAGAGACCGTACCTGTGTATTTTTACCAAGTCTCCCAGATGTTTCTAATACCTCTAACATGTGAAATCAACTCATCTAGGATAAGAAATAAGAATCTTTATTTTTATAAGTTCTCCATGTAATTTTTATATGCTACCCTATTGGAGTATTAACAGACATAGACAGCAGAAAACCAACAGAAATCTTACTATTGTTGTTTAAATAGTTGATAGTAAAAATTGTAATGATACATTTTTAAAATACTAATATCATATTTAGGTTAAAAACAAGATTAAGGTCTGTTGTCAGAGAAAGACTCCCAGGAAATCAGTGTACCATAAGCAGAGTCCATCTCTTTATCTATAAAATGAGCATAATAGGACCTTACTCTTTCTTGCAGTTCTCATAAAGTTGAAAATAGAACCACACCCCAGAGAGCTACAGGTAAGCTTTCTTTCTCTAGGAATAGTTTGCATTTTTTGAATTTTATATAGATGGAATCGTATAGTATGTGCTCTTTTTTTAATCCGACTTCTTTTTCTCAGCCTGATTCTTTTGAGATTTATTCTTGTTCTTACATGTATCAGTTAATCATTTTTTTTTTTAATTGTGAGTGGCATTCCATTGTAGATTTGTTCCAGGTTTTACTTGTCCCTTCAAGTATTCGTGGACATTTGGGTTGCTTCCAGTTTGAGGCTCTTTCAAATAAAGTTGCTATGAACATTCATGTAAAAAGAAAATGAGCCATGTGTGTGTGCATGTGAGTTTGCGCCTGTGTGAGTGTATATATGTATATACAGAGTAGTTGCTAAGACTCCTTCTCCTCCTTCTCCTCCTAACACTCCATACCCAGCACAAGTACTAGCCTTTCTACTTCAGAATTTTCCTAATCCTTCTTTGGGAATGGGCCTAAGCATTATTTCATTACATCTACTTGAACACTTTTAGGGTGAAAAAAGAACGAAGGAGTCACCGCCCTATCTCTAAACTTAGGAAGCCCAACTCTGAATCTCTGTAGGTCACCACCTTCCCTCTGTCTTAGCTTCAAAGCTGTCTTGACTCAGCTCACTGTTTTTCAAGATCAAATCTACACTCCTTAACCTCTTCAAGGTCTTCTGTGGGCTGACTTAGCCTACCTGGTCTTCCGCCATTCTCCTGTAAGCATCCAACCATCTACCCACTCCAAAATGCTCGCCATTTCCTGAACCAGCATTGCTCTCTCTTCACTGAGCCTTGCATAGAATGCCTTCCTACCTGATCTGCTAGGGAAACAATTTGCATGACCTCTCAATGTCACATTCTGTGTAGATCCTTCCTGATGCCTCAGTATTTACACATTTGCTCTTCTCTACTCTTCTGCTGTAATGCTGACTATGCTGCATTGGGATTGATTGTGTATATATCTATCTCCTTCGTGTCTTTCTCTCTTTGTGTTCCCAGAGCCTCATATAGGATCTAGCACATAGTATGTAGGCAAATACAAGCACACTGTTAAATTGCCAGCTAGTTTCTGGAACCTCAACTCCATCACAAAGATGTTGCAATCATGCTTAAATTTCTGAAATAGTTGGAGATTTAACAAAAACTAGTTAATGCCAATCTAAGCTGATCTCAGCTTCCTGATCTGAAATCGGTTCCCACACGTTTCCCTTCTCTAGATGATGCTTCAGTTTCACGGGGAGGGCTTTGAGATTTCAAAGGGGCCCTCCAGCTTAGGAAAAGACAGATCTTACTATGGGTGAGTCATTGCATTTCTTGCTTCTAGCAGAATTCTCTGACTTAATTGGGATCTAGTTGTTCAGATCAGCTTTGAAAAAGCATGTATATTGGCATGAAAAAATATTTTCAAATCTTTGCTATCCGATTAGAAGATCGTTGGGGTCTGCCCAGACAAACAATTTCTGCAAAGAAAATCTAGGCAGTCAGTCAACAAATATTTGACTATAATGAACCAGGTACTCTTCTAAGCTCTAAATCAACAAAGCAACAGAGGCAGCCCATATCTTCAAGAAACTCCCATTTTGGTGGAGAGAGGCAATAAATATATAGATAAATTAAAAAATGCTATAATATTGGATTCTGAGAAGTTCTAAGATGGAAACAATACTACAGGATGATAGTGGAGGAACTGTAGAAAGAGAAGCGGAGGAAAGGCTAGTCTATGGAAATGTTATTAGAGAAGTTTATAATGAGGAGGCAGCTACACAAACATCTGGAGGAAAGCACTCCAAGTGGAAGATATAATATCAAAGACCCTGAAATAGAAATGAGCTTGGCACGCTCTTGGAACAGAAAAGCCACTGTGGCCGACACAGAATAAACAAGAGAAGAGTGAAAGGATATGAGGTAGGAGATATAGGCAGGTCCAGACACACAGGACCGTGTAGACCACCAGAGTTTGGATTTCATTCTAGTTGCAATTGGAAGATATTAGAGGATTTTAAGAAAGTGGTATGACCCACTTTTGTTGTTAAATAGTCCCTCCCTCTGCCTGCTCTTTTAGAAGATAAACCATGGGAGGGGCTGCAAGAGTGCAGGTTGAGAGACCAGTTATCAGGCTAATGCCAGGATCTAGCTGAAGCATGGTGGTGGCTCTTAGGTTAGGACTGTGGCAGTGGAGATGGTGAGAAAGACATTTCTGGTATTTTTTGGAATCTTAGTCAATAGGATTTACTGATAATTGATAATTAGGTATGAGAAAAAGAGAGCAATCAGGAGTGACTTCTAAATATTTTTGTCTGAGCAGTTGAATGGATGGTGGAGCAATTTACTCAGATGGGAAAGTCTTGAGAGGATCTGTTTTATGTGCTTGGAGGCGTGAAGAATCTGCTTCAGTCATGTTGTCTGAGATGCCTGTTTGACATCCAAATAGAGATACTGAGTAGGCAGGTTGTAATCAGTGCATGATTGGGGTTGAAAGCTCTGTATAAAGATGAGATGTGAAAGAGAGAGAGAAGAACATTTTCTAGGACGGAGCACAGGGCCTGCCAACATTTAGAATTCTAGAAGAGAAGGGGGCTCTTGCAAAGGAAAATGAGAAGCAGCATCTGTGGAGGAGGATGAAAAACATAAGAGTGTGGTGTCTTGGGAGCTAACAGAAGAAACTGTTTCAAAAATGAAAGAGTGGACAAACATGGGGGTAAAATGCTGCTGGGAAATAGAGTAAGATAGAGAACTGATGACTTGCCCCTGTAAGAGCTAGCTCTCTGCTGAAGCTCAGTGCCACAAATAAATATTTGATTCTAAATCGTGATAAGAGCAACAAAGAAAAGAACAGGAAGCTATAAGAGAGTTAATGAGGCAAACTGATATTGGAAGAGGGTCTAAAAAGATTACACAAATAGTATACAAGGTGGAATATGAAGCATGAATAGAATTATCCAAGTGAGAGTGGAAGAATGTACTCCAGGTAAAAGGAACAGCATGTGTGAAAGCTACAGATGGGAAAGTCATTGGTATACTCTAAGAACTAAAAGCCTGATATGGCCATGCTGGTTGCAGCCAGGAGCAAAGTGGAAAGAGATAAGGTTTACAAGATGGACAGGGAGCAGATCATAGTGATCTTTGTTTGCCACATTAAGGAGTCAGTCTGTCTTTTAATCTAAGTACACTTGGTGATTTTTAAGAACAGATGATATATAGTCTGATGTATATTATAATAAAAATATTATTTAAAAGATTAGTATTGCTGCCTTGTGGAAAACAGATTTTGAGGAAGCAAGATGGAAGTTGGGAAACCAATAAGGAAACTGTAGCAGTAGTCTGGACAAGAAATGTTCTTGTCCTGGGCCATAGTGCTAGTAGAGAAAATGTAGAAAAGAGGAAAGAATCCAATATATTTGGAAGATGGAATGCAGATAATAATACTAAGTTCACACAGTCCTGGTGAAGAATAAAGTTGATAATATATGTGAAAGGCAAACATAAGATGAGATATAGAATAATCATTCAATAAATTATGAATGCTCCTTTCCAAGTCCAGTATCCCAACTGTGTTCCAACCCTTCTACTGAGCCCCTAAAGTTGGAAGGGAAAGTTTATGAAGAATCAAGGAGTATAAACAGCAATAAAGCAAGATAACTACAAAAATAGGTTCTGAAGCCATGCAGACCTGAGTCTTGAATCTGTAACTCACTAGCTCCACACTTAAAAGTGCACACAGTAGATTCTCAATAATGTTTTAGTGGCAGAGTGATTACGTGACCTTCAACAAGTTCTATTATCTCCTTAAAACTTAGTATTCTCCTTATTAAAATAATAATAATACTGCCTCAGAGAATTGCATTAAGGAATAAATGAGACCATACATGTGATACTTACTAGAATATTAAATGAGGTAATGTCTGGAAAAGTGTGTGGCACGTAGTAAGTGCTCAATAAATTGGCAGCAGCAGTTACTAATATTGATGTCACAACTATTACTGGTACAAATGTTGGCCAGTAGTTAGTAGAGAGAGATGTCACTATAAAAGTATGCAGAGTTGGATACAAATGGCTTTATACACTATGGTGGAAACTAAACTCATTGGTTTGGGACTTTCTTTTCTACTATAGGTCTTAACTACTATCAATTCCCCTGTAAGTACTGCTTTAGCTGAACCCTCTAAAATTTTAATGTTGTGTTCATTTTTATTCAGTTCAAACGATTTGTAATGTTCCTTTTGATTTATCCTTTAACCCATGGGATATTTAGATGTGTATTACTTAGTTTCCAAATATTTGTGGATTTTTCAGAATTCTTTATTATTGATTTCTAATTGAATCCCATTGTAGTCATAGAATATACACAGTATGACTTGAATCCTCTTAAATTTATTGAGACTTGTAATATGGTTCAGAATATGGTTAGTGCTGGAAAAAGTTGTATGTACACCTGAAAAAATGTGTACCTACTGTTGTTAGATAATGTGTCTACAAATGTCAGTTAGGTCAAATTGGTTGACAGTTGGTCGATCTAATAGATCGTTATTTTCTTTCTACTTTTTCTATAAATTGTGAAGAACAGAGTGTTAAAATAGTCGACTACAATTGTAGATTTGTTTCTTTCTCCTTGCAGTTCCATTAATCTTTTTCTTCATGTATTTCAGAACTCCACTTCTTAGGTGCACAAATATTTAGGATTCTCATCTCCTCTTGATTAAATGACTCCTTTCTCATTACAAAAAGTCTCATTTTAACTCTGATAATCTACTTGTCTTTTATTAGTATGTACTGTACTTTCACTACAGCATCTGCTTGATTATTATTAACATGGAAGTTTTTTTCCTATCCCTTAAGTTGTAACCTATTTATATTTCTAAATTTAAAGTGAATTTCTTATAAGTAGCATATAGTTGGGTCTCCCTTTTTTATCCAGTTTGATAATCTCTGCCATTTAATTGACATTTAATAATTTAATGTGATTATTGATCCAGTTAGGTTTAAATCTAGTAACTTGCTATTTGTATTCCACCTGTCTAATCTGCTTCTATTTCCTTTTTCTTCTTTTTCTGCCTTCTTTTGCATTAATTGAATATTGCGTGATTCCATTTTATTTCTTTTATTGACTTAGTTATAACTTTTTTTGTTATTTTAGTGATTGCTTTGGAGTTTATAGTATACATCTTTAAGTTATAACACTCTTTAAGTGATATCCCTTTTTACCTAGTATAATATACATTATATTATATGTGATTTATTTATATATCTCCTTATTTTTATACTTTAAGTTGTCTTTTAAAGGATTTTAAAAGAAAAAAAAAAAAGAAAGAAAGAGCAGAGCACGTTTTCCAATGCTTTTCATTGCTTTGTATAGATGCAGAATTCCTTCTGTTATACTTTTCCCTTGGTCTGCAAGACTTCCTTTAACATTTCTGGTAGTGAATGTCTGTTGATGACAAATTCTTTTGCCTTTCTTATATCTGAAAAAAAATATTTATTTTGCCTTCATTTTAGAAAGACGTTTTCACTGGGTATAGAATTCCAGGTTGAGCCCTTTTTTCTTTCAGTACTTTGAAGATGTTCCACTCACCTCTGAGGTCATTCATGTCAGTGTTCATTTGTTCGTAATGGTCTCCACCCCAAACCCTTTTAAGTTTCTCTCTTTATCTTATGTGTTCAGCCCATTGATTAGGATATGTCTCAATGTAGTTTTCTTCAAGTTAATTGGTTTGAGGGTCATTGAACTTCTTGATCTACAGTCTATAGTTTTCATCAAAGTTGAAAAACTTTTGGCTGTTGTCTCTTCAAATATTTTTTCTGACCTGCTCCCTGTCAAGGACTCCAGGTACACACATATTAGGCTACTTGAAGTTGTTCCACAGCTCTTTGATGCTGTGTTCATATTATTTCTATTTCTTTCTCTTTGTTTAATTTTTAAACAGTTTCAATTGCTGTTTTCAAGTTGACTAATTTTTTTCTTCAGCACTATTTTTCTGTTATTCCATCCAGCATGTGTGTGTGTGTGTGTGTGTGTGTGTATTTGAATCTCAGACATTGTTTTATTCATCTCTAAAAACAAAATTTGAGGTTTTTATGTCTTCCATGTCTCTCCTCGATATTCTCATGCTTTCTTCTACTTTTCTGAACTTATGGAATGTAGTTACAATAACTATTTTAACATCTTATCTACTAATTCTATCATGTGTGTTATTTCTGTAATTTTGATTGTGCATTAGTTTTAATTGATTGTTTTTTGTCTCATTATCAGTCCTATTTTTCTGCTCTTTACTTGGCTATTAATTTTTTTATTGGATGCTACTAGTTATTGTGAATTTATCTGATTGGGTGTTGGATGTTTTGTATTCCTGTAAATATTCTTGAACTTTTTTCTAGGATGCAGTTTAATTACTTGGCAATAATCTAATCCTTTCTAAATTTGCCTAGCAAGCAGGACCAGAGGGGACTTTAGTCTAGTGTTAATTTTATCTCACTACCAACGCAAAATTTTTCCAAATACTCTACCTGCTACTCTACTGACGATGAGAAAGTGTTACTCTAGCTAGCAGAAAGAAGAACTCTTTCCAGACTTGTGTGAGCTCTGGTGATTGTTTCCTATAATTTTGCAGGTGGTGCTTCCCTGTCCTTGGATGGTTTCCTCACATGTGTGTTCTGATCAGTATTCAGGTAAAGACTTGAGGACCCTCTGTATATGTGTGGAGCTCTCTCTAAGTAGCTTCTTTTCTAATACTCTGCCCTGTAAGCTCTCTATCTTATAACCAAAGTGTCCTCAGTCCTCCAACTTAGGTTCCCTCCCTTTGCTGTGGCCTGGAAACACCCTTCAGACAGTAGCTGGGGGACAATTGTAGGGCTTACCTCATTTGTTTCCCCTTTATCAAGGATCACTCTTTTGTACTGCCTGATGTGCAATGTCTAAAAACAGTTGTTTCATAAATTTTGTCCAGTTGTATTTTTGTTTTTTTAGTTATTCTGGACTGGATGTTATATCTGGTCCCAGTTAACCTACTTTAGCCAGAATCCACAGATTTGAATTTGATAGTCCTGAATGCTAGATGAGGAGTTTACACTTTACCTTTTAATGCAGACAATGGAGAACAGTTGAAGGTTTTTTAACCGGGGAGTATAAGATAGGTATTTTAAGAAATTAACCTTGATAATTATGGGGAAGAGAGTTTGAGAGTGAGAGAGGCTGTGAGCACAGTGGTTTTATATGTGCTAGCTTCTAAACTTTCTGTGCAAATCTAGGGAATAAGAACTCACACGTTAGCTTTCACATTTAGTGGGGAGGAAAGAATTGTGTTAAGTGCCTTCATCGATTGCCTTTCTTTTGCATGAAAGAGTATGAGAGTAAAAATAAATAAATAAAAGCAAATTAATAGAGAGAAATAAGCCTGAGGCTAAGATTTGTTAAATTCACAGCAGGATAATTGTTCCCTTTTTAATGGAGATTTTTTATTATTATTATTTTGAAGTATAAATGGCAATTTTAAAAGGGTTATCATCCCCTCTCCCTCCTCCCCTCCTGAAAACTAGAGGGAAAAAAGCCAGAATTCTGATGTTTGCAAATTCTGTCCATTTCTGATCACCTGGATCCCCACACTTACCCTTCTCCACACATGATACTTAAGAAGATCTTGGATAGGAAAAAGAATATACCCCATTAATGCTTTCTTACTCAGGTCTAACACTGCTCCCAGAGACCCTAAAATTGAACTGTACAGAGACTAAGAAAAACTACATTTGTGAACAGGCCTGCTGGGACCCCTGGGGAATAAGATGCTGATCTATTATTTATGCTTTCTACTTACATTATGTGGATTTTCAAGATGAGCCCAAATACAATGGCCTTTGGGCACTCAAACGCAGGAAAAGGCCATGATTTATTGACAAATAATGGTAACAACACAAAGATAGTCTGGATCAGAGATGGTGATGGGGAATAATAGCCAAACTGCAGACCCCTGGGGACAGTGTATTGAGAAAACAGGAAAAAATTCAGGTTGTTTTCATTATATACACACAGAGCTAGCCCCAATGTAAGTATAGGGAGCCAAGAATGTGGTATAATTTAGGGAGGAGGAGACAAGGAGCCTTTGAATATCACAATAAGAATACATGTGAACTAAATCACAGCAGTCATTTACAGATGTCGTTCAAATCCATTCCCTCTGTAGGGCCTTACAATATAGGTAGGGAAGTTTTCCTAGTTGTAGAGAAAACGTAAGTGAATTTTAGCGATAGTAAGTGACTTGTTCTGGGTCTCATTTGTCTTGTAGTCTTGCACACAGTTCCTTCCCCTTGTGGTACAAGTCCTCACACACACTATCAAAAATCCCTGTGTTTAGGGGCTGGCCCAGTGGCATAGTGGTTAAGTTCATGCACTCTGCTTTGGCACCCTGGGATTCACAGGTTCAGATGCTGGGTGTGGACCTATACATCACTTATCAAGCCACACTGTGGTGGCATCCCACATAGAAAACAGGAAGATTGGCACAGATGTTAGCTCAATGGTTGTCTTCCTTGAGCAAAAAGAGGAAGATTGGCAACAGATGTTAGCTCAGGGGCAATCTTTCTCACAAAATAAAAAATTAAATCCCTTTATTTCCACTCCTAGGGCCACACAGATTCTCTCTGTGGGGTCTCTTATGCTCTACCCCACATCCTTGCTTTCTATTCCAGAGACTCCAGTGTTTGCCCAGTTACCTCCTATGTGGGTTGAGCCTTCAGCAGAGCTGTCTATTTCATCTGATTTGACCCTGAGCTTAGACTCTGTCTTTCTGTCCTGCTAAGGCATCCGCATCAACCCTGTGCTTAGCTTTGACTCTCAGGATCTTAGCCTGGATTCTGCATGTCTAGGAAAGGAATTCAGATACTTGGAGATGCAGGACGTAGTAGTCTACAAATGTCTACTACACTTCTACAAAGCAGGGACTTTGGAGCCAAGAGTAAACTATGTTTAGATCTTGGCTCACTACTTAGTAGCTGCACACCTGGGGCAGGTCACTAAACCTCCTTTAGACTCTAAGTCCTCCTCAGTAAAGTGAAGGTAGCACTTTCCTCACAGAACGCTTGCAGGGTTTCTCAACCTCGGCACTATAGATATTTGGGACCAGATAACTCTTCACTGTGGCAGCTGTCATCCTATGCACTGTAGAATATTTAGCAGCATCCCTGGCCTCTACACCATAGAAATCAGTAGTGCCACTACACTCTAAGTTGTGAAAATCAAAAACGTCTCCAAAAATTGCCAATAATCCCTTGCATGGCGAAATTGCTGCTAGTTGAAAACCACTGGACTATTGTAAGTATTGTTCTTCACATAGTGCCTAGTAAAAGGAAGCAGTTATTATCAACACCACTGATACCAAGATGATACAGCCAGAAAATGACAAAGATGGGTCTCAAAATCAGAATCTCCTGCTCCCCAGTCCAGGGCTTCTAACACATATCTGTTTGAGGAAGTCTTTGAAGTAAGGAAAAAAGTAGTGGGCTGGGAAGATTGAATCAATTAAAACATGGGCAAACAATTCAATTTAAAATTGGACAATTAAAAGACATTTTTCCAAAAAAGAGAGACAAATGGCCAATAGGTACATGAAAAGGTGCTCAACATCACTAATCATCAGGGAAATGCAAATCAAAACAATGCAATATCAGGGTGACATCAGTATCATGGCAGAGTGAACTTGCCCAGGACTCTCTCCCCTCCAACATACAATGAAAAGGGCATCCATACTTCACCAGAGGACTTCCTAACACAACACAAAAACATCGGAGAGACACACTGCCATACAATGGAGGGAGAAGAGGCTGGAGCCCCCCTCAGAGGAGTTGGAACAGAGTAAGAGAAAAATTCACTCCCTCCCCTAAAGACTGCGATCCGTGACAGCAGAAGGCTCCATGAAGGAAGGAACGAGGGAGGGGACATTCATTTGAGGGAACATTAAGGACACTCGAGGGCCCATGCAGCCTAGAGGGAAGACCTCTACTGGGGTGAGAGCTTTTGTGGAACATGACCTCATCAAGCCAACACCCCAGAAGACCAGATAGCAAGAGCAGAGCAAGAAAGCCTGGAGAGCATGCAGGAGAAAGCGCCCCTTTCCCCACCCACCCCATGCCCCACTCCACTGCCTAGGATCTTGGCTGAAGGCTGAGGGCTCAGAACACACAGTTTTTGACCCCCACCCACTGGTGATAGGCAGTAACTACAACCAAATAATATCAGGATGCATAAGGTCCAACCCACCTCCTCGAGCAATATCAAACACTATATCAAATCGCAAAACCAAAGAGAAAACAACAAGAATCCAGAATTCAGTCCTGAGCACACAGAAATAGGTAATCTAAATGACAATGAATTAAAAATAGCTATCACCAAAAGACTCAATGAGGTAAAAGAGAATGTTGAGAAACAATTCAACAAGTTCAGGAGCTACTTCACAAGAGATTGAAACTATAAGGAAGAATCAATCAGAAATGTTAAAGATGAAAGACACAATGGAAGAGATAAAACAAAATATGAATTCCAGAATGCTTGACTGGACATCATAGAGGAGCATATCAGCATAATCGAAGATAGACAAGTTGAAATACTCCAGACAGAGGATGAGAGAGAACTAAGACTAAGAAGAAATGAAGAAAGTCTCTGAGAAATAGCCAACTCAATTAGTAAATGCAACATAAGAATTATAGGTATTCCAGAAGAAGAAGAGGAGGAGAATGGAGCGGAAAGTGTGTTCAAAGAAATAATAGCAGAGAAATTCACAAATGTAGGGAAAAAGAGGGAAATCTGTGTGGAACAGGCTTCCGGATCTCCTAGACATGTCAATGTAAAAAGACCTACTGCAAGGCATATAGTAGTAAAACTGGCAAAAATGAATGAGAAACAAAGAATACTAAGGGCATCAAGGAAAAGAAAATATCCTACAAATGAACCCCTATCATGCTGTGAGTAAATTTCCCTGAAGAATACTTACAAGCTAGGAGAGAATTGAATGACATATTTGAATCTTTAAAAGACTCAAATTTTTAGCCAAGTATACTCTATTGAGCAAAAATATCCTTCAGATATGAGGGAGAAATAAAAACTTTCCCAGACAAACAAAAGCTAAGGGAGTTCATAGCCATGAGAGCCCCTTACAAGAAATCCTCAAAAAGCCCGTCATACCTGATTAAAAAAAAAAGGAGAACGGAGTTACAGAGCACAGAATAAAAATAGGTCACCAGAATCAGAATAGGATAGGAAATACTCAAGAATAGCATTAAGCTAAAGGGAAGGAAAGTGCAAAAAACAAAGATAGTCCTGTCATTTTAACCACAAACTCGCAACACAAAATGGAATAAGATGTGAGAAAAACAACTTAGGAGAGGAAGAGGAAAGGGACTGAATAGGTTCAGACTAAGGAAATAAGAGACCATCAGAAAATGGAATATCTTATACACAAGATTCTGAATACAAACCTGAGGGTAACCACCAAACAAAAATGCAGAACAGAGACAAAAATAGTAAATAAGGAGGAAATAAAGAAACACATCATAAAAAACTACACAATTCAATGGGTAGATCAAAATACACAGGACGAGAAACAAAGGAAATGCAGGAAAACCAGAAAATGAATGATAAAATGACAGCCTGAAGCCCTCATACATCAATAGTCACTCTAAATGTAAATAGATTGAATTCTCCAATAAAAAGACACAGAGTGGTGAGATGGAGTAAAGAATAAGACCCAACAATATGCTGCCTCCAGGAAACACATCTCAGCTCCAATGACAAACACAAGCTCAGAGTGAAGGGATGGAAGATGATACTCCAAGCTAATGGCAAACAAAAGAAATCAGGTGTTGTAATACTTATATCAGACAAAGTAGACTTCAAGATGAGACAGGTACAGAGGGCAATATATAATGATCAAAGGGACACTCCCTCAAGAAGAAATAACACTTCTAAATATCTATGCACCCAACACAGGAGCACCAAAGTTCATAAAGCAATTATTAACAAACCTAAAAGAAGATATTAATAATAACACAATAATAGTAGGGGACCTCAACACATCACTCACATCAATGGATAGATCCTCCAGACAGAATATCAACAAGGAAACAGTGGAATTAAATAAAAAGCTAAATCAGTTGGACTTAATAGACATATATAGACCACTCCATCCAAAAACAGCAGAATACACATTCTTCTCAAGTGCACACAGAAGATTCTCAAGGATAGACCATATGTTGGGAAACAAGGCAAGCCTCAATAAATTTAAGAAAATTGAAATAATAACAAGCATCCTTTCTGATCACAATGCTATAAAGCTAGAAACTAATCACAAGAAAAAAAGCTAAGACTGGAACAAAGATGTGGAGACTAAACAACATGCTATTAAACATGCAATGGAACATTGAAGAGATTAAAGGAGAAATCAAAAAATATCTGCAGACAAATGAAAATGATAACATACCATGCCAACTCATATGGGATACAGCAAAAGTTGTATTAAGAGGGAAATGCATCACAATACAGGCACACCTTGACAAACAAGAAAAATCCCAAAGAAGCAATCTCAAATTACTCCTAACTGAATTAGACAAAGAAGAACAAACAAAGCCCAAAGTTAGCAGGAGAGAAATAATAAAAATCAGAGCAGAAATAAATGCTATTGAAAAATAAAGGCAGTAGAAAGGATCAATGAAACAAAGAGCTGGTTCTTTGAGAAGGTAATTAAAATTGACAAACTCCGAGACAGACTTACAAAGAAAAAAGAGAGAAAGCTTAAAAAATGGAGACAGTTCGGGGCTGGCCCAGTGGCCGAGTGGTTAAGTTCGCGCGCTCCGCTGCAGGCGGCCCAGTGTTTCTTTGGTCCAAATCCTGGGCACGGACATGGCACTGCTCATCAAACCACGCTGAGGCAGTGTCCCACATACCACAACTAGAAGTACCCACAATGAAGAATATACAACTATGTACCAGGGGGCTTTGGGGAGAAAAAGGAAAAAATAAAAAAAAAAATCTTTAAAAAAAAATCTATTAAAAAAAAAAGGAGACAATTCCATTTACAATCACAACTAAAAGAATAAAGTACCTAGGAATAAATTTAACCAAGGAGGTGAAGGACTTATACAATGAAAACTATAAGACATTACTGAAAGAAATTGATAATAACATAAAGAGATGGAAAGAGATTCCATGCACATGGATTGGAAGAATAAACATAATTAAACTATCCATACCTACCCAGAGCAATCTACAGATTCAATGCAATCCCAATCAGAATCCCAATGACAGCCTTCATGGAAATAGAACAAAGAATCCTAAAATTCATATGGAGCAACATAAGACCCTGAATTGCTAAGGCAATCCTGAGAAAAAAGAACAAAGCTGGAGGTATCACAATCCCTGACTTCAAAATGCACTACAAAGCCATAGTGATCAGAACGGCATGGTACTGGTACAAAAACAGGCACACAAACCAATGGAACGGAACTCAAAGCTCAGAAATAAAACAGCACATGTACAGTCAGCTAATCTTCAACAAAGCTGCCAAGGACATACAACGGAGAAAAGATAGTCTCTTCAACAAATGGTGTTGGGAAAACTGGACAGCTACATGCAAAAGAATGAAGGTAGTCCATTATCTCACACCATATACAAAAATAAACTCAAAAAGGATCAAAGACTTGACAATAAGTCCTGAAGTCATAAAACTCCTAGAAGATAATATAGGCAGTACACTTTTTGACATTGAACTTAAATGGATCTGTTCAAATACCATGTCTTCTCAGACAAGGGAAACAAAAAATAAAAAATAAACAAGTGGGAGTTCATCAGACTAAAGAGCTTCCGCAAGGGAATAGAAACTAGAATCAAAACAAAGAGACAATCCACCAACTGGGAGAAAATATTTTCAAATCATGTATCTGACAAGGTGTTAATCTCCATAATATATGAAGAACTCACACAAATGAACAATAAAAAAACAAACAGCCCGATCAAAAAATGGGCAGAGAATATGAACAGACATTTTTCCGAAGAAGATATACAGATGGCCAATAAATACATGAAAAGATGTTCAACATCACTAATCATCAGGGAAATGCAAATCAAAACTACACTAAGATACCACTTTACTCCTGGTAAAATGGTTATAATCACCAAGACTAAAAATAACAGACATTGGAGAGGGTGTGGAGATAAGGGAACCCTCATACACTGCTGGTGGGAATGCAAACAGATGCAGTGACTGTGGAAAACAGTATGGAGATTCCTCAAAAAACTCAAAATAGAAATACCATATGACCCAGCTATCCCACTACTGGATGTCTACTCAAACAACTTGAAAGCAATAATCCAAAGTAACATATGAACTCCTGTGTTCACTGCAACACTATTCACAATAGCCAAGATGTGGAAACAACCCAAGTGCCCATTAATGGATGATTCCATAAAAAAGATGTGGTGTATATATACATACACAATGGAATATTACTCAGCCATAAAAAAGACAAATTCATCCCATTTGCAACAACATGGATGGACCTGGAGGGAATTATGTTAAGCCAAATAAGCCAGACTGAGAAAGACAAACACCATATGATTCCACTCATAAGTGGAATATGAACATGGAAAAATAGTTCAGAGGTTACCAGGGGAAGGGGGGTGGGGGATGGCCACAGGGGATGAAGGGGAGCACTTATGTGGTAACAGTCGAGAAATAATGTTCAACAGAAATCTCACATTGATATAAACTATTATGAACTCAATAAAAAGAAACGATATCAATTCACACCCATTATGATGGCTATTATCAAAAAGATAAGAGATGTCAAATCGTGAGGATGTGGAGAAAAAGGAACGCTTATACATTATTGGTGAGAATGTAAAATAATACAGCCCTTATGAAAAAGAATAGGGCAGTTCCTCAAAAGGTTAAAAATTAAAGTACCATATGATCCAGCAATCCTACTCCTTGGTATATATCAAAAGGTATGGAAATCAGGATCTCAGAGAGATTTATGCACACTCATGTACATTGCAGCACTAGTCAGCACTATCCACAACAGCCAAGATGTGGAAACAGTTGAAATATCCTTCAGTGGATGAACAGGTAAAGAAAACATGGTATGTATATCAAAGATTATTATCCAGCCATTAAGAAAAGAAAACCCTGCCATTGCAACAACATGGATGAATCTGGAAGGCATTATGCTAAGTGAAGGAAGCTGGAAAGAGAAAGACAAATATTGTATGGTATCACTTATATGTGAAATTTGTTTAGAAAGCCAATTTCATAGAAACAGAATAGAACAGTGGTTGCCGGGGGCCGAGGGGAGAGGGCAGGGGCGTGATGAAGGTCAAAGGGTAGAAAGTCTCAGTTATAAGAATAAGTTCTGAGGATCTGACGTCCAGCATGGTTAATAACGCAGTATTGTATACTGGTAAGTTGCTGAGAGTAGGTCTACAGCATTCTCAGTCCACACACAAAAAAAGAGTGAAGTATGTGAGGTGACGGATGTGTTCATTGTCTCGCTCATCCTTCTACAATGCTTAAGTATACCAATAATCCTGTTGTACGCTTTAAACATGTACAGTTATAACTGTCAATTATTCCTCAATAAAGTCAAAAGAAGACTCTATTCTCTTAAAAATCATCAAGAACCCCAAAGAGCTTTTGTTTCTGTGGGTTATATCCAGCAGTATCTGCTGTGTATGAAGCTAAAACTAAGGGAAGTTAAAAATGTTTATTAGTCATTTAAAATAACAATAAACCCAGAGTATGTTAACATAAATGACATATTTTGTGAAAAGTAACTATATTTTCAAAACAAAAGGAAAGTAAATTGTTTTACATTTTTTCAAGTTTCTTTAACGTGGCTTACTAAAAACAGCTGGCTATCATAACTGCTACTGCATTGAGCCTGTTGCAAAAATTGCACCTCACACAGCCTCTGGAAAACTCCTCTGTACGTCCTCAAGACAACAAGAGCAGTAAGCAGGTGACATCCTAGTGTTATTAAAAAGATAATAGGTATAACCTCATGGACATCTTGAAAGGGTCTTGGCGACCTACAGGGACCCCTGGATCTCTTTGAGAACCACTGTCCTAAAGGAAGGGACAGGGGGAGTAGGGGGGTCCATAACGGGAGAGCATACCAAAGAAATGAGGCTGGAGTGGTGTTTCAGGAGCAGATGCTGAGGGGCACTGACAGCCACACTGAGGTGTTAGGCCCTTACTTTGAAGGCCAGTGTTTCCCAAACGGGCGTTCAATGAAATGTTGTTCTGAGCGATATTAGTAGTGATGTCCTGGAAAAGATGTCTGATCACCAAAAAGTCTGGGAAATGGTGTACACTGTGTTGTCTCATAAGATTCACAGTTCTCATAGCCTACTCAAGGCTTGTGGGAGTCCTGCAATAAAAAATGAAAATTAAAAAAATGAAATCTGCGTGACCTGGTGTTCCCCAAGTCACTTGATCAGGGAAAACCTTGCTCACCGCACATCTTTGACTTCCCCTGGAATGGCGTCTTGCTGGATACACCACCAGGCTTCCCCTCGGTCAGTGCTGGGGGACCCTCCAAGGGCTGTAAGCAGGGAAGTCTCAGGTCAGGGTGCGTTCGTAGAAATATGCCTCTTGCTTTTGCGTGGAGATTAGGTTTAAGGGTAGAAAGCCTGGAGGCAGGCGAACCAACTAGAAGGTTGTTACATGTGAGAAATGATGATGACTGAACAAAAGTTATGAAAGGAGTAAAGAGGAGAGGTTGGATTTCAAAGACAATAAAGTGGTCTCAATCAGACATCTCCAAAAGAGGGGTGATCAGATCCCTTGCACAGCCAGAAGAAAACATGAGAGCTTCTCTTTGTTCCTTTTATCTAATCCTTTCTGGATAACTATTTTTGTGTTTGTTTATAATGGACCGAATTCATTAGAAGAGTGGTATTATTAAAAATCATACAAATCAGATGACCCGAGCCTGACCAATTAGAAGAGGCACTGGTCGGGGGGCTGGAGCACGGTCACCCTGATGGTGCAGGCACTGACACTTTAATTATTACATCATGGGAGGTCTGGGGGCTCCACGGGAGGAGTTGGAGTAGCCACCTTGGTGGGGAGGAGAACACAGGGTGTCTTGAAGCACTGAACTCAACAAGTGATATAGCAAACCATGCATGCAACTGAATACCAGCCAGACCTATATGTCTTTTCTTTCTTTCTTTCTTTCTTTCTTTCTTTCTTTTTTTGGTGATGAAGATTGGCCCTGAACTAACATCTGTGCCAATCTTCCTCTATTTTGTATGTGGGATGCTGCCACAGCATAGCTTGATGAGTGATATGTAGGTCTGCACTCAGCAACCTAACCTGTGAACCCCAGGCCACTGGGCCAGCCCCTTGCCAGACATGTATGTCTTTCTAAATATGCCTATAAATATAAAAATCGATTCCCTGGAGTGAATGACTTTTTAAGAATTGAAGATTGCGGGTCTAATTGTGTGTATGATGTGCTGCCGAGGCCTGTGTACAATATTCCTAGTGTGGTCTGGTCAGCACAGCAGGCACAGGCCTCTCCCCTCCAGGCCCTTTACTTCTATCCATGCAACTGCGAGCCCTTAGTTGATTCAGAGAAATGTAGAGCAACCCTCAGGGACTAACCAGTTTGGCCCAGCTTCGGGACCAGTTCTGCCTCCACCACAGGCAGGCAGAGGGAAAGGTGGGAAAAGGGGCTCTGTGCATATGTTTTATCCCTGCAGAGATGTGCCTCCATGAAATGGCACACTCTGGCCTAGCGGAAGCAACTGACTGACACATGGAAACATAGTCTGGCTTCACAGTGGGCAGGGATCCCGCTGGGGTGATGCAGCAAATGCTCCACACTGCTCTGGCCTGCTGCGCCAGCCTTTCTACATCTTCAGTTTGATAGGGAAAGCGTGTGCTGGGCTCTACAAGAGCGATAATCAAGTCGAGTAATCCACTGAGTGAATGGAATACGACAGATGGTCACCGAGCCCTTTTAGCACCCTTCCAGGACTGGGGCGCCTGGACAATGCTGCTGCCCTCTGTCACATCTCTGCCTGCCTGCCCCCATCCCACAGCTCAGTCACATGCAGCTCCAGGACAGAGCCAAGACCTGCTGCTTATTAGGGAGGCAGCAGTTAACCAGGAGCCAGGAGTCAGGAGCCCTTCAGATTGCTGGATGGACCAACATCTGAACACACTTTGGAAGAGAGAAGACTACAAGGGAATGTGGCCTATTTAAAAAGGAGACGGGGGGTGGCTGGCCCCATGGCTGTGTGGTTAAGTTCCTGCACTCAGCTTTGGGGGCCCGTGCTTCGCCGGTTTGGATCCTGGGCGCAGACATGTCACGCTCATCAAGCCATGCTGCGGCGGCATCCCACATGCCACAACTAGAAGGACCTCCAACTAGAGTATAAAACTATGTACTGGGGGACTTTGGGGAGAAGAAGAAGAAAAAAAACATTGGCAATGGGTGTTAGCTCAGGTGCCAATCTTTAAAAAAAGGAGGAGGAGGAGAATGAGAAGGAAGAGCAGCAGCATTAGCAGCACTGAGCTAAAAGAAATCTCTTTGAACTTTATTCTAAGTTAAACTCTAAGTGTTAATGTCTAACAACATGTGTCTAAAAACCTGTTTTGAACTCGGTAAAATCCTGTTCTTTTCAAGCTGGAATTCACAACCATCTGGCCCAAGCTGCCCTCCCTGGTGAGGAAACAGAGCCAGAGAGACGCTTGACTGAGGTGGTGGAGAAAGTCATGGCGGAGCCGACACTGACCTGGATTTCCTGAGCATCCATTCAGTGCTCCCGTCCCCGGAAAACACTGGAGGGAGGAGCCTGATGTAATCTATTTGACCCTTGGCTTGTTGAGAGTTGGAATTTGTAAGTGCTTTACTCCAGAAAGCGTAGGGGACTTGAAGTCAGGAAACTTTTGGCTGGAAACCCCAAAGTAAACAAGAAGGCTTCCGGCCGATCTCTTGTCTCCTGCTTGTTGCTTGGTGCATTTGTAGAATGGAGAGAATCCTAGTGTCATGAGCCTCACGGGACCCTGAAGGATTCCACAGAGGCTGTAGAGAGGAAACCCTTCCTGGCTTGTCTCCTCCCACATGCTTTCTCCAGAGGACCCTCCAGAGCCCAAAAGAAATCCTGAAAACCCGGGATGTCAATCATTTCAGAAGCCCCCTTGGCTACATTCTCTCCTAAAGATTTTAGCCTTTTGGGTCCTTAAAAAAAAAAAATCTTCCAAAAAACATGCTTCTAGACACACACACACTAAATTCCTCTAACCTGACAAAATTTTTCACTTGATAATTATGTGTCTGTTTTATTACAGAGCTTCACCTGTCTCTTTCTGGGCTCTGATCTCTTAGCTACTTACCTCCTGTATGCAGTGACAACAATTAACATACGTGCAGAGCCCTACATCTCACTCAGTGCTTCTATATCTGTTCTGCTGCACGGCCTTGGGAGACAGACTTCACAGATGTGGATCCCAAGTTTACTCTTTATTATTATACTCTGAAAACCTTTGACTCCTCATCTGTTAAAACACAGAAAAAGTTATACTGACCTCAGAAAATGGTTGTCAGGATTAAATGAGAAAGTTTTAATAGTAACTAACATTTATTGAGAATTTATTCTATGCTGAGCACCATGCTAAGAATTAAGGGGCATGGAGTTCTCTCTTTACTTTCAATGAGAATCCACATAAAAGGGCTCAGCAGATGTACCCAGCACAGTGCTCGGCAGAGAGTGTGCGATAGACAAATGTGAGCTGCTCATATTGTCACCACTACTACCCCTAATAACAGTAGTGCTGTTACTTGTCTCAGGAAGAGTTTGAGAAGTGATGATTTTCAGAAGAATAAAATGATTTTCGGAAAAGTTAAGCCACTTGCCAAGAGCATGTCTTTGCAAAAACATTGAAGGGTAGGCCATAACGCAGGAGAAAGAAATAAAGGAAAGAAAAGTTATACTCCCAAAGAAAAAGTCGCAAATTCCAGCTGGTCAGTAAGGAATAAACTTTAGGAGTTCAGCATACCTTGGGTTTGGCTGTGGGTGGTTTCTGTTGCTGGAGTTTTCTCTGTAACCGTGAACGACAGCTTCCATGAGCGTCTGCTCGCCAGCCCTGTTAGTAAACGTGACAGGAGAAGTTAATTTCATTTATATCCTCGAAGGGCATTATTAAGCAGTCAGCTGTGCTGAATTTAACTCTCTTTCTTTGTTGGGGCATTTCGCTTAAAACTAAGCTCCCTGTTCAAGAGCTTTTTAGCTTATATTTTTCAAATACACAAAACAATATTTTTCTATACTTGATTCAGATGACTCTGACTTATTCTTTACACAGACATTCACTGAACACAAACTGTGTTCCAGATGCTCTGCTGGACATTAGACATCAAGGCATCTGGAATAAGTGCTTGAAGACCTCAGAGTCTCATAGAACAGACATGGAGGCCTATGTATCACAATGGGAAGTGCTTTGACTGCTAACCAAGGATGCTGGATATTAATCGGGGCAGCAGGGAGCCACAGAGTGATTCTAAATGGGGACTTAGAAGATCCAATAGCAGAGATGCTTTTGGAGACCAGCTTCTGGCAGTGATCCAGGAAAGAGAGTACAAGTGGCAAGACGAGGGAGCGACATCAAGGAGAATAAAGCCTGGGGATCATAAAGCATCTGGTCAGTTAGGAAGGGGAAATAGTGGAGGATGTCTGTGAGGAGAATCCCTTGTTCCTTCAATGTATTCACTGAACAAATACTCAGCATCTACCTCGTGCCAGATCCCATGCTTGGGGCTGAGGACAGAGCAGTAAAGCTCAAAGACAAATGCTAGGGTAGGTGGGGGAAGCACAGAGGAAGGGTTCCTGTTCCTGAAAGGAACTGATATCTAAGAGACATCGGCAGGATGGGCGGAAATGAACTCACTGCAAAGACAGAAGGGAAGGAGGGTGTTGCAAGCAGAGAGTACAACATGTATGCAAAGACCCTGGGCCAGGAGGCGCAATCAGTGCTCCAGAGACTGGATGGAGCTCAGTGTGAGTAATATGGAGCAGGATGGAAAGAGATGAAAAACGAGGATACATGCAGAGGTGTGTCTTAGGGATGTCAAGGGAAGCAGAATGAGAGCTTCAAAAGCCATGGCGCTAGTAGTTGTGGTGACCACTGGGGATCTCTTCCTCTTCCCCTTCCCCCTCTTTTCTTCCTCTTTCTCCACCTCCTCCTCCTTCTCTCTCTCTCTCTCTCTCATTCACACACACACACACACACACCCATGCTTTTTCTCCCATCTAGGTCTTTGCACCTGAAATTCCCTTTTGCCTGGAAGCCTGTCTCCTCAGGAACTCCTTCAGGTCATTGCCTATCATTTTCTCTTCTCTGAAACCTTTCCAGACCCTGAAGAGGTTGACAGGTGCTTTCTCCACTATGTTCCCATAGCCAGGAATCCCCACTCCATATCAGAATTCTGATTTTCCTGTCTGTCTCTCCCCCTAGACTCAGAATCCCTTGTGGACAGAGGCTATGTTTCATAAGTCTCTGGATCTTCAGAATCTAATTCAGTGCCTGGCATACTTGATACTCATAAAAATGTTTGTTGAAAGAATAAATAAATTTGGAACTCATGTTTCTAATAAGCATAGAAAATTCTTTATTATGCCACGTAAGTCTTGAATATCCCTGGGTCACTGGCACCACTAGCTTAGGACATTCTGTTCAACTAGCCTGGACTTACGTGATGATAATGTTGCTGCATGTTTCCTGTATCAAACAGATTTCTAAGTGCTTTATGTCTATTAACTTGTTTAATTCTCACAACTCCATAATCATTAGACAGGCAAGCAAACCAAAGCACAGAGACTAAGTAACATGTCCAAGTCCACACTAGTAAATGGTGGAGCTTGAAAATGGTGGAGCTAGGATTCAAACCCTAACAATTTGACTCCAGATCCATATAGCTTTATCAAAGCAATTTCACATCTGTCATCTGTCCCAATTCATTTATCATAAAACAGCAATACCTATGTCTTTGCTATAGATGAAGAAATTAAGTCAATGAAATCAAGTTGTTAGTTGTAGTCTCCAAAGAAGGGATAGGCAAGATACATCCCTTTCCAGCCACCTTCTGCAGCCATGCTTGGTTCCTGTATGTGCCTAAAGAAACCACACACTTCCTCCCATCCCTGAGGTTTTAGCCTCAGGCCCTATCTCACCTACCATCCAGGCAATCTTGGTAAGATCTTCTACGGAGGGGATAATAAGGACATCCAATGTCTTCAATATACAACCTATAGTAGAGGCAAGAGTAGGTGCTCCATTTTCCTTCTTTGAACCCAACCATAGTTCCTCCATTGCCTTCCAAAGTTGGAAGAGGTAGTGCTCTCCAAGAAATTGGGACTCCCCACACATGTGCCCTGCCAGCATAGAATAAAAAGAATGAACCATGGTGAGATGAGATTATTTATTTCTGCTGTCAAAAAACTCCATCCACTATCGTCATAGCTTGATTATCTCCTTGAGGTCACCATGTTGTCTCCAGTCCATATTTCTGTTTCTTGAAGATTATTTCTGTTTTGAGGAGGGAGCTTTAAGTAACTGAAGCATTGCACTGTGACCAATGCCACTGGTTTTTCCAGGGCCATGCACATCAACAGAATACAGTGCAGTCTTGTTTATCCTTATGAGTACAGCCACATTCTTGCTTGTCTTTATTTTTTCTTTGGCTTCCATTGGAATCCACATAAATAGAGGTAAGGTCAACTCTTTCCAGATGCAATAATCAGAAAGAAATACTTTTATCTCAGTCTCTTTAAATGTTAACAGAAGTATGGTTTTAACATGGAAGAAAGTTGGACTCAGGTATTAGAGAGTAGGGGAAAGAACCCAAACGTATTCCTCATTGTTATTTGTGACTTGGATATGAGCATTGGCTTCAGGTTCAAATTTGGCAGCACAGAAGTATTTTAACAAAAGTAATCTGAGGGGCAAGCCCCATGGCATAGTGGTTGAGTTTGGCGCATTCTTCTTTGGTGGCCTCGGTTCACAGGTTTGGATCCTGGGTGTGGACCTACACCGGTCATCAGCCATGCTGTGGTGGGGTCCCACATATAAAATAGAAGAAGATTGACACAGATGTTAGCTCATCTGTGGGATAATCTTCCTCAAGCAAAAAAAAAGAGGAAGATTGGCAGCAGATGTTAGCTCAGGGTGAATCTTCCTCAGCCAAAAAAGAAAAAAAAAAGTAATTTGAAGAAATAAAAAAGACAATTTGCCATTTTTATATAAGTAATAGAAGTTCAAAAGAGGCAAGTAAGAAAAAAATCAAAGCATTATTAGTTTGGGGATTTTTAGTGCACTCTCAAAACTAAAAGAATAAAAAGTTCCATTTTTTCTCAAGGGCAAATCTGCAAGACAAGTTCTGAGCACAGATAGCCACAAAAAAGCTAACAGAAAAGAGACAAGATGAGTAAGTCTGATTCCCATCTCTGAGGTATGGCGTTAATAGTTAATAAATAAAACAGAGTGTGTTCACATGTTTTAAGAGAAGCATGTATTAAGCATTCATATTGCACTCAGTCCTAGAGGACAAGATAAAAATAAAGAGAAGAAAAGACAGAAGATGTTATTTTCACTTTCAAAGGAGGCTAAAAGGCATACACACAAATAGTATATGGGAGAGAAGAAATGAAAGTGGGCAGTGCTAATTATGGGGGTGGGGTGGAAGGAGCAGTGGCTTTGGAGTCAGAGAGACTTGGGTTCAGATACCAGCTGCAATCCTGTGTGATGTGGCCAAATCGTATAATGTCTCTGAATCTCAAGTTCTACATCTAAAAAATAAGGAGACGTGCCTTGGAGAGCTGTGAAAAGTTAACAACATACCATACATGTGAAGCACCTGGTCCTCTGCCTGGCTCCCTGCAGACATTCAGTAACTGTTATTTCTCAGCTCTCTACTTCCCTGTGATCTGAGGATGGAAGTAGCCACTATAATGCTCAAACAGCATTCTTCTCCTCCTTGCAATGATGAAACAGAAGCAAAAAGAATCAGTTTCCAAGGTGGCATTACTACATGGCCAAGGCACAGTCAGACTGCAGGCTAATTTTAAAAAGGGAGCTGAGGGGGTCAGACCCATGGCCTAGTGGTTAAGTTCAGCACACTCCACTTCGTCAGCCCAGGTTTGCTTCCCGGGCGCGGACCTACACCCCTCATCAGTGGCCATGCTGTGGCGGTGACTCACATACAAAAAATGAGGAAGATTGGCACAGACATTAGCTCAGACTGAATATTCCTCAGCAAAAAAGAAAAAAAGGAGCTAAGTTTGGATTGGGGCCTGTGTTTGTCTTTCCACTGTACCGAAAGGCCTCTCTACATAACCAGATAGGGCCCTGACACCCAAAATTGTAAGAAACCACCCCAAAAGGCCACATTTAATAGGGGGAAATGAAATAGCTGTACTCTTTTTAGTATTGAATATTGTTTCTATAAAACAACGCATAGGGCAATACTTTATTCGTATCAAATTTTATTTTGTTTACTGAAAGGACTCTGCAAAAAGGCTTTTTCAGGGAATTAAGTAGGAAGGAACCGATGAGAGGCCTTATAGAAGCATCCGGAGCATCCCTAGAGAGGGCCTGTGTCTGAAATCAGGAGTGAGAGTTTACCCAGGAGAGGGGACTGAACAGACCTGGGTAAGGCTCTCTGAAGCTCAGAGACAGGACACCTGGATGTCACCATACACTAGCAATCAGCAGGAATGGGCAACATCATCTGTGGTTTTCTTGCTGAAACAGCCCTAAATAGTGAATGACATGGAGGTAATCCTACAAACGGCACTGAGTGTGATTTTCCATGAGGATCATCATTGGGGGAGCCCTGTGGGAGAACCTGTAACAGCAGCAATAGTGAGGTGCTATGTGAGTGCTTCACATAATTTACTGCGTATATGCCAGGCACACCCATAGTATCCTGTGAAGTAGGCATTTTAGTCTATTTCACCAATAACAAAACTATAGAGAGGAAATGGAAGAGCCAGGAGTCAAAAGCCAATTAGTCAGACCTGGAATGTGAATTCCTGCTCTGCCACTTTCCATCTTTGTGAACTTGCTTGGCCTCAGCTTCCTCATCAACAAAAAGAAGATACAGATAATCACACTGCAGTATTGATCTAAGCATCAGGGGTGCTGAATGTAGCATCTAGTACAATCCTTGGTATGGGATAGTGATAGATGCTCTAGAAGGTACATAGTAGGTACTAAACTAAAGGGATGGGTGGATGGCTGGGTAGCCAGCTAGACAGAAGGACACTGTAAACTAACTAAAATACAAAAGATGGCAGTTGAAAATCCAAGTAGGGGCATTTCATTTGTTATTTTAGCTTCCAAAGGGCCCTGAAAGAGGTGTAAGACACGTATGATTAGTCTCATTTGAAATGTGAATAAACCTGATGCTTGATCTCAAATAATTTCCCCAAGCTCATTCAGCTAATTTGATTAGTCAATAAATATTAATGGAGCACCCACTCTGTGCCAGGTAGAGTCCTAAGTATTTGGGATACAGTAATAAAACAGACAAAAATTCCTCATCCCCTGCAGCTTACATTCTATGGAGAGTAGGGGGAATACACAAGGAATAAAACAAAAGTTAATGTATGTATCCATACCTTGAGGAGCTGGAGAAAAGACAGGAATCCACAACCCTGGGGCTGCAAGATCATATAGACTGGACTGCAATCAAAGACTATGCACGGCTATCACGCACAGACTCCAGGTAGCAATGATCAAATACCCACAGCCTCAGCAACCACTTTCTGAACTCAATTTTGTGTCTCTGAAAATTGCACATTTAACTGTGGCATGCATGTGGCAGAGGTGGTGCCAAAGTGCAGAGGTCCCCCACTCTGTTATAGCTTGATCCCTGAGAGCCCTGAGAAGAGCTGACCTCAGGGCCTTCCGACCAAAGGGAAAATTGGGGTCACTCTTTGCTCTATTGTGTTACATCAGTTGTGCTGTGGTTTTATAGCTTCATGGAAGTGAAGCAGATGGAGTCTCTGACCTTGGGTGTTGACAAGCTAAAAATAAAGACTATCCCCCAGGCTACATGTGGTATCTGGGTAATACCACACTATAGCTAAAGGCCAGATCCTGATCAACATTCAAAAGTGATGACAATATGTTAGCACCAATGTCGTGATTATGACTCTTTTGTTACGCTCTTAGTCTATATCCAGTCCTTTAATGAGGGATCCAAACCACAGAGAAAATATGACCTGAACCATCTGTAAAACAGAGAGAGACTTAAAATTCTTACTTGCTAATTATCTCTTAATCTGTCCACTGCTCTCTGTTCCCAGAGCCATTACCCTAGATCAGACCACCATCATCTCCCACTCGAACCCCTTCAGCAGCCTCTAGCTGATCTCCTGGCTCTCTTCACTGGTTTCTACTGCTCTACAGAGAAAGCACACACCCATTAGCATGGTTTACAAAGCACCTTAAGACCTGACCCCTTTGAGACCAGCCTCACTTCTTGCCTTCCCCCTCTTTGCCCACGCCACAGCCATACAGAACCCCTTGTGGCTTCCCCAAATATACCATATTCCCTCTAATTGTCAGATATTTGCATATGTTGTTCCCTCTCTTTGGAATTTCCTTTTCCCTGGTCTTCAGCTGGCCAACTCATACTCATCTGTTCTCTCATCTGAAATGTCACCTCCCAACATTTAATGTTCCCTCTCTACATTCTTAAGACCAGGCTGCTGGTCCCTCTCAAGTACTCTGATGTAACTTCTCCTTCCCAAGTAGAGCCGGACCCCTGCAGTTGGTTCCTTGTTCTTCCTGCTTCAACTCACAACTAGGACTTCTATGTGAATTTAACTGCCTGTGGAGAAGTTTTGTCTCTTGCCTTATGGGTTCTAAAAAGCACGAGGCTCTCTGTGTCATTGTCCCTGTAGGCGCATCAGGATAAAAGTCCAAGAGGTCCTCTGCCACTATACATCTTCTAGAGATAGACTTACAGAATGTCAGGGTGCTGATGAGAGAAAGACTTTTCAGATTATTTGACCCACACTCCATATTTTATAGATTTCTTCCTTCCTTCTTTTTCTCCTTTATTCTCTCCTTCTTTAATTTTTCCTTCCTTCCTGCAGAACCTAACTTGTACCAGGCAGTATGCTCAGAATCGGGAACTCAATCAGGCAGAGACAGATCAGCCAGCCTACCTTACAAAGCTTAGAGTCCATCTAGGCCTTCAGGAAGGTAGCCAGACAACCACAACACTGTGTGCTAGGGGAAGGCTTGTTCGTTTATTCATTTGTTTAGCCGCTTCAGGACATGCGGCATTGGAATAAGTATTCATTGACCCCGGTTTTTGTGAAATAGTTGTGTTCTACTGAATGTTGTTTCTCATTTGGAATGGCAATTAAGATTAAGAAAATCAAAGTTTATGCTCAGTAAAGTTAATATGAGAGAAGTGGATATGCCTCATTACCTGATAATTTGGCACTGGATTGAGCAAACATTAGATGCTAAGTAAATATTTGTTAGACAATCTCACCTTGTTTTAAACATTATTTCTCACCTTGTCCATATTTACTAGGTTTTCTTCCAAATGCCTTTTGGCTTGACCAAAAACATAAGTGTATTGCCAAAAGCCAAAAAGAGAGAGAAACAACATGTATTAAGCGACAGATTTTATACTAGGTTCTATATTACTTACAGTATCTCATTTATTCTCACTGAAATCCTTTAAGTTGTATATACACCACCTTATTTTTCAGATGAAAGAACTTAAGGCCTACAGAGGTTCAGTGACGTTCTTGATGTCATACAGCTAGTAATTGTGAAGCCGGCCAGCGTCCGGCTAATGTACCCTTTAGTTGTGTACCATGTGAGGTGAACAATAGCATTCCGGAATTGGTTTACACAGCTCTTTTTAGGTGACCATTTTAATGAGTCAGGGATGATTTTTATGTTTAAATTCTGGTCTTCCTGTTAAAACAGTCTGTCTCATTACTTCAAATGCAAGATCAGTGTTCAATCCTATATCTGGAATGATTATATCTAAATCTCACCTCTATTTTGTCTTTAATTTCCATCTCCAGGGCTCTTTCTCTTTCTCTCTGATTGAGAAGGCTCTTTGTGCCAACTCACAAATTCTGTCAGTCCCGAGTTTTGATTCTCTCTCATTTTCATGTTTCCTTTTAACTTACATAAAGTGCGGGCATATGACTCCCTTCATCTGATAACTACTGTGCAGCTTGTTGCCTGTGAGACCATTGTACCTGGATTAACAAATCCAGGTGGAGTTTCACTTTCCCTTCCTTCCACTCCCCCACCCCCTCCCCCAGCATATCAGTTAGGCCACTTGATAGAGAAACCAGCCTGAAGTAGCTTAAGCAATAAAGTGGAATTTATTATAAGAGAAAAAGAATTATCACATGAAAAACAAGGTCAGAAATGCAGATGAAGCTCAGAACACTATCTGGACTTTCTTCACCTCTCATCTCTGTCCTTCCCTACATGGCCACTTTATTCTTCTCCCTCTGAGGACTGGCTTTCTTTGGTCTCTGGTCCACATGGAAAAAGATATGGTCATCTCCATCTCCCAAATGTACATATTACAGTCCAGCCACCTAAAAAAACTACTTCTCTTGGTCTGACTTCCACACTTCTGGGGAAAGAACTCTGAGTAGGAAGATGGCAGCACTGGGTCCAAGCACCTGTGGCCAGGAAGGGAGTAGCTTATTCCAAGTGGCTGCCAGGGATCTACTGTATGGAAGTCTGCTACTTTCCCCTCATTACATTGTCCATTTGCTCAGCAGTCTGCTGACAACAAGGAAGGCAAAGCCAGAATCAGAGACTTGAAGATCATAGTGATCATTTGCAGCAACTACCAAAGGGACTTGGCAGGGTGAGACATATGAGGGCATGGACCACATCCATCTGTTCACGTCTGTATTCTTAGTGTCCCCAGCGTGGTACCTAGCACTCAAGGAAATGGGAGATCTATTAATTAAATGATGCAAAAACCTCGAGGGGAAATTGTTGTTCACTATACCCCCTAACTGATGCAAAAAGGAGAGTAAGAAATGAAGAAAAAGAGATGAGGAAAAGTACTTTTGAAGCTGACATATCAGAGATAGCGCTGGAGGACATTCTTTGCCACATTGGCACATAGCACTTGTCTTGCTCCAAGGGAGCACTGGGTAAGCATTTTCAGTTTCTAGGATTTGGAAAGTGGCATAGTGCTTGGAGAAGTCTTTTTAAGGCTTTTGAGGCAAACCCTGTATATAATCCAAGAAGTTATACATATTAAAATTACATGTTTGTTGGGGCCGGCCCTGTGGCCGAGTGGTTAAGTTCACGTGCTCTGCTTCCTCAGGCCATGCTGAGGAGGCGTCCCACATGCCACAACTAGAAGGACGCACAACTAAAACTACACAACTATGTACCAGGGGGCTTTGGGAGAAAAAGGAAAAATATGATCTTAAAAATATATGTACTTTTGCAATGGAAAAACCTTTCTTGTATGGGCAAGCTTGAAAAAGGTGAGCAATTCCAAGAGCTGTAAATAATCATCCTCTGTACAGAAATCTTCAGATTCCAAAAATTCACACCCTTCTGATTGTTGCCTATAGCAATCTAGATCATTGAAATGAAAATATTTTCAAAATATATCTACTTGGGTGGATATTTTGAGGTTCTTGATCTTTTTTATTTTTTATTATTTTTTAATCACTGTGTCTATTTGTAAGGTATACACATTACTCACCTGGACTTTATATGCCTCATTAAATGGATGTGGATGGTAGTTCTGGAGGGGCGCCGGGGTAGAAGAGGGAAGCAATAAAAACATACTTTAGTTTGAAGTCTAGTGCATGAGTTTTCCTGTTAAGTTGCTGTTTGTTCTCAGTCAAGTGACTTTACTTAAAATGAGTGATTGGTTTCAGTGATCTCTAAAATTTACTTATACTCTATTATCTTACAATTTTTCAACAAAAAAGAATTTTGATAAGGAATAATTTTCTGGGAAGCAAATCTTTAAAATAGTTCTAAGTATGAGAAAGACATGTGGGAAAAAAAAGAAATCTTATTGTGGTGGTGTTTATAATAGAAGAAGTACAGAAATAACCTAAATATCCAATATTAAAAAATGATCACATAAATTTATGGTCTTTCCCATAGAGATTATAGTAAAGTGATCTAAAATTATGATTTTGAGAGCCATGTAAAAACCTGGAACTTATACATAACCATACATTGAAGGGCTGTGAACAAGAGTGTGACAATCAAGCCTAATGTCACATTGGACACATGTGCTTTAGTAGAAACACAGTATCTAAAGTAGGAAGGTGATGGTGCCACTCCGTCTGGGGGCAAACCACACTTGAAACAGGGACCTACTGAAGTATATTCAGAGAAGGCATAAAGGATGATGAGGGAACCAGAGATAGTGCTGCATGAGGAACAGATTGAAGAATTGGAGTGTTCAACTGGTAGAAGAGGAAACTCAAGGATTTAAACATCTCTAGGGTTGCTGTGAAGAAAAGGAAGGAGACTGATTTGTAGGATCACATGGGAAAGAATTAGGACCAATGAATGGAAGGTGCTAGAAGATCAGTCTCAACATAAGAGATCAAAGAAGTTTGTATAATCTAAGAGTATGATGTGCTGCCTCTGGAGAAAGTAAGTGCCCCATCATTGGAGATGTGCCAGATGAGTCTGAAGAGGTAGGGATGTAGAAGAATCTGAAGGGCTGGGCATGGGAGGACAAAGACCTTTAAGGTCCCTTCCAGCTATGAGGTTCGGTGGTGTCAAGAACTCTGGGAAAAGTAGATTAAAGGCAGGAAATTCCACAAGAAGACTATCACATGTCTCTTTCTTCATAGGGTAACTCTCAATGGCCTGTTTAACCTCGTTATCTTCTTAGTCTACACCCACTAAAGCCACCAACACTATTCAGCAGATGTCTCTCCTGATATCCCTATTTGGGCTACCACAGTTTCTGTTCACCCTTCTGTTGAGTTTACAGTCTCCCTTTACAGAGAAATTCATAGAAAGGATTCTGTCACCTCCATAATGAGCTCAGATAAGTAGACAGATCTAGGACAAATGAGTAAAAGTGTTCACATTTTCTAATTTTTCCATTTATAGAAGCAATATTCATTCATTAAAGAAAAATGTAAAAAATCTAGAAAAGTAAAAGGAAAAATGTCTAAAATTTGAATCTACAAGTGACCAAAGAAAGTTGCCATCTTAGATTTTCCTTCTTGCTCTGCCTTTGTAGCATATAGATTTAATTTAACATAAGGGAGATCTTTCTGTTTTTGATCTTCCTATAAATAATCCAATGACCTTCTTCAAGAGTTAAGAACTTCTCTTCAGTGAAAAAGACTGAATAACTACCCGTCAGGAATGTTGTTGCGGGGGATGCCATCTTTAGATGAGAAGATGGTCAAGATCAGGAGGTGACAAACATTTTTTTTTTTTGAAGATTTTATTTTTTCCTTTTTCTCCCCAAAGCCCCCCCAGTACACAGTTGTATATTCTTCGTTGTGGGTCCTTCTAGTTGTGGCATGTGGGACGCTGCCTCAGCGTGGTTTGATGAGCAGTGCCATGTCCGCGCCCAGGATTTGAACCAACGAAACACTGGGCCGCCTGCAGTGGAGCGCGCGAACTTAACCACTCAGCCATGGGGCCAGCCCCAGGAGTTGACAAACTTTTAATGTAAAGGGCCAGATAGTGAATATATTAGTAGGTTTCGCAGGTCCTACAGTCTCTGCTCCAAATACTCAACTCTGTGGTTGTAGCACAAAAACAGCCATAGACAAGACGTAAACAAAAGGGATGGCTATGTGCCAACAAAACTTTATTTCTCAAAACAGGCAGTGGGCTGAATTTAGCCCATGGGCTATAGTTTGCCAACCTCTTAAACTAAACCAAATGGCTAAACTAAACTAAATAGCCTATTAGCCTTTTATAGCTTTAAAGCTCTTAGAACAAAAGAGTTGAAAGCCTCATCTAAAACCAAGAAGAGTTCTGGCAGACTCCTGCCCATCACAGGAGTTAAGAGTCAAGTTCAAGAAAGTCCATTAAGACAGATCTCCTCAGGCAAACTCCAGTACTCGGTAATTAGGCACCAGGAACCCAAGCTAGAAAGCTGAATAAGAAATAGTCTTGAAAACAGAATAGGTTTAGAGAATCGAGACAAGCAGAATCTAGGCAAGAAGAACCAAGAGCAAATATCTGAAATGAATTTAGCTCAGTGCTGGTATATAAGTGCTTGATAAATAGTGACTCAATTATTCACTCGTTCTGTCATATGCTAATTCGCTCAGTCTATTCAGCTATGCATCAGACACTTATTGAACATTTCTTATATGCCAGGAACTCTACTAGGTACTACTGACAATACAGCAATAAATAAGATACATAGCAATACAAAACAATAAAGATTGGATTCTTTGATAAATTTTCACAGCCCAACCTGTTACAAGCTAAAGTAGGATCAGAAATAAGGTGCCGTAGGAACATGGCAGGTGTCACCTGAATCAGCCTGAGTGGTCAGGAGAGGCTTTACAGAGAAGGTGATAACTGAATGAGTCCTGAGCATGAACGAGGTCAGGCTGGTAAGAGGTTTTAGGAAGTAGGGACACACGTTTTTCAAGGCAGAAGGGTCCTCATACTCAAAGGCCTATAGGTTAGGGTGACCAGGTGGCTTTCTAGAGATGCAAATGAGTTGGTGAGGCTGGGAAAGAGGCAGCAAATTAGGAAGGCAAGGAGGCTGGAGTCAGGTGCTGAAGAACTCTTTAAAGCCTGGTAAGGAGTTTTGCCTTGATGCTCAAAGTGAGAAGCTATTTTAAGCAAAGTAACTTGATGAGATCTGCATTTTAGAAAGGCCAGTAAAAATGCATTTAATGGTACATTAGAGGGTTTTCATCAAAACCTTGCTGGTCACTTCTTGCTGAGGGCTGGAACGGGCCTCAGTGTGCGGGCCAGAAGGGATAGCTGTACAATAGGCATATGGCATTGTAGCTGAAGAAGTAGAAGCATGCAGTTCTAACATACACTCTCCCTTCCCTTCCCATCCCACACCCAAGCCTGCCTTGCAATAGGGTCCTATCAGAATGCGCTCAACTATATTCCTTGCTCACAAATGTCTCCACTTCCGCAAAAGAGATAACACTCTCTTCCTCTTTCTCTTTACAGATCGGTCATTGATAGAGCTTGGATTTGTCAAGTGTCCTACCCAAATAACTGGTTACATTGGTGAGTTACATAGTTCTTTAACTCTCGTTTGTCACCTTTGGTCATGAGCCAAGATACGGTAAGAGCTTGACTGGATCAGTACTTTTAGTGCTTGAGTCATTTTGTATTCATGATCCTCTCACCTCCCCTCAAAGTCTTCAGAGTTCCGTCCATGCTTGTAGCTAGGATACTCCGCTAGGTATATAGGTATTCCATATGCCTTTAGAAGGAAACTTCTTTTAGGCCATTTCATTGCTGGAGTTGTGTATAAACCAAATGTTTGTGAAGCCTATATATAAAATTTAAATCCTTTAGAGAATTTTTATGTTCAAAGGAATTCTGTTACAAAGTGACAAACATATCTGAAAAATTAATAACACACTCCTTTTTTGTCTTCTTCAAAGAGTGATCATTTATTCACACGGGAAGTGTACCTTATGTTCAATAACGAAACTTTGCTACCACCACTGCTTTGGTTTGATATGTTTTGGAAATGTTGATGACAAGATACAGAGTTTGCCCCGGATTGAAAAAAAAATCAAAGGGTAGACATTAAAATATTTCAAACCTTCCTGAAAAGATTTCTGACCTTCATGTAAACTGCATTCCCATGGAAGAATGGAATATATTTTCAGATCCGTTATCCATCCTGATCTCTTCTTCAGAGTATGTTTTGTTGTTTTTAAATGATTGACTGGGATATTGTTCTGGGGTTTGTTTTGTGTTTTTGAGGGAGGTTGATTTGGAGTTTTGTTTACTGGGAGGTACAGCACCCAGAGGTGTGTAATAAGAAGCTTGTCTTTTGTTTTTGTAAAGAAAAAGAGTTCATTCTGGAGACGAAGTTGTTTCTTGATTTTAGTGCAAAATATTTCCTGATGCATAAATGCAGATTGGGAATAATCAATCTACTCAGAAGGCACAGTTAACATAACGCATTTTTTTTAATACTCACACATTTTGCCTGTACTACCAGCAATAATATGGGGAAAACAGAAACAGGTTTGAAAAATATAATTCACTTTACAATAATTGGTTTCTTTTCGTGGTGTTCTTTCTCCTGTGTTAACACCTCTGTCACATTTCACTACCTCTTGATGCACTTCTGGAGCAACAACTTTTGGATTTTCTGGAGCAGGCATAATTTTCTATCCTTGTTCCCTTTCACATATCTGGAGTCTCAGACCTCGTGCTTTGATTTTCGGTTCGGAAAATAAGTCAGTACATGCCCCCCACCAATCTGTGAACATATTCCTCCGTCCCTTCCCACAGTCCCATCACCACACAACACAAATACCTTACTATTTTTACTTTTGGTTCTAAGCCAATTCCATTTCAATTTTTCCCATCCGAGTACAATGTAATCACTTTTGGATTGTCAGCACATTGTTGAAAACATCGGTATACTCAAAAGTTTTTTCGTTTTTTAACATCATAAAAAACAAAATTAGAATTTCAATTACATTTGAAAAACATGGTGTGCACATCTTAAAACCCCAAAATGCCATCTGAAATAAGTTGCAAGGAAGATTTCTGTTGTGTCCCTCAGCACACGTGTAGGAAATTATTTACATCTCTACGATGCTGTTTAATGCAGTTGGGTTGCTAACATTAACACAGGACAGAGTATCAGATGTTTCAGTACAATTATTCATGTAACAAAGCTGCATGTTGACCTCATTTGAAATCAGTTTTTACTTTTATGGCAAATTGGATAGAATGACTTGTCCATGCTTTTAATGAAAATATTTCTGTAAATATTCTATAAACACAAGAGAAAGATAATAGTGTTAGTACCATGAGAACGATTACTCTTTTAGATGGTGTGTTTTGGCCTTTTTTCTCAGGTTTTTGAGTGGTCTAATGGATTCTAACTTTACCATGTGAGACTCTTAAAATCTAAAAGAAATAGTGTAAAGAGCACAGTCAATGAATGCTTCATTTCACTTTAAGCTAAAGTTTACTAACGCAGGATTAAAAACAAGTAAATCTTTTCTCATCTGGCATTTACCTTTAACGTTAACTATTCTGACAGCCACTCAGTAATTCACATTTGGCTAATATTTTAAATTTCTTTATTAATGTGGCGTGAATGCTGTCAAAATTAAATTATTATATATTATTCTGCAGTGGTATTGCTATCACATGCTCATTATATTTTTCAGACATCTTGAACCACTGGTATCTTCTTTAAAAAAATACCATTATCAAGAATACAAGCTGTTTACCTCAGAGCTAAACCTGGTTCTTGGTCAGATTTCTGTCAATTCTGGAAATTATGGTGCTCTAGTTATTACTCTTGTGTCTTTAATGATTCCCACCAGGGTAGGCAGCTTGAGTTAGCAGTTGACAATGGAGCCTCCAAAGACCAGGGTTAAGGCAGTTTGTGGAGCTGGCAAGTGAATTTCCTTAACTGTAAGGCAGAGTCAATTATGAAATAGATCATTAATTCAATTACAGTGTCTGGGGACAGTTATTGGTACAGAAGGAGTGGAAATAAATGTGCAAATTAACTTTAAAAAACCGAATCAACAGCATTAACTTATCTACCCATATACACACCACTTTTTTTAAGTGTCACCATCAAAATCTGAGTCTAAACCTTCTTAACGCTTGGGATTCTTTGGAATCTTTGGCCATCAGCAGTTATGCAGTGCAACATAGAGAAAGCCTAGTTTTCATCTCCCATGGAGTAAGCCTGGTTTTCATCTCCCATTCTTTTTAACACATTTGCCAATGGCGGTATGATTTCATCAAATGCAAGGAGACTACAGTTTGATCTACATTAGCTATGTAGTTAAAGTCATAGTTTCTTTTTTTTCTTCCTTAATTGAACTAATTATCTCAAGAGTTTTCTCTTACAAGTCAGCCTTAGCTTCGGACAGATAGACCACAGGCACCTAAGTGGTAGATCTTCTTGAAGCTTGACTTGTCAACATCTGCCTCTATTAGATCTGAAAATTCTGTGAATCACTCAGAGAGATTTGGTGATTTCCACTGCCTTTAATTGCACTGCCAGGAACGTGCAGATCATTCTCCGCATGGTGTAGCTTTTTGCTAGAGTGTGACATCATAGTACAACCTTTCTGGGGACATTTGAGCAATTAGTATATATTTAAATTCAATGTAAAATTCAAAATGTGGAGCTACCAAGGCAGATAGCTCATCTGAGATGTTGGTCTGAACAGATCTGCCTTCTACACCCTGCCAAGCTCATACGTGTTCAGGCAATAACAACCCTGCCACAAATTATCTTTCTTCCTAGGAGCTAGAAAGTTCTCACTGCATCCTTGTAATACACGTTCAGATTTCAGAATCATTAAAATATGAAAAAGCTTTCCTCTTAGAATTGAGGAAATAGAGCAATTAACATTTCAAAAGACAAGTATCTCCTGTATAAACACAAAGAAAGACCTAAGCTCTGAGCCTTCACTCGGTACCTGGAGGACTATTACCTGCAGTACCTCCCTCTTGTTCTTTCTCATCCTGCCTCTTCCTCTCTATTTTCTTTCTCCTTCTCACTTACCCGTATACTTGTATGTATATGCCTCTCTCCTTGTGTTTATCTGTTTATCTTTCTATCTTATTATTAGGGCTCTGTTTAGCTCTCAAAAGTGTTCAGGTTACAGGGCCAACCCCATGACGTAGTGGTTAGATTTGGCGCAGTTGGCTTCAGCAGCCTGCGTTCACAGGTTCTGATCCTGGGTGCGGACCTGCACCACTCATCAGCCCTGCTATGGTGGTGACCCACATACAACAGAGAGGAAGATTCTCACAGATGTTATCTCAGTGCTAATCTTCCTCAAGCACAAAAAGGAAGACTGGGAACAGATGTTAGCTCAGGGTGAATAGTCCTCGGCAGGAAAAAAAAATGGTGTCCAGGTTTGACTGATAAATTCTGTGAACAGAGAAGGAACCCCAATCAAATCATAAAATGTGTCCCAGTAAGCGAGTGCCTGTCAAGTCCTTACGTCCATCAACACAGGTGGCTGAGGATTGTGGAAGGGTCATTTTCCTCATGTCAGAAAGGAAAAAGGAAACTGGGTATAAGTTACCCAAGGAAACTGAAGAAGGGGTTCTGCGGGGCTCAATTGGGAAGGTGACAAGGATTCTTGCAGAACTAGGTGGCAAGAAATGAAGTGGCAGTGGCAATAAAGAGACAGACCAGGAACTGAGAAGAGAGGGAAGCAGGCAGGAGGCCCTGTGCGCCAGCCTGTGGGGCCCACGCTTAGCTCTTGCAGTCAGAAATCTGTGTTTTATGAATATTGCAGTGGCTCTGGTCTCCCTATTTTCCTTGTTCTTTTCCTTTGGGGTTTCCCTTAGTGCTCGGCAATGTTATTTTGAGAGATGTCAGGCACTCCGCTACACAGCTAGCAAAGGCTTTGCTCTACGCTGAGGCTAGATCTTAAATGCAGAACATCATATCCTTAGGAACCAGGATCGCCCCAGGAGCATCAGGCTCCCAACCCATGGGGAGGCAAAACTCACCAGGACAAAACCCAGCCCATGTAGATACTTTAAAACTGAGCCAGTGTACTGTTTAATGAGAATATTCCCTTACTGTCTCTCCTCCAGGTGAGCTTTCCTCTCTCCCTACTCCCTTCCACATTTTTCTCTATTTCATCTTCCAGTCCTACTCAGACTCCTTCAGACACTCTCTCTCCACTAATTGTAATACATCTTAGATAGAATTTAATGCCCCCCCTTAATTTTAAAGATAAGCAAATTGAATATTTTAAGCTGTCTTTAAATGCTATCAGAGGAAAACTGATGTTGATCTTGAGCTAAAATATTTTATTTTTATTTTAAATTCACATGTCACTAGCTCTCTTGGTAGAAGTTGCTTTTGCTCCAGTGTACAGGCTTTTAATGATGATTTTTTTTCTCTCTCATAATTTTCTTGTGATTTCTAAACATGAGGTTTGAAACTCAAGCTCCTTACAGAGGAGGAGGCTGAGGAAGCGTGTTGGCTACTAGGTGTGTGCTGTATATTGTGGTGAGGGTTGTGCTCAGGCAGAAAGCAGGGTGGCCTAGAGACTGTTCAATTCATCTATTTTCAACAGATATTTACAGGGTGTCTACCAGATACACACACTGCTGGGTTCTCGGGGTTCAAGGATGAAAAAGATGATTAGGCAGAACTCAAGGATGGAAATTGAAGATCAATAAACAGCACCGGTGTAGAAGATGGACAGATCTGGCTCAAAGTCTAACATTGCCATTTCCTTGTGTGTTCTTGCAGCGTGACTACATTACTCTGATCCCCTGCTTCCCTAATGGGGATGGCACTTGACTACTCAGAGAGAGCTAAATGAGTTATCTAAATTAATTTTGTGTCTTGTGAGAGGTAGGGGTGGAGGGTCACGGTGAGTTTTTTGTTTTTTCACAGATGTTTAGTTATTCCAGCACATTAGTTAAAAATGTTTCTGGGGCCGGCCTGGTGGTGCAGCGGTTAGGTTCGCACGTTCCGTTTCTTGGCGACCTGTGGTTCGCCGGTTCTGATCCCGGGTGTGGACATGGCACGGCTTGGCAAGCCATGCTGTGGTAGGCGTCCCACTTATAAAGTAGAGGAAAATGGACACGGATGTTAGCTCAGGGCCAGTCTTCCTCAGCAAAAAGAGGAGGACTGACAGTAGTTAGCTCAGGGCTAATCTTCCTCAAAAAAAAAATCTTTCCTTCCTGGTGCCTATGTGACCAGCCCAGAATAAAAGCCTTGGGTGTCAAGTCTCTAATGGGCTTTCCTGGGCAAGAACATCACATACACGCTGCATTTTCGTTGCTGAGGGAGGAGTGTGCTCTGTGTGTGGGAGTGAGAGAGCACGAGGGAACCTTCACGGGGATTCATCCAGACGCCGCCTGTGTCTTACCCTTATGTTCCAGCTGTACATCCTTTACTACGCCACTGTAATAAATCTTAGCCATGGGTACAACTAAAAAAAAATTTCTTTCTCGATACTACCAAAAAAACAGAAAATAATAAGTGTTGGTGAGAATGGGGACAAATTGGAATGCTTGCTCACTGTTGATAGGAATATGAAATACTGCAGCCACTGTGGGAGATATATGGCTGTTCCTCAAAAAATTAAAAATAGAATTAACGATATAATCCAGCAATTGCACTTCTGGGTATATACGCAAAAAGATCTCAAAGGAATATTTGTATACCCATTTTTATAGCAGCATTGTTCACAATAGCTAAAACGGGGAAGCAACCTAACTATTCGTCAATGGATGAATATATAAGCAAAATGTGGTATCGATACACAATGGAATATCATTCAGCCTTCAAAAGGAAAGAAATTTTGACACATGCTACAATGTGGACGAACCTGGAGGACATTGTGCTAAGTGAAATAAGCCAGTTACAAAAAAATAAATACTCTATGATTCCACTTATATGACATACTAAAGGAGTCAAACTCCTAGAGACAGAAAGTAGAATGATGGTTGCCAGGGGCTGGGGGAAGACAGAAGGAGGAGTTATTGTTTAATGTGTACTGAGTTCCCATTTTGCAAGATGAAAAGAGTTCTGGAGATGGACGGTGGTGATGGTTGCACAACAATATGAATGTACTTAATGCCACTGAACTCCCACTTAAAAATGCTTAGGATAGTAAATACTTTGTGTGTTTTACTACAATAGTGTGTTTACTACTTAGTAAATACTTTGTGTGTTTTACTACAATAGAAAAGAAATTCTTTTTCCTATTGGATTGACTTAGTGCCTTTGTGGAAAAATAAAATGACTGTATAAATGGGAGTCTATTTCCTTCTCTCTATTGTGTTCCATTGATCTATTTCTTGATCATGATATCAGGGCCACATTATCTTGAATACTGAAGCTTTATAGTGAGTCTTGATATCAGATAATGTTAGCCCTCCAACTTTGTTCTTTCAAGACTACTTTGGATATCCTTTCATTTACATATAAATTTTAGAATCAACATGTGAATTTCCACCAAAAAAAAAACCTCCTGGGATTTTGATCAGGATTGTGTTAAACCCATAGATCAATTTAAGATGAGTTGATATCTTAAGAAACTGAATACGGTGTATCCTTCCATTTATTTACACCTACTTTAAATTCTCTCAGTAATGTTTTGTAGTTTTAAGTACAGGTTTTCTACGTATTTTGTTAAATTTATTCCAAAATATTTCATGCTTTATACACACTATATTAACGAATTCTTTTACATATTAGCTGCTAGAATATAAAGCTACAAGTGATTTATGCATATTAACACTGTACCCTACTGTCTTACTAAATACATTTATTAGGTCTAACATATGTATTGCAGTTTCCTTTGGATTTTCTGTGTAAATTATTATGTCTTCTGCAAATAGAAACAGTTTTACTTTATTCCAATCTCTTTTTTTTCTTGCTCCTTGCCAATATTTCTCCTCCATTAGGTATGATGTTTGCTGTGGGATTTCTATAGGAGTCTTTCATCAAGTTATAGAAATTCTCAATTATTCCTGGTTTTCTAAGAGCTTTTTTTTAAATCTTGAATGGGTTTTGAAATTTGTAAATTTCCTTTTCTGCATATATTAAAGTGATTATATGGTTTTTATCCTATATTGTGTTAATATGGCAGACAACATTAATCAATTTTTAAATATTAAAACAACCTTGCATGGTGGGAAAAAAAAACCTGCTTGGTCATGATTTATCTTTTTTTTAATATTGCTGATTCAATTTGCTAATATTTTGTTAATTATTTTTGCATCTATATTAATGTGGAGTATAGTCTAATTTTTTAAATGTTTTTTCAAGTTTTGGTATTATGACTATGCTGGCTTCATAAAACAGATTAGGAAAGTTTTCCTGCTCTATTTTCTGAGATAATTTATGTAAAATTGGTTAATTTTTTTCTTCAATGTCTGGTAGGATATTATTTCTTCCTTTGATATCTGATAGGATTGACCAGTAAAACCATCTCAGACTAGAATTTTCTTCATGGGAGGATCTGATAATGAAGTCAATTTATTATTAGACATAGGGCTATTAAGATGTTCTGGGTTTTCCTGAGTCGGTTTTGCTAAGTTGTATTTTTCAAGGAATTTGTTCAATTCTTAAGTTGTAGAATTTGTTGCATAAAGTTATCCATAATATTCTTTTAATATTGTTTAAAAGTTTGTAGGACCTGTGGTAATTATCCCTCATTTATGCCTGATATTGGTAATTTGTGTTCTCTCTTTCCCTTGATCAATCGAGCTAGAGTTTCACTAAGTTTCTCAGGCTTTTCAAAGAATCACCTTTGGGCTTTGTTAATTTTCTTTATTGTTCACCAATTTTCTATTTCCTTAATTTCTACATTTATTTTTATTTTTTCCATTTTGTCTACTTAATTTGTATTTACTTTGCTTGTGTGTGTGTGTGTGTGTGTGCGCGTGTGTGTGTGGCTTCTTAAGGTGAAAACAGAGGTCACTGATTTTTTTTAATCTTTCCTCTTTTTTAATACAAGCATTTAAATCAACAATTCCCTCCAAACACTGCCTTTGTTCCATCCTAAAATTTTTGATGTATTTTATTAGCATTAAGATCAAAACATTTTCTAATTTCCCTCATGATTTCTTCTTTGATCCATGTATTGTTTGGAAGTGTATTGATTAATTATCAAATATTTGAGATATTCCTAGATATTGCATCGTTATTGACTGCAATTTCTATTGCGGTCAGAGAATATGCTCCATGTGATTTCAATTAAAGTTTTTTAAATTTGTGATTTAATACATGGTCTATCTTGTTGAACATGTGCGCTTGAAAGAATGAGTACCTTGTAGTTATAGAGTATAGTGTTCTGTAAATATCCATTAGGTCAAAGTGATTGATAGGGGGGTTCAGAACGTCTACGTCTTTACTTTTTCTAGTTGCTGAGGGAAAGGTTAAAGTTTCCAGCTATGACTGGAATTCCCTATTCCTCCCTTTAATTCTGTCCATTTTAAATGTCTTCTTCATGAGCGTCCTTTTATCATCATAAAGGGTTTTTCCTTATCCTTGGTAAAGCTCTTTGTCTTGAAGCCTGTATTTGGGTCCAGAAATCACACAGAATTTGAATAGGGCAGGTTTAATATAAAGATTTCTTAATTGGTAACAGGGGATTAATAAGTAAGGGGCAAAGAGGCCTCTAAAGAGCCTAAAGAATAGCAGATACAGGGAGCAGCCACTACTTCTGGGGCCGAGGGTTAGGACCCAAGGAGGAAACCCATTTTGAAGAGGGCCATAAGCATGAGATTCAGACCTTGTTGGAAAGCATGTGACTTTGGCACATTGGATGGCAGAGAAGTTCTCTGAGGTGCCACAGACCAGAGCTGGCATGCCAGAAAGAGCACAAGAGGGTGCTGATGAAACTCACTAGGAAACTACCTACTGAGGTAACGCTGAGACTCACTGGAAAGCCACCCTCCGAGGCACCAACTGAACTCTCCGGGCAGACGACCACTGGGTGCTTCTGAAACTCACTGGGAAGGTGCCTACGAGGTTCCTGCAATGGGATGCCAGCTGGGGTGCTGGTGTAAACTTGCTAGGAAACCGCCCACAAGGGTGCCTCTGATATTCAATGGGCAGCAAGCCCTACTGGATGTCCTGCACACACACTGCCAGCCGGCCACCACGCATGCTGGGAGAAAGGATGGAGAAAAGCACACCAATCAGGAGGAGGAGCCCTTTCCTCCTGCAGTGACCCTGCAGCGCCCTCTACTGACAGAATTTAACAGAGGCAGAAATATATTTACAGGGTCCACCTCCAGTACCACAAAGCAGGCCAACGAGGGTGGATTTGGAGCTGAGAAACAATAAATTGATAACTGACAAAAGGTGCAATCTGTTTGATATTAAACCAACTATCCCAGCCTTTTTATGTTTACTGTTTTCATGGTTTATCTTTTTCCATTCGCTTACTTTCAATCTGTGTCTTCATATTTAAAATGCATTTCTTTTAGACAGCATAGATAGTTGGCTCTTGCCTTGTTTTAATCTACTCTGTCCATTTCTGATTTCTAATTGGAGTGTTTACTCCATTCACATTTATTGTATTTATTGATTGGTTGGTTTTCAGTCTCCTGTTTACTATTCTCTTGTCCTAAAATGTAGAAACCTTGCAACCTCACAGGTCCATTTATCATTCCTCATCTTCCTTTGTCTTATAGTAGCCATATTATTACAACTATGTACATTATAAGCCCCATAAGACAGTGTTATAATTTTTGCTTGAAAGAGTCCAAATATTTTAAATAACTTGTGAGAAAAATCTAGTCTATTTTATTTACCCAGATATTTATAATTCCAATACCTTTTACTCCCTCCCAAAGACTCAAGTTTCCCTCTGGCATAATTTCCCTTCAGCCTGAAGCACCTTCTTTAGGATTTTATGTAGTCAGATCTCTGACAATAAATTCTCTTAGTTTTATTTCAGCTTTGTTCTTGAAAGAAAACGTCAATGGATATTCTTATTCTGGGTTACTTGTTTTTCTTTTAACACTTTAAAGATACTTGCATGCCTTTCTGGACTCCATAGCTACTGCTGAGAAGTCAGCAAGATTCTGAATCGTCATTGCCCTGTAGGTAATGTGTCGTTTTCCTCTCGATGCTTTAAAGGTTTCTCTTCATCTGGTTTTCCATAATTAGACTATGACTTCCCTAGATGTGATTTTCTTTATATCCATCTAACTTAGAGTTTTCTGGATTCTTCAATGTGTAAATTTATGTCTTTCCCAAAGTTAAGAAAACTTCTTCTGCATCAGGCAGGGTTCTCCAGAGAAACAGAACCAATATCGTATACAGAGATGTATATAAAAGAGGAGATTTACTATAGGAATTGGCCCACGTGATTATGAAGGCTGAGAAGTCCCACCATATGCCGTCTGGAAGCTGGAGAACCAGGAAAGCTGGTGGTCAATTCAATATGAGTCTGAAGGCCTGGGAATCATCGGGGGGCTGATGGTGTGCAAGTGTGAAGGCCTGAGAATCAGGACGCTGATGTCTGAGGGCAGGAGAAGATGGATGTCTCAGCTCAGGCAGAAAGAGCAAATTCTCCCTTCCTCCACCCTTTTGTTTTATTCAAGTCCTCAACAGACTGGAGGATGCTCACCCACATGCGTGAAGATGATCTTTCCTCAGTCAACCAATTCAAATACTAATCTCTCCTGGAAGTACCCTCACAGATGCACCCAGAAATAATGCTTTATGAGTTATCCTGGCATCCTTCAGCCCAGTCAAGTTGACACATAAAATTAACCATCACATCAGCCATTGTGTCTTTAGTTAATTTTTCTGTCCAGTTCTTTCTTTCCCCTCCTGCTGGATATGCAGAAGGAAACCTTTTGTTGTTCTCTCATAGTTGTTCCTTTGAGTCTCCTTTCATTTTTTCCTTTTTTTTTTTTTCCTCTCTGCTCTCAGTTTGGATAATTTCTAGACTCTTTCCTCTGTCATCTTCATTCTGCTGTTAAGCCCATCCGGTGAATTTTTACTTCACATATTGTATTTTTCAGATTGATGATTTCCATTTGAATCTTTTTGGTAGTTTCTTTCTTTGTGGAGATTTTGTGTCTTTCTATTCACCACAAGCATATTTTCCTTTACTTCCTTAAGCATAGTTATAACAGCTGCTTTAACAGCCTTGCCTGCTAAGTCCAACACTCGGCTAACCTTAGGGTCACTCTCAGTTGTCTTTCCTTTTGCAACTGGGTTAGAATTTCCTGGTTCTTGGTACATCAAATAATTCTGGCTTTTATCCTAGACATTGTGGATGTTATGTAGGAGAGCCTCTAGATTCTGTTAGAGTTCTGAAGAGTGTTGATATTTTTGTTTTTGCAGGCAATTAACTTGATCTATCAGTCAAGGTTCTCTGGAGAAACAAAACCAATACCTATTATTATGATAAAAGACATTTATTTTAAGGAATTGGCTCACACAATTGTGGAGCTGGCAAATCTGAAATGTGTAGGGCAGCTGGAGGCTGGAAACTCAGGCAGGAGTAAATGTGCAGTCTTGAGGCAGAATTCCTTCTTCTCTAGGAAACCTTGGTTTTTGCTCTTAAGGCCTTCAACTGATTGGATGAGGCCCACCCACATTGTCAAAGGTGATCTCCTTTACTTGAAGTCAACCTGTTGTTGACATATCTACAAAATACCTTCTTATCACCACCTAGATTAGTGTTTGATTGAATAACTGCATACTATAGGTCAGCCAAGTTGACACATAAGACTAACCATCACACTTGCTTAGACCCATGCTGCAGACTTTCACACTTGCAGTGGACATGTGTCCTTTAAGCTTTACACACAAGCTACTTTCAGTTTGCCCCACATGTGCTGGAGGAAGTCAGAGACTTGGACAGAGTTTATAAATAGCATTTGGCTCTAACTGTCTCTTTCCCAGGATTCCTTTCTCACTTTTCAGTGGCTGTGGTTGCCCTGAATCTTGGATATTTTGTTCTTCATGCTGGAAATGCTCTGGGTTTGTATCATAGGCTTACCCACTCTGCATAACATCAGTTTGGCCCGTCCTCAGGTTAGAAGTGGTAAACAGAAAAAACATACCCCACATTACTCCATTCTTCCAAAAATTTGATTTCCCTCCAGAATCTGCCTGCTATTTTGTCACTCACTCATGCCTTCAGGTCATTGTTTTAGTTTTTCTTTTTGTATTTAGTCCACAGTTTACAGTTGCTGTCTGTGAAAGTGTGGGGTCAGGTAGGAGTTTGCTTGGGTATCCTGAAAGCAGAAACCTCACATCTATTGTGAATATTCAATGAGACAATGAAAGAAAAAGCATGGCACATGGTGAGTGATCAATAAATGAGAGCTATTATTAGTATTATCATCAGCATGAGTGGCTAACAGAGTGGTTGCTTGGTTAACCATCTGGCTTGTAATCAAACTGTAGGTGGCTCTCAGGCTTCAGGGAGCGGCAAGTCCAGATGCCGCAGGAGCAAGGCAGGGAGTCAGGGTCATAGCCAAGGTGGTTTTCCAAGGCTGCTTCCAGCCCTTTCCAGAAACTAGTGCTAACTGGGAAACTGAGGCAGCCATTCAACTGTAAAGATGAGACCAATCCAGAAATTTAGTGAAAAGCAGTAAGAGAAGACTGGGGCTTGGCAAGGACTCCAGGCTGGACGTCAGGCCCGCTCCTGTGATGTGAGCTCCAGAAGGGGAAGAACTTTGGTCTGTTTCATTAATGCCTGTATTCCCAGCGTCCAGTCCAGTGACTGGCACACAGTAGCCCTCCATAAACAGTGGGTGAATGAATGGATGGAAGTTCAGAAAACAAGATTTGTTCACACCCCTTCTGGATGAGTTTGAAAACGCTTTTCTGAATGGAGGTAGACTTGGAGGAGAGAGCTGGCTCTGTGGAAGGACACGTTCCCAGCGGCAGCAGTGAAAGGCTGGGAGGGCAGTGAAACCCTTCTTCAGAGAGCCTCTCTCCATCAGCGCAGCCAAAGGAGTCATCTTCTATCTCAGCGTGTCCTAGGGCTGCGAAGCACGAAGACTGGGTGAGCAGCCTAGGTCCAACCTCTATGTGAGGTTTCATCAACATCTTGAAGCAGTTTTTGATCATTTGGGGTTTGGCACCACCAAAACCTGGGCTCTGCCAAACCCTCACTTTCCTTCATGTTTCAGCCTTAACACACTAAAAACAACCCCGAGCCTGTGGATTCTACGTCTCCATTTTCCCTTATGTCATCAAAACATTCACTTTGAACATACCACCGGCAATCGAAGGAATTGTCAGCTACGGGTTAAGGCAGTGAGTCAGCCAGATCTGGATTATTTTCCCAACCACGGCGCTGATCCCTCCGTCACTGCCACGCCCTCTCAGTCTTTCCCAGTTACAAAATCTTTGCACCAAGCCAGCGGCATTAACTATATTTTTTAAAAGCCTAATTTAAAAATATATATATATATGCTCATTGTAAGATATTGGGGAAATTCAGATTAATATTGGCTAATCTCTGATCAATCAGAGATAAACACAGAGAACACAAATCCTTCCTTTGCCTGGTTTTTCTCTGCCGTATGTTTTATGCAATTGAGATGACGCGACAGCATCCTTTTGTGTCTATTGTTTTACATCATATAAAGGGAAATGTCACGTTATTAAATATTATCCACTTCTACAATTACACTGCTATACTTATCCATTCAGTCAAGAAAGTTTCACTGAACAGCAGCCAGATGCTAGCAGGGAAGCCCAAGCCCTGGCCTCCCAGAGCTGACGGTGTCACGGGGAAGACACACACTAAGTAAATCCCTTTACGAGTTGCGAGTCCAGTGATGGAAACTAAGGCAGGGGAGAGGCTAGTGGGCTGAGGGACCGCCTGCCTGAGGACATGACAGTGAAGCAAAGTTCTGACTGAAGTGAGGCTCTCTAACACTCCGTGAGGCGGATGAGCAATAATTTACATACCGCACACCTGCTATTAAACTCTGAGCCTGGTGAAGATAGTTCACTATGAAAATATCACCGCTGAACACATTGAGGTCAGTAAGCATTGGAGCTGAGTGCCACTCATGGAAACCAGCCGCCAGAATGAATTGAGCCAAACGGAGGAGAAAAGGAAGAAGGAAAAGAAAAGAGGGAATCAGAGGAAACAGGAGGAATACAGGGAAGAGAGAGGGGAGATGATGTGCATGCATGTGTGTGTGTGGGTATCTGTGCGTGTGTCTGTGTGCGTGCATGTGTGGGTGAGAGAGGGATGTGATGGTGCCTATGTCCATGGGTAACATCTGAGAAGGGAATGGAGAGAAGATGCTTTCCTGAAAGAGCTGAAGTGTCGTGGAAATTCCCACTTTATGGGCCAGGATAGGACTAAATGTATAGGAATTGGCTTTCTTACAACAGCCTAACACTTACCTTTGGTAAATTTTTTCTTCTACCCAGTATTGCCCTCTTGGCTGCCAATGGTTAGCCAGAAGTAATTACTCTCTTCTTAAATTCCATAGAATTTTTTCTGTGTCGAGCACAGTGCTTGGTATTTAGAAGGAGTTAAAAATACATATATTTCCTGAACGAATAGCCACCTGAAGAACGACACTTATAGTCAATCATGTATTATGGTCATATCTGTAGTGTTTTTCCCCTGCGATGCTGTCAGGTCCCTGGGCTACAGTCCCTCATTGTCTGTGTTTACAGTATTTAGTGCAGTACAGAATGTTCTGTGTTGAGGGAGAAAGGTAAGATGAGGGTAAAGGCAGGAAAAGCAATTTAATAAAGGCCCTTGCAAGAGGGAACAAAAAGGGAAAAGGAAAGAAAAATAATAATAACAATTGAGCAAGAGAGAAGCAGCAGGACAGCCACACTGCAATGGACAAACCTTAATCTTGAGCCATCGTCTGGCCCAGCCAGAAGCAGCTTGTCCACTATTGCTAAGCCCGCCATGGGGCCTGGCAAATCTGAATTGGATTCAGAAAAAAAGCCAAGGCCTATCTGGTTCCAATGAAAAAGAAATGGGAATTATAAAAGTAACAGCAAAAACAGCAACAACTACCCCCACAATTTCCACCGTTTATTAAATACCTATTTTGAGGGTAGTAGGGCTTTTACAATGTTCATCTTATTTTTTCTCATCACAGGATGGGGCATTGTTATTTCTCATTTCAAAGTGGGGGAAATAAGGCACAGAGAGGTTAAGTAACTAGCCCAGAATCACAGAGCAAAGGAGCTGCAAAGCCATAATTCAAACTCAAGTTAGTTTCAAGGGGAAGCCCATGCTATGGACCAGCCCATGGAATTGCTCTCTGTAGAACAGCTAATGCCCATCAAGGGCTTCAGAAGTTGTTTTACGCTTTTAAACCCTCATTGCAATGAAAAGCCCCTTCAAGGGGCCACAGCCTCCCCGGGTCCCCACAGCAGCAGGTATCTGAAGGTGTATCTGATGGTTTCATTTGCTGCCTGGCCCAGGATGGTCAAGGAGGCAGGCCGTGTTGCAGTCAAGGCTCGCTGCCGCTCAGAGGCTGCACGCGGCCGACAACCCCACAGCCTCCTCGCTGGCTGACAGCCCACGCTGTCCTGTGTTCTGTGCCACAGTCACGATGCAGCAACGTGCCGCCACACAGAGCTGGCACACCACATTCAGCGTGTATTCACCTATGCCTTCAAACTTCTGGGTGGAGGGGTGACTCCCAGAGGGGGATTCCAGCCAGGTGATTTTATGTAGCTGATGTAGACTACACACAAAATTTGTCAGTGCTCATTCGTAAGCTGCTGCTATTTGTATCAGCTCCTCCTTTAGCCCTCTTACTGAATCCTAGACAGACAATTCCACGGACTAGTCTATAGCAAGGGCTTCACATTAAAACGGACCTGGGTTTGGGGCCGGCCTCACGGCATAGTGGTTAAGTCTGGTGTGCTCCGCTTTGACAGCCTGGGTTTGCGAATTTGGATTCTGGACGCAGACCTACACCATTTGTCAAGCCACGCTGCGGTGGTGACCCACATACAAAATAAAGGAAGATTGGCACAGATGTTCACTCAGGGGTAACCTTCCTCAAGTTAAAAAAAAAAAAAAAAAGAGGAAGATAGGCAACAGATGTTAACTCAGAGTGAATCTTCCTCACCAAAAAGAAAACAAAAACAAAAACCCAAAAACTGACCTGCGTTTGAATTATAGCTTTGCAGCTTCATTGCTCTGTGATTCCAGGGTGGTTACTTAACCTCTCTGTGCCTTACTTTCCTCATTTTGAAATGAGGAATCATAATGCCCCATCCTTGGTGAGAATTAAATAAGTTGAAAATTATACAACCCCTAATACATCCATAAAACCTACTCAATACACGGTAGTTCTTGCTGCTTTGGGTGTTACGTTTACAATTCTTACATCTTTCACACTGGAACCAGATATGCCTTGGCTTTTTCCTTCTACATATTACAAACTATTAGCTCCTTAACCTAGTCATCAGCTTCCATCATCATCTCATTTACTCTTCAAAATAACTCTAGAAAAAGATGAAGAGGTATCGGTTCTTGATGTTGGGGGAGACAGAAGGTCTTCCTGGAAGAGGTGGCCTTGGTGCCAGCCTGTGAAGGAAGGGCTTGGTTCCATGGCAGGGCAAAGGGAGAAGAGCTGGGCAGAGGGGTGGTTGACGTGGGTGTCTCTCCAAAGTCTCCTTGCAGGACTGCGCAGGTGTAAAGCTTGACTATTGGTCATCCTGGGAGATCCAACAGGCTGGTGGAGAACTTTGAAACCTTTGTAAAGATCGGTCTGAGGTTAGATGACTTGGGGTTTGCAGGCTGCAGGGGGCATTAGCAATGATCAGCCGTCATGAATCACGAGCTCCAGATGCATGTCTTTATAGTACGTAACAAGCATTCTCCTAGTGGGACTTTACTCTGGAATCAATGAGTTTTTATGGTCAAACTCTCTGTCTGTTAGTCACGCTGTATCACATTCACACACTCACACACAGACATACATGGGATCAGGCCCCAACATCTAGTGACTCCTTCATGCTTGACTTTTTCTGATAGCCGCAACGGAACTCTCGTGCCTCCCTTCCAGGAGAATGGAAGCATCGAGGGAACATCCACGTATTTCTAGGTTAGATCAATCAAATGCTGAGCAAATCATCCAGACTCTGCTGTGATGAGCGCTTTCATTTCTGCCCATGAAAGCAATAGGTATTTGCAAGTCTGTGTTGAGGGTAACATAGAGCAACTCACCATTCAAGGCACGCTGGGGTGCACCTCTCCTCGAATGTTTGTTTTAAATTAAATGAACCATGTTTATTTATCTGAAGGATTTTATCTTTACTAAAAAACTGGAAATATTTTCACCACACATGGCAGACCAATAGCACATAACTGTGCATCTGATTGTTCATAGTTTTACACCCAAATGAAGTTCGTAGAGGCAAATAAAATAAGCCTTAGATCGAGAACATGAGATTATACACGAGCAAAATTCTTATAATTTGCTGAACGATGGTAGGCAGTAACATGATTAATGTAATTATTTCATTTTTAATCTAATTTTACACATGGCATAAAATTTGAAAATCTAAGGGTGGAATAAAATGAAAAGTAACTGTCTCTCTCTTTACCCACTTTCCAAGCCCCACTGCCCACAGGTAACCATTTTCAACTGTTTCATTTTTAGGCCTTTGGTATTTGTCACCCTAACGCTAAATAGTATCTTTATGCTTCTACTTCATGACTCATCCGTTGCAGACAGTATCTTGGGCTCCTTTCTTGAAGAGAAGAGTTTGGTACCCTGGTCTTACCTCCCTCCCGTCCTCCCACCCTCCTGGGGGCTTTATTGTTGTTACTGTATTTTCCCTGCTCAGTTTTTCTAGTGTTACCTTTATAGCGACAAATACTAAACTGAAACCTCCGTTTCTTTAACTCTCACTATAGGTAGTAGTATCGACTGCTTTGCCAAATGAGGAAGCTGCTCCTCCACATTCCCCTCCACCTTTCCTTCTGACTTGAATCAACCATGCCATTGTTTTTACTTTGTCGGGTTTTTCGGGCTGCTAGATAAAATTCAGGACACCCAGTTCAATTTGAAGTTTGGATAAACAAGCCAAAACTTTTCGTATAACTATGTCCTAAATATTGAATGGGACATACTTAAACTAAGGAAATATCTGTTGCTTATCTGAAATTCTTTTTGATGTTGTTGTTTTGTTTTTTAATTTCAAAATATTTATTCTTTAATATTAATGTGTGTTTTTTTAATTCTAATTTAAGTGAACACGCTAAATTTTTATTTGCTAAATCTGGGAACCCTATAAGGTTCATAACATTTCCATTCTCTTATGAAACTGAACACAGTGATTTCATATTTTATCTTTAGATTGGTTTAAAAAACTGAAAACCATTACATGTCACAATGTTGCTTTTTACTATATAATGAGTTCATTTCAGGGCATAGAATCCCAGGAATGTTAAGACTGTACCTTGCATATGATTTAGATCATTTATTTCAAGAAAAATCTCAGATCCAAACAGGATGATAACAAGCTTACACAAGCCCAAAATAAAAGTTGAAAGTAGACATTTTATTCTCCTTTTCCTCTTTCCCACCATTTCCTTCCTCACCCAAAATCTTTGATTTTTCTGCCCACATTGGTATTTTAAAGATCCTGAATGAGAGTCCAGAAAGGAAGGCGATATTAACAGCTGCAGGCACTTCTCCTCCTGCAGTGATGGATCTGCTCTACTCTGCGGGATGCACTAATGCTCATGGCTTTAGAGCTGGACAGACTGGGGTGCAGATCCCAATGCCACACTGACTTCTCTGTGACCTTGGGCAAATCCCTAACCTCTCTGAGCCTCTGGCCTGACAAAGCTAGCTTTAGAGTTGTCATTAAGAAGAACCAAGACAATATATGTGGTACCCTGAGCCTTGTGCATGTTGAAGCATAGCAGGTGCTCCATAAATGGGAGCCACAATTTTTACTGCAAGGAGGAGTCAAATCGCTGACCCCATGTTTCTCACGTGCAGAGGAATGAGAGAGACATTAGCACCACAGAAAGGTGACAACTTCGTCAGTGCCTCTTTTACTAGATGCTCACACTTACTCCACATTTCATTGTTTCTGATGTCTTTACGCATTTATTTCATAAAGCATGTGCACTTCAAATTCCTCTAAGCGCTGGAGTACTTAACACATCTTAGTTTTGTCTTTTAAATTGTGTGTGTGTGTGAGGAAGATTCACCCCGAGCTAACGTCTGTGCCAATCTTCCTCTATTTTGTATGTGGGATGCCACCATGGCATGGCCACCAATGAGTAGCGTAGGTCTGTGCCCAGGATCTGAAACCATGGACCTGGGCCATTGAAGCCGAGTGTGCCCAACATAACCACTAGGCCTCTGGGCCAGCCCAGTCTTTTAAATTTTTGTTTAAGAAACTCATTCATCCCTGGCCTTTTCCCTGTTGTTTTTTCTTTTTTCCTCTAAATATGCACTGGGCCATCTGAATGGGGGAACGGGTAACCAGCCTTCAGAAGGGAGTACTGGGCAGTTTGGCTGGATGAAACGTGAGGGAGGGCCTCACAGTCTCTCTCAGATGGTTGCAGCATCTGCCTGACTTGTCTCTTTGCCTCCTGTCTCTGAGCTTCAGGTCCATCCTCCCACAATCCCGTACTGCTCCCAGAGAGACGTGTCTACAGGGCAGATCCCACCAGACCGCCCCTCTGCATAAATCGGCCGCAAGCCCAATAAGTCCTACTGGAGAGAGTCCAGACTCCATGGCCCAGCATTCAAATGGCCCCAGTGCGCCCTTGAACTTCACCTCTCCTCAACCTCCCCTGTGCTTTCCTCTAACACCTCACCATCCTTCCCAGAAGGCACCTTCCCCTTTGCTCTGCCCAGAACGCCCTCACTTTCCTTCCCCACTTGGTGAGCCTCTCTGAACACTCAATGCCTCGTCCAAATATCGCACTGCCCCCACCCCATCCCCGACAGGGTTAGTAAATCCATTTTCTACAGCTTTCTGCTAATACACTCAGATGCTCCATGGTGCCTTTGAGATATTATTCATCAAGTGTATGTCAGGACCATTAGAAGTCACTCAGGGCCAAAAACTTGGCATGCAGCCCTTCTTCCAGGACAAAATATCATCCACTTATTTCAGTCGTGGATGCTTGCTCCTCTTGCATCCCCGGCACATAGATTACAGTATATTCCAACAGAATCCAATCTTCAGCCTCTGCTGCTGTCCTACCCATCACCGTCCACAGTGAAGCAGACACCCCAGAACCAGGCTCTGCACATCCCCTGCCAACACTGGTTCCATCCTGCCAAAGCTTTAGTTAGCAGGTACAACACATACCCCTTTTATTTCATTTAACCACTTTAAAAATTTATCTTCTTTATATCCTTGCGTGCCTGCCTCCTCAGGATCAAGGTCTGAACATAAATGTGTTTTTTTAATCTAATAAATGCCTAGCAGAGTACCAGGTTCCCAGTGGATATGCAATTGTATAGTTGAGTGAATGAATGGATGAATGTGAATGAATGAGCGACTATATAAAGGTTATGGAAGGTCTGACCATATAACCAGTACATCATAGTGACACACTATGTGAACCCAAGTCAGCAGTTAAACGTCCCCAAGCAAAAGAAACAAGAACACTGTTTCATGTCATAATAAGTAGAGCATGTCAGAACTATAAAGTAATCTGTCTTTTCTACTAAAAAAATTTTTAATAAAGAATTTTCAAAGCTGTCTGTCAGAAAGGTGACCCTTGCGAGAGGTAATGAGAGAGCAGTGACACAGTTGTCAAGGCATCAGCCCTGGGATCCTGGGCACCAGAATGACTGAAGGCTCCTGCAACATCTTGGTGACCAGCACAGGGTGGTGCCTGACAGGCGGTGTCAGTGAGCAAAGCAAGGGTGGATCATGGGGCCTGGTGAAGCCTGAGGCTGGTGCACAGGCTTATGCTCGGGAATCCGACACAGCACACGAGGCCTGGCTGGGCCTTGAGGGGTCTCTTGGCTTACAAGTCGGGGGTTAAGAACTGTTTGGTGCCCAGTCATCAAGAGGAAGCAGGCACCTTGATAGAGCTCAGAGTTTTGAGTGCCTACTGTGTGCATCGTTTCATGTCACCCTCACAGTAATTGCTATCCACTGATCAGTATGAGCTGTCCCATTTCACAGATGAAGAGATTACTCAAAGTATTCACAGCTGAGCTTCCGTGCTATCTAAACATGCTGTGCATATGGATGGCACACAAAAATGAAAGCAGGAGAATGATAGCCTAGAACCTGGGCGTGCTGTTCACCAGCTGAGTGATCCAAGGTCTCTGAGCCAGTTTATCAACCTATAAAATGAAGATGGCATTCACAATACTTATAAACAGGTGCTCTTGAAAATCAAATAAGACAATATGTAGGAAAGCTCTTTTAAATGAGTGGACGTTGTCATTATTATCAGCCTTAAAGTCAGCACCCACATTTTGAAACTTGTACAATAAAAAGAGATCTGATGTGTAGAGGAAATGTCTTATGCATAATGATTATTATTTGTCTAGCCAGTTTCTCAGCCTTGGCACTACTGACATTTTAAGACAGATAATTCCTCATTCTAAGGGGCTGTCCTGTTTATCATAGGATATTTAGCAGCATCCCTGATATCTAACCATGAGATGCCAGTAGCATCTACTGCCCCCAATCCTACAGTTGTGATAATGTCTCAGATGTTGCCAAATGTCCCCTGGGCAGCAAAATCACCCTCAGTTGAGAACCACTGGTCTAAGTGTTCACGTGTCAGATCGTGCTAAAAATTTTATCTGTCCATTTAAACCTCACTCTTAAAAGTAGGCAGCACTATCCCCGTTTTATAAGTGAAGTGAAATTTCAGAGAGTATAATTAATGTACCCAAGTTCATGCAAAAGATGGAGAGCCCAGAGCTGGGCCAGTTCTCTGGGCCTCTAAAGCCCATGACCTTCCTTCTGCCCTCCTGAAAAGGACAAGAGCCCAGCTTGGGTGGCTTCGCGTTAGCTGACAGACGAGAGAGTTGCCAAGTGTTAAAACTGGCCAGCGCCTTCCAGGGCAAATAAATTTCTCTACTAGCTAACAATAGGACTTATTCTTACTCTGATTCCTTATTCCTCCCATGACTAGACTTTAGCTCATTATGATGAAGCTATTTATAGCATTGACCTTTAAAGATATCGTAGTCTTTTGGACTCCAGAAACTATGGAAAGAGTTTCAGAACCAGGAAACTGCATTCACGCCCTCCTTTGTTTATGAAGCCCATGTTTGTGCCTACCCCAGATGCCTCTTGACTGCAAATTGGATCTTTTAGCAACCACTTTTGCTACTTTCTGCACCACTGTCCTTCAGTTGATGAAATAAACAGTGTGAACATGGAGATTCTGTCACCCAGACAGCAGCAGTGCCCCCTTTCTTATTTGGGATGAGAATAACAGTAATGATAGTTATAATTGCTAAGCGACAACTACAGAAAATGAACGTAGGTCTTATTGCCTTAATAAAACTGAATCAAGGATAACAAATTTTAAACCTGCCCCAAAAAGTAAATTCTCGCCTCAGTTGGACACATTTTAGAATGAAACATGCCAACCTATGTTCATTTGTACAAGAAAAGAGCCAAATTAAAGATCATGTACAAAATGAAAGGATTATATATGAACCATGTCTTTTTAGTAAGATAAATTAGTGAATTTGTAATGACTTTTAGCTTTAAGAGAATGTCCTTCTTCTACAAGTTTTTTGATACAAGTTCTCATGATTCAGCTTTCACACCCATTATCAAGGACCCACAGTTAAAGAAGGATGAGCTATTCTCTCAAGCGAACTTCCATCATCATATCTGCTTTAAAAGTCTGAAATTTCAAATCTCATCCTCCCTTGGCTTCCTCAGTCTCTCTTTCCCCCTCTCTCTCCCTGGCTCCTGCCTCTCCTCTCATCTGACCTAAAGAGTGGCCAGCCAGAAGAGGACTTGGGGAAAGACTGTTGTGCTGGCACGAAAAATGAATGTATTATGAAATGGCATCTGTGTCGTAGCTGACTCAGAAACTGCCTGCAGGCTATGTGTAGATATTACATCTGGCGTTAGGAAGAAAACTCGGTGATGATGATATTGAGAATGGACAAAAATAGTCTGTGTCCTGTAGAGATGAAGGCAGAGAATGGAGAGTGAGCCAAAGGGATTGTGCTGGGGGCTCTACATGAGAGAAACGCATGCCTCCTAAACTGAGACATGGACAACATGACTCCATGCTTTGGGAGGTCCTCTTGTTTTGGAAGAAAAGACCATTCAAGCTATTGGACTTCTGGTGCCAGGGCCTCTTTCAGTCAATGCCTCTCTGTTAGTCAGCCATGGCCTACTTCTCTTTGTTGGTTGGACTGAATTTTAATTGGCTGCCCCTCCACTCTTACGCCATCTCTTTGTAAGCTTGCAAAGAGGTTAAATGAATTCACCAAGGAAGTGACTGGTTTTACTGGAAAGCAAAGCCCCTGCCCAGTTGAGACGCCATCAGGACAGGCCCTTCATTCTCTTTCCCAGATCCCTCTCCCATGGCCTGCACTTGTCCTCTTCCTTTGGAGATGCTTTACCAGCTTAGCAGTCTCTGTCTGTTCACGGAGAGAGGTGGGAACAAATATTGATTCAAGGGATTAGACCCACAAAAAAGAAAAGAGTCCTCTTGCTTCCAGCCAAATAGGGCATCGTCTAAATGAATCTGCCAATGGAGTAAGGTAAATCTTGTTCCCAGTCAAGAGAGACAATGGTCTGAGTCTTTGTCATGCCAGAGAGGAAATGGCTTTCCGTCCCTGGGTCACCCTCTGTTAAGTGAGCTTGAGTAAGTGGTGGCGAGAGGTTGCTGAGTGGTGGGCGGAGTGCTGACTGTTCTGCCAGCTGATGCTAATGAACTTACTTCCAGCAGAATGCAGCAGGAATACACAGCAGAAAGCTTTCCCTTCCAGTCCATGAAATTGACTAAGCATTGCCTGGTGCTAGACCCTGTGCTGGAAGCTGAACGCCTCATAGTAATGGTACCCTCTTCCTGCCCCAGAGGAGACCTCATTCTATGCTAAGAACCGGGGATAGAATGCAAAGCAAGAAGAAAAGAACCAGAGCGTATGCGTGCATTCATTCAGCAAATATGAAATGAGTACCTCCTGGAACTAGCCCTAATGTAGACCCTGGGGATAGAGGAGTGAACAGTACAGTAACAACCAGAATGACTTCTATGTCTGGCACTACTCTAAGGTTTAACTTACCCCTATAACATGCCTATGAGTTCAGTATTATTAGCCCCATTTTACATATGAGGTAAGTGAGGGAAGAGAATTAAGAAACTTACCCAAACTGATAAGTGGTAGAGTGGGAATCTGAACTTGGACAACCTGGGTCCAAATCTTAAAGAAGGGAATGGGGTGGAGGGGTGGGATATTAGACAGGGGCCATTCTCAAGAGACAATATTTGAGCCGAGAACCTGAATAACAAGAATGACACAGCTGCTGACCATGGACCAGATGCTGTGCTGGTCACTTTGGATGTCCCCTTCCTTATTCCCACAGCAGCCCTAACAGTGAGGTCCCAGCACCCTCATTTCCAAAGAGGAAATGAGGCTCATATTTAGGTAAATCACACCAGGATCCGTGACTTCTGTTTGGCAGGGTTGGGATTCGTGCCCAGATATTTCCGACACTACAGTCTATGCTTTATCCACCAGCCACACCGTGCCACAAATGGAAAATGGTGCTGCAATTGTATCTAGAAGATTTGGAAGCTCCTGGGTTGGATATGTCTTACCTGGGACAGGCTTAATGGGGGAAAACATCAGTCTAACAAAGACCTACAGGATGAGTTGCCTGTTTTTTTAAAGAGGTGGGGCTAGGGTGCAGGTATTCCAGGAAGAAGAAACAGCACAAGCAAAGGCACGGAGGAGCTAAACGTCAGGTGCATCTAGGAAACAGTACTGGAGTATGGTTAGAAATATGTGCAAGGGGTGAGAAATTAAGAGGAGACACCGGAGGGTAGGTTGGGGCAAATTTTGAAGAGCCTCAACTGCTATATTGTGTGGTATTCAGAATAAACTATATTGAACATTATAATAAAATCCCACTGTATCACAAGACTCATGGAATGCATTGCCACCAGCATTTATTAAGCACCTCCTACATGCAAGGTTCTAAAGGAGGAGCTCTGGTTAAAACAAACGCCTTTTGCTTTCAAGTCTTGTAGCAAAATCTCTGAAATGTGGCTTAATCTACTTTCTGGATCTCAAAATTATGCTGCACAAACCCTGACTCAGTCATTGTTTTCTGGTTGAAGATCCTGCCTTAGGGTCACCAGCTTGAACGTCTATTTTCATTTCAGAGTCTGTGAATCTAGGAGGAGAGAAGATTGGGATGAAAATCTGTGTTGACCTCAGAGCAGTCTTTGGAAGGTGCTTTTCTAAAAAAGCCTGATATCAGCGCATTTTGTTCTGCTTTGCCTTTTTCTCACGATAAGGAACAAAATGAAGCCAGCACAGAGAACATGCCTTGTCAACCGCAGACTCTCTGGTTTGGTAGTTTCCGACCAATCACGATTTCATTGTGTATGTCTGGGGGCAACAGCAGAGCGCCCCAAGAGGCTCGTACTTAGTCTCATTTAGCCTCCATTTCCTCATTTATTAAAAAAAGGGATAATAACAAAGGCTAGATCATAAAAATAAATCTGATCATGTATATAAAGTACTTGGCATATGAAGTATCTGCACAAGTGCTCAACACGTGTTAGAGTGTATTATAATTATCACTCGTGATAATTACACTAAGTATTACTTTTAAAGTGTGAAGAACAGAAATTGGAAGGAAAATTTGCTAATTGGAAAATAAGGATTCCCCTTATCAGAGGCAAATGACCCGAAGCACATATGTAAGCACGTGCAGACAATGATCACAATCAATTCTCAAACTGCACTGGGAGGTGTGGCTTATTAGCCCATCTCAAAGATGAAGAACCTAAGGCTTGGGAAGTGGACACATTAAGCATAGGCTTCGTTTGACACTTGATCCACACACAAGATATTCACTTGTTCATCTAATGAAATATTTGGGGGTACTTTCCTCATGTGCTGTGCTAGGCTACAATTAAGAACAAAACCAATATGGAGTCACTCTACTAGAGCTCAAAGCCTAGTGGGGGAGACATTGTCACATGCTTTACAAAGACATAGTAACAGGAGGGATTCATTTAGAATGGGAAGGAAAGTTAGGAGGAAAGGGAATCCAGGCAAATGAAATAGAATGCCTGAAGTTCATGGAATAGGAAAGAGTGTAGGATTTTCTGGGAAATGATAAAGGCTGAAGTGGGCAAAGCCAAGTGAATGGAAGGCAGAGTGATACAACAGAGGATGAAAAGGAAGGGAATGGTTACATCTAGCATTAGCATTGTTAAGGAATTTGTCTTCTCAATTAATAAAATTGCTTCTGGAACTTCTTTATTACCTTTTGGGGCACTGCTGGACATGAGGCTCTATTTCGGGGACTAAGTGGATAAAAGAAGCTATTAGGCAGGGTGGCATCCAGCTCTCATACACAGAAAATCAGATTTACAGTATTTAAGAAAATTACGATTTTTTTAAGCAGTTAACTAGAAATTTGGAAATAGATGGGTTTAAGAATTGTCAAGGCCAGACTTTTCATAAATCTCTTAGCCTTTCCCTCGTGTACAGCATATGGCTGTTGTAGCTCCCAGCATCACATCTGCATTCAAGTCAGGACTAAGCAAAGATGGCACAGGGTTGTTATAGCTGCATCTGTATTGTTTTATCGGGAAAGCAAACACTTTCTCAGATGCATCCACAGAAGACTTATGCTTACAGGACATGGCCCCAAAATCAGTCTCAGGGCCACTCTTAACTGCAGGGGAGTCTGGGAAAACGATTGTTGGTTTTGAAGTTTCAATAAAATGAGTAGCAAGGGAGAAGGGGTTAGAAATAGCTTTTGGGTGGACAACTAAGATGTCAGCCATAAATATTATAACAGTGAAAGAAATTCCCTTTCCTAATAATCAGTAATGTTAGTTACATGCCAATAAGAAAAGGTCAGCCAAAACAATAGACAAATGGACAAAAGACTCGAACAGGTAGAACACAGAGAAGGAAACGCAAATGTCCAATAAACATTTAAAAGTAAGGAAATGCAAGTTGAAACCACAATGAGATATATATGGTAATACCAAATGGAAAATATCTAATATTGCCTAGGATGTAAAGAAAGAGAGACCTCTATACACTGGTAATGGAATACAACTACCTTGGAAAATGGCTTAGTATTTATGATTTATGATCCAGTCTACTCCTGGTGTGTACCAGAGAAAAATTCCTCCACATGTATACCAGGAAATAAATATAAAAGTTCTTTTCATGACACTATTTTTTTTAAATAGGAAAAAAAAAAAAGCCCTGAAACTACCTAAACATCCATCAACAGGATGATAGACAAAATGCAGTATATTCACACAATTGAATATTATAGAGCAACAAAGTTTTAAAATACAGCTGTGCATAATAATTTGAATCTTATAAATGTATAATCGAATAAAAATAATCTCATTAAAACTATTATTACAAGATTAAAAATTAAAATATTGTATAAGCAAAATTAAAAATATAGCCTAGGGATACATACAGATGGTTTATAAATAATTTTTTAAAGCAAGAGAATTATTTTAAAAACTAGGATAATTACCGCATGGGGGAATTGGGGACGATCCCATAGACAGGTCCAACCATATTCGTGATATTTGAATCTAGTAAGTTGGATGGAGCCTTCATGGTTGTTCATTTTATTATCATGCTTTATAATTTACATATACACTACTTGCAGTCCTTTATACGTATCTAATATTACGCAATAAAAAATTTTAAGAGAAAGCAAACAGCATGAGTAATATGAAACAACTTTTAAATTTCTAAATGTAGAGATATATGCAAGAATATAAAATGCTGCATGTAGATTAATGGTAGTTTATATATTTGTTTTCAGAGCCTTTCTGTATCTTCCAAATTCTACAATGGATATGTATTATTTAAGTAAGTAGAAAAATATAGAAAAAATTATTACTGAAAATTTTTAAAGCATTGTTCTTTAGTTCATTGGTTCAAAGAGTTGACAATTCCCATTCAACTGTCACTGAATTTCCTGAACTGGGCTTTGGCAAATATCCCTGAAAGTTAACAAATTTCTTTTAATCTGTTTAGTGGCTCCCAAAACACATTGTTCAGTAGCTTTAATTTTCCGCCAAATCTGTCTCATCCATTAGAGGAAGGAAGTTTCTAAAATATTTTTGAGTGATGATAACAGATTAGGATGGCTGAATGTGAGAGCAAATAATGTTTTGTCTGCCTCGAAAATAATTTTATTGCCTCTACACCCTTTAAACATTTTCCTACTCTTCTCATAATTTGAGGCCTTGTGTTTATGTCATAGATACTGTCTGTGGAGAAGGAAATAAATTTGAAAACATGTCCATTGGCTTTTGCTGGATATTTCCTACATCAGTGTTCCTAACTATGGCTAGCAAAGCCCTTCATAACCGCAGGCGAGAGAAACTGCCCTGTTCCCGCTCTCTGCATCAGATCCATAGGCCTCAGAGTCAAAACCAAGGCTTGAGGCTCAATGATTTCCAGTTTTCCCAAGAACAAGACCTTCTTTCTAGTGACAGAGGATTTTATGGACCCCACCACACCAGATAATTTCATTATCTCTTGATTGAATAAAAAAAGGTAAAATAGATACAACAATTTCAAGAATGATTTCAGTCTTGTATTTTATCAATTATAATCACATCTCTGTATATATGAAAGCATAATTCAGAAATGAGCCAGATATACTAATTTTTTAGGTAGGCAACAATGATTGGTACCCTTGTGGATTGCCAGATCCCTCACAATGACATCCTGAGGTGATGAACCACAGCCACAAGTTGGTATTCACTCTTCTAGTCCAAATCATTCATTCTGAGGACTTGAGGCTCAGAGAAAGGTCATGATTTGTACGAGGCAGCTAGGCTGGTCAGTGGTGGAACCGAGGTTGAAATTCAGGCTTTTTTATTTGAAATCCAGTTTATCCCCAAGGTATCGCAACACCTGCATAAACATTTCTGGGACTTCCCTTCCTGCTTCTGCAGACACATTGAATGACTTTGTGGGTGATTTATAAAAATAACACTGCATGATTCCCTTTATATGAGGTCTCTAATATACTCAAACTCATAGAAGCAGAGAATCTAGTAGTGGTTGCCAGGGGCTAGGGGTGGGGAAATGGGAGTTATCGTTCATTGAGTATAAAGTTTCAATTATCCTAGTGGAGTAAATGCTAGAGATCTGTTGTTCAGCATGGTGTCTGTTGTTAAGAATACAGTATTGCACTTCATAATTTATTAAATTTAACAAGGCATATCTCAGATTAAGTGTTCTTACCACAGAAGAATAAATAAAAGAGACATAAGCATAAGGAAACTTTGGGAGGTATTGGATACGTCCTTGATTGTGCTAACGGTATCATGGTGGTATATGTCCAAGCTCATCAAATTGTACACATTCAATATGTGTGGTTCTTTGCAGACCACTTATGCCTCAATAAAGTGGTTGAAATGCAAAAGCCTTTGCCGGTAAGCACGAACTGTCTCCAGTTGACTATGGGATACAAAATGGCAGTTCTGAAAGAGTGCCATCTCTACTCCTTCTTTCAACAAACATTTATTGCACACCAAAGACGGCACTACCTTGGTGACTAAAGCTGTCTTGAGGAGCTAGCAGTCTAGAAGGGGAGAAGAGAAGTATGCAAATAATGACAATATGAAGTGATATGGGGCCCTTGAGATCTGACCCAAATTCAGTGGGAGTCCAGAAGACGGAATGACAAACTCTTCCCTGAATAAAGAAAGGGCAGACGGTGAAGAGAGCTGATAATGGCAAATTCCCTGAGGCTTCTTTTCTTCAGAGGAAATTATGCCTTCCTCTCTTCCTCAGGAACTTGATTTCCAGAGTCTCACTTGTCCTCCCCTGGACATGGTCCTCTGGACATGGTCCAGCGGGTCTACACATCTCACAGGAAATAGATCTTATGTTCTGGCCTGGGTCTGGGAAAGAGAATCAGTCACCTCTCTGATTCTAGACACTCCCTTTTATCAGTGAAGGAATGATTAATATGATTTAACAGATGAATCAATGTTCACAGGAAAAAGGTCAACGCAGGCAGAAGGAAAGTTTTTCTTTGCTCCTGGCGTTCCTAAGCCACTTCTGGCCCCAGCCCTTCCTCCAAGGTGAAACTCAGGCATCCCCTAGGCGGTGATGAGTCAGGGTTTCAGCAGGAAACAGAGGACATACTCAAAGGGAGAGACTGAGAGAGCTGAATAAAGGGAGTCATTATGAGGGTATGGGCGGAGTGCAGGCGTTCGGAGAGGGATGGAGAAGCATCCCAGGGCGAGTCTGAAGGAGCAGTTTGGACAGTGGTTCTCAAAGTTGGAAACCTGTGGGAGGCCTTGAGACTCTTTCAGAGGTCCACGAGGTCAAAACTGTTCTACCAATAATCTTAAGACATTTTTTGCCTTCTTCACTCTAATTCTCTCATGAGCGCACAATGAGTTTTCCAGAGGCTACGTGACTTGTGATGGAGTCATTGCTCTGATGGCTAATGAAATGTATGTTTGTGTATTCTTGTGTTTGAGAATTTCTCAGTTTTAATTTCTAATGTGGTAAACATAGATACACAAAAGTTCTTTGGGGGCCCTCAACAATTTTTAAAAGTCTAAAGGTGTCCTGAGATCAAAACATTTGGGAACTATTGGGTGTGTGTCATTGGGAGAGAGAGAGTTAATATAGTAGATGGCTGGCTGGCAGCACCCGGGCAGCCACCACCGCAACCTGGCAGAGAGGGATTCTGGGAAATAAACATCCCAACGTCATCTTCTCCCTCCCTCCATTCAGCTACCAGCGCCTCCCCTTGGCCAAACACAACTCAGAGCCAGAGGGCAAGAGTGGCTGTTCTCTGGGGCACAGATCAGGGTAGAAAAGAGCGGATCTGGAGGAGCCAAGGGAAAATACCCACACATTTTGAGATTGGAAAGAAATTTGAAAAAAAAAAAAAAAAAAAAACAAAAGAAAGAGGAGGAAGGGAACAGAGGGAAAGTGGGATCCTTCAAAATGGGATCCAGAGAGAAAACGTCCAAACAGCTCCTGAGCCCTTCGCTCCATTCACTTAGCTGACTAATGAGGGAGGATCTGGGTTCAAATTTTGACTCTACGATTTTCTAAATATGGTTCCTGGAGCAAGTTAATGGATCTCTCTGGGCTCAGTTTCCTCATTTCCAGCGTAGAATAACAATACCCAGCTCAGAGTGCAGGAATTAATATATATGCAGTACCTACTATAGACCCTTAACTAGGATCTATTTCCCTTTATCCTTTCTGTGCAAATTCCCGGGAGGAGCTTCCAGTGACTTCCAGGAACCTTGGACGTCGTGTGGGGCTCGATTGTAAACTACAAAGACTGGGATTCTGGTCACCCTGATCTTTTTGTGGGGGTTTACTCCCAGGTTAGCTATTCTGAATGGTTAGACATTTGGATTGAAAGAAAAAGAACACTCAATGAAATACTGTATACACGCTAATTGTATCTTATGGGAATTTGCCCTTTGAAACAACCAACTCTTAGAATCCTAAGATTTCATTTAGACAAAAACAAAAAAAAAGAACACAAAAAACAAATTTCTGCTGGGTTTGCTGATTTGCATGCCTTCCCCTACATTTCTTTCACTTTTCTCTAAAGCTCCTGACACTCTGTGCCGCTGGGGGGATAACACATTTGTTGAAGCCAAAGCAGACTGAAGCTGTGTTCTCTCTGCCCTGTTTTGTCTGCCCCTCTTTCTGAACATTCCTGTTTGTAGAGCCCCTCCGCAGAGCTCCAGTCACCACGGCCCTTTGATTCTTCCATGGGATGTGCAGCATTAACGCATGTCTGAAACTTGCTGGGAGCTTAAGCCCTGCTTAATAGAAATAAAGGTGTGATTAAGGAGATAATCTGGTAACTGTCAGTCACATTTTGCAAAGTTATTATCCGGTTGCAAATCTCTAAGTATTAGGGGCTTCGCTTTTCTTTTTCAAGGAACATTCACTGCCTGTGGCCCCAAGTGAAAGAATTTTATTTTCCCATTTTAATTACTGGTGTCATGTCTGCAGTCCCAACCCCTTCACTTCTACCTCTTCCTCACCCCCAGCCACATCTCTCTCCCTGCGCGCGCGCACACACACACACACACACACACACACAATGTGGACGTAATATAAATTTAAAATTGGAAATACTTTAGTAAAGAAGAAAAGCGCCCCCAAAACAAGCTCTAGGCCAAACTGCAAATTTGTGTTGATGACATGCAGTTATTCAATTAAAGATCAGATGGAAACTGGGCAGCCAATTTACCGTTCAAATTGATGGATGGGATAAGGGACTGCTGGATCATTGTCGAAATGCAAATGATTTTTAACTCCAAACACTCAGGGAAAATGAGATTGATTACCAAGCTGGTTTTTCTTCCCATTACTCAAATAGGTAAATAGAGGATAGACAAAGAGGGTTGGCCGGTGGAGGATGTCTTAGTGGAGGGTGCCAAAGGAGCTGCTGTTTTTTTGCCACAGAAGGCATTTAGCAAATAAATCTTTCTTATTCTGATAAAGCAAGTTAAACAGACTTGGGCTCTCCTACCATACTTTGGGATTTTTGTTGTTATTGATGATGAAGATGACAAGTCACGAAGGAGGGTGGCTGTGGAGGGGAAGGCGAGATATACATTTCTCAATCCGTGATGAACTTTGCAGAGCTGTGCTTGCTACCACAACTGGGAGATCCCTTCTCACCCCCACCCGCCCTCCACCATACCCTTCATACATGTTCATCTCTGATGCAACCCAAAAGTTAATGGTAAAAATTTGCGCCCCCTAACACTTGCTCTCCCATGAGCTTTCTGTAGGTCTCTGTGAAAACACTAACCACATTCTACCCAAGACTCTGCTCCAAAGATCCATGCACAGTGGTGTAGTAAAGTGACAAGGGCTTGTGTGTTGGTGACACCATCAGCTCTGACAGGGAAGGCAGGAAGAAGAGCTAGACATAGGGGGAAGATCCTGAGTCGCATGTTGGACATGTCATGTTTGAGAGGATTTGGGGAGAGCCACGTGGATGTGTCAAACATAGATCAGAAATCAAGGCCTTGAGGTGAGGAGCAGAGGCTGATCTCAGGGCACTTACTACAGTTGTAGTTAATTATCTGCTCAGTGTCATTCTCCCCTGACAAATGCAAGCCTGTCTATTCACCACCATATCAGTTCTGGGCTTAATAAGCAGCCATAGAATGAGAGAGGGAAGGAGAGAAGGAGGGAGGGAGGAAGAAAAAGAGAGAAGAGAGATTTCTAATCAGGCAGGTCTTGGTGATCATCAACTTTTGCTTGGTCCAGCAGCTAATAGGGTATGGATATAAAGTATAAATCAGTTTATCAGATTATTTTATAAATCCTTACCATAAAGGGAGCAAAAGGAAAGAAGCTAACATTTGTTAAGCATCCACCGTTTATCAGGAAGAACAAAATCCTAGGATTTCTACCTTCATCCCCTGCTATTTCCACCAGAATATTGTTCAGCAGTTGCTGAAGATGCCTCATCTTGCTGGGATATTTTGGCCACTCCACCTCCACTCCTTAGCAGCTATTGGTGACTAAATGAGCTGTTCCAACTTGTTCCCTTCTGTGCCTGTACATCCCCCCTCCCGTCTTCTGATCTGAAGCTGGTATGCTCTCTGTTTGTTTTTAAATAGATTATAGCACATACCTTCCTTCCTCTTCGCTTTGAACAAATCCTCTCAAGTTGTCTTCTCCTGACTACACTGAGAAGCCTCTTCTGTTGTCCTGATGAGTCTCTACATGTTCACTGGTCCGTCAGACTTGGGAATATGAATAACTGATGACTAATAGGACCCTGAATGAGCTATCTCTGCCCTAGAGTCCAAGTCCAGAAAACTTTAAATGGTACAAGGTAGCTCAATTTTGGAATCGTGCTTAAAATACTAACACAGAAGAGCGTTTGGTTACGAGATGTGAGCCACTGTGCTAGACACTTCTTATAGATCATCCATAGTGTGCCCATCCAACCAGTCTGCTCAAGATGGTACCAGTTTACACCTGTTGTCCTAGTGTCCTTGTTTGAGCAATAAATCGTATATGCTCCCTAGTTACACCTCACTTAATCATCCTCTGAGTTAATACCACCAATAAGCCCATTTTTAGATGAGACAACTGAGGCTCAATGAGGTCAAATCACTTGCCTGAAGTCTGACAACTTGTGTGTTAGAATCCAGATTCTAATTTAGGAATGACTGGTTCTAAAGCAGGCTTTCCAACACACCATGAGTAATTCAATAAGAATTCGGAAGAATAAGGTGATCACAGTTCTTGGTTTCCAAGCAAAATGTTTCTTCTGTGTGATCATGGCCCAGTAATTCTCATTCTGCAAAGAAAATGAGCCCACACAGAAATAGTTTTCTCTTTTATTGACGTACACCTGGCAGGATTTTAGTCAGGATCAGCCCTTGATAAGATTGGCAAGGGTAGAAAATTTGACTTTCCTGCCTGCCCTAACTCCTCTCTTTATTCTCTCTCCACTCCCGTGACCCTGTACTGTTCAACCTCCTCCCCAAGAAAACCTAGGGAAACGTTAAGATCCTGTCAGCAGAGAGATCTGGATTCAAATCCCAGGGCCAATATTTGAAGCTGTGTAAAGCAAGCAAGTACTATGACCTCTCTGTGCCTCAGTTGCCTCCTGTGTAAAATGATTAACACTCTCTACATTATAGGGTTGTAGTAAAGATTAAATATGAGCACATGTGAAGCACTCATGCAGTGCCAAGACATCGTAGGTACTCAGCAAGTATTAGCCCCCCACTCTAACTCAGCAACGATTTGATACTCCACTTCAATTTAAGGGGACAGGATTCTCTTCCCGGGCTGTTTGCTAGTAATCACTTAGATCGAATGGTGAATAGAAAGATGTGTCAAATATCCCAGACTAAGTAGGATCTTCTAAGTAGATTACTAAGTAGGACTAAGAGTCCTTCAGAAAAGGGGCCTTTAAGTGGTTCACACATAAGGTTATCTGTTGCCGTTAGTGCTATTGTTTGCTTGTTTGTTTCCCCCAAAAGATTATAAACTCTGGGAAGGCATGACCACATCACATGACATACCTCACCAGGGTGCCATTTGTGATGAGTCTTGACAAATCAATAGAAGTTTACCCAGTAAGAACAAGATACAGGACTCTGCCGTGCGAAGAGCAGGTGCAACGTTGTGGAGTGTGGAAGGAGCCCAGTGAGTAGCGCAGGGAGGCTGGACAGTTAAGTGGCAGGGATAAGACAATTCACACCTACCGAGCATGTACCATGTGCTCGGCACGGTGATAAGCACTGTCCTTGGATTAATTCAATTAAGCTTCACCTTAACTCAGTACGAGGGATGCTCTTATGATTCCATTTTGTACGTGGTGGACTAAGGCCCAGAGGGACTGCACCCTTAACAAGCAGCAGAACAAGAGTCGGGACCCAGGCTTTCTGATTGCAGAGCCCAGACCCTTGGCATGGGCTTGAAGACAAAGCTGATGCTCTGTGCTGGGCCCAGACTGTGGGGTCCCTGTGGGCCAGAGGAGAGGGATGACTTTCCCACTGGAGGTCCAGGTGGTGGAAGCCTCCCCAGATGCTTAACAGGAGCAGGGAGAGTATAAACAGTTGTTAAATTTAAGAGCAAATGAATTTCCTAATTGACCTAAGTCATTCCTGTTCTGGCTTTGTGGTATTTGCCAGTGCTTCTTCAATTACTTCAAGAGCTGTTGTGAAATTCTCAATGTAATCTCCAAAGAAAATCAATTTAAAAACACATATTTGTTAATGTGAATTATTCATGAGTATTAATATACTTAAGTATATATGAATTTAAATTAGTTTCATTTGGAGTTTTTTAAACATTTCAGAGGCACACATACCCAAGTCATTCACAAGTTATTCATTAAATATTTGTTGAAGTCCTACTATATGATTGGAAATATGTTAGGCATATACCTTGAGAATAGATGGCATCGTAAATAATAACAATAATAATATTCCCTGTTTGCTGCATGCCAGACACTGTTCTACATACTTTACATATAGTAACTCAATTATTCCCCATAATACCTCTATTACTACCATTATTCCTCTTTAAAAGATGAAGACACTGAGTCAATTGTCCTATGGAACCCAAACCATTAGTCACCAAAGCAGATGCTTAGATGCTATTAATCCTGATGGTATACATAGATTCTTAGTACATGTTTATACTAAGTAGATTCTTAGTACCTATTTGTTGAATGAATAGACCAAACATTGGAAGTAAAAAAATAACAATACCTAGTTTTCTTTGTAAGATTGTGTCATGTACATTTCATACACATTCTCATTTAGAAATAATGTCTGTAAAGGACCTTAGTTTCTACTACAGGATGTAAGATATGAACACCCATAATAAACTACATAGTCATTTGAAAATGTGATTTAAAAAATAAAAACCTAAAGTGCTTAAAACAGAAATTTAAAGAGGAGAGATTCATTCTACATGGAGGGATGGAGATGGTTCGCGGATGCTGTGCACTAGGTGAGCCTTGCAGGATTTATGCAGATGGGGGTTGGAGGGGCAGAGCAGAGAGAGAAGGCTGCAGTTAGGGAGATCCCTGTAAAAAAAAAAAACAGCACAGAAGGAGGAAAACACAGAGCCTGTATGAAGCACATGGAATAGTGCCCTTTAGCTGGAATGTTGCTGCTCAAAACCACCCAGTGACATTTTCTACTGTCTCTCCATTACGTCTTATATCAGTTAGGCTTACATTCAGCTGAAGTACACAGGAAACCCAGATACAATGACTTAAACACAAGAGTTTATTTTCCTCACATGACAAGAAGACTGCATAAATGGATGGCTGTTGGCATCGGTGTAGACTAGTGACTCCCCACCGCTGGGCTGGCGGGCATCTTTGTAATTCTCTTGGCCTTTCCATCACAGTTGTGAGCTAGTTGTCGCAGCCTCAGGTAGCACACCTCAATTTAAGGCAGGAATCAGGGGCAGAAGGGAGCTGGGCCACACTGACCTGTCTCCTCCTTTAATCATAGAAGTAAAAGCATTCCCAGAATCCTCCCCAGCAGACATGTGCTATCTTATTGGCCAGAACTCTGGTACATGGCCACTCCTAGCTGCAAAGGAGGCTGGGGAAGAGAGTATTTGGCTTTTGTAGATTCTATCGTATGAAAGGAAAAGAGAAAAGGGAGTGGGAATAGAAGATGGTCCAGCCAACCAGCAGTGTCCATTGGGCACTAATAATGCTGATAAAGTCAATTTCTCTTTACCTGTGTGCCCATCACAGCCTAATCACTTCACATACATTTTTTCATTTAATTTAATGTTCACTACAACAGATTTGTGAGACAGCCATCATTATCCCCATTTTACCAAGATTCACCCAGGTTCTATTATTTGCCCAAGGTCAAAGAGCTGGCAAGGGGCAGAAGTGCAATGCTTCTAGCACAGGTCTTAGCCAGGATGCAAGATGTCCCCTCTCAATCCCAGATGATGATCACTAACTGATCACCTACAATGTGACTAGGTTTGCGTGTTTATCATTTCCGTTGATTCTCACAAAAGGCTATGAGTGGTTAGTAATATTAACATTTGACAGATGAAGAAACTGAATCTCGGTGAGTTTACGTGACTTGCCCAAGGTCTCACGCCTGCAGGTGGCTGAGCTGAGATTCAAAACCCAGACTGGCTCGTTCTAAAGCCCATATCCTTTCTTCTGTGCTGTGCCACATTTCATTGAGATTCCACAGAAAAAATAACTCCAGTTTATCCCATTCCAAAATACCTCCCATCTGTCCTTCCTCTCAGGTCCACAGCCACTTCCCTGGCTCAGGCCCTCATCACCCTGTAATTAGACTATTCTAAGAGTCTACTAACCAGTCTTTACACTTTTACTTTCTCCTACCAGATTTACCTTCTCAAAACATAAGTCATATCATGTGGCCCACCTCTCTGCTCAAAAGCCTCCATGGCTCCCCACTGCCCAACAAAGGGAGTTCAAATTTCTTAACGAAACCTGGTCCTCACCAACTTTCCTACCTGGCATCCCATTAATAGTTATCTTTTGCTTTTGACTCTTTCCCTACTGTTCATTGCATGAAAGCTGGTCTTGCCAAAGAATAAATTTGCATCAATCAGTTCAGCCAGTCCATATGCCCCGTGCAGTTGGATCTTGAAGAGGGGACCGGAGCCTAGTTGTAGGTGTGGAGAAAGGACATTCCAAGTGGAAAACACAGCAGAAGTTGAGGCATGGGAGTAGGAGGATGCAGGGTTTAGTCAGTCCTCCCATTAGTCAGGCACGGCTGCAGGAAGGAATGTTACAGTAGAAAGTCCCCATGGAGAGTTTGCCAATTAATGTGATCAAATCCCAAACTGAGAGAGAAAAAAAATTGTATTCAACCTTATATCAGTATGTACCAGTCTCAAAAGTGATTCTTTGGGTCATGGTCTTTATCTAATTATTTTGACTAATTCTCCCAGAAAATCACTTCTCTACTTAGCATCTTTCTTATAAAAAAATTGGCCAGCTAGAGATAGGAGAGTCAGCCCCTGCTTTCCCAGTCCCTCCCAATTAGAGAAGGAATCCATTGTGGGTATAATGGAAAGTCTTTATCATCAGAACAGACATGGGTTTGAACCTTGGCTGTGGGTGGCCTTGGGCATGAAACTCACTCCATCTCTCCAAGCCTCAAGGTGCTCATCTGTCAATAGCAGATAATTGCGCCTATCTCTCAGTGTTGTCATAGGCCTTGAGAATTCCAAGGGAGGAAGAGTGGAAAGAGTGTGTAATCACGCCTAACTCTAATCACTCCAAAGCCACATGGTTTTCTTGGGGAAATTTCTAGAGACCAGCCTTTGCCAACCTGAAAATCATCAGAGCAGGAGTCAAAACCAGTCTGGAAAGGCAGTTAAAAGATGCAATTTGTTTCATCTGGCTTTGTTTTATGTCTAAACAGGGAGAGAACTTACTAAACCACACTCATGACAAGGAAGCCAAATTGCTTGAGCACAGAGGAATGTAGAATGACTCAGTCACAGTGATTTAATGGCAGTAGGAATACACAACACAGCCTATCAGTTGATTGCCAGCCTTAGACTGCTGAGCACAAAGGGGCCAGGTTCTGGGCTTAGCCTTGCTGTTAACTAGTTCCATGACCTTGCACAGGTCATGGCAAGCTGTCTGCCTCCTATACAGCATCTATAGATGGACACAACAAAGAGATGATGGCTGTGATAATGAAAATGTGAAAATAATTTTTTAAATTATATTCAATTTTAATTATTTTGCCATAAAATCATCTTAAAATGTCAGGCAGATCATTGAAGTTGTTATGTTGGTCCTTCATACAATAGCCAAAGTCATCGAAAGGCCCTTCATAAATATTTCTGTCCTCAGGAACTTGCATTCTAGTGGGAGAGGCTGACATATGCATAAATCACTCTAATACAAGGTAAATAGTGGTAAGAACTGCAGGAAAGGTACAAGCCAAAGGCCCTGGGGATGTGGGAGCCGGGAGATTAATTTCTAATAGGGGATCTGGAAAGTTTTCGTGAAGGAGGTAGGATGTCGGTTGAGCCTTGAAAGCTTGGGAGAGTTTTGATTTATATCATCTTGTCTTGTGGCTCGGGAAGCACATGCAGCTTTCTCCTCTCAGTTAACTCTGAAGTCCTGAAGGGGAAGTGCATTGACTTTCATCTCCCAACACAGCTTCTCAGCCTAAGGCCTGGTAGCCAGTCGGTGCTCCATAAATGTTGTTTCAGTCCAATTAATAAGGATCATGGAAGGAGGAGGAGTAGAAAATGAGAAGGAGGAGTCATACTCATCATATTGGTAGTGTTTGTTCTTTATCGAGTTCATGTTATGTGTGGGGTGATTTGGCGATCATCTCATGTGACCTTCCCACCACCCCTGAGCAAGCTAGTATCGACACACGTCCCATGCCCCACCTCCTGCTTGATAGATGAGGGAACTGAGGCCCAGAGGGAGTGCTGCCTGCATCAGGCCCACACTAGTAATCAGTAGGGCTAGAGTGACATTCAGGTCACTTGAGTCCCAAACTCATGACCATTGACATAGCATAGCCAGAGAGGGAAGACAGCGTTCCTCGAGAGTCTAAGAACAATGGATTTCATGACACTTCTGGTGAAAAAAATCTTTGAACCTAGCAGATGTATATCAGTCAGTACTCTCCAGAAAAACAGAACCAATAGGTCAAATTTCTATGTTGAATCTTGAGGCAGAATTCCTTCTTCTCTAGAAAACTTCAGTATTTACTCTGAAGACCTTCAACTCATTGGATGAGGCCCACCCACATTATAGAGGTTAAACTGCTTTACTTAAAGTCAACTGATTGTAAGTGTTAATCATATCAAAAAATGTCTTCACAGCAACGTCCATCCTAGTGTTTGACCCTCAACTGGGCACCACAGCCTAACCAAGTTAACACATAAAATTAACCATCACAAAATGTAGATAAACAGGGACCCCAGGAAGTTTTTATATTTAGACCACTGTCACCACCCCATTTTTTGCTGTTTTTGATTAGGTTTTAGGAAAAAAGATACGTGCATGAAAACGACAAAAAGAGTTTAAAATTCTGTGCATTTGTTGTGGGAAAATATACTTTTCTCATAAAACGAAGACTGCTTTTTAAAAATTCATACAAGGATAAAAAATAAAGGGAATGGAAAATGCCAAGGTTTGATTTAAATATCAAAATATTTTATGCATGTTTAATTTTAGAGTTTGCTATATGGGGAAGAGTATTTGACTCTTCTGGTATAGTGTGCTGACCTGTTTTAAATAGATTTCTAGAAGGTCAACACTGGGAGATCTTGGGTGTCATTTTGTGCAACCTCAGTGTTACATATGGGAACATCAGGATCCAGAGAGGGCACTCCAATGGCACAGCTTGGCACCTCAAGCAAGTGGTAGAACCAGGACTCATGCCCGGTTGCTGGCGGGGCTTCATTCATCAGGCTCATTATCCAATTTTATTATCAGCAGAGAAAAGAAAAATAAACACGCATGAAGCCCACATTCTCCGCCATAGGGTTGCATGAGCCGTACTCAGGCCAGCTGTGAGCCAGGTGTCTGCTGTCCCCAAGGGGCTGCAAGAGATTCCCTGGCTCTCAAAGAGCAGATGAGGGAGAAGATGACAATGCAGAATGCAGGGAGTCCCAGCCCCCTGGGGACAGGACGAGCTGCTGAATATACTCAGTGCCACCTGGAGTAAAGGAGACCCCTATGTCATGGGAGAACAACAGGCAGGCCACGAAGGGATTGGAAGGGCTGAAGCTGTGAGGCCAGAGTTCTGAGTTCTAGTCCCTGCTCTGCTCCTATTAGCTGTGAGTTTGCTTTTTGGAGATTCAGCCTTCTTCTCTATAAAATGGGGATAGTAACGGCCTAACTATGTGAAGACAGACAAATCAGGAGACCCAGGTTTGAATCCCACGTTTGACACCTACAAATGATTTATCTCTGGGAAATTCATTTAGCCTCTCAGACCTCAGCTCATAATGCGGGAGAATAAGTCCCAGTCAGGAAATAAGTTAAGTAACTTGGGCGACACGCCAACCATAATGCCTGTCTCACAGAGTAGGTACTCATTCCTTCCCTAATTCTCCCTTTCCCTCTCCAAACCCAAATTCCAGAGACTGCTGCTTTCCCCAAATCTCCAGTCACATTCTAAGACCCACTCAATAATCCCCACTTCAAATGTAAATTGGTGCAGCCACTATGGAAACCAGTATGGAGGTTCCTCAAAAAAGTAAAGACAGATCTACCTTATGATCAAGCAATTCCACTTCTGCATATTTATCCAAAGAAAATGAAAATACTAATTGGAAGAGATATATGCACTCATATGTTCATTGCAGCATTATTTACAATAGCCAAGATATGGAAGCAACCTAAGTATCCACTGATAGATGAATGGATAAAGTATATTCAATGGAATATTACTCAGCCAAAAAAAAAGAATGAAATCTTGCCGTTTGTGACAACATGGATGGACCTAGAGGGTAGTATGCTAAGTGAAATGACTCAGAGAAAGACAGCTATCATATGATTTCACTTATATTTGGAATCTAAAAAGACAAAATGAAGAAACAAAACAGAACTAGACTCACAGATACAGGAAATACATTGGTGGTTACCAGAGGGGGAGGGGATAGGTGGAATAGGTAAAGGGGATTCAGAGGTACAGACTCCCAGTTCTAAAATAAATAAGGCTTGGGGATATAATGTACAGCATAGGGAATATAGTCAATAATATTGTAATTACTTTGTATGGTGCCGGGTGGTAACTGGACCTGTCATTGTGACCATTTTGTAATGTATATAAATACTGAATCTCTGTGATGTACAGCTGAAACTAATAGGATATTGTGTGTCAATTATACTTCAATAAAAACAATCCTCACTTCCCCACCTCTCTACACTAATCAGTCATTCAACAACTATTTATTAAGGGACTACTGTGGGTCGGGGAGTCCGCTAGGCTCATCGCCGCCTTCACAGAGCCTGTACCCTGAACCTCCAAGCCACACCCTTTGCTATGACCCACAGACTGGATGTCCCCTGGAGATGACATATTTCAGCCTCACCTTGACAACATTGCTGGTGTTATTTCCAGCCTCCAGCTCCCATCCTGGAAGACCTTACCAGCATTCTCTGGTGGGTAAACCATGAGGCTTGCAAGGAGGGGTGGAGTAGAGGCCTGAGGGTGGGTCCTGACAGCTGATGCTACTGAAGTATTGATGACATCCCTCCGCCCACACTTAGGAATCTAGGCGTGGAGGCCTTTGTATCTCTCTCCCAAATAGTAACGGGGGCCCACTACTTTTCATCTGTTGAGGAAATGGTGAGATGAGGCTTCTTAAGATCCTTTCTGTCCCTCCAAATGTCAGTAGTCCCCTGGAGGCCCCAGTGACGTCAGAATCCAGCACTCAGCTAGTCTCCGTGGGACCTGAACCACACCTGTGCATTGTGTTTGCCCCATGGAAACCAGGGCAGGAGACAAAGAGCTTCTTCTGGAGCAGGCCTCACGTATGCAGGGGCCTGCGAAGGAGCTGATTGTAATCTGGTGTCTGAGGCCTGGCAGCCCCAATGCTCCTCAATGAATCACACTCAAGTCTGAGCTCATCTGAGATGCTTGTGTGTGGGGTTGCTCCAGGAAGGCGGGGAAATGAAATCAACACGTAATGTGTGAACTGGGAGGTTGCTGAGAAATTGTCTAAACCAACCTCCTGGAACTTTCTACTGCTCAGGCTCAGGGTCCTTTCCCAGGCCTAGGCTGGCAACCAGCTCCCTTCCTTTCCCTCTCACAGGCCCCAGGGCCTCATTCTGCTTCCTTCCCTCTTTAGCACTACCACTGCCCACTCCATCCTTGAGCGCCCTCCTCACCAAGCCAGGCTGGAGAAGAGGAGACAGGGTCCAAAACAGCAGGGCCTGGCACCTCCACACCAACCACACCCGCCATAGATAAACAACAAACAAGCCCTCTACTGGTTGCCTGCCCGGGACTCAGACCCAGGTAACCAAGCAACCAGTGGGAGGAAGCACCCAAAGCCCTTGGGTTAGAGTTTTCTTATGGCTTCTGCTCTGTGGTTCCCAATGTTCTCTCTGCAAGATATGAGGACACCTCATTTTCATTTCAGAAGGTTGAGGTCACCAAAACTTCTCCCATCCTGTGGGCCTAAAATGGCTTCTCTTTCCAGGACTGACTAGGCTAGAGGATATAATCCAGGCTAGATAATTGGTCCCTCTGGCTCCAGACAGAGACCATCTCCTCCATAGGAATTATCACCTCTGGGCATCTTCTCACACCCCTTTATTCTGCATATGAGAAACTGAGGCCAAGTGGGTTTAAGAGATTTGCCAAGATCACACTCTCTATGGGTGCATAGCCCAGATTGGGACCGTGGCCCTCTTCCTGCCCACTGCTTTTCCACACTAGCAGCTTCTCAGCCTAAGGAACCTCTAGGTCCTATCTTGGTTATTTTTACTCAGCTCCCTAGGAAAACATTAACAATCCTTTTGGTTTTGGGAATTAAATCCCACATACACTTTCCAGGGTGGGACCAAACACTGTCAAACCATTTAAGCATAAACTCCCTTTGATCTCCTCTGAGCACAAAGTTACTAATTCTCAATATTTTTATACTTCTTGAACCTCCAGACTGAGCCAATCTTGTCTAAACAACCTGCTGGAACGCAAATAGGGTCAATCCTCAGAAGCACCTGGATAAGTCTAGCTCTGTCTATTGGGCTCTAGGGTAATAGGGATGGTGGTGGGCTAAGAAAAAGGTGGTGGGCTAAGAGGACAGAGAATGCTTTTTGAAAGTGTAAATCTTGGCTGAGCAGCTTAGTATTGTGTGACCCTGGGAAAGTGACCTAATTTCTCTAAATCTTGCTTTGCTCCTCTGTAAAATGGGAATAATAATACTTCTCAGGGTTACTGCAAAGATTTATGAGGTAATGTAGGTGAAGCTCCTAACACCTTCTATGCACTAAACAAGTATTTCTTTACTTAGTTTTCCCCACCTACTCCATTGTGGTTTTTTCTAAGTAATAATAACTTGACTATTTACAAAGCTCATTTTACTGTGTGTGTGTGTAGTCTAGATGCAACTAGGAAAATGGGTGCAAATGGCCTCAGCAAGAAAACCATGCAGCTTGGGGACAAGATCTCCACTCTACAAATCAGAAACCCTGACTTCCATCTGCCTTCTACCAGCGGCTTTCTCTAGGACAAGTCACTTACGTGTCTGCCCTTCAACATCAGCGCCTGTAAAATATGAATCATACGGCCTTCCTCGCTTACAGCTCTAATGGGATGTAAACTATTGGATACTGCACCTGGAAGGGGTTGTTATTATCCAGAGCAGCACTTATGAAAGGGTGTAAGGAGAATGCAAAAAGTAGGGTTCCCTAACCAAAGAAGGTTAAGAAATACTGAGTTAAACAGGTTTCTGACTGCACAACGTCTCCGTGCCTTTAATCTGCCAATACAAATTAGGAATCTCCAAGACTGGGATACAGTGTGCCATGTTTCCCAACAGTATTTGACCACTAAGCTTACGTTCTGAAGACCGTATCAAGGGCCCAGTGTTCGACAGCGTACGCTTTGGGAAACACTCAGCAGAGACGCTTCGAACGGCCTCCACAGCCCAGGGAACGGGAGATGGAACTGTCCCACCATCTTTCCTGGATGTAAGATGCAATAGGGAGAGGCAATTTAGTTGCATAAAGGATAGCTTTTAAGAGCAATTCCTTCTGGCAGCAAGAGGCAAAGAGGACGGGTACCAGGCTTTAAGAACCTGGAGCCAGACTGTAATGGCATAAAATGAAGGTATCGTTGGGAGGCCCGCTGTGCCCCAAACAATTACGGGAGGTTTCAGCTTAGAGGTGGCACCCCTGGGGCAGCTAAGAAGCAATGGATGTAAAGTGGCTAGATTTTCTTTCTTTCTTCTTCCTTTTTTTTTCAATGCTTAACAGCAAGGAAAAAAATGTGAAAGTCAGAACTTTTTAAAGCTATGGCTTGGGATTGAAGGCCAGCCAAGAAAATGAGCAAATAAGCTCAGCATCTTCTATGCAGACAGGATCCCTCTGAAAACCATCGTGCCCCAGGAACACACGTGGCTGGGGAGTGTGGACCCTGTCACAGCTCTGGACTTTTGCACAAGCTGTTTCCTCACCTGAAATGCCCTCCTCCCTCATTCAAGTGTTGGGGACCACCCCACCCCAATATTCTGTGTCATCTACTATTTGTTTTTAAATCAATCACTGTTATAAGACCAAGAAATCCCAATGTGTCCTCCTTCTCCTTTTGGCTCTGAATGCCTGCTCCACCAGCACAACCAAATAAATACACTGCACATGAATGTCAGGAGCAATGCACAATTTACTGAGGAGCCCACAAAGAAGACAGCGGAGAAAGTTTCTGTGGCATATCCACAGAAGACTGCTCACAAGTTTTTTTGACATTTCGTTCTCCACTAGGCCCTCTCTGTGCCATGTCTTTTGACCCTTTTCTGTGGTATATAGCTTGGCTGGCACCTGTCTTTCATTCCCAGGTCTTAGAGATGAAAGGCAGGGCTAGAGGCAATGCAGACAAGCGGAAGGAGCTTAATTATTGAAGCCCACACTTGAAGAGCCTAGTTCAAATCCTTGCTTTGCAACTTCCTAGTTGAGGGATCTTGGTGAAGTCACTTCACTTTTCCAAGACTCCATTTCCTTTTGGGGAAGATGAGGATGATAATACTATGTTGCATGGTTGTTTTGTGGATGGGAGAAGAGGAATATGAAATCCATAGTGTGGTGCCTGGCACAGAGCAGGCACTCAGTGAATTGCAGGACTAATGATTCACAGAGAAATTGAGAAGTGTCTGAACCCAGATGGCGGCTATTAGAATGGGAAAGGAGAGACAGGTGCCTGAGACATTATGTCTCAACATAGACTGGGGCTGCACTGGAGTGAAAGAAAGTGATGACAGTTCTCTGTTAAAGAGATTAAGTGCTTGGCCTTGCATGAAGCTCAGAGTGCCAGCCATGATGTGGCTTGACAGCTGAGCATCAGGGACGGCTGTGAAAATAAGCCAGGTGTCTCCCAGGGCCTGCCCTGGGGATAAAGGGCTGAATTAATTAATTAAAATAATAGTTGTAGATCTGCTTGATGTTCAGGCAGATAAATGACAGGGCCACCTAATTGGTGAATGTGGATGGGACTGCTAATAAATGGCTTTTTGATTGTAGGTTCTAAAACATCTTTTAACAAGTCATATTAATGAATTTTGTTTGTAGATACGTGTGTTTCATATGGCCTTATAGAGTGACTGCTGACGCATAAAGTTGACATCCCTTGCTCTAATTTTCAGCCTGGTCACAAGTGACAAAGAACAACGTATTGCAATACTTGGCTCCTCCAGAAAGCAGAGTAAGTCAGAAGGGTCTGAAGGTCTTGAGTGCTAGCCAGTACTTTGTACTAAAAAGATCTAGCCTTCAAGGTTGCACAAAGAAAGACCAAAATCTTAACTTTAACCCTCAAGAGTATGCGTTTGGCCTTGTTATTTAACCTCTCTGAGCCTCAGTTTTGTTCTCTATGTAATGGGTATGAAAATTCCTACCTCTCTTCGTTGTTCTGAGGCAGAATTAAGACAACATAAGGGAAAGTGGGTTCCTGGCACATGGTTGATGCTCAGTACGTGTCAATTCCCCTTCCTTAAAGACTGGATTTACATTACTGTGAGCTTTTATCCTGGGTAGAATGGGGAAGACAAGTGAAGACTCTTCAGAACCTTAGGATGGCTTCAGATATGGTTTGTGATTGTGAGTAGAAGTAGGATACAAAGAAACACAAGAATGCACACCAGGGACTCAAATGCCTCTTCAAGGCTTTGGTGAGTTGAGGTGTATGGCCATAATATGACAGTGGAAAGAGATTTAATGTTTAAAAAGAAGAAGAAGAAAGAAAAACTCTCTTGAGAGGAGGGATTAAGGGCCTCAGAGTGTTAAGAAGCTGGACATCTACATAGTGTGGTGGAAGTGTGAGGCAGAGCAGTTGGGTTGTGGATAAAAGCAAAGAAACAGAAGTGATATTGTTGTGGGAATGTGCTGCTACTCGTACAGCATGCTCAGCTACAGGAAACCCTAACGCAGAACCCAGAACTGACGCAGGGTCGAGCCATAGCATAGCCCCCGGAAGTCTCTTGGATATTGGGACGACCACTGCCACACTTTTTTCCTGACTATTTTATACTTAAAAGTATGTGGTATAGTCTTTATACCATAAGAATTGCTCAACCGGACCCTCTTCAGGGCTGAATGGTACTGAATCATTAATGGTGACACACACGCGACATGAGTTTTGGTAGAAACAAACTGCGCCATATTGGAGTCAAACTAGGTCAAGACTTCCAGCTTGAGCCCTCATGCATTCTTGACTTCAGGAAAGCAGACTTCCAGAACGTCAGAATGACTCCCACTCTCCTTGAAAACAGACTCAAGTTTTCAAAAGGGGGATTCCAACTGTACCATCCTTAGTGGCCCGATAAGGCAGAAAAGGCTGTGTGGTCACACAGAAAGCCAACCTGCTGAGCTAATGCTCTTGTAACTTTGGTGTCATGGAAGCAGCAGAGACTTCAGAGCTGGGCATGCCTGGGTTTGAATCTTAGTTAGACAAGCTCTGGCAATTTCTTTAAGCTTTCTGAGCCTGTTTCCTTAAGCATCAGAAAGAAACAATAGTACTTATATTGCAGTGTGGATATAGGGTTAAATGATATCATATATGCAAAACACATTACCCATCCCTGGGAAGATAGAAGCTGCCCAAGCTAAAACTTTGAGGCTCCTTCCCTTTGCTTTGTAGGTTTGTTTGGTGGGTAGATTGGAGGAAAGCCAGGGGCAAGGGGATGGATTTCAGAAGTGAGTCTGAAAATTTCCTCCTGCTCTGTGGACAAGATCATTGAGGGGCAGCACTTTATCCCAAAGAAGTGTCTGGAATGGTGGAAGTGACAGTCCGTTTGGGGAGATTATTTTGGATGTATTAGAAGAGAAAGATTCTGGCAGAATTTTTCCCAGGACACCACTCTTGCTGCCCGCCTGCTGTGGTCCTGCCATGAAGGATAAAAGGAGGTTTGCGAGGGGAAGATGCCAGCAGGACCAGAAGGACCCTCACTTGCTCATCAGAGAAAGTTTACAGGATGCCCAGATCTCTACTCTGACTGGCTCATCAGCCCCTCTTTTGAAGGTTTGGTTTCAACCACATTGTTCTGGCAGAGGAATGGCTCACTACATTTCGTATGATTTGCCAGTTCCTTTAAGGAACTGGAAAAGCCTTGGCACCTTAAGGCTACAAATGCAACTTGGAATCGTAGAGCCTATGTAAATTCTAGCCTGAAAATGCAAACCACGGGAGGAGGAGCCAGGAGCCCTGAGACCTAGTCCTAACTCTGCCAGCTTCTTAGCTCTGCGACCTTGAGCAAATGGCTGGAAATCTCTGGTCTTCAGTCTCCTCATCTGAAAGATGGGGGAAGGTGCAAGAGGAGTACCCATCTCAATTTAGACTGTTGTAAAAACCTTTTCAAATGCAAGAAATTATGAATTACCAGCATGGTGAAGTTGAAACACTAGCTAAAGTGTATTGAGTGACTACCACGTGCCAGAAATTATTCAAAGTTCATTATATTTTTAATTGTTCAATCTTTACCTCCCAGTGAAGTAGGTGTTTTTATAATTGCCATTTCACAGATGAGAAAACTAAAACACAAACATGGAGAGCTTACATAAATCACCCAGGGTCACAGAGCTGGTAGGTGCCAGAGCCAGAATTTGAACCCAGCCTGCTGGCTTTGGGGGCTGCAGGCTTTGCTGCTGGTCTGTGCTTTGGAGTTGAGCAGACCTGGTTGTTAACTGAGGTCCCCTCACTCACAGCCTGTTTTGCACAGGTCAAATCCTTTAACTGCTCTGGCCTCAATGGCCTCATTTACAAGGTAGCAACGCTATTTCCTACCTCACAGGTTGTTGCCAGCACTCAGTCAAGCTAGTATGTGTAGCAAAGTAAACGAATGAGAAATAAATTGATGTTATCATTCCTCTTTCCCACCCCAGGAAAGAGAGGCTGGCGATGTTTCTGTAAGTCTTGGCTTTCCTAAGAGTAGACAACAAATCAATGGAAAATAAACTTTAAAAAAAAAAAAATGAATGAACGCAATAGTTATGGCTTATGATAAATCTTAGGAGGAGGTAACCAGAGTGATAATAGAGAAGAACCAGGGACATGAGTGGCGCTCGGTAAAGCCACAGTGTGGCAGGCATTGGAAGACCTCTGAGAAGGACTGAGACAGCTAGGAGCTGTGGAAAGATTTTATTTGAGATAAATAAAGGGATGATGATGACATTTCTGTTGCCCAAGGGTGGTGGTGCAAAGTATCCCATGCATATTTTCTGCATATAATTAAGCGCTGTGAATAGAACTTGGTAGGTCCTAAACAAATTTTCTTTCTTTCCCTCTCTCTGGTTATCATCTCCCATTATGTGGCAGTAGCCATGGGCGGGATGTGTCATTAAACCATTTTCCTTTCGTTTGGAAAAAAAATATTTCACAGTGATCAAATCAAAATCAACACTTAGGCTTCTCCCTTCCCACAAAAACAAAAAGAGAAGGATTTTAATTTTAACATGAAAATTTGATGAGCTGAATACGCAGCTTTGCCAGGGTCGATATCTACATTTCAAATACATTTACTGTCATTACTGAAAGAATCTCCACTTGGTGAACCATTAAGACAAAGCACTGAGTAAATTAGCTAAATCCTGCCTCGAGTAACCGCCCTGCAGGGCTGGTTGGAAAGGCTCTCTTCCTGCACGTGATGATTGTTAAAGGAATGTTTCTGGAAAATGACCCTTCTGGGAAGGAGACAGCTGCTAATCAGGAGAACACTAACTAGAAGCAAGGAGAGGGAGAGCACAGGAAATCTGTTGGATGTGAGTAATCAGACTCGAAGGAGTCTCCTTTCTCTGTCACCAACCAGCTGTGTGACCACTTAGTTCACAAATATTTTTTGAGCACCTACTGTGTGCAAGGCAGTGTTCTAGGCACTGAGGATTCAGCAGTTAACAGATGACATAGATAAACCTCTGCCCACCTAGGGCTTGCCTTCAGGTGGTGAGAGATTGTTAGGGACTAAATGTGTCCTCCCAAAATTCGTATTTGAAGCCCTGACCCTGATGGTATTTGGAGCTGGTGCCTCTGAGAGGTGAGTAGAGTTAGATGAGGTCGTGACGTGGGGCACTTGTGATGGGATTAGTGCCCTTGTAGGAAGAGACACCAGAGAGCTCTCTCTGTCTCTCTCTCTCGCTCGCTCTCTCTCTCTCTCTCTGCCATATAAAGACAAAGCAAGAAGGTGGCAGTCTGCCAGCCAGGAAGAGAGCCCTCACCAGAACTGGACCATGCTGGCACTCTGGTCTCAAGCTTCCAGCCTCCAGGACTGTGAGAAAATTCATTTCTGTAGTTTAAGCCACCCAGTCTAAGGTATGTCGTTATAGCAGCCCAAACTAAGAGAAAGATAAACAATGAAGAAATGTTTGAAATGTATAGTATGCCAGCTGGTGGGAAATACTATGGAGTAAAGAGGCAGAGACAGGAAATGCTGGCAGTGGATGGCAGGAGGGGAGGAACTGTGATTTTAAATATGGTGGCCAGGAGAGGTCTTCCTGAACAAAGCCCATGGATGTCACAGCATAGAAGGTAAAAGCACAAGCTTAATAATTTTTTTCAACTGTCAATCATAGGGTTCTAAATCCTAGCTCCACCCATTACCAGCTGGATAATATTAGGCCAATGCTTCTCAAACTACCTTGCGTATAGTAGGTGCTCAATAAATCAAATTTCAGCATGCATCAGAATTACCTGGAGGGCTTTTCACACTCTTATATCTGGGTCCACCACCAGAATTTCTGATTCAATAGGTCTGGGGTCAGCTGGGGACTCTGCATTTCTCCCAAATTTCCAGCTGATGCTGATGCTGCAAGACTGGGGACCACACTTTGAGAAACACTGCAGTAGATAAGAGATGTCACTCATAATCTCAGCCTTTCAGCTGTAAACTGGACATGATAATGCCTACACCTCAAGGTAGTGTCAGTGCCAGGCACACAGCTAGTTCTCAATAAAGGATGGCTGCTGATGCCGGCATTGTCATTCTTGTCAGCAAAGAGTCAGCTCTGTGGGCCTCGGTTTTCTCAACCGTAACATGAGGCCCTTCATTATGAGAGGTAGCTTTGTGCCTAGGCTCTGTGGAGGAGCCCCAGTCTGTCTCATGGGTTGAGGTCTCATAGAAAGGTCACTGGAGATGACGCGTGAGCTGAGTCTCGATGGCTATCTGGGCACTAGCTGAGATGAATGGTGGAGAGGAGAAACTTGCAGAGGGCCTTCTGCACAGGGGGATGCATATATGCAGAGACGTGGCAGCAAGGAAAAGCTCTGCAGGTTCAGGGAGCCACTAACATATGATGCATGTAGAGGTCCATGGAGAGATGAAGAGTTTGACGACTGAAGTTTGGCAAAGCAGCGTGTTTTTACCCTGAAGCCATAAGGGACCAGTAAGGATGGAACATGGTTGTGGTCAGGTTTGGTTTGAGAGTGATTTCCTGGAATGGGGTAGAGAAAGGACTGAAACAGAAGAGCTGTGTCTGAGGGCTAGGAGAGCACGGCCACAGCTTATGGTAGGGAAGGTTGTACACTGTGCCAGAGTGCCTGGCAGGGAGAAAATGGGGCTCAAAAGCAATCCCACAGTTGGCTCACAAGCATTTCTGGCATGGGGCTGGGTCTGCTCAGAGGAGAGTCAGCTCCTTCTAATGTGTCTGCCTGGATGGATGGCCATTTTCTCACTTGTACATGAACTAGCTGTGGAGGCTGGGCAGTTGTCCTCCTGCATTCGGGCTGCTAAAACAGAGTGCCGTAGATGGGTGGCTTATAAACAACTGAATGTATTTCTCACAATTCTGGAGGCTGGGAAGTCCAACCAAGTTCAAGTCACCGGCAGGTTTGGCGTCTGGCTAGAGCCCACTTCCTGGTTCATAGACAGTCGTCCTCTGGCTGTGTCCTCACATGGTGGAAGGAGGGGAGAGGGAGCTCTCTGGGGTCTCTTTTAAAGGGTACTAATCTCATTAATGAGGGCTCTGCCTTCATGATCTAATCACCTCCCAAAGGCCTCACCTCCAAATACATGTGAATCTTGAGGGGGGACACAAACTTTTAGTCAATAGCAGGGGTTGTTCCCCAAGAGAGGCTGGATTAATTCATTAGCAGTGGAAATTGAGAAGAGACACTTAGCTGAGGAAGATTTGTGAGTAGAAACGATTGGACCAACCTCTTTTTTTTAACAGATGAAGAGTCAAGGCCCAGAGAGGCTGAGTAGTAAAGGTGTTATCACACAGCTCACAAGTGACAGAGCCAGGATTAGAACTCATGCCCCTTGTTCTAAGTCTTAGATTCTTTCTACAAAGCCCAAACAACCTAACACAACTCCTCAGGAGGTTTGAGCCATGGTATTGATAATTCTCATTTTCTGAATCTTTTACAGGCTGCCACTGGGCTAGGTGCCGGGGCCAGGCGCTTTCCAGATATTATTTCACTTAATTCTCCCATCTGCACTTCAAGTTAAGCATTGACGCACTCCCCCACCCCCATAATTTTATAGCTGGGGAAGCAAAGGCAAAGAGATTAATTTTTCCAGCTTCACCCAGCTGCATTCATCATGTTTAGTAACAGAAGAGAACTCAAACCCTGGAGCCCGTGCTCCCTCCACCCACACCAAGCATCATCCAACGTGAATTTATCCACAGACGGGGGAAGGAAGGACCGTAAATACTAGCTGTGCAGGGAACTTGAATTCCTTCAACTCGGAGCCTCGCTTCACCTTGGTTATAAACACTATGAAGGAAGTGTCTCTTCATGGGTCCCTTCTGCCCATGTAACCGTGGCAGGCACAAAGCCTGGCAGGACACAGTTTTTGTTTGTCTCTTTGTTTCCGAGACACATTTTTAACTGTGTCTAGCATGTGACTGTGGAAGTGCGTTAAGATCTCTCTACAATGGCACCAGACTAGCCTACGTGAAACAGCTTGCCCCCTATCATTGAAAACCATGTCACGAAGGCCAACTGGAAAGGAAGAAGAAATCATGGTCCTACTGTGTGCCGGGTGCTGTAGTGAGATTGATCATGGAATAAGAGAGACATAACCCCAGGCTTTGCTGCACTTCGTGTCAGGAAGGCAGAGCCATCTTGAACAGGCAATTGTGAGAAATTATGCCATGTTGCAAACTCCCTAAGCCCAAGAGTCTTCATCTGCTTTGTTCACTGATACACAAGGGCAGAAGTGACCCAAGAGGAGAGGCTTCCTTACTGTGATGAATGAAGCTGAGTGAACGCAGAAAACTAATCTCTCTGTGCCTTTGTTGGCTCAGAGTACTTGCTCAATAAACATTTGTTTTTTAAAATGAATGAATGGAAGAATAATGTGCAATCAGCCTTTCAAACGGGGACACACAGGAGGCATACTTATGAGAGCACAGAGCTGGAGCGTTAACCTAGTCTCCTTTGACATTAAATTGTATTTGGATGTCTTCAAGGCATGTACCATCTAAGGTCAGCTCTTGAAAACGCAGCAAACTAAAAAGAACCAACTCTGTGAAATGTGGTGTCAACTTCACAAGCTTGCATTCCATGCACACTCCAATTCTCCCACTTCCCAGAATATTCTAGACCCTTTTTGCCTCCATGCTTTCCATGTAAGGAGGCTCCTTACACCTCCTGGTATAAGTCTCCTGCATTTCCTGTCCTGGCAGTCTCAGATTTGTTCTTCCAGGCCCACCCCAAGTGGCACTTTCCCAGGGGAGCCGTCTCTGATTCCCACTGACCGCATTAGTTGTTTCCTCCTCTGGGTTTTCTCAGTGTCTCTCTATTGCTTTAGGTACATGGTATCCTAATCGACCTGTTCATATGCTTGTATCTCTCTATTCATCTCTGTACACCTGGCGGCTAGAAGCGAGCCTGCCAATAGAGATTGGCTGAATGGATGAGTGGATGGGTCAGTAGAGAAAGGGAGGAGTGAGTGGGCGAGTGGATAGATAGATGGATGAAGGCCTTGCTTTGTGACCAAAAGAGAGCCATGCTGCTATACCCAACGTGCCTTGAACATTTGCCCAAGAAGGTTCTAGGTGTCCACGAGGTCAGATTGAGCCACTGCTAGTCCCACCTTGCCCGGCTCTCCTCCCAGCCCTCAACCTCCCCGCCCTCCCTCCTTTCCCCTCACCCTGTGCCAGTTCTGCTCCACTTTCGTGGCAGCTCCACCTGGCCCCAGAATGCAGCCAGACACACCCCACTGTCTATTAATGCACAATACTGAGGCCCTGGGCCAAAAGGAACACTGACATCCCTTCCACCATGGAAGCAAGATCGTTCAAAGGGAGCCGGGGAGAAAAGGCTGCCGATACTGCCTCCCACTCCTGCGTGCCGCCCTGTGTCTCCTGAGTCCTCCCCAGGCAGAAGTTGATTAACTAGATAGCAAACTGGCTGCAGAGGAAAAGCCTTCTTCTTAAAGGCCTGGGAACTCGAGTGTTCTGAACATCCCTTGTTCTTCCCACACGTAGTGCATTTGACAGCAGTAGACCCAAATTAGTAGAAACACAAAAGATGTATCTTTGCAAAGACTTTTAGAAATCACTTCTAACATTTTGGGCTCTATCAAATGTATGTTCGTCTGCTCACTTTCAACAAATACTCAGTGGCCCAGACTAGGGGCTGAAAATACAGATACCAGCTTATCGTTGTAGAGTCGACAGAGTGATCTAGCAATCATGATTAAAGCAAGACAGATTTACGTTCCCAGCACAGGAACGCAGTAAATGTGTTGAATGAATTAATAAATTAATGAAGAGTAAACAAACCAAATGAAATTCTAATATCTTTCTACAGCATCAGAATACATTTACAATTTTCTCTCCCCTGACCAATAAAAGTTCTTTTCTTTGTGTAACACGTCCTGACCTCTTTACCCCAAGATGGCTTGAGGCTCCTTCCTCCTCTTTCCCACTGTCCTGGTGTGTTATTCCCATGGTTCTATCACCTTATTTTATAGCAAATGGTTGTTAACTTGTGTGACGATGAATTCCTTGAAAACAGGATGGCTTCATTCATCTGAGTATCTCCAGCTTCTTGCACAGGGCCTGGTCTAGAGAAGGCACTCAGAAGGTGTTGTTGAATTATTGTTGGATTTCATCATTTTACTCTCCTCAAGTGTCTGCAAGGGAGGGAAGTGCGTGTTATTATTCTGCTCATGGAAATGGAAATGCTAAGACACAAACATCTCCAGTGACGATTCCACACAATTCCTTAGCGGTAGAACTGGAAGCAAAATCCTGGTTAGTCCTAAGGCTGCCCTCCAGAGGTGTCCAGGCCCTCCTCCTTCTCCGACCTGTGATCTCATCTCAGAACACAGCTCTTTTGTTCAGGACAGCTTGCTGATAGACCTTCTGAGATAGACACACACAGATTCCTGAGCTTGCTTTGAAGTAGCCAGTGAGAGCGAAGTTGCTATGCAGAAGAAAGTGACAAGATGTTTTGCTTTTCTCTTGGTGGTTGGGGAAGACAGCAATTGGGGGGTCTCTGGAACTAAAGGGAAAATTGAAGCAGGTGCGGAAGGAGGCTGGCTGCAAGGTACACTAATTCCAAGCAAACTGTCCAAGCAAAGTGAGCCAAACCTCTCCTCCCCAAACATGCTAGACACAGGTGCACACTGGATGCTCACCAGCTAAATGGAGCCTACGGACATATGTTGTTTAGGCACAGTGTTGGGAGATGCAACAGAAAATCCAGATTTCAGGCTTGCCTTAAAAAATCAGAAGTTGTGACAACCCAGGTCTGCCTCATTGTAGCTGGGTAGTTGCTGCCATCTTTTGTCCCTATAGGGATTGCATTCTCTAGTTTGCCACAGTCCCCACCACTCCCTATTGTTCCTCATGCTACACTGGCCCCCTTGACTCATTTGCATTGTCTACCTGGCACATATAGGCCTTTGAATTTGCAACATCTGTACAGAAGAAAATAATGACCCCTGAAAGAACAAGACAGAGACTTTACTTCCTGCTTTCCTATGGAGAGCACATAGCCATGTGGCAAATGTTGTAACAACCTGTAAGATCAGAGAAGGGCAGAAAATTATTATCCTCATTTTAAGGTTGGTGAAACAGAGGCTCAAATGGGATAAATCTCATGACCTTGGTAACAAAGCAAGTGAATGGTAGACCCAGGATTCAAATCCTGGTTAATCTGATTGCAAACCCTGGACTCTGTCTGAACTACTCCTCTAAGCAGTGGCTAATTCCTCCTCCCCCAGCCCCTCCCTCACTCCTTTGATTCTGAACTTGAATGCTGGCCCAGAAGGTCCAACTCATTTGCATGTTAATTGAATGCAGTCTGAGAGAAGGGTCATTGGTTCCAGTGTACAGTCTAAAGTCACATTTTAAAAAATCCTAGATAAACCAATGTGTCACTTGCGGATTCTTCTTGGTCAAGGGAAGGAGAAGGAGAAATAATTAAGTTACCTGGGTGTTTGGACTTCAATGTTCAGATGACTAATTGTTAGCGGCAGGAAAGTGATCATCATGAAGGGGTAGGAGCTACACTTTAGGACATCAAAACCCCTGTTTGTTGCAGACATGACAAGGGATGTTATAACTAAAGAGGAGGATGTGTATAATTAAATGTCAAAACACATTTTGAAAAATGGTTTTTAACTCTTCAAATCTCCCTGCAGGATGAAAAAGAGAAATTGTCTAATAAGGCTGGTTCCGCCTCACAGGAAGCCACTAAGTCGTTGTGAACAACAGAGACCTGAGGAGGAGACAGCTCAGCTGTTGGCAGCAGGAGCTTTTCCCTCCATCAGATAATAACAGCTAAATGCGATGAGACCTTTCCACGCATCCGACACTCAAATGCATGCTCTCATTTGATCTTCACCATCAAAGGTGATGACCTTTCAAAATGCGCTTTACTCCCATTTCACAGATGAGGAAACTGAGGTTCAGAGAGATTTAGTGGCCCGCTATTTCCATTCCCTTCCCTCAACTCTCTGCCTTAGCCCATAGCCAGCTCCTTCTGACGCAGCTCGCATAAGTCATGGCAGGGGTGGTGGATACAGAAAGAGACAAAACTGTGAAGACTTCCATGGACCTGGGTTCAGATCCTGGCCCTCCAGTGGCAGAAGCTTGGGCAATTTAATCCAGCCTCTCTGGGATTCATCTTCCTCATCTACAGGACAGAAAGTTTGACTGGATTTTCAGGGTTCTTATGGAAATACAATGGCATAATATACGTGAGTTCTTGGCATACAGTAAGTACTCAAAAAGTGGTGTTGAATTCTCACTACTAATTTAAACTGGTTGCTTCCTGATTTTTCCTGAGAGTGAATGAGAAACTGTTCATTTCCTCTAATGGAATGAATGGCTTCGTCCACATTAGTGTGCTCCCAGTCTTTGGCCAGCAGGACACCGTGGCCATGGCCAAGCCTGAGTGGCTTAAGGCCTGAGCCCTGGGCTGGAAGTCAGCTGGGTCCAGGTGTTGGCCCTACCTTTGCCACTTGGTAGCTGTGGGACATGGGCCAAGTTCTTTTACCTTTCAAAGCCTCAGTTTTTCAAATCATTAAGTGGGATTACTAACTACTCCACAGGGTGGTGGCAAAGATCGAATGAGATAAGACTCTTTAGTAAGAAATTGGGGGAACCTGTGAGCCCTAATGAAAGTTCGTCTCTGAGACAGGGTTTTACCCTCTTTGAGAGAACCAGTAGCAGTAGTTCTAAAGCTTTTGAGAGTCACAAAAGCATTGCAAACCCAGTGACAGTCATGGACTCCCCAACCACACATTTGAAATGCACATAAGGCATACGCATACCTCTTAAAGGGTTGATGTGCCCTTCCAAAACCCACTCATGACTCTCCAAGGGAACCCTTGGTTTGCCTCTGCTTCCTTCCCCCTATCATCTCCAAGCCTCCAAACCCCTTCCTCAACCATGAAGGGTGGGGACTGGATAGTTCCCACTGTGACCACTGATGTTTATTTTGGGGACTTGCTGAGATGCAACCAGGAAGGTAGACAGACCAGCCACAGGTACACACCAAGCTAAGGGCCAGGGAGGGGGAGGTCAGGAGAGACAGTGAGCCCTAACCCAGCCTACAAAACACTCTTCCCTCCATCCTCTCCTTCAGGGGCATGGCACCCAAACAAGAGAAGACCAAGAAAGGGCTGGAGGCCAACGAGAGACTTGTCCACTAGGCCTCCAAAACACTTACCAGAACTAGCGTGCTGAAGAGTTAGAGTTCTGGTGGATGTAGGAACAAATTAGGCTGTGAGTACTTCCCGGTTGAAAACTGTGGCTTCTTGCATGTGTGTGTATCACCAACATCCCTCACAAAGGTACACAGGGTCAGTGGGTGAAGGGATGACCTTCTAACGAGACGGAAAAGTCTCAGGACGTAGACTAGATTCAGGTATCAGAGAAGAGTTGGACAAGACATCCTTTGAGTCATACTGAGGTCCCAAAAGTTGTTCTAAGAGCTAGCTTTGTCAAAATTATCTGAGCCATGTTTAAAAAGAAAAACATGCATCTTGCCGGACCGCACCTTGGATGCAGTGAATCAGAACTTTCAGGATGGATCCTGGGAGAGTGTGTGTGTGTGTGTGTTTTGTGCTATATCTTTCCTAAGTAATTCTTATAGCCTGATTTGGGCACCACTTCTCTTCTTCCTTTGTGAGTTAGAGTGGAATCCTAAAGGGTTTGTCTCGTAGCGTGATTAATCTGAGTTCAAGTTCTGCCTCAGCTACTTAATAGCCGTGTGATTAAGGGCAGTTTACTTGAGGTAACGAAGCTACAGTGACCTCATCTATAAATGGAGGTAAAGACACAGGTGACCCCAGGGCACTGGGAGGGTTAAGTGAGATCCTGCACAGAAAACACCCAGCCTAGCACTAGGCACTAACTAAGCTTTCAGTAAATGTTAGGGGTTGCTGGTGGTGGCAGAGCTGGTAGTAGAGAATTGTTAAGGCATTCACAGTAACCGCGGGCAGTCAGCAAATCAGGCGCTCGTACTTCCTATTTCAAAGATGAGAAAACTGATGCTCACCGTGGAGCAAAGACTCAGTGGTGGAGCCAGGATGTGAGCCTAGACATGCTAGCTGGCTCAAGAGACCACACTCCTGGCCAGTGGTATTTGGTCTCCCGGCAGGAACAGCTTGTTGGTGTCTGGCGTAGAACTAGGACCACAACTCACCCAGGGCATAGCTCAGACTGCCCTGGAGTGTGATTTGGATCAGACATGGGGGGAGGAGGGACTGCTTTTCATGAAGGAGCCCCCTTACCCCCCGGGGGCCTTGGAATGGACTCGGCTGCTCATGTTAAGTGGCATGCTGACACCACTTGGCATAGGCAGATAGCTTTATTAGATGAAGGGTCAAATGCAATAAAATGCTTGGAGGCTTTTAAAAAAACATTAGAAACATTTACCATGACATTATTGACAATCTGGTTAATAAGCCGCCTGGACTAGAGTAATACTGCTGGGATCAGCGGCTTTTGCACCGGTCTTGCCTTCCCCCCTCCTCCCTTGGGCTCCCAAAGTATTTGGCTGGTGCCTCCTACGGGCTGGTTATTATTCTGCCTCGTATTGGGAGTAATCTCTTCCAAGTTAAAGACTTTTTCAAGGGCAGGAAGTAGTTCTTTTCAATCTCTGTATCTCCAACACTTAGCACATGTATTGGCAATTAATAGCACTAAATAATGAATTAACATAACTATTTCTTTTAAAAACTTACTTTTTTAACGTGTCTCTACAAATATTATGGTTCCGTCCATTCTTACCTTCTCTTCCTGTTTTCTTCCTCCTCTCCACACTCATTCCATAGGATCCATTTCTACTCTTTGGCTCTCCCTAACAAAATAATCCAATGTAAGCATTCACAAAGTGAGAAAACTGCAACAGTTAAGTCCGCCTCCTCTGACATCATCTCTGACTTGTCCTTCCCCCTCCATCCCCAATGTCCCTGGCTTGGTTCAGCCCCTCATCCTGTTTCCTGTTGTCCTTCTTCCTGTAGTCTGAGTAAGCTCCCTTAAAAACATACCTGAATCTGTCTGGATCTTGCTGAGTTATGGGGTGATTACCTGCTCCCCACTCCCTGGAAGTCAGAGGGCATGCGTATTAGCAAAGGCCTTCTCCCGTTACAAGGAAGACTTGGGCTCATCCCTTTGGCCATGAAACAGTAATCATTTTATACATAATTTTAAATCCAAAGGTAGTACTAAGCTTACAATAATTTAGTTCACCGTGATGGTGACATGCCTGTGTCTCCCTGGGCCTCCCCGCTCTCATAGGTATAACAGGGTTAAAAATAGTGCCCACATCCCAAGTTGTCCTGAGGATCGAAAGCGATAAAACCATCACTGAAGAGAGCGGTGTGTTTTTCTAAGGGAAGCAGCTGTTGCTTTCTCCGCTTCCACGTTCACCATGCTGCCTCCTGGGTGCGGCTTGTTGAAAATGCAGCATTGCGTTCACCCGTATTGAGTGTCTAAGGGACAAAGCACTCTACTAGGTGAGAGGTGACAGCATTGCCTGCCCTCCAGCTACTCACCGTCTATAAAGGAGGAAAGCAACAATGTACAAAACTCTAATGGAAAGGGCAGAGTGGTCACTGCTTTGGGACTAGAAATGAGGGGTCATTTTAGGAAGATCCACGGTGCGACTCCAGATTGTGTTGTTTGTAACCCTTCACTCTCCCCGCCTGGGGGAGGATTATACTTCCCCAACTCCTTGATGGCAGATGTGGCCATGTGACTTATTTGGCCAAGGAAATATTAGTGGAGGTGAATGTGCCACTTCTGAGTAGAAGCTCTGGGATCCAGTCTGTGATTCATCACATTCCCTTTTTCCTTCTGCCCTGATAACTGGCAATGGAGTCGAGCCACCATTGACCTGCAATGGCTGTATAGAATGAGTGAGGGGGATAAAAACCTTTTCTATAGTCAGCCACTGAGAAATAGGAGTTGTCTGCTACTGCATCATAATCTATTCTATTCTGACAGACACGGAATAAAAGACAAAAGAATTCTAAAGGAGAAAAAGCCACTGAAACAAAGGCTTACAGGTGGCTGAGATATAGGTGTCACATGGAATAAAGTTTTGCAGACTAAGAGTATACTGGAAACATAGTGGGGAAGTAAATTGTGTATGGGCAAAACGCATCCACAAGGAGTTTTGACCTCACTCTGTACTCAGTGAGGAGCCATCCAGTCACTTGAGCCAAGAGTGATAGGGTCAGGAATCCTTCCCCTAATCCATAGAAAAGCATAGCCAGTGACCTTGCAATTGATCCACCAGCCAGAAGGACAGAGAGGGCTGCAAACTACGAAGTGTGTAAACATTATTGGCTTTGAAATTATTGGCAGGGTAGTTCATATGAACACACAGCTGCAGAGCCCAGCTTAAAACCTCAGCCCAAAGATATTTATGTGCATGCCCCCAGTAGTCTAATTACTCTGTATCAAGTATCATGTATCAAAATACCCTTCAAGATGATAACAGGTTTAATTAAATGCACAGTGAAATCCACTTAAGATGAGCTAATTGGGTAGAACCTGATTTTCCTTCCCGCTGCGTCTGACAGACGTGAGGACATCCCAGGGAAAGAGCAGCACGGAAAGGGATGCTGAAGGAGGCAGGGGTCAGAAGCTGGGCCCTTAGGAGCCGCAGCAGGACTGAAGTTTCCCAAAGGCGGGAATGTGGAGCTGGGAGAGCCTGGCTACAAGCCCAGTGACAGCAGTCCTCTCCCACCCTAGAGGGGACATTAGTCCCAGTCTACTCTCACCCCTACTCTTCCCCAACTCAGTAAATGGCAACTTCAACTTTCTGTTACTCAAGCCAAAGAAACTGGGGTCATCCTTGACTGCTCTTTCTTTACCTCACACCCTGCATCTGCTTCATTAACCAATCCCATTAGCCTGGTGTTCAAAGTACAGAACATTTCTGAACATTCCTCACTACTCCACCACTCCTGCCCTGGTTCAGGCCTCCATAATTTCTCACCTAGATGACCGAGACAGCCTCCCAGGCAGTCTCCTGGGCCTCCATCCCCCACGATCTATTCTCAACCCAGCAGCCGGAGTGATCCTTTTAAAGCATAAGTCAGATCAAGTCACTCCTCTACCCAAGGACCTCCAAGGGCTCACATCTCACTCACAGTATAATCCAGCTAAGGTCCTTACAATGACTTACAAGGCTCTGTATTGTTTCCTCCAACACAAAGCAAATTGAAGGTGAATGTTCTGACGGATGAGCTGCTTCCCTAGCTGAGACAAGTCCTAGATTCTGGACAAAGACTGTTCTGAACTGGGCTGTCGCCTGACACAGACATGGAAATGAGAGTCTTTGCTCTCAGTGAGTTTCCAGTTTTGTCGGCAGGAGAAACACATAAACTCAGATATTAGAGAACAGTGTGACCACTGGCGAGGTAGAGATAAGCATCAAGTTTAAAGGCAGTGCCAAGAAGCAGCACCTAATTTAACCTGTGGATGAAACAGTTTTGATAGCCATCAGTTTTATTTCAAGTTTATCCTTTTATCAGTAATATTCATTATTAACTACATAAAAAAGCTAATAGATTTGTTTATTTTTTTAGTTAATTCACGAGTAAGGTGTAATACCTGTCAGACATTTCAAGATCATACTCATGTCTATGTCGGCCCTATTGCATTTATAATCCAATAATTCTAACCTGTCTACACACTACATGTGCCAAGAATACACAATGGGGAACAGACAGTCTCTTCAACAAATGGTGTTGAGAAAACCTGACACTCGTATGCAAACGAATAAAATTAGACCCTTATCTCACACCATACACAAAAATCAACTCAAAATGGATGAAAGACTTAAACACAAGACCCAAAAACATAAAACTCCTAGGAAAAATCGTAGGGAAAAGGCTCCTTGACACTGACCTTGGCAATGATTTTTTGGATGTGACACCAAAAACTCAGGCAAGAAAAGCAAAAATAAATAAGTGGGACTACATCAAACTGAAAAGCTTCTGTGCATCAAAGGAAACATCAACAAAATGAAAAGGCAACCTATGGATTGGGAGAAAACATTTGCAAACCATATATCTGATAAGGGGTTGGTACCCAAGGAATTCATACAACTCAATAGCAAAAAACAAGCAACCTGATTAAAAAATGGCAAGGGACCTAAGCAGACATTTTTCTAAAGAAGACATACACGTGGCCAACAGGTACACGGAAAGGTACTCAACGTCGCTAATCGTCAGGAAAATGCAAATCAAACCACAATGAAATTTCACATCACATCTGTTAAAATGGTTATCATCCAAAAAGCAAGAAATACCAAGTATTGGTGAGGAACCCTTGTGTGCTGTCAGTGGGGATGCATATTGGTACAGCCACTAGGGAAAACAGTAGGAAGATTCCTCAAAAAACTAAAAATAAAACTACCGGATGATCCAGCAATCCCTCTTCTGGATATAAACTCGAATGAAATGAAATCAGTCCTTCAAAGAGATATCTGTGCTCCCATGTTCATTACAGCATTATCCATAAAAAAGAGATCTTACCATTTGCAACAACATGGATGAACCTGGGGGACATTACGCTAAGTGAAATAAGCCAGACACAGAAAGAAAATAAACTACACCATCTCACTTCTATGTAGTTCTGGAAAAGTCAAATATATAGAAGCAGAGAGTTGAACTGTGGTTACGAGGGGCAGGGAGGTGGGGAAACGGGGGGATGTTTGTCAAATGGTACACAGTTGCTGTTCAGGCCAATGAACAAGTCTAGAGATCGAATGTACAGCATAATGACCTCAGTTAATAATACTGCACTGAATCCTGGAAAGTAGATTTGCAGTAGATTTCTACTTTCCTAAGAAAGTAGATTTCAAGTGCTCTCACCACAGAAAAAATTAACAATATTAATAATTATGTGACAAGATTGATATGTTAATTAGCTTGACTGTAGTAATCATTTCACTATGTATATCAAATCGTTACATTGTCTACCTTAAATATATACAAATTTTATTTTAAAAAAATAATAAAATAATAAAAGTGAAACAAACCAAAACAAAAAACAGCAAGGGCGAAGTGTTGTAGCCCGAACATCAGGATTGAAATGCCCCGCAGTCCAAGTGTCCTGATAAATATCTCCTATAACAGGGCCTGGACGTGTCTGGCCAGAGAGTTGGGCAGGTTGTGCCACCAGCTCCACAGTTCAGCTGTGCCCTGGACTGCAGAAGAGGGAAATGTGCCAGCCAAGCAAAATTCCAGGAAGCCAGTTACCCCAGAAACACTTGCAAGGGGACCCTGACCCCACTGCCACAGATATAAAAGATTGGCCTTGGTGCCCGCCGCATCATAGATACTCACCAAGCAGCTCAGAGCTGCACAAAGAGGAGCTCCCTTCCCAGATTCCAGTTCCTCCCTAAAGGAGATAGAGGAGTCATGGCCTGCATCAGCATCACTTCATTCAACATAATGTAAAAACGTATAAATGTGGAAAACAAAAAAGGGCAGTCCACGGTCCAGCTGTCGCGGCTGTGCTTCTGACTGACAAGCACCTGTGGACACTGGCATGGAGGTAAAACAAAAGATCAGCAGGGCCCTCCACTTCCTCCCTTGGAGCTAAGTAAATGGCATACAAGCTTCATCACAGTCCTTGGAAAGTCAGAGGCTGGATAAAAGTGGTGGTTTTGTCATCACATGTTTTTTTTGAGCTTCTGCATAGTTTGTCATTAATTATAAATCTGTAAAGTTTGGTAGAGATAACAAAAATGCTCACACGCAGCAAAGGGAGAGGAAAATTTTTTTTAAACTTCCAATTCAGCAAACATGTCCTGAGCACGTGCTATGTGTCACATGCCTTGCTAGGCAGTTTTAAACGTAAAACCAGAGAACTATGTAGCTTTGGATCAAACCAAGGCATTTTGGAGTTAAAAAGGGCAGTATGAATAACTACATCTGGATAATTGGCGCAGACCAAGACGGTCTTGGGCAAACCAGAGATTCGGTCCCCTGGTCACATCTCACTCATGGGCTTCAGTAACCCTGAATGATGAGCAATTCTTCCTCCCATTTACTAATGGAGGTCCTGAGGCTCCGAGGGTTTGAGATGTCCAAGGTCACACATTTGGATCTAGGTCTTTCTCTCTAAAAGCTTATGCTGGCTCCATCTTCCATGGCAAAAGTAACCATAAAACAATGCAATAGTGACAAAAGTTCAAGGTGAGGTGACAGAAAAAGAAGAAATACAATTAACAGGAAAAATCAGGGAGAATGTGCTAGGGGGAGTGCTCTTTCTATCTACTCCTGAGAGGCGAGGAGGATTCAGACTCATGGAGGTAGAGGCTGCACTTTCTAAAGGAGGCAGAATCAGAGAAGAAGAAGAGAGGTTGGGCAGGTGCTAGACCTACCAGGTAAAGCGAGTTCCTGCCATCCATGATGGCCAAAGGCAAGGATTTAAGTGACTTAGAATTTAAGTGACTTTTGACTTTTTGCTCCATTCTCAGACGTACAGAAGCAGGATAGGCTATATAATTTACAAGGCCCAGTGCAAAACGAGAATGCAGGCCCTTTTGTTCAAAAAGTATTAATAGTTTCAAGATAGTCACAGCAGATCATTAAAGCAAACTTGCGGCTCTTGTAAGTGTGGGGCCCTGTGCAGGTAGACAGACCACATGCCCGTGAAGCTGGCCCTACATAGAAGGCTTGTTTTGCCTAAGTTCTCACTGAGGTAGAAACGGCCTGAAAGGCCACCTTCGGTCCAGGCAGCAGAGCATGTGGGAGATGAACACCTGTCCTCTGCCTCACAGAGGTCTGGAATTCCAGAGATGGCCCTGATTGCCAGTTTGGAAACGTCTCTTCCCAAGGCCCCATTCTTCTTTCCAGCCCTGACAAGCAAAGAGGATCTTCATTGCATGATTTTTCTGGTTCTTTCCTCCCTGTCTCCTTTCACTCAGTTCACTCCCGTTGTGGGCCAATATATCTTTGGGATGCAGTTTTCATCTTGGGATCTGTGGCTTCAAAAGGGCCTTTTCGTGGGTACCTCTCTGTTCTCTTCTTCCCTCCCTTTCCTTACAAATAGACAGCCAGAAATTTGCATATGGCATCAGGAAAGAGATAGACATAGGAATCCGTCATAAAACAGGTAGGCCCTGCCTCTGATCCCACATGTCTGGGGTGGACTCACGGGAGTCTCTGGGTCCCAGCATACAAGCCAACTGGCATTCAACAGGACAGCACCCCTCTGTGCCATACCTCCCAGGAGGAGAAATTCACATTTGCTGAGGAACCCTTCTGCAGTGCCTAGCATTCAAGGCCTTCTGTGAGCCAGCCCCTGCCCATCATCCTTTCTTCTCTCTGGCCACTACCTATAACGGACCTCAGGATCCAGCCAAATATTTATTCTCAATTGTTCCCTATGCTTTGGGCATCATAACTTTGCTTCTGCTGTGTCCTCTTCTGAAAGTTCTTCGCCTACATTGATGAGCAAATCCTGTTTATCTCTCAAGGCCTAATTCACACATTTCTACTGGAGTCTCACCTAAACTCTCAATTGAAGAAATAACCTGCATTGGTAGCCTGATTTAAACATTTGCACCTGTTTCCGGAGCGCTCTCCTGAATTCTCTCAGCATTTTCTCTAGAATCCTCCTCCTTTATAATGTCACAGGCCCATGCCTCTATCAGTTGGAACTTTCTGTTACAAATGACTGATAACTTCAACTCACACCGTTGTCAATAAAGGGAAATATATTGGCCCGTAGCTTGGGTTAGGGCAATCTCTTTGCTCTTCTTCCTCTGGGTTAGTTCCACTCTCTGCCTGCTTCCCTCATAATGGCCAGTTGGTTGCAGAAGTTCCAAACTTCACATTCTTACTTCCAGTACTAGCAGAAGCCAGGGGCCCCTCGATCACCCTCAGCCCTAAGACCTAGGATTTATATTTTCTTTCTGGCAAGAATTGACTCAGGTGCCCACCCCTAAATCAATTCCTAGAATGAGTTCTCTGTCCCTGTAGCTGGGGGTGAAGCTCATTCAAAGAGCATGGCCCATGAGTGTGGAAGGATGATGTTCTCTTGCCTAAAGGAAAGGATGGATGCTGGTCGACAACAAGTGACCTATCTCCCTGATAGAGTGAAAGCTCCTTGGGATAGATAGAGCATACCTCCCATCTTTTATTCATTCATTTCATTCAACAAATATCTAAAGGGGCCCTACTATGGTCCAAGCCCTGTGGTAAGCACTTGGGACTTTAAAAATCTTAGTCATAGTCTCAATGGTAAAGAACTGATGGTTCATCCATTCAATCAAAAACTATTTGTTGATCACTGATTGTGCAGCCAGGCAGTGTGCTAGGCATTGAGAATGTAGTGGTTAGCATAGCACGCACCATCCTTGCCTTCGTAGACATTATAATCGAGATGCCAAACCAAAAATTACAAATAAGCAAAGAGACAGTTGTGCAGTGTTATGATCTAGCAAATTCCAGGACAGTTTGAGAGCACAGAAAAAGTCTCCTGGCCCAGCTTTTTCAGAGGTGGGAGGTTGGAGCCAGAAAGACTTCCTGGAAGAGGTACCACCTGCACTAAATCATGGGGGATTTCAGGTAATTCCCAGAGTATCTTATTTAATGACTGGTATGGAAAGGTTTTCAATAAATGATTGATGAATGAATGCATTAATATGAAAAACATCCAAGCCTTTCCTTCAGGGAGGACAACGGAATTTATTAAGCCCTAGTCAGGATGATCCACCCCAATGGACGGGCGAGTTGTTGTGTAAAAAATCTGCAAATCATTCATTTTTTATTTGAAAATGCATCATGATCCTTGTGCATCCCAATGTTTTGCCTAAGCTAATATTTAAAGGAGTTTGTGTTTCATGTCCTCACTGGAATTGGTAAGAAGCAGCCAGAACTCACTTAAATGAAAGGAAAAAATCAATCTTGGACTGAAAATGACATGAGTAATAGATGATGTGGATAGATCCTTTGGGATTAGCTGAAAGTTAATTTTATTTAGGGGGAAATCCCCAAAAAGCATAATGAATTGCCTGTTATTTGCCTCAACTGTAAAATTAGGATAATAATATACACTTTATAGGGGTTGTAGAAATTAGAGATTAAATGAATGCAAAGCATTCAGCTCTGGCCTGAGACAATATTTGCTCAAAATATCATACCTGCTGTTGCTATTGTTGCTATTGTTGCTTTTTGTTGCTGATACAGTTCCCAAAATGTGCTGCATTCACTCTCCTCTTCATGCCTTTAGCCATGATGGTCCTTTATGCAGAGCTCCTTTAATCACCAGGTTAATGCCTATTCATCCTTCAAGTGGCATTGCCTCCATGAAGTCTCTAACCAGGCTGGTGAGATGCCCTCTCTGAGCCACGCTTGGACTCAAGCACTGTTCACACTGGGCTCTTACTGCCTGTGCACGTGTCTGTCTCTCCTACCAGTCTGGGACTCCCTCCAGGGCACATATTGGATCTATTTTTTTAATCTTTGTCTCCAATGACAGCACACAGCCTATGCTCCACACGTTTGGTGAATGAATGAAAGAATGAATGAACAAGCTACAGAAAATTGTGTTTTCATAAAATATTAGAACCAGAAGAGACCTCAGAGTTCATTTCATTCAATTCGTTTTAATTAGAGGAAAGGAGAGGCAATGACTTGTCCAGGGTCGCACCTCAAGAAAGAGGACAGAACTGGAATTAAAAAATGGGTACCCCTGGGTCCCCAACACCTAATCCAGGGCTCTCTCTACTGCATCACCCTTGGTCCTGAGGCTCAGAAAGAACTGCCAAGGATTTGAATTCATCAGGCCAATCCTAGTGTAGCATTTCTCCATGTATGACCTGCTGAACACTAGCTCTGGGAGAAAATGATTATGGAGACAAATAAGTTTGGAAAAGTTCAATATCTCATCCTCCTGGAGAGTCTCAGCGCACTTCAACTCGCTAAAGGCTTTCAGTAAAGATCCCTGTCTCATTTTGTTCAACCCAATTTGACCATAGAATTCCTTCCTCCTCATTGTTTTCTTTGTCTGTTTTCATTGTTAGTCTTTTGTTTTATTTTGACTTTTGCTTGTACGTATTAACATCCCATGGAACAATATTTTGAGAAATGTTGACCAAGCGCAGGTGATACTGAATGAATTGTCATTTCCCATTGTTGTTGAATATTACATCTGGAGATAACCTTAGGGAATATCCACTCCTACTTCCTCATTTTACAGTTGGGGAAACTGAGATCCAGGGAGGCGAAAGGGCATTGCCTGCATATACAGTACAAATAGTGGCAGATCCACTTTTTGATTTGATCAAGAAGTGGTCTATTAACATTGCATGGTCTAAAACTCTCCCCAGACTGCTAAAGGCTTAAATGATGATAGTTTAAGGAGCTCTGTTTCAGGGCTGGTCTGGGTGGAAGCCCTGATGTCTGCTGCCTGATGGAGAAGTTGCTCTGGTAGGTGTGTGCGAGTCAAGTTCATTCTCTCTTCCCCCTGCCCTGCTGACCTACGGCTCTGAGCCATGTGGCTGTTGTTCACTATATAATTCCCCAGACTGACAGAGTGCCTTCCCACCAGTGACTTCTGATTGCTTTTTTCATAGTGTCAGATTTATTCTCATGACAGTTCCTTGAACCATTCTTGACAGATGGGGAAAAAAGGATTAAATAAAGAAGGTCAAAAGCCCTGCCTAGCTACGGTGTCACATTTAGTCAGAAAAAGAAGTGGCACAAAATTCCTAGTGTCCTGGAGCCAGGTTTAAAACTCCCTTCTAGCCTCTTCTACTCCTGTTCCCGGCTCACATCAGCTTCCTCTTTATTTGTTCCCTAACCAGAATTAGGTGTGTGCTTTCCACACTCTGTACTTCCCCTTGACTGCTGTGCTCTTTCCTCTTCCCAGCTTCTCAAAGCCCCATCCATATTTCAAGACCTAGTTTAAAAACCACTTCCTCTGTTAAACTTCACCCTGGCCATGAACTTGGCAGCTCACCTGCCTCCAGGTTGGGGCTGATCGTATCTTGACTAAAATCTTAAAACTTCTGTTCACATCTAAGTCTTAGCTTCACAACTAGTTTCTGGGTGCCAGATCTTGTTCTATTCTCTTCTGCCTTCCCTCTAAAGCAATGCCTTGGCATTCAGTAGATCTCAAACACTTTGAGCTCAAAGGCTCGAAGAGCAGAAAGCTGGCGTAGAATTCCAAGTAGGGTACTGGCTAGTCATTCCCTCTTGGAGTCTCGGTTTCTTCAAAGCTAAAGTGGAGATGACCATGCAGAGCCTGCAGTGTTGTTATGACGACCAAAGGAGAAAACATAGGTAAGGGCCTTGCAAAGTGCATTGGAGCACACTCAGCAGTTGATGACTGACAGCGCACTGGAATCAGAATCTCGCCCAGGCAGCACCCTCATACACACACACACAGAGCACGTCACACACTCCACCCTGCCGCCACCCTGAAGCACTTACCGTTCTCCAAAATCTTTGGAGAAACTTGTTCTTTTCTCCATCGTAACACTATGCCATGAGCCCAAATGCACTTCCCTCCCTTCTTTACCTTAAATACCGCTTCCTTCAAGGAGTCCTTGATCACAAGTGTCAGAATCGACCTGGCCTTCCAGTAGTATCTTGTCCTAAATTTCTGCATTTTTAATTATGCTTAGTCAACAGTTTATGAGTCTGTCATCCCCCTTGGATTACGTCTTTGTACCTCCAATATTTACAGCGTGGCGACTAGCCCACTGTCAATGCTCAGTATAGGACTGATGAATGAATGAATAAATTAGTGCATTTGTTTTTTATTTTAAGAAAAAAATCCACAACTCTTTACAAGTTAAATCCAATTTAATGCTTTTCCCAAAATAATGGATTGTTTTAAATCCACTTCACATTTAAAAGAAAGTCTATAAATGCTTGCAGACTCTTGTAAATACATAAATGTTCTATGAATGCTTGTAGGTCTCTTCTTGGTCCAGTGTTTGGCATACCTTCCATGCTTCCATATCCATATTCAGATACAGATGTGCCGTAACACCCCCTATTTGGAGATCAGAGATCCCCAAACCCCAATAGTCTGGGTGGTATTCTCATATCTACAGATAAAACAAAACAGCCTCTGGATTTTTCAACCAGCTGCCTCACAGTTCAAGCGTCAGGCGTAAGTGAAAGGGAGCTAACACTTATGGCGCCCATGCTGGTACCATCCACTGTACATTGAGGGAGGAAACAGTTTGCTGAACAACCCTTAGGTGTCAGGCCCTGGTCCAGGCATTTTGATGTACGTGATCTGATTTAATCTTCACCATAATCCTGAAGGGTAGTCATTATCCTATTTTCCAGACAGGAAATACAGGACTGAAAGAGTTCACGGGGAATTAAGTGGCTGACCAAGCTTTTGAATCCAGGGCTAGCCATCTCCAAAGTCCTGGTCTTTTCCCTCAAACCACTTAACTTCTGATGTCAGGAATTCCATTGTTGTCCAATGGCACCTTCTCCGACAGCACTAGACAGATGAGGCTGTGTCACACGTGCACGCACACACAGTTGCAGCCGCCCTTACCGGTAATACATCAACAGCACAGGCCCATCCCTGGACCACAGCGTCCATTTCTCACTGATAATTGAGAATTCACTTTCATGTTTGTTCCACCATAGTAAAACTGCTATGTATTTATTTTATTGTTATTATCATTTTTATCATCCTAACAATGATTCAGTATATACCAAGTGTCTCTGATGAAACATGCAGGAGACAAAAAATCCTTAGGTGGGTTGGCACACTTCAAGTTGTTAGTGTATTATTCATTAGTGTGTTAATATTGCATGGACTGGATTTTTATATGCAATTTAAAGAACAGGTAGCTCAAGATGGGAACAAGACAATATTATCAGATCAATCAGAAGCTTGGGCTTTCACTCGGAGCTTTTAAATGATCAGTCCAATCTGTTGGGGGAGAGAATGTGTTGTCAGAAATGGGATGCATCTGCACTGGCTATTTTCAGGAGAGGAGAATGCCTCTCAGCCTAGAGAGGGTAGGACTGTTAAAATAAAGGCTTTTTTGCATTATGCAAACACAGGGAAATTGGGTCAAGCCCATGGTCCATCCTGCCAGGACGACTTTCAAGGGTCACAAACTCAAATGCCTTGAGGAGCAGATCGGCAATAAGAATCAGTCAATCAGGATGTATGTTAAGATAATAAGGGATTTTAAAACATTTAAGAATGATGACAGCCAAAGAAAACCCTTCTATGGGCCAAATGTGGCCAGGAGGATATCAGAGTATAAGCTCTAGACTAGAAGACCGCTGTGGTTCCTTTTAGAATTACCTCTGGCATGTGCAGTCTTAATCACCACCTGAGCATCCGAGGGCTCCAGAAAGAACCTCCAGAAAACCCGCCCAAACACTCTTTCATGGGTATTCCTGAACCTAAAATCAAGCTAAACACTTGCTTCAAAAAGATTGATATAGACACACAGGATTTTAAAAGAGGAAAGAGCCTTAAAGTTCATTTAGCGTAAAACTCCCATTCTGTAGAAGAGAGAACTGAGAACAAGCAAGAGGATGGGACTGGCGAAGCTCTCACAGCTAATGAATCCTGCTTATTTGTCCGGGACCCCAGGACCCTGCTCAAGTCTTCCCGTGGGCCTGGGATCTGCTGAGGAAGGCAGTCACAGGCCTTTTCCCCCAGCACCGGATCCAGGAGGCCCATGAATGCTGGAACCAGCCCAGATGCAGGGCGGGAGGAAATGGCTGCCCTCCCAGCCCCATAAATGTTCCCAGAGAGTTGAAAGAGAGAGAGACTGCAACGACCCTCTTGTCTAATTACTGCCGGCCATAAAATAGTTTATCATTTATCGCTGTCTCTGATGGCAGCAAGAAAAGTCTCTTAGGTACCATACTTCCTGAGACGAGAACCACATAGCACTATTACGTGCTGCGGACCAATATCTGCAATGAGTGTCCATTTTGACATTGTCCTTACAAGCGTTCATTGGTTCATTTATTCATGTACCTATGAATTATTCTGTAAGTACCTTCTTTGGGCCAGGCCTCATGGTAGGCTGTGAAGAATCAGGGATGAATGAGATAAGGGCCCTCATTTACAGCCAAGGGAAATAAACTATATTTATTGAGCATCTACTCTATGCCCAGCTCGGTACCAACTCACGCTTATTTAATCCTGACATGGGAATTATTAGATATCTTACAGATAGGAGTCTGAAGCTCGTAAAACCTCTGTCTCATTATCATCCAGCAAGCAAGTGATCAAATCACCGGTCCACCTGGATCCCTGTCTCCTGCTTGTCCCATACAGTACCACAGATGTGCAAAGAAATCTTTACAAGACAGAAATGCACAAAGACAAGTTTAGTTACTAAGAAAGAGTGTTGGGGGGTGATCAAAAGGGAGCACCCAGCCTTAGCCTTACCCTCCCTTTCACCTCTCACTTCCCACCTCTGTCTCCCTTCCCCACTCCCAATTCCAGGGAGCCAAGAACAGCTAGAACACACCATGTTAACTGAGCAAAGTCTCTAGGCCACTTGGAAAACTGTTTATTAACGTGTTTGCAAAGACTGTCATCCCGTGACCTCACCTCCTATGAAAAGGACAATGAGAAAAATAAACAATAACAGCTTCTATATTGAAAGCACCTTCTTTGTTCCAAGTATCGTACTTGCCACACATTATCTCTGAACCTCACAACAACCTCACATTCACAGCCCTAAACACAGGTGAGGAAACCAGCGTCCCAGGGATCTCCACGGCCACCAGCGAGTAAGTGTCCGAGTCTGGATTCCAACTCCAGGCTGTCTGACTCCCAATGACACTTCCTGCCCTCCACACTGTGCTGCCTCTTAAGCAGTAACAGCAGTTGTCATTTATTCAGGGCCAACTGGGGGCCAGACACTATGTGGACTTTTTTTCTAATACTCACAACAGGCCTGAGAGGTAGGAACAAACTATTTCCGTTTAATGAGTGGAACTAAGGCTTACACGGGGAAGACCACAGAGCAAGTAACCTGGATTCCAAACCAGGATCTGCCTGTCTCCAAAGATTATAACCGTCCAAAACAAAGTCCTTTGTTTTGACTCCTTCCTGCTCCCCCATTTTAGAGAGCCAGGGCTCTGCCCCCAAGGAGACCCAAGCACCCTCTTGCTGTGCATGCTAACCCACCCCCAGCCCCTTGGCAGACCCCCTGAATAGATTACCTGCTCACATAGGTACGCTTTCCATGAACATGCTCAGGTCTACCCAATCCTAAACCATCCCTCTGCCTTGCTCCCAACTCTCCCCTCCCTTTCAGCCCAGAGCTTGCTGACATGGTGGATTCCACTCTTGCCCTCCTCGCTCCTACCTTCCCTGCAGTCCAGTTTCTGCTGCTACAGACTGCCTGTAGCTACTCCCTTAAAGGCCACCAGCCACCTCCTGCTCATCAAAGATGGCAGCGTGTGGCCTCACCCGCATGCCCCCACTGCGGGATCACCTCCACTTGAGCCACTCCCACCTCAAAAGTCTCCCCTTCATTGCTTTGCTGGGACCCTACACTGTCCTGGTTTTCCTCTAATCTAACCAAAAATTCTTAGAGCCAGAGGGGAATTTGATGTCTTGAAATAAACCCCTACCCAGAGCAGGATTCCCGACAGACATGTAGTCAGCTAGCCTCTTTCAGCTTTCTCCCTGCAATGGCTGGCCCGTCCCCTTGGTCTGTTGATAACTATTATAATTTATTCATTCATTTGTAGTGGTTCTCTTTTTGCATTCCCATTATTTCACTTTGTTTTAAATTATGAAAGCAATTTGTGTGCATTCTAACTAAAAATGAATAAGTAAAAATTTAATATTTATCCCCCGCTGCACTCCCTTTTCAACACCTTTCTCCCTGTCCATAAAAATATACATATGTGCACAAATAATGTTGTTGTTATTTGTTTTTACCCTCAAAATTATAATATATACTTTGCACTTGCTTTTCTCACGTCGTAGTACCTTGTGAGAGTGCCCCAGGTCAAAATTTATAAAAAGATATAAAACTAACTCATATAACATAATAACTGCACAATATTCCATGGTATAAATGGACTCCTATTTATTCACTATTCCCACATTAACATGTTTCCAGGTTTCTTTTCTTGGCGTTTTGTGTTGTCTACTGCAAAAACACTTTGTTATAAATAAATCCTTACGTGCCAATATTTTCAAGTGTAGGATATATTTCCAAATCTAGGGTCAAATGGTATGTGCAATATTAATTCTAGAAGATATTATCAGGTAACTTTGCAAGACCATTGCTGAATTATACTCCCCCCAGCAGTGTGTGGGCCTGCCTGTTGCCCTGCACACTCCGTGTACATAGATCTTTTTGCTGTCTACAGTGTTTGCCAATCTCTGCAGTGAAAAGTAGTATCCCACAGTTGCCTTAATTTCCATTTCCCTGGCTCCTAGTCAGGTCGAGCATCTTTCACATGCTTGTTGGCCATTTAGATGTCCTCTTCCATGAATGGCCTGTGCATAATCTGTGGCCATTTTTTAAATTAAGTTGCTTGACTGTCAATTTGTGAAACCACTTTGTATATGGACACATTAACCTCGGTCCCCATAACCTTATTTCATATGCGCTGCAAATATTTTTCCCAACTGTCGTTTGTTTCATTTTGTTTGGGGTTTTGGCTTTTGTTTATGTAACTTGACATGACAACTTTTAAATGCTTATATATTCAAACATATTTATCTCTTTCTTTTAGGCTTCTAAATTTCCTGTCTTATTTTAAAAGGTTCCCCTAACTCCCAAGGTCACGCAAATATTCTGCTTTCTTCCCTCTTTTCACTTAAATCTTTGATGCACCTGGATGCCATTGTGTGTGGTGGGCAGTAGGAGATCCCTGATAATATTGTTTGTTTAGGTTGAGTCTGAAGCTGCCACCCTATTATCTTGTCCCTGGATGTTGACTCTGCCCTTTATGCTGCACAGCTCAAGCTAAAACTGTGGGGCCCTAATGCTGGGTCTGGCTTTCTCCACTTTCTCCCACATAGGCTGAAACCCCAGCCTTTGACTAGGTTCCAAAAGATCCCACTTGGGAAGACTTACAACATTTCCTTTTAATTGTAGTAGTCTTTTTGTTTGTTTGTTTTCTATCTCCTCCTCTCCATTGTGAGCTCCTTAATGGTGTGATATCCCCCTGAAGCTTAGCAAACCCAGATAGCAAATACTTGTCAGGTTGAATTCCTGTCACTACACCTCAGATGTCAGCACCCTTGGTCCTCTGAGATTGTGAGAGCCTCCCCTGTGCTGTCTGGGGCCAGAGCACATCTGCAGTGTTTTGTCCCCTTTGTCTGGGGATGGGCACATGGGAAAGTGCCACTCAATTAGACCCTCTTGGTTTTCCCTGGAGCACTTGCCATAATCATAATTGCATATTAATTTGCAACTCAAGTCAGTTTCCATAACTGCTGCTGGCGGATGGGATCATCGAGAGTCCATGTGCCACCTGTGTCTGAAGGAGGAGGGCAGCTACTGAGTCAAGAATTCCTCCAAGAAAAGGTCAGTGGGAGCCTAACAGAAAGCCCTCATTTCAACAGTCCGCAAAGGCCTGATGGGTGTCAAGTTGCCTTGTTAGGGCATGGCTCATTTTCATACACATGCATGCCTGTAGGCTCCAGGAAATAGCATTCTTTTTTCTTGATGTTCAAGGAAAAGTGAGAGAAAACACAGACATACACACACAGAGACACACATACACACACACAGAGCAGAAGAAGAGTCAATCTGCTTCATCCTTTCCCCTCCCCTCTAATTCAGGTCATTTTTAGTTGGGTGACTGTTATGACTTTTGAGTTCTGAGTCCTACTGGCAAATTAATATTTTATCATCTGTAAAATGGGAATGGTAATTCACCAACTCATGGTGTAAATAAAATGAGTCATGGAAGATGCTTCAAAGAGTATCCAACATCAAGTGAGTGCTCAATAAATAATAATAGCTATTATTATCTTCATCATTATTATCATTATTTGCTTCCAAATATGGTGCGAGGCATTGAGGATAAAGAGATGAATGACTCAGAGTTCCTGCCCTCAAAAGACCAAATGCTTGGGGCTGGCCCTGTGGCATATTGGTTAAGTTCATGCACTCCACTTTGGAGGCCTGGGGTTCACGAGTTTGGATCCTGGGTACAGACCTACACACCATTCATCAAGCTGTGCTGTGGCAGTGTGCCACATAAAATAGAGAAAGATTGGCACACATGTTAGCACAGCAACAATCTTCCTCAAGCAAAAAGAGGAAGATTGGCAACACATGTTAGCTCAGGGCCAATCTTCCTCACCAAAAACAACAAAAAAACCCCACATAAATGCTAAAAAAAAGAGAGAAAAAAGATATTCTTTCTAAGTAGGAGTAGAGATTTTATGGAGGAAATGGGCATTAAATGTGAATTACTAGCAAGTCTGGGAGAAATGGGAAGAGGGAGTAGTTTAAGATGATTGTTTACATAGTAAGTGGTGGTGGTAGAGAATGAGATTAAAAACAGAAGGTGAAAATTCGGAGCCAGAGCAGGAACAAAGGAAAATTCTGAGCTCCATGCACTCCTTCAACAATAACCAGCCACTGAAGATAGCTGCTTGCTGGATGCTGGGGCCAAAGAATGCACATCATCATAGTCTCCACCTTTGGAGGATGAGTTCCTGGTACACCAGAACTTCAGTGAAGACAGTGGACCAAACTGCACAATCTGTTCCAGCAATGTGGTTTTCTCAGTCTGCAAACACAGAACATAACTGAGTTCGGGACCACGGTGATAGCAGCCCACTTTCAACTTCAGAAGGGCCCCAAAATGTCAAGTCTAAGCTGTGACTATTGGGGGTTTTCCTGTTCTCTAGGTTGAACTGTCTAGGAACTAGGAACTCCCAGTTAGTCTCTGACAAGCGAAGTACTTGGAGTACGTGGTCCTGCAAGTGCTTCCAGTTCTGCTCTGCTGGGAGCTCTCTCTCTCTCTCTCTGGATACATTTCACAAGAGGAGCAGGAGAGTCATCATTGTAAGATGAATCAATGGTTCGTTGAACTTAATCAACAGATATTGACTTGGTGCCAAGCACACTTCTAGAAGTGGGATTCCTGCAGTGAACAAGCAAGACAAGTGCCTGCTCTCATGCAGCTCACAGTTTAGAAGGAAGCAGACAGGACACAGTGTTGTCAGGTAGTGGCCACTGAGAACGAGGAAGGAAATAAAGCAGGCTAAGGGGGGATGGTGAGAGAGATCCATTCAATGAGGTGGCAGGAAAGGCAATATTTAAGCAGAGGGAGGAGGAAGGAAGGGAGACAGCAGGGAAGTCAAGGGACCCACTGTTTCTCTTGAGGGAGGGTAAGCCTGTGCCACAATCTGTTCATCCATGGCTAAGAGAACCCATGGGACCTGATCCTTGCCCGTGTTGTTGCCTGCCAGCTCCTTAGTAGCGATCTCCACAACTTCTGTGTCTTTGCCTAACACAATCCGGAAGGAATCATTTATTCCTATTAATGAGACACTCGATCAGTTCTGGGCCTGATCAGGTCTGGGTTAGCAACAAGCACCCAAAGCTATGTCTCCTTTCTGGGCCTCAGTTTCATCATAAGAAGAGTGAGGAGGATTGGAGTAAATAATCTCTGAGGCATCTTTCAGGTCACTGAAAATCTTGTTGCTGGGGTGGTCCTTCCTAACACTCAGGAATTCTGAAATTTAGACAAAACAGCTCCCCTTTTAGTGATGACTCTCAGTCTCATTTACAAAGCTCAGCGGTGACCTGCTGAAGGAGGATTGAGTTTCCCTGAAACACCTAAAGACGACCTAATAGGAAATCGGTAATCCTTCACCCAGTCCTACCACCTCATAGCTTTTCAAGATCGGGCACCGTGGGGCATCCTGTTGCTCAAGCCTTCAGAGGAGGATGGGCCCCAAGAGTCTCCACTAATAAGGAAGCTCTTGGCCAGTCACGTTGCAAAGAAGTTTTTGTTTTTGTCGTTTTGGGAGAGGGGAAGAGTTGAACACCATGACTCCTGTCTCCCATTCGCCTCTCTTGGGTGTTTTATGTATTGGTCTTCTGTGTGGAATGTTGCTTGTAGGCAAACTCGTGCCCAGAAGAAAAACTTTGAAAGTTACTGCTGTAGAATCAAGAGAACCAAAGTGCTTTCTGTCTACTTCTTAGGGCCACCTCCACACCCCACTATCTTCAGACGATGTCTGCTAGCAGCAAAGGTTGAGTCTTTCTCCGCCTCCCTCACAGAAATATCCCCAGGATCTGCTGGCAAATCATTAAATAAAATAAGCAACCCCGTTTTCTTTATTTAGTATTTATTTATACTCACATGGATCCTGCCTCTTGACTTTAAGGGTACTTTTTAAATCTTAGTTTCACTTCCCAGGCTCCGATCAAGCTTTCCTCTCTCATCCATCATGATAGTATCACATCTCCTCAGGCTGACAAGCAATCATGACCTCCCTGTGCCACAGGCCCTCCTTGCCCAGAGACTGGTTTTAGCAGCAAAGACCAGATGGATCCCAGCCCTATAGGCTGGTCATGCAGTGTGAGAGAGCTCAGAGTCCGCCCTACAGCTATTATACCAGGAAGCTTTGTCTCTGTTAAGTGGTACAATTTTCAGACAACTTTGCCAACCAAAGTGGGAGCAGGGAACTTAGAACCATAACAATAGTAGCTAACATTTTACATGTTGAGTTCCTACTAAGTGCCTGACACTGATCTAAAGTTCTTCACATGAACTCACTCATTTAGGCTTCCTAGCATCTCTAAGAGGTAGGCACCTTTTTTACTCCCCTTTTAAGGTAACAAAACTAGCTCACAGAGAGTTTCCATAACTTGCCCAAGGTCACTTAACTGGTAAGTGACCGAGATGTGAACCCAGGTCATCTACTTCTGGAGCCCCCACTCCGTATCTCAACACTACCCAGATAATATACATTTCACCTTGGTCTCTGATTTTTTTTTTTTTTTTTTTTTTTTTGTGATTGCTGCTATTTTTATGATTGCAGAAAAGTCAATCACAGATGAATGGGAAAGGAAATTGAGATGGGTGTTTAACAAGCACAGAGGGTGGCTGAGGTGGAGGCAGAAGGGGGAGAAGGACAGAAGGGCTGTGTACGTGACTCCTCCCCAACCAGGACCCAGGCTTGGTCAGCCCCCAGCATCATCCCTTCTCTTCATACAGAAAGAGGTTAAGCAAGAAGGTTCCGAAAAGCAAGGTGGAGGGCTAAGCATGTTTCCTCTCTGGCCCGTGTCCCCTAATGGCCTGTGGGCAGCCAGTTGATGGCTGGATCTTCTGTGGGCAAAGGCATCCAGGAAAATTGCAGAACCTGCAGGCAAGCTCGCTAATGCTGGAGTTGCCATTTATAGTCACTGGTGAGCAAAAGGAGAGGCCAACATGCCCTTTCAGGTAGACTGGCCTCCAGCTGCCTCTCAGGCCACAATCCTGACACTCAAAAATGGCAAAGTTAATGAGGAGTTGACTTCTGCTGACGTTGGCTTAGTGAGTTACTAGTCACGGGACACTTTCCATTTCGTTTCATTTAACCTCACAGTGCCCCTGGGAAGTTATTTTCAGATTTATTTTGCAGATGAGAAAACTGAGTCTTAGAAAGATTTGTATTTACCCAAAGTCATGCAGTTAGCAAGTTGCAACTTCTCTAGGATGAGATCTTTGTATCACCAAATGGCTAAGTCCTAAATATTTACACATTCGTATGGCCAAACCATAGATAGCAATCGTGAGCGTATCATGTGCCAAACTCTAGAGACATAGAGTCAGTTGAGATCTGTATCCTACGTCCAAGACACACAGAGTCTGTATTATATTTTACGGGGAACCCTCAGGAGGCAGGGGCCTGCTCCAGAGGTAGGAATTCCTGGATGCAGATAGAAGGACGCAGTGGGAAGAATGCAGATTTGGCCGCTGGGGAGGCCTGAGTTCTGTTCTCACTGCTCACTATGTGACTTGGCGCAAGTCACTTCCTTTCCTGAGTCTCACTTCCTTCTCTGATGCTGGAGCCAAACTGCCCGTGTTCAAATCTGTACAACCTGCCTCAGTTTCCTCATCTATGAATGGGGACACTATTAATACCTACCTTATAGAATTATAGTGAAGATTCAATGAGCTACTAACTCAATTATTATTATGGATTAGATGAGTTATTAAATCATTGCTATTGCGTTATTACACGTATAGTGTTTAGGAGAGTGCCTGGCACACAGGAATCATTCAATAAATGCTAGCTCTTATTATCAATAATATTATCAATACTATATAAATGAAGGTTGGGCTGGATAATCCCAGAGCTGTCTGCACAAATGCATTTAGGCAGTTGTCACCGAATCAGAAGTGACTTTGAAAGGCAACGCTTGCTCTTGAGACAACGCTTCATTTAAGGATAAAGCTCTACAACGTGCCGGACCCCAAGCAGGCCGCTAGGTTCTTTCTTGCCTTGTCACTTGTTTCCAGGTCACAAGTCTCTTGAGGCAGTGGCTGTGCCTTCCATCTTTTACCCCCAAACCAGGTGTAGAGTCAGGCCCACAGGACACTTTCAATAATTCTTTGTCAAATGAATTAATGAAATGAACAAACCAACAGGATTGAAGAAGACTCTGTGCCCTGATGAGCTCAACATCTAAGGAGGGATTTCAATGACATCTATTTTCTCTGTCCTGGTAACATGCTAATGAGCTGGAGCGCTCTGACTAAATTGCGATTTCCCAAAATGAGTTAATTAATAAACTGATTTGGGGATGATTAACAGGGGGGCACAGTTAACATGATTTTAATGGGAAAGCGTCAGTGAAGCACAAACTCATTAGCACAAAACTATTTCCTGCCCCAGCAGGCTTGTCACATACTACTTTTTTATGGAGGAAGCGGGAAAAGCCACACTGACAAGGACTGGGCTCGTGAGCAGCCAGGAGTCCCTAAGAGCAGCACACACGCCTGAAAGGGATCCTCCATGGTGGGTCCTGACAGGCCCCTTATAAGTGGGTCCTCTACTGACTTCTCATTGGTTTCGATGTATTGCCAATTGCTAATAAGCATGCTCAATACCTCAAGTTCCAGGGTACTGTTATTGAAGAATAGGGACAGTAAGTGTGTATAAACTAGGTCTGGTTGGTTCCCAAACATTTAAAAAGAATAATTGTAGTGATAGGGACCATTATAATACGCAATGTTTACAAAGCACTTTCCTTTCCTTATGTATAAAGTGGAATTATAATATTATTTCAATTTTGAAGTGCCATCATGAGAATAGGTGCTGATAATGAAAAGCTGCCATTCTCTGAGTGCCTGCTCTGTGCCAGCTCCTAGATTAGGCACCTTCCCTGAGGATGTCCTAATCCATCCTATTTCCAGATGAGGAAACGGAGGCTCAGAGGAGTAAAGAGAAGTCACATGTATACAAATAGTTCATAAAGCCCAATTTACACATATTGTGTACTAGATCTTCTGAGCAGCCTTAAGACATGGATCAGAAAGTTGTTAATATCCCTGTTCTCCTGGAGTGGATGTGAAGGCTCAAGGAGGTAGTGACTTGCCCTTTGTCCCAAGGTCAACAAATAATGCAAGTAGACATTTTGAACCAGTCTTTAGAAAACAAATCCTGCACTCTTGTTAAAAAGTTCAACTTCTTGCTATACACCATGTACAAATAGAGTGTGCAAAGCAAGAGGGCGCGACTCACCCCTGATTTGAAGGAACAAGATCACGGTAACTAGAGAGTAATTGAAGATTCTGTGCCTGAAAGTGGATATAATCAAAATTCTGTTCTGTGTAAGACAGAAGACTCAGTTTCACCATTTTGAAATTTTCTTTGAACTTTGGAGATACCTAACTAGCAGATTTCTGAGTTGAATTGGATTTGTTAATGATTACACGATGGAGGATGACCAACTTGGACACATGAAATCTGGCAAGTGTAACAGGGGAAAAACAAATATCTGCTGAGTAGAGGAAAAGTGGAGTCTCGGCCCTCTTAGCAGCCTGGTAGTTTTTCCCTAAAGAAGGTCTATGGTATGTCTGGAATGCTAAAACTAGAATGGAACTTAGAGACTCTCTAGAAGGAATCCCCTACCTAACATCTGTTTGAAAGATGAGAAAATTGGCATCTAGAAAGGTAGGTTATCACATTCCTGGCTGCACCAGGAGTTAAAAACCGAGCCCACATCAGAATCAGTTATCCTGCCTCCAATCCAGTCTCAGCATTAATATATCCTTTCAACAAGGGAGAAAGAAAAACAAAATCAAAGGAGAATAACTCATGTTGAACACTCACCATGTGCCAAGCAAGCAATGTTAGGTGCTTTGAATAAGTTATTTCACTAAATTCTCTCAATCCTGAGAGGTAGATAGTATCTTCCCTATTTTGCAAGTAAGGGAATTCAAGCTTAAAGAAGTGGCTTGCCTAAACTAGTCAGTGGCAGAGCAGGAATTCAAATCTTGATCTGCCTAATTCTGAAATCCGTGTCTTTACCACAATTCTACAGGCACCAACGCATCACGGAGTGCTGTCTCCCACCTGCCCCTGTCCCACTAGAGGCTGACTCTCTTGTTCCAGAGAAAGGTCCAGGTGCAGGCTGTTTTCCTCTAAGTGAAGGGCTCATACAGAGAACCCAGGGTTTAGAACCCCCCTGCCCTCCCCAGGCCCCAAGAGGAAGAGGAGGATCCCTGGACAGGAAAGGGCATCAAGAGTCTTGTTTCCCTTGGGACACACACCACCCGCTCTCACAATAGAGATGGGCTGTGAAGATGTCCTGGCAGTGTGCCCATCCCCACGGATCCTTGGACGGGAAAGAACCAGCACTTCTGAGGGCTGACGCTGATGCAAAGGCCAAGGCTCAGATCTGGTGCATGTCTCGTGGCTCAGGCTGCCCCGCAAAAGGAGGTCATAACAGCCTGTCTATTCACGGGCCGTCAGGGTGTGGTTTTGATCTTTGTGAAAGTGTCCAGGCATCAGGACTGAAAGGCCCGGATACAAACAAACCCACCAACTCTATGAAAACACAGAGCTAAAGTCGGTGTGTCACTCATATTTCAAAATGTATTTTGCCTTAATTCAAACAACAGCAAGATAATCAGTCACATAGCATCAGAGCTCAGGTATATAGGTTCCAACTAAGTTAAGGAACAACTGACGACCACAGAAAGAAGGCATCGTTACAGACTGTTCTTTGTTTGGGGGTGGTGAAGGTAGACGGCAAAAAGAGTTAATGTGAGGAATTGAACTGAGACATAGCGCCGTGTTGAATGCTGGAAGGGCACAGTGATAAATTGACTGAGCACTGTGCTCAAGGGCTCAGCGGAGATGTGACATGGACGCAAATACTGCTAATCAAGGGAGAAAACAACACGAATCATTAAAGAGACATAGATAAAGTGTGTTATAGATGCAGAAGATCACAATCAGCCATGGGTTATTGCTAAGTTTAGTTGTGGTTAGTAGTAGTGGTGGAGGTATAAGCTACCATTTGCTGAGGCTTATCATGGACCAAGCTCCACGCTGAGAGATTTACATGCTTATTTCATCCTCACCGCAGCCAGAATGTAACTCCTCATATTAGCATTACTTTCCAGAAGAGAAAACCAAGATGCAGAATGGTTGAGTGACTTGCCAGTCTCAAGAGCCAAAATGTGAGCTCTGACATAGATTCCTGAGCCCCTACATTTAGCCATTGTATTAAACATTTGTGTGACCAAGAGGTCACCTGTTGGTCCCCTGAGTCTTAACGTCAATGTCAAATCAGCTCAAAATCCCCTTCTAAATCCTATGGAAAGTCCAACATTTTCACAAAGAATGCTGCAGATTCCATTGTCTCTAGTCCTATCTTTAGTCCCTAAAGAAGTTCTACGATCACCACCTGTGGAAATGCCTGTCTCTGTGTCTCTTGCCAAGCAGCAAACCAATTTCCAGAAGTGACCTGGACCTATTATGGCAAGTGGCAGGTAGAGTGAAATGCACCTGGCATACTAAAAGCTCCCTTCGAGCTCTCTATAATTCTATGAGTCAAGGAAATGATTGCATAACTACTCCCAGAGACAATTCTGAAATTCCATTTAGGAAATGGACACCTAAATGTGCAAACGGCATCAAAGGCTAGCAACTAGACTCTTCCTTCAGGGTTGGAAGAATGGACCAGAGCTGACTTGAATTCTTCTACCAAATCTCTACGACAGCCAGAATTGACCCTCTCCCTCTAGAGACCTGGAACTGCTGTAAGTTTAACATTTCTTTGAGGTTTCCTTTATGCACCTTAAAATGTCATGCAGGGGCCAGCGTTGTGGCATGGCGGCATAGTGGTTAAGTTTGCATGTTCTGCTCTGGCCGCCCAGGATTCATGAGTTCAGATCCTGGGCACAGACCTATACACTGCTCATCAAGCCATGCTGTGGCAGCATCCCACATACAAAATAGAGGAAGATTGGGGGCTGGCCCCGTGGCCGAGTGGTTAAGTTCGCGCGCTCCGCTGCAGGCGGCCCAGTGTTTCGTTGGTTCGAATCCTGGGCGCGGACATGGCACTGCTCGTCAGACCACGCTGAGGCAGCGTCCCACATGCCACAACCAGAAGAACCCACAACGAAGAATACACAACTATGTACCGGGGGGCTTTGGGGAGAAAAAGGAAAAAATAAAATCTTAAAAAAAAAAAAAAAAAAAAAAAAAAATAGAGGAAGATTGGCACAGATGTTAGCTCAGTGACAATCTCCCTCACCAAAAAAAGAAAAAGAAATCACGTAAATTTTGATATCTACTGTATAAAGTGTGTCTTTGTTTTAATATAAAAATAACACTTTAATTACTCATTACTTAACTTATTTAACTTTTTTCCCAATCAGGGATTTAGGAGTGAGGGAGGTATATTTCAGGAAGTGTCCTTAGAGCTTTAAAAATGCTATTTTGTATAATTCTCACAACAACTCTAGGAGAAAAGTATTATTATTCCTATATTTTAGTTGAGGAGATGAAAGTGTGCAGTGGTTAAAATGCTCACCTATTGTCACACAACTAGTAAGGGGAGAAGAAGGATTCCAAGTCTAGGGTGTCTGACCCCAAGTCTAAGCCCTTCTGTTAACTTTATATGGTTTGCTGACTACCCATCTATTTACATGGCCTTATTGAAAGAAAATGTATACATCCAGTTTAATAATGTCACTCTGAGGATTGTACCTCACTTAGGAAAAGGCAGTGTGACAGCTCAGCCTGCCATCGGAAGCCAGAGGCCCACAGGATCTAAGAGATGATTATATCAGATAGAAGGAGGCCTCCCAAATTAGTCCCCAGAGATGCTCTATCAAGAGCCCCCTGCACCTGGACTAACACGGCCTGTGAGAACGCCGGTCTCCAGCTCCTCTGCAGACTACCAGCCCCGTTTCCCGACGCATTACTGGGGCGATTAGCCTGGGCCATCGTGGAGCAAAATGCACCTGATCAAATAAAAGGCTTTTCACAAAATCACCCTCCATCAGATAATCTGGAGCTCAGCAAGTTGTCGGAAATCCAAGCATGAAAACAGCTCCAGCAATTTGGCTACAACTTGCAAAATGAATCAAGCCCTGTGTCTGAAGATAGATCTCTTTCCTCACATACACAAATGTACTTCTTTCTGGAGACTTGAGGATCACTTTTCAAACTCATGGGGAATTTTCAAACCTGAAAGGGAATGCAATTTCAGAGAAGCAGACACAGTGCTCACCTTCTGGGCTGAAGTTGACAATAGTATATTGGGGAATTGCCAGTGAATTCCAGTCCCTTAGCCCACTGCCCCCTGCCATGACCATACACCAGGGGAGTTAGAATGTTTGTGTCAGGTAGACCTGGGCTCAAAATTCAGTCCTACCACTTTCACGGTCTGTGGTCCTGAGCAAATTACTAAGCTTGATCACTATTTTTTTCCTCCCCTTAAAATAGGAAGGACAATGCTTCCCTAGTAAAATAAGTGAGAGAAGGGAATGCAATTATAGATGCAAAGCTCCTACACGTAGTAGGTACTCAACAAATTCAAGTCTTCTTCCTCCTGTAGCCACACAGCCTGTATTTTCACACCTCCGCCCCTTTGTACAGGCTGTTTCTTTTGTGTAAGACGCCCTTCCTTATTTTCTGCCTTGGAAAATCTCCCTGATCTTCCGTGGCCCATCTCAAAAGTCATCTACTCAAGGTCCTAAGTCTACCTCCCACCTTCAGTCACAGAAATTATAGCTTCTCCTTCCTGCTCAATAGCCATTAGTTCACATTTGGAGCAGGCGATGATTTAGGAAAGCCTGCCTACACGCGACCGGCAGACCCATCTGTTCATCCTGAGGCATCTGGTCTGGTGTAACAGAGCAACTGCATGGCACAGTGGCTGGCAGGGGAGATGCCGACTGGTGCAGTGGACTGAGACCTCTGCAACCCCTGTGCCATTAAGCTGTGGATCCATCAATGCCACAAATAGTGATTGGGTAAGTACCATGGGCAGGCCAGGCAGAGAACACTATGATGAATCAGCGGAAAACTCAGTTCCAGAAGAATTCATTACCTAACACGGAAAAATATATGGACAGAGTCACCATAAAATTCAGGTAGAAAGCCAGCCAAGTCCAAAGAGTGACTCGGATAAAGTGTTGTGGAAATTGAGAAGGGAAGCGAAACAAACATGCATTCAGCATCCAGTTTGTGCCCAGCGCTGTGCAAAGTATATTTACAAAGTCATCTCCCAACCAACCTGAGAGGAAAGCATTATCATCCCCATTTTACAGATGATAAATCCAAGACTGAAATGGGTCCAGCAACACACCCAAGGTTATACCGCCAGGAGGGAGTGGAATTAAGATAGGAGCCCGTGCTGACTCCTTGCTGTCCCCCTTTACTCCCCAAATTCCGACTTTCATGTTGTCATGATAACCTGGGAGCAATCATTGCAAATCTAAATGACACCATTTCCTTTATATTTGAAAGGACAGCAATCTTTTCATCCCCAGCATTTAGACAGAACATGTAATAGCCTGTTATGAATACGCTGATACCCTGCATTAGGGCCTCCAGGTCAATACCGGCTCATTTTGTCATAATAAATGGATGCTCAAATCATTGTGGTCAAAGCTCCCGTCGCCTGGCTCTCAGTGCTGATGTTAAGGCAGAGCTGAACACTTTCTCTAAGCCTGGACACTATCCCCACTCCATGTATGTAATTGTTAAGTAGTTAATTGCCTTCCACTTCCAAAGAGTTAGGCATTCGGAGACCTCCCCCTTGCAACAATTCTTCAGTATTTTATCTTTCTTGACAGCCAGCTAATCCATCACAGGGCTCCCTTCATAATTTGTATTGACTTGCATTTATCCACAGCAGAACCCATTTAAAGACTATCACCCGAGTTCGTGGTCAGTTTTAATGACCAAGAAAACTGTCAAGTCTAAATGACAACTTCAAAGCATCCATGTGAAACTTAAGGGTGCTCATCCCACTCACCTTGAGGGCCCCAAGATCAACACAATGTCAGTGGCTTTAAATAATTTGGTCACAAAGGCAATTGGAACTTGTCTTTCACTCTGCAAGTCTGAGCTACTTCATCCATGGCACCATCTCCAGGGCAGCCTTATGGAGATAAAAAGCTTGGGTCACCAAGCTGCAGGCTGAGGTCTCATCAGGCTCACAGAGGATATGTGCTTAGATCATGCAGTATTTTTGATTAGAACTAGTTGGCAACATTAAAAATTTTGTGCAATGTCACATACAAATCAGATTTTCAACTTTCCGTGGAACCCTAATATCTGGTGGAGCCAGACCCACATGCCCATCTGATGACTGGCACTTGGAGCTGTTTCGTGGCTTCCCTCCTGGATATATAGGTCTCCCCACTTCAGAGTGTATTTCACCCAGATGCTTTAGTGCTTATGTAATCGTCCTGGTCCCTTTTGACATTTGAGCATGTGGTCTCCAATTTCAATATACAAGATTGATGTTCAAGTCTTGATTCTCCTGGCAACCAACTATATGGATTTGGGCAAGACACTTATACTCTGAGCTTTTGTTTCTTCATTTATAAAAATGGAGAAGTGATTCTGTTCATGCTTTTGTAATCTGGGCTAGACACTCTGCTAGGTGTACTAAGGATACAAAGACAAATTAGAGATAGTACTTACCCCAAGTTTATTATTTAGGATAACAGCTATAAATGTTATTATACAGCCTTGTTATTTAGGATAACATCTAAAATAGTATTTCAAAATTACGTGTCAGTGTGCAGCAACGCCGAAATGTGCAGGGTGTCAGGAAGTCCATTAGAGAGTCATCCATTCCAAAGATAAGGGAGACTAGGAAGACTACCCAAGGAGTGATGCCTGGAAAAGGACCACAAGGAGGAGAGAATGTGTGCAAGGTATGTCCAGAAAACAGCCAAGGTCCTTTCTTGACTTGAGTCAAGAGAACAAGAGACAGGGAGATTTTAAGCCTTGAGTGCCTTAGTCTAAGAACCTTAGAATTGGGTCTGTGGGCAATGGGGAGCCACTAAAGATTTTGGAGTGGATGTGGGAGCGATAAGACCAAAGGCATGTATTAATAAGGTCACTTTGGAAGAAACTGGGCACACAGGCTCTCCCTGCCTGCATGAAACTCTTGGGTTTGGTCTAAGAAGTTTGTGGGAGTGAAAAGCTACAATTCACTCTCAGAATGGAAACTACCAGATACCTGCTATCCCCAGCCTCTCACAGATCTGATGGAAACCCCAGGCTGAAGGCCAGCTGGAAGAGCATGTGGGTGTGCACCATGGGAAAGGATCTTCAAGGGCAGAGATGCATTTGGATTATGAGAAACTTCAGAGGTCCAGGTTGCTGCAAGGGAACATTGTCTCCTCCATGCCAGATGGCCAAAACCACTAGCAAACACTGAAATGGCGGCTGTCATTCACCTCAGAGAACACCATGCATGGAATTTCTAGCATCAATCTTGGTTTTTGTTTTACTTTTCAGAGGTGTAGGTGATACAGTGATAATCAAGGAAAAAACAACGGCGCTTACGTTGGAGGAAACAGCAGGAGGGAACAGACACTAAACTACTACACAAATCAATAAGAAAAACAAGTCACACTGATGAAGCAAAAGATGAAGAAAATAGAATACATAGTGAATGACTGAGAAAGATGTTTGATAGGGTGCTGAAGGAGAGCCTTTCTGAGGTAGGGTCATATGAGTTAACACCTGAAACATGAGAGAAAATCAGCCTTGGAAAGATCTGATGAAGAATACTGCAGAGGTCGCAATCTACCAGGACCTGGTGCAGAGCGGTGAGAGGAAACTGAGTCCAGAGCAGTGGAGCAGCTGTTTTTATTGCCATGACTTCCAGCAAGATAGGATGCAGAACAATGCCCTTGGGAAGTTTCTCATGGCCACGTGCCCAAGAACCGAAGAGACTGAGATCGTCTCTACTATCTCCAAGCCGTTCATGAAAACTTCCATGCTCTATTTGAATTACGAAGGAATGCTAAGACAAAATATGCTCAAGCAACACTTCTGTTGGAAATCTCTCTCCCCATCCTCTATCTCCCCATTCTGCATCATGTTCATGTCAATGTCCTCCAGACAGGAAGTGGTTGGAGACCCTGGCAAAGCTTAGGTCGCATCTTCAGATAAGGATAGCCTTGCCCCCACTTAACCGATTGAGGATAAAAGAGATAAGAAAGTACCAGGATATGAAATCAATCCATGGCAATCAGATAAACAATTCACGTGCATCACCCTCACCTTCCTTGCACATGGCAGACACTATTAATAGATCTTGACTCTCTTTCCTGCTGAGACCAAATGTGACCGCAGAATCCTCCTTAACTCATGATTCCAAGCAGCCACAATAAATCAACCAAATCTGGAACAAGAGATGAAATCTGCTTGCCAACCCACAACTTCAACCATTCACGAAAACAAAACAAGACATTTGGATGCAGCTAGGTGGAAATGGAAAAGCTTACCAGTAATGGATGCAGAGATATCCTTGTTCCCCACCTCACCACACACACACACACATTTCCTCACTGATTAGTATATTAGCTTGAATAGAAAGTGCCCCCGTATCAAAGTAGCTATGTGGAGTAGTTAGCATGTTGACACCTGTAGGGCAGAGCAGTCTCTAAGCCCCATTGAGTCCAAGTGTCATTGAGTCTTAGCATCTCAGCTGCTGGTGAGGAGGACACAAGTTGGCCAGGAAAAAGTCTGTAGGCAGATCTAATTATTAGAAATTCAGGGACCAGCCTCATGGCTGAGTGGTTAAGGTCACGTGCTGCGCTTCGGCAGCCCAGGGTTTCGCTGGTTCAGATCCTGGGCGCGGACATGGCATTGCTCATCAGGCCACGCTGAGGCAGCGTCCCACATCCCACAACTAGAGAGATCCACAACTAAAATATACTATATACTGAGGGGATGATTTGGGGAAAAAAAGTCAAAAAAGAAGATTGGCAACAGTTGTTAGCTCAGGTGCCAATCTTTAAAAAAAAAAAAAAATAGAAGAAATTCAGGCCCTGGAGCCAGAAGCCCAGGTTTGTTTGGCTCTGCCAATTAATAGTTCTGGGGGCCAGCCCTGCGGCTGAATGTATAAGTTTGCATGCTCCGCTTTGGCAGCCCAGGGTTTCACTGGTTCAGATCCTGGATGCGGACATGGCACCGCTCATCAGGCCATGCTGAGGAGGCATCCCACATAGCACAACCAGAAGGACCTACAACTGGAATATACAACTATGTACTGGGGGGCTTTGGGGAAAAGAAGAAGAAAAAAGGAAAGATTGGCAAGAGATGTTAGCTCAGGTGCCAATCTTTAAAAAAAATTAAAAATTTTAAAAAATAGTTCTGTGACTGTGTTTTTCAACCTTACCAGACCTCAGTTTTCTCATCTGTAAAATGGGGATAATAAGGATGCCTACTGCATAGGTCTGTTGAAAGATTAAATAAGTTAATGTATGTAAAGTATTTAAAACTATGCCCAGTACAAGTGAGGACTTTTAAATGTGAGCATATGTAAACAAATTAAGACAAAGCAGAATTCAAAAGCAGCTGAGACTCAGAAAACCAGGCAGGAAGATTGTCTTGAAGCTGTGAGAGGCCCTGGCACCTGAGAGAACAACCAGGAAGAGCAAGGCAGGGCCCAGACCCATGAGGGACAGGGTTACCCTGGGATGTGGAATGGACATGGGCTCCAGGGCCAGGCAAAGCTGGGTTGTGGTCTCAGCTCAGCAGCTTCTCAGCTGAGTGACCATGAGTAAGTCACTTGCCTTCTAGGAGGCTTAGTTTCCTCGTTTGTGACATGGGTACGGATAGCAATGCCTGACTCATCGGCTCCGGAACTATGAGTTACTGTGCAACAATGGAGGCCCTTGGAGCCAGGGAAGAAGCGGAGGATGGAGAAGGAAGAGATGAGAAGGGGAGGGGAGAAGTGCTCTTGTGCCTTGACAGGGTCTCCAGGTAGAGACTACGAGTCAGTTGCTGGCAGAAGCCCCAGCATCAGAGAATGGCAAAATCAGGGCCAGTTCTGGAGTTGCACGTCACATGGCATCAAGTCAGATCCTGAACCTCTCACGGCCAAAGGCAGAGAGGGTCCTAGCAATGGGGAAAGGGACTGCGCATACAGGCTACAGGGACTGGAGAGAGGAAGGAGGGAGCGGCTGGGTCCAGCAGGGCCCTACAGCCCAGATCTGCTGGGCCACAAGAAAGCCCAAGGTCCTAGATTCTTAAGAGCTGTGGTTTTCAACCTGTTTTCTCAGGGACTGAGGGGAGGGTCAGGAGAGGAGGGCCCTGCAATTAACCAGTCACTTTAGTTTTCTTTGTTTTATAAAGTAGAATTCCATGGAGCTTTGTTTAAAGGTGAAGTCATGCTGCTTTTTAAAAAGGGTTTCAAAATCACTAATTTGACACCTAGAAATCTTGACTTTTAGGATCATTGTAGCTTACAATTAAAAATCCATCTTAGGAACAATTTAGTCTATCTTTGCAGAGCAGGAAAACGTTCCCAGCCACATGGAGGGCAACATCCAGCTCCTTCTTGGGAGTTTGTTGACAAGACATCACTATCTTATACTGTCGACGTGTAGCTCCTCTCTCTAATTGTTAGAAAATTCACCCTGTCATCCCAAGACGAAATCAGACTTCCTCTGGCTTCTGCCCATTCCTCTCGTTCTGCCCTCAAGAAATTGGCTCCCATTGGCCCAACAGCAGGCTATCTATCATGTTTTCTAAAGAACATATCTGCTCACATCATTCTCCTTCCAAAAGTACTTCTGTTGCTCCAGGATGAGCATACTGAGTACAGGAACTATGCTGTAGTCGACTCCGTATCCCCAATGTCTGGAAGAAGCGAAAAGCTCAATACATTTTTCATGAGTGTGTGCCTAAAAGAAGGACAGATGGATGGATGGATGGATGAATGGATGGATGGATGCTCAGGCTCTTACAGAACATAAATTCAGCAACATCATTTTATTAAAGAGCCATCTAAAGCCTAAAGAAATTATGTGAATTATCTGAGGATGCTTAGTGGCAGAGCCAGAATTAACACCTAGGTTTCCTGATGCCCATATGATATGATCTCAGAACCTGAGAAATAATCTTGAGAAATGTGATTTGCAAAGGTGGCTGGAAAGTGTGGTTTGCAAGAATCAGGGCCCTGTAATCCGGAGCAGAGCAGGCGAAGGGTAGGGAGTGGTTCTGAAGGCACACACGCAAATGACTGCGCACGCACTAGAGCCACCTGTGTGCACCTCACAGATCCTAGTCAATTCCACAAACCCTTTTTGAGTGCACTGTGAGTCAGGCCCTATACCAGGGCCGGAGGAGGAATCCGAGATGACCAAGTCTCCTTCAGGAACGCGTGTTCATAGCTAGGCATAATCCAAGGCAGGTTGTGCTGTGTGCTGTTGCAGAAGTGTCAGCAGGGGCCGGCCTGTGGCCGAGTCATTAAGAGCACGCATTCCCCTTCAGCAGCGCAGGGTTTCCCTGGTTCGGGTCCTGGGTGCAGACCTAGCATCAGTCATCAGGCCATGCTGAGGCAGCATCCCACATAGCACAACCAAAAGGATCTAGAACTAGAAGATACAACTATGTACTGGGGGGCTTTGGGGAGAAGGAAAAAAAAAGATCAGCAACAGATGGCAGCTCAGGGCCAATCTTTAAACAAGAAAAAGTGTCAGCAAAGTGCTCTGGGAAAGCAGGGGAGGGAGTGATTCATTCCACCTGGGAACGTGTGAGAAAGTTTCATGGAAAAGTAGACATTAGAGTTAAGCCATAAGTGGTGAAAAAATTAGTGAGCATAGGCAAAAAGTCTGAAAGGAAGAGGGGTGTGGACTGGCTGGAATTGTAGGGGCAGGTGGTGAAGTGATAAAGGATGTTACAAAGATAGCCTGGGGCCGCACAGAGAAGCCTCAAATCCCAGGACTTTGCCTCTTTTCTACACCCAGGGGAGTTACCAAATGGTCTCCAGCCGAGGAACAATAGTGAGGCTGATGCTTTAGCAATATTGTGAGCCATCTGTCCTAGAAACTTGTCCTGCAATGTACCAGCCATGTCATGGCTGCACAGACCCCACCCTCCATCTGCATGAGGAAGGCCAGGCCTGCCAGCTTTCAGCCCCTGTGGCAGCCTTCAAGGTGGTTCCACCCTCTGGACCAACAAGATTTCCTCGAGCAGTTGAAGACGGACACACGTGGACTGATGCGATAACACAAGTAGCAGAGAATTTGGCCCCTCCGCCTCCTTCTAAGGCTGGGAATGGAGGATCTGACAGCAGCTGCTGGCAAGCTCTCTCCAGGGGCTCCACCTGTGCTGCAGGACTGAACTTCCAAAACCTTATCATTCCATGCAGTAACGATTTGGGTCTCTATCCCCTACTGGATGTGAGCTTCTCTAAGCAGAGGCGTAGCACCCGGTGGCAGAGCCAACAGTCCTAATCCCTGCACATCCCAGCTGTGCGACCCTTGGGCAAACCCCTTGGATGATCTAAACTCCAAGCCCCTTATCTTCAAAATGGGCATCATAATGTGTCTCTTGAGAGGATTATTATAAGGATTAAAACTCCTAGCCCAATGCCTGGCCCAAAGCAAGCAATCAGTAGATGGGAAATCCTTTCCCGTTTCCTCCTCCGCAACAGGAACAAGACTTACCCAACATTGTTTCTCCATTTCCTAGCACTGATTTGAGTAAGGGCTTAATAAATTATGGGTGAGTGAGTGAGTGAGTGGTAAAGCTTGGCATTGTATTTGTGACATTTGCACCAACCAATCAAAGCCTCTAATTGACCTTTCACCTCCCAGCCTCTCAAGGTGCATCTTTCCTGTTTGGAAGATGAGATGCAATTTGGAGAAGTAATCTGTGACTCAGCATGCAGAATGAATAGAATACTGTTCTACTGCAGGCTGTTTTGAGGGGTGCAGCTGCCAGGTATGGTGGAAGTACAGAGTTGAGAAAGAAACCACAGAGGTGTCCTTTCAGAGAGCCCTCTGTTTTCTCACATTTAATTAATACAGAAGTCAAAGAGCTCTGGAACCATTTGTCATCACTGTGTAAAGTGGTCTGGGAGCTTCCACTGGAACGAACAGAGCATGGAGAAAATGAGTCGTAGAAGTCCGAATTAGGAGCTAGAAGGACTGCTAGAGATTGTCATCATGACAATGACGTGTATAGCACATAAAAGGTCACAGGCCACTTATTCACATACACATGATGGAAATATTTTACCCCATCATGTTTCAAAAATAAATATTTAAGGTGGTGTATATACACACACTGACATTTATTACAGAATTACATTCTATGAAACACTGGGATAAGTCACCTATATGTGGCATCTAATTTACTCCTTGAAATGGCCACATGAGGTTGGTACTGCTTAGTACTTATTATACTAGCAATTCTACTTGTGGACTCGCAATGCCCAAGCAAAGGCTTGGAGTCCTGACAGCCCACTGGCAAAGAGTGTGGGCTCTGGAGTCAGGAGAGCTGGTCTCGCTTCCCTGCTCCTCCACGTCCTTGCTCTTTGACATTCAACAGACGCCTGTGCCTCTCAGAGCCTCCACTCTCTCACATGCAAAATGGAGAAAATGTCACCTTCCTTATCAGATTAGGAAGACTCATCGAGTCAATCCAAATAAAAGTTTAGACTAATGCCTGGCACGTGATACATGCACAGTGAACATTATCTATTATTACTAAGTAGCTTACCGAAGACCATAGCTGGTGACCAGTGGGAATCGATCCCCAGCCTGCCTGAGCTCGAAGCCATGTTCTCCCTGCTAGGTTGTCACCTCTCTCTTTCTCCCCACAGCCTAATCCTATCAAGTTAGGAATCTGAGATGCAGGTTGATTTAAGAAGCTGCTCAGGGCCACAGAGTTGGTATAAGACAGGGCCCACAGAAGAACCTAGGTATTTCGATCCCAAGTGGAACAGCTTGCATTTTGTGACACCACTCTTCCTCCCCAGTCCTGAGGCAACTCCACATTATATATTCAGAAAAACTAAAGTTCAGAAAGGTTCAGCAACTTCCCTGGTGATGCCCAGATCCTAAGCTTTCTCGTTCTTTCTCAAGTACTTTTCCTATAGGGTATACTCCACTACCTCTGAGAGAGACTGAGAGGACAAAGGAGAAGAGAGAGGAAGAGACAGACAGACAAAGGGACAGACCCAGACACAGATAGGAAGAAAACAGCATAGGGAAAGAGAAAGAGTCCTATAAGCTAAAAACATCTTTTAACCTTTCTTCTTTCTTCCAAGAGGTACTTGAAATGATGAAAACTTGGTAACTTTTACGAAGAGGAGGGTAAAAAAGAGTACAGTTTTTTGGCAAGGCTCAATAGATCAGAAGCAGCACTGAAATCGTTGAACACTGGAGGAAAATCATGACTCGGAGGAGCTTGCTCCACCCTGCCTCCTGCTCCCGATCCGTAGGAAACGCTGAGGCTGTAATGAGGATTACCCAGGGGCCCTGGTGCAGCTGGAGATGCGAGAACTGACTAATTAAACACTCCGAAAGTGGAGACGAGCATTTTGCAAGTGTGAGTTCCATTGCTCGTCGGAGTTACCGTGATCTCACCTGTACCTGTTGAACAGCGAAGGTGTCCTAAACAGGACAGCTGGGGATTGCTAAGGTTTCGCCTGCAGTGATGCAGAGCCCACCAGAAGGGGGAGGAGAAGCAATGATCTGGGCCATGCAGGCCACCAAACCACCTCTTGGGAAAATGAATCTCAGAGGCTTGAATTATACGTCACCTGAATTGACCTGTGATCTGATACTCAGAGCAATGATTGATCTTCAGTCGGTGCTTACAAGATGCTAAGCAAAACAACTCACTCTTCTCGGCACAAGTCGCACTTTCCCAACCCTTTGCATGTGCCTGTGCTTGTTCCTTCGCCTGATATGCCCCTTCTTCTCAGCCCCATCCCCAGGCCCGAACCCTTCTATCAGGGCTCAGCTAAGAGACCCTTTCTCCACAAAGACTCTATTCCACTAGCTAGAATCAACCCCTCCCTTCTCTGAAGGTGCAGAGCATCTTCAAGTTTCTTAGGCTTTTGTAACTTTATTTTCCATGGGACTTTATAAAGAAGACAAAAACATTTATTGACAGTCCACATAAAGGAAAGAAAATATGTGGTTTGCTATACATACCATTCAACACGTATGGGCTTACCATGCCCAGGGGCCCCTTCCAGCTGACTCAGTCCTGCCCACTGCCCCCAGGTCAGGGGACAAAGTCAGCTGCTCTTTACAAGATGTGACCACTGGCTGAACCAGAGCAAGTACCTAGCCTGTGAATGACTTCTTCAATGGCTGGCCAGAGACTCATTCATTCATTCAATAAATATTAGTGGAGCAGTTATTATATGCCAGGCATAGTTCTAGACACTGGAAAGATGATTGAAAACAAAACAAGGTCCCTGCCCTCGTGGAGTGGACAGTTTGGGGTAGATAGCAATAAATTAAAAATAATAAACATGTAATAAGCCAGGTTAGTTATAAGTCTTTTTAGAGAAAGAGAAAGAGAGGTAAGGGGATTTGAAGGAACAGGAGAGGGGAGTGGAGCATCATTATAGATAAATGGCTAGAGAAAGTCTCTCTGGAAAAGCACCATATGAGCAGAAACCTAGAGGAGGTGAAGGAATGAGTGTGATGGTTAATTTTATGTGTCAACTTGATGGACCACGGGGTGCCCAGATATTTGTTCAAATAGTCAGGGTATTTCCATGAGGGTGTTTTTAGATGACTTTAACAGTTAAATTGGTAGACTGAGTAAAGCAGATGGTTCTCCCTAATGTGGGTGGGCCTCATCCAATCAGTTGAAGACCTGAATAGAACAAAAGGCTGAGTAAAGAACTTCCGAATAAAGAGGACTCCTCCTGTCTGGCTGCCCTCAAGCTGGGACATTGTTTTTTTTCCTGCCTTCGAACTTGAACTGAAGCATCAGCTCCTCCTATGTCTTGAGCCTGCAGGCCTCCTGACTAGAACCACACCTTCAGTTTTCTTCAGTCTCCAGCTTGCCAGTTGCACATCTTAGGACTTGTCAGCCTCCATAATCACGGGAGCCAATTCCTTCTAATAAATCTCTTTCTGTACGTATAGAAGTCCTATTGGTTCTGTTTTCTCTGAAGAATCCTGACTAATGTGGTGAGCCATGTGGATAATTGGAGAAGGAGAGGTCCAGGCAGTGGGAACAGCGAGAGCAAAGGCCTGAGGTAGGAACGGGGCTGGCATGGCTGAGGGAGAGAGGGGAACAGCAAGCACTGAGGTCAGAGGGTTGCCAGGTGCAATGAGAGAGGGCCCTGCAGGTCATGGAAAGGCTCCAGGTTTCATGCTGCATACAATGGGAATTCACTGGAAGGTTTTGAGCTGAGGAGTGACATGATCCGACACATTTGTAAAGGATCACTCTAGCTGAGGTGAAAACAGATCCATGAAGAGGCTGTTACAGCGACCGGGAGAGCGCTGAGGATGTTTGAACCAGAGTGGTGGTGGAGGTGGTGGTGAGTGAGGAGTGCTGATTTCCAGACTTAGTCTGAAGCCAACAGTCTCTGTGGGTGTTTGGATACTCAGTGGCATCGGGATGGCTCCCAGCACCTTGCCTGGCGTCGGGAAGAAGGGAGCTGCGGTTTCCTGAGGTGGGGCGGGCTGCAAGAAGAGTGGGCTTGGGATAGGGACTGAGTTTGGCTTGAGATGCCCTTGGACATCCAGGTACAGACATCACATAGACTATTGGGTATATGAGCGTGGAGACATGGGGGGAGGTCCAGGCTGGACGTGTGAGTTTGAGAATCATCAGTATATATGGTGCTTAACTCATGGAGATGGCCTAGCTCACCAAAGGAGAGGGGGAGGGGGAGAGAGGAGAGGGCCCGGGGCTGAGCCCCGAGGCCCCCACCATTTACATCAGTGTTTTCAAGCTGAGGGTTTCAACTCACTAGTGGATTATGAAATCAATTTGGAGGATAATGAGCAATATTTTTTTCTAATGGGGTAGAAAGGAATGGAAAATATCAGAGTACTTTGAATATAGCATTGTTGCATGAAAGATTTTTCGGTTATATATGTTTCAAAAACAAACGTGTTTATATATGTGTGTGTATTTCTATAGCTGTGTTTGTGTATGTTTGCATGTGAATTTATATCTTTACCTCACGATGTGTGTATATGTGTGTGTACCCATCCATAATGTAAAATACACTTTTTACAGTGGATCATAATAAAGTGACTTTTTTCAAGTGTGAAAGCCGCTGTTTTCCAAGCCTGGGGAGGGGTCCTAGCAGCTGAACTCTGCCCAGCTGGGGAAATGGCGATGACTAAACCACTCCCACTGGCCCCTCTGGGTGTGAACTGGGAAAGTGGAGGGGACTGGCCAGCCAGCAGGAAGGAAGACTAGAGCAGATGGACAAAGGGCATGGACGGACATTGCCATGAAAAAGAAAGGAAGGCAGAGCGAGAGCGGCTTCTCCCCGAAGATGCCTTTCCTTCTGCCAGCTTGTGGCTCCACTTGGGGTCCATACATGCATTTATTCACAAAGACTTATTTTTGGTGTCTTCCTTACAGCAAGCCAGCTGATCCCAGTAAAGCTGTGACCCCAGCAACTAACTTCACTTCTTGACCCCTCCATTACCATATCTGTAAGATGACACTAATGTTCTCTTCTTTAGGATGTGATGAGGATTAAAAAGTAAAAAGCAATAAATGTTTCATGGAAGAGGCGACAGCTGATGCTCTTTTGTGCCCTGCGGTGTTCCTCCAGGGCTGCTCTGTGCCTGGGCTTCAAGCCCATTGGCGGCACAGTTCAGGCACTGGGGGAAGCCGAGGACCCTTCCCCTCCAGGGGCACAGCCCCAAAATGGCCTGTGTAGGCACACACAGCTGGGCCTCTTGAAACAAGGTGGGACTTTAAAGGACTTTAAAGAGATAATAAAAGGAACTGGACTGAGGCTCTGACTGTCTTCCCTGGCGTGGCTCCTCTTTCTGACTGCCTGAGCTCCGTCCTCTGCAGCTTGCAGGCAGGATGGGCACAGGGTGGCCCTACCAAGGTCCAGAACACAGCCAAGGAGGAAGGAAACACAGACCGGGCAGATGAAATGGCTCTGAACTAGGCTTTGGAGGAAAAGAATTGGGTCATCTTCCCCACTTACTTTCTCCTGTAAAATAGTGGTGCATGTTTAAGGTCAGGAGGGACACGAATGTGGCACAGATTAGAGAAAAGTGGTCTAGCCACAAGCCTCTGGGCCTTTCTCTAGTCCAGACCTGAAGCTAAAGGTGCCTGAGGAATATTTGAAACTCACACCTGGTTCCTCCACGTTACCAGGTTGGCAAAATTTGGACCCGTGCCTCCTGATTTCTCCCACCACATGACACTGCTTCAGATAGTTTTAACCATCATTTTACAGAGAAGGAGATTCCACGAATGTGTATGTTTGCTCAGGGTGCGTCCCAAAGGCTTTGTCCTCTCTGCATGGCAGTCTGCACACAGGGAGTGCTCAGAACTTTCTGCAGACCGCCTGACCCCACTGACCGAGCTCACCACAGTCACATTGCTGGATTCCTATTGAGAGTCCTTTCCCTAGGCGGGGATAACGTGCCAGCCACCACCTGCCGCCCAAGGTGAGCGCAACCAGCTCTCCCAGCATGAGGCCAGGAGGCTGAGCTGCTCTTGTTCTTGTTCCTCTCAGCAAGGCAGCTGCTCTCACCAGCTCCCCCGAGTAAGGCGGATCACCTTGCCTGGCTCCCGATGGCACGCGTGCCTTACTGCAGTGTGGGAACTTGCAAAATCAGGGTAGCTCATTCAAAGCTGAAGTCCAGAATGAACTCTTTTACTTTTATTTAGTTATCTGCTCTTTAGTGTCCAAGCTCTAAAACTCAGCCAAGTGGGTTTCAGAAGGCAAGCCCACATGAGACCCTGGTCACGTTGCTAGATCAAGACCAACTGGCTGTCAGCTGCTCCAAGCTTCACACACTGTAGGCCTGCATCTCTACTCTTTATTGTGAAGAGACATTGTATGTTTTAACTTGCAGCACCGGCATGCTCATGATGAGAGGAACTACTGCTTCTGTCAATCAAATCATACCCTAAATATCAAAGGATTAGGCTAACTTTGCCTTGATTATTCCAGGTACACTAATTTTTGCCTCCTCTAAATTATTAGTGGTTCACCTCTGAGTATTTACTTACTGCCTCGTGGTTATGTGTCTATTCATCATGCATGTGTTAGCCACCCAGACCCCTGTGCTTCCAGGCACTTCACACACACCTCTGTGATTGCGTTTATGAAACTTTGTTTTACATTTTATGTATGTATCTGTCATTTCACAAAATACCCACAGGCTCCTAGAGGGCAGGGTCTGGATACTATTCTTAACACCTAGCACATAGTAGGTACAATAAATGTTTCTTGGCCAAATGAACTTATCAATTCAGTTCAGCAAGCATTTATTGAGCATCTACTATATAATGATCACCATATTCTGTGCTGAGGACAGAATTAGCTCCCTGCCTTTATGTATCTCACACTCCAATAAAGGAGATAAACTTTTAATAAAGAAACACAGTGTTGAGTATAAAAACAGAAGTGTGTTCAAGACACAGATGTAGCCCAATTAAAGGAGTGATTAATTTTTCATGAAAAAAATGGAGAAGCTTCTGGAGGGAGGGGATGTTTGAGCTCGGCTTTAGAGGATAAATAGGTACACAATGGATAGGGGTGGACAAGAGGGAAAGATACAACCAGACAAATTAATACTAATGACCAATGAATGAATCACCCCAACTGCGGTGTATGTATCTTAGGGTCAGGAATGTTTCTAGAGTGCTGTGAGCTGGGTGCTAAGCATTCAGTACCTTCCCAGGGGCTGTTGGCTGATGATGGTGAAAATTAAATGTCTGCTGGGCACAAGTCACAGTCACAGAGCAAACATGTCTTGGGAGCTGTCCGTGGTAAAATAAGGCAGTTTTGGAAGAGGACAATTGATATTCATCTTTTTTTTTTTTTTCAATTGTTTTTCCTAAGGACAGTTGAGTCTGATTTAACATGTTAAGCAATTTGTTCAAATGAGCCAGACTGCCTTCCAGCGCTGAGGGGAACTCCAGAGGCTGCATTACACAGGAATGTAAGTGTCAAGCAATCCACTTGATCAAAAATGAATTAGCCAGAGAGTGCCATGAGTTTTATGATCAGAGAAGATGCTTCATGGGAAGATTATGTAATTAAGGACTTAGTCTTGGAAAAGACAGACAGGGACAACAGAACCTAATGCCTTGGTCCCATTGTTCAAACATGGAGGAATTTATGGGGTCCAGCTACTGTGTGTAAGGCCCTCCCTGTAAGGCTATTGACATGAATGAGATGAGGTCTGTTCTTTTAAAGTGCCTATGATTGAAAGAAACGAGTATGATTGTAAAGAAAACAAGTATTTTTTTGAGCACCCACTACATGATAGCTCTTGTGGTATTTCCAGATCCATTATCATAATTCACCTTCCATTCATCACTGTGACATATGATTACCCCATTTTACAGATGAGGAAACCGATAGATGGATATGAAGAATTGCCAGGTGAGCATAGAGGTAGAAGGTACCAACTTTGCAAGGGACAGTCTGGAAGGCTTAAAAGAGGAAGTCCTGTCTCATTCACTCAATCATTCATTTAAACAGCATTTAATGAGCAACTATCCAGCACTGTGGTAGGTGCTGGAAATACAATAGTGAACCATGAGATGTGGCCCCTGCTATCATGGTGCCCATAATCAGGATGAGAGGTGGATCTAATTAAATAAATCTAGACCTGCAAATTAGAATAAGTGTTCCGAAGGAAAGGAGCGTGGTTCTCTGAGAGCATATGACAAAGGACCCAGTCCCCTCAGGGAATTGGGGGAGTCAGCAAAGTCTCCCTGAGGAAGTGATGCTTGGGCTGGGGGCAGGGGAGATGGGGTTTTTAGGGCTTGTGGATGACAACATAAGAGTTTTCGTATGGACCAAAAATGTCCTGTAGAAGGAGAGAGCACAGCACAGTCAAGTAACTGAAAGTGGGGCCAGAGCCCAGAAAGCTGGGGTGCATGGGGTGACCGGGAGGGCAGGTGCTTCAGCACATAAGCCATGAGGAGGATTTTGATCTTGCTCTTGAAATGGGTTATAATCATATGAACCTATCAGCGTTTTGAAAAGATAACCCTGGGCACTGGTACTGTGTGCAGAATGGACTGAAAAGGAGACAGAGTAGACGTAGAATGGCCAGGGTAGGAGGCGACTTCAGTATCCTGGCAACGGTGAGGGCAGTGTGGCTTGGGGCAGTGGAGATGGATGCAAGTGGAGCGACTCAGGAGTTGCCTAGGAGTGAAGTCAACAGTGTTTAGTGATGGATTGGAGGATAATGGAGCAGGAAGGAGGTTCAGGGCAAATAGGACAAGTACACAAGTGAGGTTTCTAACTGGTGCCCACTCCTCTGAGATGGGGAACAGGGAAGGAGTGCCGTGTCCTAGACAATGGGTGGGAGATTCAAGCAACAACGTTGTATTTCAGAATTCCAAAGTGGAGAAGACTGCACTGAGGCCCCATCCCATGGGGCCGACTTGCCCAAGGAGAAAGGCTGATGTGCTTCTCCTTCAGGTGCGCCCTAGTAGAAAAGCCATTTCCCCTTTATTCATGCATCTTTCGTTGTGACTCATATTGCTAACGGACTTCCTGGAGGGTTGCTACTTATTAAAATGAAGCTTTTGAAGGCTGGGTTCTCAATATGCCCCCAAGAACCTGCCATCCCCTCTTCTCAGTGCGTAACTGGCCACATCTAAAAATGCTCTTGTTAAAGGAAAGAGGGGGGCTACTTTCCAGAGAATGGGAAGATCTGTTGTTTCCCCAGAGCTGCCCTGCTGCCCTGAAGGCTGTGGCGAGGTTGCCAGGGACACTGTTGGATGTTCACGTGGGTCTTAGTACAGAGTGAGGGGACGTGAAGGGAGTCCCCTCTCTTACCAGTTCCTACGTGGGAAGTTCTAGATTGGTCGTTGCCTTTAGCAGTGCTGCAATGCACACTGCAGCTGTCTGGGAGGCGGGAGACCTGAGCTCCCAGCCACTAGCTCATTGTGGAACCTTCAGTAGATCTCTTGGCCTCAGGCGCCCCATCTGACAATGAGGTGGAAGGACTCACTCCTTTCAGAGTGAGGATTTCTCATCAGCTTTGTGTGACAGGAGGCATACATTTGTCACACGTGGCAGACACTTAAGCTGTATTTGGGGTTACCCAAGTGTATGTTTCTCATCCCCCTGCCTGCTGTAATAAATCATAATAAAGCACTTCTTTTGTGGAGGATAAAAAAGGAGACAGGTGTAGGGACAAGAGATTCTGAAGCAAAGAAAAGACTCTGGAAAGATAGAACGAGCCTTCAAGATTGACCCCAGCCAAGGCCCCAGTGCAGCAGTGTCACCAGAGTCAGCGCAACCACAAAAGAAGCCATCCTCTGTGAGGAGGAGTGGATGGTGGGGGAGGGGAGCAGGACAAGCATCGGTTGTTTTTTCTGATTATAATAAGAGTGTAGGCTCACTACCAACATTCTGTGAAATTCAGAGAAACTTTAAGATGCAGAAGGGAAAGGATCCCCGATAATTCCACTACCTAAAGGTAAGCTCCCTTCCTCCAGCCTCTTTTTTAAATAGATTTACAGTGTTGCGATCACACTGTGCACACCCTTTGCATCCTATTTCTGTCACATAACGTTATATCTAGTGGCATGTTGTCACTGGCTCGCACTTGTTCCCAAGAGCCAGTGCACATCTCTTTCCAACTCTGAATTCAACGACATCACATCAATAGCTTAAAATCAGCCACAATGGGAATATTTACACCACAGAAATTGGCAGAAACTACAAAGCAGGGCTGTTTTGTTCTGGTTTTTTTCAGAGAGCCTATTGTTAAATATTTACTAGCACATCATTGATTATATTATAAGAATTTCTTAGGCTTTTAAATTTTCTTTGTAATTAAAATTTTAATGGCTACATAATAATCTATTAAAAGTCCTAATTTCCAGACATTATATCCAGTTTTGCACTCTTATAAATAATACTAATGAGCTACCTAATATGAACATTAATATGAATATTAATATGAATATCTTAGTGCATGAATATTTTACATTTCTTGCTATTTTATTAGTGTAGAACCCTAGATAAGGAAATATTGACTCAAAGGATATGAGTTTCAGGCTCTTGAAATCTATCAGCAAATTGCTTTTTCTGAAAGGTTACATCAATTATATTCCAACAAAAAATGTGTGAAAATGCCCATTCAACTCACTAGTATTAAATATGGTACTAGCACACACACAGACACAAAAACAATTCAATGGAACAGAATACCAGCCAGAACAGATATTAATATATAAGGACCACATAAAAATGAAAAGTTTCCGTAAGTGCCACAAATGAAATTAAGAGACAAACAATAAACTAAAGTGTGATAAATTTGATATATGCTATATTATTATCTTTAATATAGAAAGAGTTTATGCAAACCAATAAAAAAGCACAGATCTTAATAAATAAAAGAGCTAAGAGCTTGAACACTAATATTCTAATTCATCTTTACATTCTAATTTGAGGACTTTCAATTTAGAGAACAGGAGCAGGGTAGGTAAATCTTGGGGTGTCAAGGGTCCCCCGGCCAAGTCTCTGACATATCTGGTTATCTGAGCAATGCCCATGAATGAGACTGGAAATTACTAGCATTTGTTACAGTCTGAATAAAGCCGAATTTCCTCTTCTACTGAAAAAGCTATGCTTAAAACAACACAAGGATCATGATATAAATAGGTCATGTAGTTTACCACTCAAAAAGAGAGAAAAAGAGAAATAAGGAGGATGCAAAAGCAGTCTAAGAACAATTCCAGCAGAACAGATGGCTCTTCTTTGGTGAAAGCGGAAGCTCTGTTGATGCTGCCCACCTCTGAGGTTCCTGGAGCGGAGTTCATGGTTCCTTGAAGAATTTAGCTATTTCTACAAAGTTCTGGCTCAGACTGCAGAAAACTGAAGGGAAAGGAGGAAAAAAGCACCCAAGGCACCCATTTTTTCTGAATGCCAAACTGCTGTCAAGAGTCTAGACTGTGTATAAGTTTGAGGAAATTAGTCTTCCTGCAAGTAGAAATCAGAGCCAGAAAGAAACACATTCTGGTTTGCGGTTCTTTTCTTTATGTAAATTGCACAATACCATCTATGTTGGGTTATAATCGTTCGCCAAGTGTGGGTGGAGTACCATTCAGCATCACTTGAGGTGTAAGGGGAACCACTGCAGGAAGACCATGATCCTTGTCCTCACTCTTTCGGAGACAATTGTCTGGGATTAGAACCAGAAGTAAAATAATGGGCTAACATCTACAGAGCAGACACAGTGCTGTTATTCAGAGACAGGAAGGAGAAGAGCAATGAGAGCATGTTGTAGCAATTCCAGAAAGCTCCAGGAAGTAAGTGGAGACGAGCTGGGCTTTGAACTAAGGATAAGACCAGAGGAGGCTACTATCTGTCAGTACGGTGTACCGGCACCATGTTTTTTTTTCCAGACCAAGACTAGCACACATCCATTTGTCAGAAAAACTAAGTAGCATCCTGAACATGATTAAATTTTTTGGCAGGAATAAACGTTCCCAGTCAATTCATGGGCTGACTCAACATGTTCCCTCCAATAGAATATTGAAAAATTTTAAAAAATGATATTGCTTTGGCTGTAGCCTAGCAAGCATTAATAAGCAACTAGCTTTTATTCTCTCTGTTTGCTTATTTCTTATTGTGCTAATATATATGTATAACATAAAATTCACCAGTTTAACCATTTTTAAGTATACAGTTCAGTGGCATTAAGTCCATTCACGTTGTAGTGTCACCGTCACCACCATCCAACTCCAGAACTTCTTTATCATCCCAAATGGAAATTCTGCACCCATTAGACGACAACTCCTCATTCTCCCAGCACTTGGTAATCACCATTCTATTTCCTGTCTCTGTATATTTGACTATTCTAAATACCTCATATAAGTGGAATCATTCCATTTTTCAATGATTTTATGGTGACTATCAGAAAGGTCCCAGCAAGAAACAGATAGCACATGCAGATTGGATAATTGAGGCGAACTTAAGACACAGAGTATTTACAAAGATGTGGGAAGGATTTAAGGAAACTACAGGGAGGATGTAAACCACATGACTAGCAACAGCAGGAAGCTCTTACCACCCATAGGCCTAAAAGAAGAGTTTCCAGAAATGGAAAAGGTGGCTGTGTGGAGAGGGCCCCTGACAGGAGCTGTGGCCTTTACTAGAAGACTGCAGCCAACCCACAGTGACCCAACAGGGTGAGAGTCAGAGGACTGGATACCCTTGACCTCCACTCTCCTCTCACCCTTCGACCTCTTGCCAGGGCCTCCCATTGGCTAAACCCAGTCAGACACCAGAGGTTGAGGGAGCCCATGGATGCTGTCCCTAAAGAGGTGGCCTCTGGGGATATAGGCAGGGTGAAGAAGATGGGATCTGGGGTCAAATGAAATAGACCCAGCAGAGTAACCTCCTTTGACATATAGTGGGCATGTAACTAATATGAATGAGCCAGAGGTTGGATATGCAATAAATCAAGAGGGAGATGACATGGGAAGAAGGAAGTAAAAGCAGTATTCTAGAACTTTTCAGAGACTTGGAACAAGCATCTCAGTATCTGTTAAATAAATGCTCCATAAAGATCAAATAAATGGGTCTAGTATTTGGGCGATGAGTATGAAGCCCACGTGGCAACTAGGGCATCATCATAGACTGCCAGAGGTGAAAGATCCCTAATCTTTGATTCCACTTTGATCCTTTCCTATATGAGGACTCAGTACAGAAGGGGATGGTCTCTATATTCTGAGCTTTTCCCAAAACGCCACCTACTCGAAGATGTTTGTCAGTGGTTCCCCTTAACCTCCTGTTAACCTTCAGTTCACATGAAGTGTGACGTTGAACTCATCCGTCACTTTGATCAGCATCACTCCCAAAACCTAATGGGTCACTGAACTTGCCTGACCTTCAGTGTACATGCATGGCAGCATATTTGTAAAGCGTGAAGCTCCCTATGAATATAAAGACATGTTAAAATTATCATTCAATGCTAAGGAAAAACAGGGAAATTCTGGCAGGGAATTGTGGAAACTGGACAATGTAATGAGTCCAACCAGCTTTGGAAGAGTATGCGGGAGGGCAGAAAAGACCATCTGGTAAAGTCTGAAAGAATCCCTCAGTGTTTTTCCTGTGTCAGGCACTGGTCTAGCGGTTCCAGGGGACAAGAAAATACGAGAGGTGGCTCTCCATAGGGCAGGAACTTCCAGGTGGAGAAATAATCACACAGATGAGCAGGAAACTCACATAGCAATAGGCAGGGAAGTGAGTGTCCTGTGAATATCAGAGCCTGCGAGGCCTTAGAAGAGAGAGCACTTGCAAACTATGGGCACTGGGTGGTCAGGAAAGGCTTCCTGGAGGACAGAGTTGAACTAGATCCTGCAGGGAGGGTAGAATTTGGAGAAGACAAAGAGGGCCTTCCAGGTTGGCAGTGAGCACCGGGACCAAGCACTCATTTATGCCTTTACCCACAGAGTCAGGGTGTGCTGTGTCACTCTTTGCTACACGGGGTCCTCAGTGCTTCTGTTCAGGAACAGCAGGTTGCAGTTTTCATCCCTCCATGAAGCATCAGGCTGAAATGGAAAAGCCACTTCATCACGTCACAGCACATCACTCCAGCTACGTGCCCTTGACACCAAGGCTGGAAGGAGGTCAAGCATGTCCCAGCCCTGCCCCTCCTTCCTCGGGCAATTCCAGAAAACTTCACAGCACCGTGAAGTGACTTCCTTTCTCTGGGCCTCAGTTTCCTCATTGGTAAAACAAAGCAGTTAGACTAGATGAGCTCTGAGGTTCCTTCCATCTCTGTAATTTTGTGATTTTTGCTTCTGAAGGCTAATTCACTGATGCCTATCGTATTGTTCACCTTCTCATCATAACTACTACTCTTACATTTTCTTCTTTGAATGAATATTCAAGCTTCATGTTCCAACAGTTCCCAGCCTCTTGTAGATCTCCAAACAAGCTGTGTTCCCTCTCAGGTTTTTATACAATCCATTTCAAATTTCTAGAACTTGTTGCAACCCCCCTCAACCCGGCTGGAAGGCCTTCCTTGACTTCCCACAGCAAACTTCCATATTCCTTCCTCTGTTTCCACTTTGTCTTTTACATGTATGCATTTTACTCCCATTGTTGAGCTATGTCATTGTCCCTTTACACATCTCTCTCCTCTGCAGGACTGTGAGCTCTTGTAGATCAAGGGCCTTACCCCCATCATCGCATGCCAGAAAGTAGCCCAGGACTTAGTGTAGGCCTGTTTGATGAGCAAATGCATAAAGAGGGCTTTTGTGGTTCAGAGAGCAGACGTCTTTACAGAGCTCCATGGTTTCTCAAATCAGGATGGCTCCCTTCTCTGCACTCCTATCCCATTCCTCCCTTCCCACTCTTCCACCCGTATGTCTCTACACCAGGGCTTCTGCTTACTCACTGTTTTGCTCCCACCTAACCTCAGCTGGGTTGTAGCCCATCGATACCCCTCCAGTCTCTCTCTCCATCTGACCTTTCAGCTTCAGCTCTCACCACCAACAGCCTCATTCCCTGAGGATTGATTTCTGAGTTCTCATTCATAAGTCAGGGAGTGCCATTGGCCCAGCTGATCTTTCTATAGCAGACCACATCCTGGCTCACTGACAAGCCTGTAGATTAACCACTCCTGATTAGTTCCATCAGTGCTGTCCTGAGGGCAGGATTTTGTATATAACTCAGGGCTACAGAGGGCCAACACCTTCAACTTGGGCTCCAAGCAGAGCAAGTTTGACTTCTAGAAATGATCCATATTGACCCATCAGCCCTGACCTCCACCTCTGACTTCAGGCTAACTTCCTACAGAGTACTGGACCACAATCCAGCCAACAAGTCCCAACCCTGAGGATAAAAGTATTGTTAATGATCCCCATAGAAGAGATGTTCCCAGATGTGGCTGCCAGAGACATCATTTGACATTTGGAGGCATCAGGCATGGAAACCAGTTTCCATAAAAGACCTCACTGGCCAGAAGCCATCACCCAGCACCGTGAATATCACCCAGAGGCCAGCCATTGGGGGCTTCAGCTCCAGGACATGCCAGCAGCTGCACCAGTCTGTTTTGAAGGGAATCAAATGTTCTAATCTTTGATTTCCTAAAATTGCTCCCAGAAATGAATACCAGGCATCGTCTTCAAGCCCCGGTGACGCTCTGGCCGAATGTGGCTGGAATGCAGAGGTAGCAGGAGTGCAGACAGGACAGCACCTGCGAGCTGCCTCTGCTCCCAGCCCGCCTGAGCAGATTCCAAGATTGATTTAGAGAGGGACCTTTGTAATAAATTGTTTCTTTCTTCACTCACAGCAGGGGGCCAGCTGCTGCCAGCTCTCTCAGCATGGAGGGCACAACTGTGGATTTAGAACGCAAGGAGAGCAGATGGGCGGCCTCTCAGCATCTTGAGGATGGCTGCCAATTTGGGTTTCTGCTACCATTTGATCTATTTTTTCTCCTGATGCTCATATTATGCAATGTGTGGAGCAGCGTGGTGTCTGGGAGAGAGCACTGGACCAGGAGGGCCAGGCTGTGTCCTCAAGTGTGTTCCTGATTGTTCTTCACAAAGATTTGAGCTCCGCTCTGCAGCATATCTTCTGTTAACCTCAATGGGCCCCGCCTATACCCCAGAAGCACTCATAATCCAGTTGGGGATAGACCAGTAAACCATCACCATACAATGTGGCGAGTATGATGATAAGTGAATAGAGCCAGGGAGACCTACCCCAGAGTAGGGAAGTGCTATCCCTGGAAAGCTTCCAGGAGGAGGGGATGCCTCAACAGAGGACTGAAAAGTAGATAAAAGGAGGACCTGCCAGTCAGAGAGAACAAAATCAACAATGGCCTAGCCACACAAAATACGTTCATTCAATATTTATTCAATCAGTCAATACAGGGGTAGAGCCACATGCTGTTCTGCTTTCCTGGAGAGAAAACAATGAGATGAAGAGCAGCAGCAGCAAATCCTGGAATGGTAGGCAGGGGCAAGGTTGTGCAGGATGGTGAATGTCATGCTTAATTAAGAGTGTGCATAGGTTGGGGATCCTCACGCAAGTAAGTTGCATTAATTTTCTGAGCTTCGGTTTCCTCCACCGTGTAATGGGGGATAATGAAAGGTCACACATTCACTTTACAGGGCTGTTGATGGGATCATTCACTCCTCATCAATAAACATTTATTGAGTGCCCCATGTGTGTCAGACATCGTAGGAAGGCTGGGGATGCAGCGATGAATAAGACATTGTTATCACCCTTAACCTGTCTACTGTCTAGGGTGGAGGTACCCACAGGAAGAGCTAATTAATCAATCAATGAAGTAAGGGCAGAGGGAGCCAGATGGGGAACAGGAAGGACAGGGGAGGTAGCATTTATTGCATGGGGAGGTGTTGTGCTAGATGCTTTGGGGGATGTTATGCTATTTAGTCTTCCCAGAAGCCCTCTATGGTAAAATGGAAGTCACAGCTACCAGAATATCCACCTCAGTGGAATCATAAATTTCATGGGTGGAAGGAGGATTGGCTTAGGACTCTGGGTCAGGCCAGCCTGTTTAGCCAGCCAAGGAGAGAAAAATGAGCCCTTAAAAATATCCAACCTGACTCTTTTTATTCCAAGCATTTGTCTTTTCACTCTTTAAAAGAGAATATTCATTTGGTCTCTTGATTCCATGATGAGAGCTTGATTTACAACTTGAACTCCTTGAATATGCTTTCGAGGCTGGGTATTTCAGGGTACAGGCAGTGTCATGCTGAGATACCTGTTGGCAAAATAATTCATGCACAGAACAGAGATGAAGTTTTTTTTAAATTAGGATTTTGTTTCATGGAATATTCATCACATTTGAGGTTATGTTTTACATTATTTCCTTGTCTCATTGCAGACCTATTGTGAAGCAGAATTAGGCTATTGGAACTCTAACAAGAACTACCATTTTAAGCGAAATTAATTAATTAGCACCATTATTAATGATGATGACAAATGAAGTACCCTTGTTCGTTCATCCACTTGATCATTCATGCAATCACTCAACAAATGTTTACTGAGCGCCTAGCATACATTAGGCACCACTCTTGGTTCTAGGCATATGGTAATAAGCAAGACAGAGAGGGTCCCTGCCCCAGAAGGATCTTAAGAGTCTACAGAAAGAAGACAGACAGTAAACAAATAAACAAATCAGAAAACATATCATTAAATGAATGAAATTAATATGTTGCTTATCATGTGCAAATGATATATGTTGTAATTGATATGATACAGAAGTACAATATACATTGAGAAACTAATGTAGGGAGACTGACCCTCATCAGAAGGTTCAGGGAAGTTTTCCTTGAGGAGACTGCCATTAGGCTGAGCTCTGAAGGATGAGGAGGTGTGAGCGAGCTGAGGAAGGTGAAGAGAACTCTAGGAAGAGGAGCAGTGTGCTGGAAAGTCCTGAAGCAGAAAGAGGCTTCCATTGATTTGACAGACAGTCAGTATAGTTGTCAAGTAATCAAGAAACTGGAAAAACAAACCAAGTGAGCAAGGTGGGGGCAGCGGGGGCATAGGAGAGACAAGGAGGAGTAGAATGGAGGAGAGTATCATAGGCAGGCCCATAGAGTCCATTACCCCTGTGGCCAGTTAGCCAGCAACCATATCTAATGTCCCCTACTCAAATTCTACCTACCCTTCAAGGCACAGCTTCAATATCACATCCATCTACTTTGATAAAGTGCATTATACAATCACCTCCTTAGAGACTCACAACGCAGATTAGGATATCAACAACTCTGAGAAATCCAGTAACTGAGACATATATTTATCCCAGCATTTCCTAAACATATTAAACCACAGAGACACATGGGACACTGGTGCTCCAAGGAGCACAGTCGGGGAATTGCTAATTCAGTGGACTGAGTTGTCCAGACTTGGACTGAATTCTGACTGTGATGTTTAGTAGCTGGCTATCTGTGGACAAATTGTCCCACTGCTCTGAGTCCCAGAGTTCTCACCAATAAGACAGTGATGCCAATAGCTGTCTTGAAGGTTTTCTAAGAATAAAATAACTGGCACACGTAAAGTCTCTATTTCAACGATTGACACATAGTAGCTGTTCAATAAACATTAATCAACATCCTTTCTTCCCTGTAAAATAAAACTGATTGGGTCAAACTTTAGAGAATCTTCCCACCATAAATCTATGTAAGACAAGAAATTGGGACATAAGGGACAAGCATCTCCAACTGAAAGGACCCGCCAAGTTCTGAATGCAATGCACGCAAAAAGACCTACGCTGAATCACATCATTGTGAAATTTCTGAACTCAAAGCACAAAGAGAATATTCCAGAGCTTCCAGAGAGAATAAAAGATCACATACAAAGAACTTGGAATCAAATGAGTCTCATATTTACCAATACTAAGACTAGAACTTGCATGACAAGTTCCCACTTGGATGACAAGTTCCCACTCGGATGACAATAGAGAATTGCTCTCAATATTCTGAAAGAAAATCATTTTCAGACTAGAAATTTATACCCAGCCAAATAATCACATAAGTTTAAGTGAGCAATGAGACAATCAAAGATTCAAAAAATTTGATAGCTCGTATACCCTTTCTTAGGAAAGTAAATTGATCACAGCGTAGGAAGCCATGGGCTGCAGGAAATGAGAAATCAACACAGGAGAGCCACAAAAGGACTTCCCAGGATGATAATCAAAAGAAGACCCCACATACCAGCTGTGTGGCCATCCTGGAAAGCAACCTGTTCAGGTTAGAACAGGAGGAGAGATGGCCTCAGAGTGATAACCTCTAGGAAAAAAAAATAACTGGAATTAATATGTTTGAGCTTATAGAAAAATTATTGATAGGTGAGTGACAGAGATGTTGGAACATGTGGAGGAACAGAGATAGATTAGAGGAAAATATGCAAATGGGAAAGCAAGGTAATTATGACCTTTCAAAAAACAAAGTGTAATATAAGAAAGGAGACATAACTTGGCTCCGCACAATATCCACAGCTATAATATAAGTCCCCATGACTTGGGATCAAAGTCTGATAAAACTATGCTGGTTGTATGGAAGGGAAGCAGAAGGAGAGAGAGCAGGTCCTCACTAAGTCAATAACTAAAACTGATAAATCAAGAAATAGCAAAATAAACATAGTATTTAGCAATGTGAAGATCAGTAGCAGGAGCAACAGTTAGAAGAGATCGAGGAAGACCACGGAGTGGTGTTTTCTAAGGCATGTATTTTACACTATTTGGCTTTTAAAAATATAGATGTATTTAGGAGCCAGCCCAGTGGCTCAGCGGTTAAGTTCACATGGTCCACTTCGGCGACCCAGGGTTCGCCGGTTCGGATCCCGGGTGCGGACATGGCACCACTTGACAAGCCATGCTGTGGTAGGCGTCCCACATATAAAGTGCAGGAAGATGGGCATGGATGTTAGCTCAGGGCCGGTCTTCCTCAGCAAGAGGAGGAGGATTGGGGGCAGATCTTAGCTCAGGGCTAATCTTCCACAAAAAAAAAAAATATATATATATATATATACACATATATATGGATGTATTTAATAAAAAACGAAACTTAAAATAATACCAAACTATAGCTGTACATTAATTAAAATTCCAATTATATAAAAATTCTGTATACACATGGGCAAGGTCTGGAAGAGCACATAGCAAATGAACACTGTTTGATTTGTTAGGATAGTAATATCCAAAGATATTGAGAACCTAAGCACAGAAGTCAGACTAACCTATTAGAAGCTATTGACTGTGACATAGCATCTCTTGGAGGCTTGCTTCCCTCTTCTGTAAGATGAGGGTAAAATAGAACCTGTTTCATAGGAGTGTTCTAAGGACTACATCAGAGACTGCATACTAAGTCCTTGGCACAAGTTTTGGACTCTGTGATCACTAATAGGTGATAGCTTTTATTAAAGAAGGAAGAAAGGACAGAAGAGATAGGGGGAGAGAGCAAGATTTTGTTCAGCCTAAGTCGTGGGAGGGAGTGTCATCTGCACAGCCTCTTGAGCAGGGCGTCTTCTGGGCAGGCTGTCCTCTTAGTGACCATCTATTTAAAGGGACTCTGTTCAAGGTTGGCAGGCTCAATTTAATATACATTAAAAAGAACTTAGCTTGTTTCCTCTGTTCCAAAAAGGCTGTCAGTGCCTGAAAGAGGGTCAGTTTCACAACAAGGTTCAAAGACTTTCTCAAGGAAAACACTCCCATGGTCCAGCGCCTCCCTAATCATTCCATTTTGTTTTTACAGCATCCAAGTTCTCACTTGGAAAATGCTCTTTGCCACACATACGCATCATTGGGGACCTGGATCCCGCCAGGTGAAAGTTATTCTCAGGGTATAATTAGGCTCTTCCAGGCAGTGTTCAGGCTTCCCTCCCACGAGGCCCATGCTGTCAGGCTGTCTTCTGTATACTCGGAGTGGCTAATAGGGACCAGGCGTTCAAGCCCCAAGGAGCAGTTCCCCTTGGAACTCCCAAGGAGAGTTCCGTGAATTCTGTACTATTTGCTTGTACAAAGCAGACCACAGGACAGAATGAGAGTCTGGTACAGCAGAAAAACATGGATAATGGAAATACATGCATAACTAATAAGTCTTGAAGTCACAATTTGGGACTGGGTCTGGCTGACTGTAAGTCCTGTGCTTGTCTCCAAATACCGCCCCACCTGACCTTCAAGGGCACCAAGCAGCCTGGGCAAGTGGGAAGAATTTCTAGATTTGATTCCAACGTTTCCACTACCTAGTTTGGCAACCTTGACCAAGATCCTTTATACCCACGACTCTCAGTTTTATCATCTATAAAAATAGATAATATTTATAATTGGTTCTTGCCTTGCTGACCTCATGGTCAGACTCACCAAAGTAGATGTGCAATGTACAAAAGCTAAGAGTAGGGAACAGTGGTACCAGCCAAAGAACAGATAACAGCAACCCTCTTCCCAGGCCTTGACGTGGCACTGCCCTGCTCTACCTCATGCCAAGGAGAGCCAGGCACATCAGAACTAGTCACTGGCAGCAAGCCTGGGCTCACCTGGAATCACCCTCCTGCTGATTGGCTTTGACGTGACTTTACTGCTCTTTTCTCCCTGGCTCTTCTTGTCTCCTGGCTCCACGCCCTGGTTCCTTATGTCTGCTCTCCTCGTTGTTCACCAAGCCAGCTTAACTCCTTCCTCTCTCCATCTGATGCTCAGCTCCTGGATTTGGGCAGCACCCACCACTCCCAGTAAAGACATTTCTCTGGCCTCACTTTGGTGGGTTACAGACCAGGCCAGAGATCTAGGGCATGGTCCCAGGCCCCAGGTGTGCACCAAGTTCTCCTTCAGACTTAGGCTGCTCATTGCTGCCCCTCAGAGTTTCATGACTCACCCTCAGTGGCTCCTGACAACTTTGCATCTTACAATTATGTTGAAGGAAAGTTTTCTTTCCTGAGGCCCCTTTCTTGTTTTCAGAGTGACAACCATATGGACAGTTGTTGATCAAAAATTGATGAGAATGGGGAGGGAGAAAGAAAAATGGAGGATGGTTCAACAGAAGGATAGAGATGAGAAAGAGGGGAAAATGAAGTAAAATGAAGGATGAGGAGTATGGAAAGTGAAAACAGAAGCAGAAGGCAGGGAGGGGACAAGAAAGAGGAACAGATGCGTATTTTTGCCTGCTTCGTAGGCTCTGTGCAGTGACACTGGGACATAATGCAACAATCCCAGGCTTCTGCTCACACCTGACATCTAATCCCATGTGATCACTCACTCAGGAAAGTCTTCGTACCTTCTGAACCTTGATGTCCTCATGAGCAAAACTGGAATAACCCCACTCGCCATGGGGGATTGCTTCGAAGACTGAAGGTAATGTTTGAAAAGCAGGGGCACAGTATCCAGCACACAGGAAGTGCTCGGTAAGGGATCATCACAATGAAGATTACCAGCTCCCCAGGAAGGGGCTGCTGTATTGATTACAATGCACTGTAGCTTTCATGGGCCCCATGATGTTGCTATTTACTGCTGCTGAGGAACAGCATGGTTTCAGCTGGTCCTGCTCATCATCTCCCCTTTGGCGAAGAGGCTCTGCTCTCCAATCAGCCTTCCTCCTTTGCTTGACCTCTTTTCATTAGTTTTGTTGCAGTTTCTCAGTGGGGAGACATATTTTTTAAAAATCATGCAGGCTTCCGAATTAGCACTTGAAAGCAGTTGTAAATTCATAAGCCAAACCACCAGAGGAAGTGCCACCATCTCAAAGGAGGTGATCTTGGAGCATCTGCAGCTCATCAATGTGTACACACAAATGTGTGCTTGGGAGGAGTGTGAGTACCCTCGAGACCATATGCACACCCACCGGGAGATGTGACAGCAATAATTCCAAGTCCGCTTGGCTCATACCTGTCCTTCAAGGAACCCTTCAAATTCCTAGCTCCTGTGTGCAATTAAGTACATTAGACCGGCTGCCGTAATTGAGTTCAGTTCAATTGCTCACTTCAGACTTGGAAAATTATGTGTAAGGGAAGATTCATATGCCTTTCTAATCAGCCAAAGTTGACGGGAGAAGGAAAAAGAAAAAAGAAATCTTCTGATCACTCAACCATTAAACAAATGCAGGCGACAGTGCCAGTCTAATTACTAGGTTACTATGGGCTTCTGGTATGTTTAAAAACAACACCCTATGTTGGTAGGCCTCCACTCTGCAGAAGTCAGTGACTTTTCCCTTCCACCCGCTTTGCTTCTGCAGGGGCTGTGTGGGGGGCGGTCTTAGAAGAGATGGTTCTTGAGTGGACAGTGTGCCCTGACACACAATGGCAATAGCTCTAACCACATTCCGTGAGCTCCCATCACAAGGCACTATGCATTTTACTACCATCAGCTCCTTTACTCCTTAGTTCCTCTTCTGATGGTAGGCATTTAAAATACAGAGGAAGAGCTCAATGCAGTGATATTCATGATAGCCAAAAGGTGAAAAAATCCCAAGTGTCCACCAACAGATGAATGAATAAACAAATTGCAGTGTATGCATGCAATGGAATACTATTCAGCCATAAAAAGGAATGAAATTCTGATACATGCTGCAACATGGACGACCCTTGAAAACAGTATGCTAAGTGAAGTAAGCCAGACTCAAAAGGAAACACATTGCATGATTCCACTTATAGGAAATACCTAGAATAGGTAAATTCATAGAGAGAGAAGGTAGATTAGAGGTTACTTGGGTCTGGAAGAAGGGGAAATGGGGGAGTTATTGCTTAATGGGTACAGAGTTCCTGTTTGGGAAGATGAAAAAATTTTGAAACTAGATAGTAGTAATAGTTGCACTACATCGTAAGTGAAATTAATACCACTGAATTGGACACTTAAAAGCAATTAAAATGTCACATTTTGTTATAGATATTTTACCACAATAAAAAAATAAATAGTGAAAATGCAGAGGAAGAAACTGAAGTTCATTTAAACCACTGTATCGATTAGGCTTCTACTGGACGTAAAGGAGAAAAAACCCCAGCTCAACTGACGCATATAAGGAGGAAATTCACTGTCTCACGTAGACGGAGCACTCTAGGGGTAGGATTGGGTTCAGGGCTGTGTCCCACTGTTTCCCTCTGCCCAGGCAGATCCGCCTGCTATGCTTCTTCTCCCTGCCCTCTGTCCCAGGAGCCTGCGCTGTCTGGACCACATATAGAGGCTCCCGCAACCGCCTTTTCCCGTGGGTTCAGCCAATGGGAAATGCCAACAGAAGTTTGGAGGGAGGAAGCAGAGAGAGATTAGGGAATTTATTTCTCTCCCTGCAGGGTCACCCCAGGCTGATTATGTCCCTTAATTGAGGTCACTGTTTCTTTCAAGTTGGCTCTCTCTCCATGACCCTTTCCTAGCAGGTAGGATCTGGTGACTACTCTGTCCTACATCCTCTGAACCTAGAGGTGGTAACAGCTCCACTGTTACTGGCCCTGCATCCCTGCAGTATTTTTGCACTAGGTCCTTGTGTACCCTGCACCTCTGCCTACGGTGAATGGTCCCTTTATTGTACCTTCCTCATACTATCTAGTTCAAGAGAGCCATCCATTTCCTGTTAGACCCGGACTCTGATGAGACCTCTAATGTATCCTTCCTGTTGGGACCTTGACTCTCCATCTCTTAGATTCATCTTTTGCTGGACTGGCTTCGGTCTTAAGTTTCAGGTTAGCAGTAATGGCTTCAGCTCAGCTCCTGCATTCTCTTAGTTTCAGGACCCGTAGGAAAAACTGAGATCCTCATTCCAAAAGGTAGGACCAAAATTCTCATTTCCTCTCAGTGGCTCTGAGTGTGCACACGACCCTCCCTGAGCCCATGACAGTGGCCAGAGGAAGGCTCTGTGCTGACTGGCTTGAATCACGCGTGCTCCCCCTGGATGAAAGTTTGGGAGAGGGCAGTTCCCCAGGGGAAAGTCAGGGGGCCTTTGCTGTGATACAGTGATTTATAATAAGAAATTTATATTTGGTCTTAATCTCCATTTTTGGCACAGAGCTCCTGAAACCCTTGGAATTTTCTAAGTGATGGGAACAAAAATGTGTCTTTTGTTATGCTAATGAGATGACTTTGGGACTGAACCTAGGTTGGGGGCTGGTTGCCAGGAGAACCAACCACATGATTTGAGGGTTGGAATTTTCAGTCTCATCCCCTTGACCTCCCGGAAGGGAGAGGAGCTGGAGGTTGAATCAGTCACCCGTGGCCAATGATTTAATCTATCATGACTATGTAATGAAGCCTCCATTAAAAACCAAAAGGACTGGGTTTAGAGAACTTCTGGGTTGGTGAACACATGGAGGTCTGGGGAGGCATCATCTGCCACAAAAGACGGGCAGAGTTGGAGAAGCTAGATCTAAGGACCAGCCCAGAAAGTAACCAATGTGGCAGGAACATGGGGAGGAAGTTGAGTTTGGCAGACAAAGTGGGACCTCTGGAAGCCAGGGCAACAGTTGACTTGGAGGGCAAAACGTGAAAGTTAACAGGGATGAGCATGCTTTAGAAGCCCAGGAAAGCCAGCAAGGCATGAGTCAGCCCCAAAGGAAGCAATTTGCTCAGGAAACTAAGCTTGAAAACAACACCCAGAATAGTTACAATATTCACTTTAGTGGCAGTAATCAGGATCAATTAGAAGTATTTCAGGAAATACTTACTGAGCACCTGGCTCCAAGCTAGGCACTAAGTATAGGAGGAATGAATGAAAGAATGAATGAATCAGCTAAATGATCTTTAAGATCTCTCCCACCCCTAAAATGCCACAAGATCCTTTAGATAATAAAGCACAAGTGGGCCATTTGAGGGAACAGGCATCAGGAAGAAGTGCCTGACTTAAGCCCTGAAAGGTTTCCTGGAGAAGATGATTCTGTAGTTTTCAGAATATTACCGCTGGTACCGTCTTTATCTGGCCTTTAAATATAGGACGCTTCTGGTTTGGCCGTTGATAGTACCAGGAGCCTGCTGCTTTTAGGCCAAGCTTACAGACCCAAAAGCCCAACAGAAGTCCAGAGCATTCATGATTTCCAGGGAGAAAATAGTACTTTACTTCTCTTCAATTTTATCCTCTCTTTTGTCAATTTTAAAAGAATTACATGATCATTAGAAAAAATTGGAAAACTCAAGCAAATTTCATCCCATCCAAGAGTCAACCAATGATAATACGTTGGCACATTCTTCCCAGGATATTTCTTAAGCATATTTTATCTTTATGTCTTATCACTGATGATTTTTTCTAAAATTTGTTCTGCTTGCTTTTGCTTCACATTACATCAGAAGTATTTACCCGTGCCATGAAAATGTCTTCATAAACATCATTTTAAATTGCTCCAGAATGTTCCATACTATAAAGAGGAGTCATAATTTATATAACCAATCCCAGATCAGACATTTAGATTATTTCCAATATTCATTATTCTAATAAGCAGCCCTGTGATAAACACGTTTGTGCATAAAGTTCCATTTGCATTGCTGATCAGGTCCTTAAGCCAGATTTAAAGAAGGGGAATCCCCGGGTCAAACGACATGAACAGTCTTCAAACTTTTGCTCTTGGAGTCCAGGTTATTTTCTCAGTGATGTTGCCCCACTGTGGACTCCACCAACAGCGCTTGAGGGAACCATCCTAAGCATTGGTCCCTTTGTCTGTATTTTCGCTCTCCCTCTCTTAACTTCACCCATTCACCCTGCCATCCCTTTCTCTTCATCTAGACCTGTATTCCAGATCAGACAGACCTGGGGAAGGAATGGAAGGGGGGCTGGGTTGACTGCACTTAGACCCTGCTCCTCCTACTCAGCAAGGAAAGCAAAGCCACCTCAGGCCCTGGAATTTTAATTAACCTCCTGGCAGCAGGAATCTGATCCCTGAAGTTAGTCATTGCTCTAAGCTCAGCGCCAGGTCCCCAGGAGAAAAAAAGAGAGAACTGTACAGGTGATTTACAGTAGCTGGGTTTGATCATGCATGTAAGAAATGCTCTGAGGCAAGGAGGTGTGGGCTTAACCTTCTGAAAAGAGAGGCCCCTGACTTCCCATTAGCTCAGGAGCAGGGGATGAAAGAGTCCGTTAGACATTGGAAAGTATTCAACTGGCCTTCCAACAGCCTGCATCGGGAGCAAATATCCCCCATGACATACGACAGTTCAGGTCCAGGCACAAGCCTGCATAGCCAAGGACCAGGAGAGGCCAGCTCATATCTAGCTCACACAAACATTTGATCCAATGGGCTTGAGTCTGTGAATCACAACCAAGAGAAGCAAGAAGGAAGGCAAGAGGCTGCTGGAGTCATAGACTATTAGAGAGGCCACCAGGGTCACAAATGAAGAAAGGTTCTGGGAAGGAACGTTATCAAGTGTTCAAAGGCGGAGGCAAGGTGGAAACCAGGCTGCCTGACTCCCATCCAGCACTCTCTCTGCTGTAACATTCTGTCTGTATTTTGTTCAGAGTTTGTAGTCTGGGTTCTTGAGGAAATGTAGGTATAACAAATGCCAAGTTGTCTGGATAGAACAGTTCCAAGGGAAGCTGGGTTTCCCAGTGGCTAGACCCTCCCCTCCCCTCTCCAAGCCAATTTTTTTTGGCAGAGGTCCAAGGATTTTTGCACATGTGGGATTATTTTTCTGAAATGCAATGCTCCCTGAACCCCTCAGTCTGGTGACCTTCTTCTCCCTCCAAGGGTCCCCATCCCCAATTCATACACATGCTCTGAAAGAAGAGCATGCCCAGCCTAGACTAGGCAGGATTGCCAGCTCGTGTTTCTTCTCAAGAACTTTAAAGCAAAGTGGAATTGACTCAGTAGAATCGGCAGATGCACAGAGGACCGGCATCACTATCAGAGCTCAGGCTTTGCAACTTTGCAGCTACTCAGTGTTTCCAGCCTGAGTTTCCTCATCTTTAAATTGGAGAGGACCTCACTTCTTCCAGTGTGTTTCTCAGGAGTTATTGTTGGGATCAGCTGAGAGGATATATGTGAAAGCTCTTTGTAAACCCTGAAACACTCCCCAAAGGTAAACGAGACGTGTTTTCTGAGTAGGAAGGTCCTGGGTTGGGGGCAGGAATAGTAGCGTTCAAGGTTAGCAGCAGCTGTCAGCTGCCTGCTCTCTCTGCTGCTCAGGAGATCTGGGGATCTTCCTGAGCATCCTGTGGCAGCTGATCCCTTAGAGCAGTGGTTTTCAACTTTTTTTTTAAAGCACGGAATCTTTATTTATAAAGAAATATTTCATGGGACTCCCAAGTAAGCAATTGGTAATACTGGTATTGCTTTGGTTAGACTGGGGCCAGGTGGTGGGGAGGGGACAAAGTCAGTCTTTATTTTTAGCTCCTTAGGTGCCAACTCACAAAAACTGAGATATTTGTCGATTTATTCAGAAAACATTTACTAACGCTCCAGAATATTGAGGTTCTGCCTTGTCAAAGTCTGCCTCCCACCCCTGAGGGACCGGAGAAGGGCCTCTGCCAACTGGGTACCTCCACTTAAGACAAAGTAGGATTCTCTTCTGCTAGCCTGTGAGGTCTTCCTTTATACTGTTAACCAATCAACGCTTTATCACTCATTCATTCATTTAATCATCTAATCATTGGAAGGTAAGAGGTTAGAAAGACTCTTTCCGAGTAGCTAAAGTTCCCATCAATAGCACAAGGCAAGTAGGTATAGAAGAAAGAATTCGGTGTTCGAAGTTAGTTGAATCTGGTTCCAAACTTGTCTCTACACCTTATCATCTGGGTAATCCTGAGATAATCTCTTAATTGTTCCAGGCCTCAGTTTCCTCAATCATAAAATTGGGGTAGGAATGCCAGCTCCCAGGGTTGCACATTATGGAAGACAGTGTAGCCCCCATACCATCTGGCCACATCTCAGAGAACATTCTCAGAAAGCATCCCAAGTTATTATGTTGTTTTGTTAATGTCTATCTCACCAATTAAACTATAAACTGCATGAGGATGAGAATAGACTTGGCTTGTTTGTCATTGTAATCCCAGAACCTAGCATAGCCCCGGCATACAAAAGGCTCCATAAATACTGACGGAATGAGTGAAGGGCTTAGAATGATCTGGGCACCATGTTGAGCACTTTGCCTGCATCAGCTGAGTAGATCCTCACTCACCCTATCTCATAACTACTACTCTTTACAGATAAGGAAACTAAAACGTACAGAGGTTAAATAAATTGTCCCGGTTCACACAGCCAGGACAGGCTTAATTTATGCTTAAGAACCCTGATCTGTCGGTTCCTGAGGCTCTGCTTTAGCCATGCCACACAACCACCCCTAGCTGGGAACCGGAGTGGGCTGTGTGGGTCAGGCAACACCTAGACAGCACTTCTCCACTACAGAGAAAGACAGAGAAGGCCCCTCAGGTGTCCAGGCAGGAGGACAAGTGGAGACAAGAGCAGGGGTCTTCAGGGACTTTCACACAGCCCAGTGCCCTGAGGGCTATGGAGCCTGAAAGTGGCTGGAGTCCGTTCCTGGACCGCCTTGGCCTCCAGGCTGAGCGTGTAGAATTTTCTAAGGGCATTAAACAGCCCTTGAAGGGTTTGCATCAGGACAAGGACACCACCGGACTTGGAAGAAGCGTCTGGCGGCAGCATGGAAGACGGATGGAAATGGAGAGAATGCACATAGGGAACCGCTGGGCGGAGAGGAAGTTTTTAAGTCAAGAGTCCCCCTGGCCATGGGAGCTTGGATAAGTGATTTCCCCTCTCTGAGGTTCAGTCTTCTGGTTTGGATAGTGGGCATAATGTAGTACCTACCTCGTGGGGCTGCTGTGAGGGTTGAAGGGCATAAGGCAGGAAGAGCATCTGACACTCATTGGGTTGTCTTTATTACGTAAATAGAGGCAGAGAGAGAGGATTGATAACGAAAGCATTTCAGAAGTATAATTACAAAATTTGGCTACTGCTCCAAGAAAAGAATAAGGAAAGAGCAATAGTCAGAGCGTCCTGGGTTTCGGCAGAAATAGTTTTGTCATAAGGAGGGTGTGGAACTAGACACCCCTGCCCTGCCAGAACCCTGAGCCACATTCAGAAAGCACCTCTTCGCCTGCTCCCGGGTGGCCATGTGCTAGATATTCTGAAACGTTATTTAACTCTGTCTCACTCCAGACCAGGAATTATGCTTTCAATTTCTAAAATAACATTGGGAGAAATCAAGAAAACCCTCGTGTTACTTCTCTATTTCTATTTGTAATGATTATTCATCATAACTGATATTTGTATAGTACATTCCAGTTTACAGAACATTTTCATCTATATCGTTGTATCAGGGATAAAGGGAAGTTTATGAAACATAACTGGCTTATTGAACAGTCTGAACTCAGCAAGGCACAAACAGGTTTTATTTTTCTCTAATAGTCTTGGGGGTCAGGAATTTGTTCCCCAGCTTATAGATGGAGGAACTAGCAACCATGGCATATTTTTTATCTTTCTCAGGTTTCATTTTATGATACCATGAGATGGATGTTCTAATGGAGATGTGGATACAGCAGCGTCAAGTGTGACGGCACTTCACAGTTTTCACAGCACAGGCATCCTGAGTGCCAGCTGCACAGCAGGGATAGGCAGAGACCACGAGGAAGGGAAGGGCCAGAACATTTTTGGTCTACGGAATGAGATGGGGAAGCAGGGCACTGCCGTGTTTTGTTTGAGGACAGTAAGGGCAAAAAAACTGCAGAAAAGGAATAAGACCTCAAAGGAAGGCACATTCTCAACCCCTTGTCACATTCCTCACCTTCTATTCGGAATGAGAGAAAAGAGCAATAAAATAACAGCTCCGTGGCTGGGCAGGGCACTTGCAATTTTCTCATGTTTGCACATCGATGATGGGTTGGGTCTTCAGGTAAACCCAAAGAGAAAGCAAGGCAGGATTCTTAGCTCCATTTTACCCTGTATCTTGGAGACTTAAAGCGACTTGTTCAAGATCACCCACTGAATCATAGAACGAGAAGTGGCTCTTGTGGGGGTCCTGTTTGTCATTATTGTTTCTGTTATGATAAGCAAATCTCCCATGATTCCTGCCTACCTCTCGCATTCTGCCACTCACCCCAACTTCCACCTAATGCAAGTTCCAGAATTTGCTAACAGAGCATGGCTCCCCGTGTATAGCACGCTGTTTCACCCCTCCATGCCTCTGCATCTGATGTTCCTCTGACTGGGATGACACCCCAACACCACCAATGACCCCAGATTGTCTGGGATACGCCTGCACTTTCAAGACCCAGCTCATGCATCTCCTCTTCCGAGCAGCCTTTCCCCTTCCCTTCGGTGGACTCACTGATAGAAAGCATTTTGTTTGTTTGCTCATTTTTCCATATTTGAGCTAACACATATCTTCCATCACTCATCAGTTTCTTAGAGAACATATCCAGTAAGTCTTTACCCTCTTTCCTCAACACTATTCAATATTTGAAGACCCACTATTGTCTCCTCCAAATTTCTCCTCTTCAGATTAGACATTTCATCTCCTTTCAACTGGACACAGGACATGAATTCAAGTCTCTCATCATCCTGGTCACTCTTCGGAGCACATGCTAGGCTATCATAGCATTTGTGCAGAAGATAACAGAATATTCCAGGTGTCACCTGACCAGCACACATGTTGGAACCAATAGGAAACCAATATGTAAAGCTGCACATAGCATTCTGCTAGCTACTTTATCAACATTATCTCATTTTACTCTTCAATGAATAATATAATAGTATTATCTCCCATCTACCAATGAGGAAATTGAAGCTCAGAAAGATTAAATGACTTGCCCAAGGATGCACAGCTAGCAGACGGAAGAGCAGGAATCCAAACCTTGTTCTGAACACCATCAAACTCATGCTCTTTCTACTACATTATCAGGGTCGCTCCTCCTCCTCTACATATTTCACTTCAACTAATTCAGCTGCACAGAGAAGTCAAATATAAAAACCACAGCCTATTACTTTTCCTGCTCTGCCAAGTGTCCCACAATCATCTTGAATTTTCTAGAATCCAGTAATTTTCTGATTTGTGAAGGTCAAAACTGTGATTTCAGTTCCTCTCTTCAAGAAAATTAGAATAATTGGTGTTTTCCATCTCATCTGCTCTTCTGCACCTCTTATTGTGTCAGTTGCTGAACAAACATACCAGCTAAAATAGTCACATCTTCAGCAGTCTCCATCTGCTTTATTGGTTTCTTTAAATAAAATATTACTGTGATGAATAACACCATCTAATTGTAAATGTGCACATTGCAGCTCAGATACTGCTGCTTTGAGTGGCTTCCTGAGTGCCCTGATGGGGACCACAGACCTCAATGGCTCTCAGAAGTACCCATCAAAAGTCATTTAGATGGGGACCGCAGTCCACCTCTCAGCCACACAAAACACCAATATCAATGATCCCCACTCTCTATTACAGACAGCATCATCCAAGGATTCAAATGATCGGGTATGGATGTGACTACATCCAAGGTACTTTTCACCATATTACTGCCACCCAACTAAATATGAATGGATGGGCTAAGTAGGTAATTAATTAAAATAAGTATGAATGGATGAAAGAGCAGATGAAAGGATGAGTGGATGGACATTCAGTGGTGCGACAGATAAATGAATAGATGAGTGGAAAGCTAGGAAGAGTGATAATTGAAAGAAGAAAGAAAGGGAAGGAGAAGGGAATGGAAAGAGGGAGGAAGGGACATTCAGACCAAAGCCATGGCTTCCATGGAAACTTACAACAGAATTTAAAAGGGCCACTTGATAATAGTAAGAATAACAGAAAACTTTGAGTACTTACTATGCCCTAGACAATGTGCTAAGCATTTTATAAATTATCTTATTTACTCTTAACAAGTAGCATTATTACCCATGTATAAATACAGATGCAAAAAGTGATAGAATAAGCCACGATAAGTGTCCCCCTCCATATCCACCTCGATCATTTTTGTCATCTGGAGTCACACAGACCATTGTGCCCCCTTTCCAACAATCCAATATTCAAATTAAAACCCATAAACATTTAACAAATACTAGTATTTGAGGAATTATATCTATGCTAGAGATTTAGAGGTGAATAAAACTGAGTCCCTCAAGGAACTCATGTGAGACAGAAGATACAGAGAAGGAAGCAAGTTTGTAGATTACAGTGTGATCTGTTAAACAGCAACACACGGAGAATACTTAAAATTTCAAGAGAAGATCTAAGGGTTGACCCTATGAGGGGTAATAATCATATACACTCAGTCCTAGAGCTCCTTTCTCCAGGAGGAACTTCCTGTGCTTTCTTTCGTGCTTTTTTCCAGACTCCTCACCATCCTCTGGGTGGTTCCAGTTTGTCTACGTATTTCTCATCAGGATTCCTGGGAGAATTTGATTGGGGAGGAGAAATGATAGTATAGAGAAACATTTCCTGCCCCATCCGGTATCCCTATTGCTGGAATAAAATTTTTAACCAAAGAAGACCACAGAGATTATAAATTGTGAACCCTCTGCTAGATCATATGCTGGTTTGGTCTACACATGTGCCACTGGCCTCAACAACCAGCTGTCTCCATCTGCATTGCTAGGAAACAGTAAAAGCAAATAATATCATGTAGCCTGTCTTTCCCTATTCATTCTGTCAATTTCCATTTTAGATAAGATTTCCTTTTTTGATTTCTAACCCAAATATCACTTAATGAAATATGTTACATTCAAATCAATACCAAGTAATTTCACTCTACCCTGTAATGATGAATTTCTAACAATGATGCATTGTTAGAACCTTCTTTGAAGATCACTCCAGCATGAGTTCCAAGCTCCTGAGACCATAACAGAGCCCTGGAAGAAACACTGGGCTGGGAGTCAGGAGGCCTAGTTTCAAGTTCTCCCCTCCTCACAAGCCATGAGACCTTGAGAAAATTACAACCTGTCTAAATGTTTCTAGGATTTCCCAACCATACCCCCTTCACATCCCTCACAGGGTATTGTGGGAGTCAAATGAGATGTTGTATGTGAAAGCACTTTGTAACCTGAAAAGCACAGCACAAAAAGAAGAGATTATTGCCAGATTACAACTAGCTGAGGATACGCATGCTCTACTTCCTCAGTAGCCTTCTGAACCAGAGACCTGGGACCTAAACTCCCTTCTCTCCTTTCTCATACTCCATTCCCTCTTAGACTTGGGCATCTCAGCATGTCAGGGTTTAAAGGTAGAAAGAACAATTTACTCTAGCTAGTTTAAGCAGAAAGGGGTGTATCATGCAGGGGTCAGCAATCTATAACCCATAGGTCAACTCTTGCCCACTGCCTGCTTTTGCAGATCAAGTCTTATAGGAATGTGACTACACCCATTGTTGTGTTGTGGAAGGCTGCTTTCATCCTACAATGGCAGAGTCGAAGATTTGCAACAGAGACCATATGGTTCACAAAGCCTAAAATATTTACTACCTGATCCCTTACAGAAAAAGTTTTCTGACCCCTGGCTTATGGGACTACCGAGAAAGCTGAAGGAACTGACTCTAGGCTGAGCTTCCAGGAGAAATCCTTCAAGCCACACAGCAGAACTCAGCTTCCAAGAGAGCCTCTGCCCTGCTGTCACCAGGAAGCAGTAGAAACAGGAAGTTGCCTAACAGAGTGGAAAGCTACCGCCGCAGGGCTGGCTCCAGAGTTGTGCTCCCATTGCTGTGATAAAAATGCTATCTCACTAGGGACCTCTGCCCTGGCCACACAAAAGTCAAGTGCCTCCATGACTGTCTTTACCAGCAGAAACAGTAGAAGCCCAGCTGTGCAGCGTTCCACCTTGCATGGGCATATCTTAATAGAGAAACCTAAATTCCATGTAGACCCCAGCCATACTACAGTCTGGGAAATAGAGTTTTTGGGTTTCCAGGCTCTACATCATACGAAGGCGTGATACAAGGAGATTGAAATGGATGTTGGGAAAACCAATATTCACCACAATCCTCAATCAGGAGCAAGTCCTGTTTGGGCTTCGTTCTATCCCAAAAGATACAATAGTTTTCTAGACTTCCCAAATGAGGTCCTAGCATAATGATTCCAAAATTGTTTGGGTCCCTCTCCCTAACGGCACCTGGAGGGGTCATGTAAAATCAAGATTTATAAGCTCAAGGAATTATTTATTGAGAACTGAACCCACACTATGAAGGAACTAGCCAGAGCTCACTAATAAATTGCTTAAGCACAAACACGTCCGTGCAATTATAAATAACTCAAGGACAAGCCCACCCACAGTGAGGGGCCTATGAATCTCGCAGAAAGAAGCTATACTAATATCCTGGCATGCCATCTCTAACCTGTTGAGCGACTTGGGGAAGCCTCTCCTCTTGTTTTAGCCTTGGCTCCCGGAACTGGATGTTTTATGAGGTCCTCTCCCACTCGAAAGTCTATAATTCTCAAAACACGTTGGTTCCCAAGAAATGACAATGGGATTAGAGAGCATGTTGAATTGAAGCAAGTGTAGAAATCCAGATTTCATTAGCCCAAAGCAGAGGAAGAGGAGGTCTGGAACTTCAGCATGATGTGAGAGTCGGACTTTGTGCACCAGATTAGCAAAAGACCTGTCTCCTGAGGATTATCTGCTTAATTCCCACATCTTTTATCTCCTTAATTCCCGAGTCCAGAACAGCCATTTCTGAGGAAGCGCTGACCTGTCACCCTTGCCTTGGGGTTTAGCCACCCCTTCCCAATGCCTCACTTCCCTGTCTTCCCTCAATTTCATTTTGACAACTGAAAAGATGACAGTGACAAGATGGGTACAGCCCGGGAAGATAAAAACAATGTGAAATGCAGAGATTGGGAGCTTATCAGCCAAACAGGACATGGGATATAAAAAGTAATCAACCTAAAGCTCTTATCAAAATCTCTCCCAGGGAAAGGTTTTAAAATTCTGTCATTGCTCAAGGAAAAATTATCGGATTATTACAAAGGAATTGCATTCGCTAAGCATTCTACACACAGAGAATGCACACATTCATGCTAGAGGCTACAGGTAGTTTATGTTGTGAGAATTATGTCTGGGAATTTTAGGCATCACATTCTTTAAAATTAAGACATAAATGATATATACACACAGGCTTACCAAGCCCACTACCATCATAATAATTATAATACCCCCTATAGTGTTCTTAAATATCATACTAAATATGTTATATATGTTGTTTAATCCATTCCCTTCAACAGTTCTATCATGCTTGATATTACCATTTCCATCTTACAAATTAGGAAGCTGAGACTCAGAGCAATTGTCCAAAGCCATACAAGTAAAAGTGTTAGAGCCAAGATTCAAATCCAAGTCAGTGCCCCTCCAAAGCCCAGGAGACCCTCAGGTAAAGCAAACTCTTCAGTGGCCCCTTCTAGTTTTAGAATAAAATCCAAACTCTACCACCCCAAATCGTTGCAGGGGAGGGGAGTATAAGAAAAACTTTTTACTGACTCTCAGTTCTACTAAAGGAAGAGGGAGAGGCCAAGGGTGAACCCTGGGAACCACAGAAGAGGAAAAGGGACAGCCAGGGTGTTAGACAGAGAAAGACCCTCCTAACAGAGGCCAATTTCCCACCATTCACTCATCTTACCCTCCCCACCTTCCAGACATTGTTAAACAGCGGCATGACTTGAAAAATGGCATTTAATTTATACATTCAGCTGTTTGCCCCTGTGGTGCAATCTGTCTTCTTTAATTGTTCAAAGCACACCTGATACAGTCAGCGCGTTCAAAATAATATTATGTTTCAGGAAGCTAGTTTAGAAATTTTCTTAACTACCTGTTAGCAAACCTACCTGAGTACTTTACTAGAAAGAGCCATGCATAGGGCAGCATGAAAATGAAGAAACTGAGGGCAGGTGGATGGGCAAAACTGGACCAGCTCACCAGCAAGTCAATGGCAGGTGCTCCTGGTTCCCATTCCACGGGCTCCCTCCACCCAGCCACAGCTCATAGATTGCTTCTTGCCCAGAGAAAGCTTCACTAGGTAACTCTGACACTCGGTGAAGGGAAGGGAAGAGTTGGCATTTTTAGTGGTATGGGAAAATGCATATAATATTAAAGGACAAAAAGTAAATTTCAAAATTGTATTAAAAAACTGAACTCAACTATGTTTTTTAAAAAGTTAGCAAAATAACTTAAAAGTGCCAACATGTTTATAGAGATTATTTCAGAGAAAGGAGATCATAGATGAATGTTCCTGTTTACTAACACTCCTCTATACCTTCCAGATATTCTGCAATTAATATATATTAATTTGATAACCAGAAAAAATATAATGCTCCCCCACAATATAGTGGTGAAAGCTGTCAGGAAGGGTAGTATCTTATGAGAACTGAGTCTCCCTCAGGGAGCCCCCACGAGTGGTCCAGATAGGACCAGGTGCTGGTCCTGCCTTCAGACCAGGAGCAGAGAGTCTGAATTCTGTCCTGCCTGTCACTGTGAGAAGCTTAGACAAGCCACCACCTTCACAGGGCCACCTTCTCCCAGTCTATGAAACGAGGAAGCTGAAGGCCCCGGGCTCCAAGGCCCCTCCTCCCCCTGGCATCCTGTGGAAAGAAGTACGTTTGAGAGACCTGGACAGTGCCCCAGAAAGGATGAACCACGCTCAGTCTCTAGGCTTTGGGCCTTGGTGAGCACAGGGGCTTCTCAAATGCGTCCTTCAGTGATTTGGACGCAGACCAGCCAGCTAGGAAGCGTAGCCTTGGAATGTAGCGGTTGGAGAGGCCGTCATCCTTGGGTGAAGGCCATTGTTTTAGCTCAGTGAGCTGTAGAGTTAGAAGCTCAAGAAAGGGCCTGGAACCCCACCTTGGGAAGGCAACAGTCTCAGGGTCCCTGCCCAGCTGAGCCAGAAGTACCGTGGAGACCAGGGCCACACTTTTTTTACACACAGGGAAACTCCAAACCTGCGGGCCCACAACCTTATCTCAAGTTCTAGAAGACCATGATTTCATTTCAGAGAATAAAAAGAAATTATGAAATAAAATGTTTCTCATACATAGCTCAGACATTAACCTCATCCAAGGAAGGCTTCTTAGTCCTTACCCAGCCCCTACCCCAGGTTAGACACAGCCTTCCTCCACACTCCTTAACATCCTGAGTTTCCCTCTCTCTTGAACCAACCACCCTATGTAGAGTTGTTTTATTGTGTGTGTCTCTCTCATCAGACTGGGCAATCCTTCAGGCAAGGTCAAGCTTCATTCACCCAGCACAGAATCTGGTCAGTATGAATCAGGGGTCAGCAAAGAATGGCTCACAGCCACATCTGGCCACTGCCTGGTTTCATAAACAAAGTTTTATTGGCACACAGCCATGTCCATTGGTTTACGTAGTGTCTCTGCCTACCTTTTCTCTACAACAGCAGAGTTGAGCATTTGCAACACTGAGTATTTTGCCTGTAAAAGCTAAAATATTTACTATCTAATCATTTAAGAAAAAGTTTGCCAATCTCTAGCGTATTAGTTTACTAATACTGCCCTAGTGGTACACAGACTGTGGTTTAAACAACAGAAATTTATTTCCCCATAGTTCTAAAGGTTGGAAGTCCGAGATCAAAGTGTTGGCAGGGTTGGTTTCTTCTAAGGCCTCTCTCCTTGCTTGGAGATGGCCATCTTCTCGCTGTCTTCCTGTGGTCTTCCCTCTGTCTGTGACCATGGCCTAATCTCTTTTTATAAGGTCATCAGTCATATCAGATTAAGGCTCACCCTAATGACCTTAGTGTCACTTAGTTACCACTTTAAAGACCCTGTCTTCAAATATAGTTACATTCTGAGGTGCTGGAGGTTAGAACTTCAACATATGAATTTGAGGGAGACACAATTCAGCCCATAACACCTTGATATACACCCTCAATAAATGTTACATGAGCTGAGCCTTTTTCCCCACAGGGCTGGACACATAGTTTGTGCTCAATAAATGTATTTTCCTCCCCTACCATTCAACAGTAGTCCAAACAGCTTCCTTAAAGTTACAAAGGCTCATGAGGGCAATTTCTACAGAAACGGAAATTAAAGATCTATTTATTTAGCATCTTTCCAGCATTCATTCACTGGTATCTGGAAAAGTCACTCACACCCTCAGTTGTGTTCGTTTCCAGGTTGGGGAGTTTCTGTTTTGTACATTCCTCAGTCAAAAAACCTCTTCTTACCTTTTGAGTACTGACAACAGCACTGTGGAAGCTGAAAAGAAATGGCATGAAGCCACGATGGAAATGCTACCACAAGGGAGCCGTGCCCAGACACCAACCTACAGGGTATGATGTGGTTCTTACATGTCTTATTTGTGAAATGCCAAACCCTCCAAGGAAAGTCAACTGTCACTCCCCTCCCTCACGTGTTCAGAGCAGTTGCAAAGCACACATTTGCAAAACTTGGCCCAGAAATTAGGCAAATGGGTGAGGGTAAGACGCTGCAGTATGCCCACAGCAGAGGGGTGCTCATGCAGAGATGGCAAGACCAGGCCTCAGTGGCATCTTGGCAGGGGCGATTTGACCCCATGACGTCTCTGACTTGCCTTGAGTTGAACTAACCCCACTTGAATCTGTATATCTCTAAGGCCTAGAACATTAAGGGTCAGATGTTCTGGAGTGGATGATTCTAGGGCATCTTGGGCTTATCTTTGTTTTATCAAGCAGTATTTTGCATATCCTAGATGTTGGTCCTCTGTGCTAGACTGTGATCAACAAGGAAGGACGCTAGGGGTTTTTCTGTCTCCAAGACCTGGCACTGGCTTGATAAGGGTTGAATTTTCCTTCAATTTATCACCTTCTGTAATTCTATAGCAGAATCAAAGAGGTGGTGTTAGAGAGAGACATGAGCTATTAACAGGTATTTATCACGTTTTCCTTTGAAGGTGTAGCTGGGCTTGAAAATACATGTAGTATACGCCATTTATTGAATACCTGCCTACTACCAGGCACAGTGCTTGGTACACTTGTAAATGAGCTACTGTTTAACCCTCCCAGTAACGCCAAGGGTCTGGTACCATGATCTCCTCATGGGAGGCCACATAGCTCAGTATCTAGAAGGCTGGGTCTTGGAATCAAACAATTTGGGTTCAGCTTCTTAAATAGCTGAGTGGCTTTAGGTAACTCAGTTGGTCACCCATTGGTTTGGTTTTCTCAACTGTAAAATGGAAATAAAAAGAGAACTCAATTTACAGAGTTATTATGAAGAATGAATGAGATAGTACATAAGACAAATGAGATAATATATATAAAAGGCTCTGTGTATAATAAGAGCTCTATAAAGATAGCTGCTATTATTATTATTACTATCTATTTTGTAAATGGCCAAGCTACATTTGGGCCCAGTCTGCCTGATCCCAGTGAGCTCATCCAACGGTGCCTCAGTAGATGGTTTGTTCAACTCCCAACTCTTCTAGAGAAGAAAAAAAAAATAAGGAATACAAAGAGTGTTTCCATCTCTCCTAAAAAAACACAAGAAAACCTGGTTCCTCATCTATTCTATTGGATAACGTGGATATCTTTCCAAGTGTCAGTAAAGGAAGCTTTCTACAACACCAAATTATCTCTTCGAAAGTTACCCTGAGAGAATTAAGATCTCAGGAAGAGATTTAGTTTAGTTTTCTGCTTCAGACCAGTTTATACGTGAGAGGCAAGGAGGAAGTGGAGGTTTATAATCAGGGCAACCATAGGACCCAGTTTGCCTAGGACAGTCTTGGTTTACTCCATTTGCCCTGGTGTAATTATTAATAACACTCTCTTTCAGTTTTAAAAGCATCCCAACTAGAATTATAAAGTATATGCCTCCCCTTTTATAATGGAGTAAGCAAAGGCTTTTAGAGTCACAGAGATCTGGATTCCACTCCTGACTCTACCACTCACTAGCTGCACTCTGTGCTAATTTACTCAACCTCTCTGAGCTTCACATTCTCCTTCTGTAAAGTGAGGACAATATTGCACATTTTCTAGGGTGTTGTGAAGACTCAGAAAATGAGCTGAATGTGGGAATGAGTTGAATATGGAAAGAATCCAGCACATAGCAGATGCTCCATAAAGGTGCATTCTCTTTCCCTTACTCTCTTCCCCATTCCCCCAACCCTATATCAGTCAGAAGAATGTAGACTCTTATTTTGTAGTTCTCCAAATACCTCTTTTGCTTACAGACCCATTTAATAAGTCAACTCAACACATATGAATGGAGAAGAACATTCAATACTCTTAAGGTGATACAGGAATTTTCACAAATAGCTCTAAAACAAACGAGCTTATAGCCAGCCCTCCAGAGAAAATATAAGATGCCATAGGATTTTGAGCAGGGCGTGGTCAGCTCTGGCTGGGTATTCAGGCTTCCTCAAGAAAGTAGCACTGTGGAAGATACTCAAATGATGGGTATGACTACAACAGACATAGTTAAGTAAGGACATTCCAGGCAAAGGAAATAGCCTGGGGACCAGAAAGTATGTAGGGCATTCAAGGAATGGTAGTAGTCTAATTTAACTGAAATTTTGGGTAAATGGGGAGCATATAGTAGAAGGCCTTGAAAGCTAATATAAGCAATGGGGGACCACTGAAGGTCTGTGATGGGGAGGGCTGGTCTTACAGCTGCTGGGCTTTAGGAATAGTTCTTTGGCTGCTGATAAGTATAATTGATTGCAGGTAGTGCAGAGAGGCAGGAGGTGGGGATCTTAGTTAAGAGCCTTGTTTAGTCAACTTTATAATCAAGAGTTCAGTTCAACTGGCCTCCATTGCCTCCTAATCCTTTAGATCCAAAAAAACCAAGTCTCTATAAACAGATTTATATATACCAATTTCTCCCTTTTCTAACCATCCATCTTAAGAGGAAATTAAATTGCTTTTAATTGTCCAATTTCTCTTCATAAAGTCAAGTTGATTGTTAGACAACCAGTCATAGGAGAAGCTTTGAAGAGCTCACTTGTCTCTTAACTGCATGATAAATTTTCATATAATAGATGACATTACCTCCTATTTCTTTAAGGAAATCCCTCTCATTTTTCACATCTCTTTCTGTCTTTATCATTCTGGTCCGTATAGTGCCTTCATCTCTAGGAGACTGACCCAAAAATGCTGAACTTGCTCCCTGTGAGTTGTTCTATTTTCTAAGGAGCCTTAGCCCAAGTTCCTTCCAAAGCAGAGCCTAAGACCATGGCTTGTGTGTAAGTCACACTTGGGAATGAAATTTCAGGGAGCAGAGACGTTAGAGAAGGGAGAGAGAGAGAAAGCCAAAATAAGGATGTGATATTGAATTGGTCACCACCAAAGCAACTGGTTCCCAGTCCTAACAGGACTTTCCTAGAAGCCTTATGAAATGCAACTCACAATTAACAACCTGAGGGACGAGAGGGAGAAGCATTTATCCTTTGGGTCCTTTCCCTTATTAGTCAAGGGTGGTCCCATAGATTAATTCCCCTGAACTTCCTTATTGCATGCATGTGACTGGAGCAGCTTCCATAAAGTATCTTGTACTGTGGTGTCTGAGAAGTCCCAAGGAAGAAATGGAAGATACATGGCATGAGGCCCAAGGGGAGGTGCTATCCAATCATACTTACACAGAGCTGCCAAAGCCTGCATGAAACTGGCCATCAGGGCAGTGACTGGAGCAAGAAGTTGGGCCTACAGGATGCTGGGGTGAGGAACAAGAGGCATCCAGTAAATAAGTTTTGTCCAGGAAGAAGCCACTCTACACTGTGGTGATTGCACTGTGCCCATATTTACAGGATAAGTCCTCTTTGATGGCCAGAAATCCCCAAAAGTGAAACTCCAGTTATATATCTGGAAAAAATTAAAAATCGTGAGTTTTTAATTGATGATATCATAAGCAAAGTGCCTCCAGTTTTGAACTTCTTTGTCCAGCACCATCAATCTCGCTCCTGCCTTAGTAAACATAACAACCATCATTGAATCTTTTCTATGTATGTTCAAGATACTGCTACACTAGATACCAAGAATCACAGCTTCTTCCTCTCTTTCCATATCAATCACTCATTAATATCAACGAATTATATCTTTCCAATATCTTTTAGATAACTTACTTTTCGTTCTCTCTGTGATGGCTCAAATACTGATCCTTACTAACTGCTCAGTGGAATTTTAAAGAGACTCTTTAATTCCATTTTCTTTTCCTTTCTGATTCAGTTCCATTCATCTGTAAAACGGAAATAATAACAATGCTACTTTATGGGACTTTCATGATGCTAAAATGAGATCTATGAAATACCTAGCTTGGTGCTTAGCACACTGGAGTATTTAAGATTGGGTTTCCCTGCAAGTAATGTAAAAACTGAAAATTACAGTAGTTTACACAAGGTACAAGTAGACATTTCTTGTTCTCTTTCTTTTACACATGAGTACAATCTCACTTCCAGCTATGATGTAATTACTGGTACTAGACTAACCTTATTACCATAAACAGCTAGAAAACTGAACAAACTATACGAAACAACTTTTTTTAGACCTTAGGCAAAAGGCAGTGCATGACTGTGATCCCCGAAATACAGGAAACAAAGAAGGTGAGACTAATAATTGCCCCCATATTTCTACCTGGATGCCTTCTCCCTGGAAAGGGGAGGGAACCCAGGCAAAGTATAACAGTCTTGCAAAAATAGAGTATTTAGGGAGATGGAGGCAGCTGAAATGCAGACTACTGTACCAGAGAAGAAGGGGCTATAGAGAAAAAGAATTCCAAAAACTCAGCATAGGAATCCCCTTGAGTTTTTGACTTAACACTAAGCTGTAAATACGTAGGATGAGACTCTACGAGGCCAGGCAAAGAATAACTTACAAAAAGAGAATAACTATGAGAAAGCTGTAAGTTGAACAACTCCCGGAGCTCAAACCTCACTTAACATTCAATAAATGTTCAGTAGAGACTCCAGAAAGATCACATCTCAGGAGAAGAGTTACACCATCCTTAGAGTAAAAGCTCTTGACCTGCCCTAACAAAACTTTTTAGAAGCCTCAAAACGATCAAGCTGATCTATAAATAAATTAATTGCTCACCAAAGTCAAACTCAAAACTCTTTAAAAGAAGACAACAAAATCTAGACATTCAAAAACACAGTCTTCATAATATCAGCATCAAAAAAAAATTGCTAGACGTGAATAAATAGGAAAATATAATCCATAACTAGGGGGAAAAATCAATCAATAGAAAGAGAGACAGAATTTAAAAATATTTTGGAATTAGCAGAGAAAGGCTTTTTAAAAGCTATTACAAACACATTTGAGGATTTCAGGGAAAATATGAACATAACAAAGAGAAAAATGGAAACTATGAAAAAGAAAGACAAATAAAACTTCCAGAACTGAAGTCTACAATATCTGAAATGAAAATTTAATAGATAGGCTCACCAGCCAATTAGATTCAGCAGAAAAAAAAAGTTAATGACCTTGAAGACTATAGAAATTATCCAACTTGAATCACAGAGGGAAAAAAACAGTTAGAAAAATAATACAGAGCCTTAGTGATCTTTGGACAATATAAACGAATCTAACATATATGTAATTGAAGTCCCAGAAACCAGCAGTGGAGTGGGGGACAAAAAAATAATTTGAGGTCATAATGGCTTAAAATTTTGCAAATTTTACACATCCCAAGATGTATAAACACAAAGAAAATCACACCAATGCACATAATAATCAAATTGCTAAAAATTCACAATAAAGAGGAAACCTTAAGAGCAATGAAAGAAAATGACACGTTACTTAGAGAGGAATAAAGATGAGAATGACTATAGAGTTCTCGTCAGATGCAATCCAAGCCAGAAGGCAATAGAATAATATCTTCCAAGTGCCGATTAAAAGACGTCTCGAGGCAGCTCAGTCTGGATGTGGTGCTCCACAGCATCAGGCACCTGAGCTCTTCGTCTCTCATTGATTCACCATTCGCAGCACAATGCTTTCACCATGATGCAAGATGGCTGCTCAAGTTTCTGTCATCAGTTCAACATTCCATCCAGCAGAAAATAGAAAGCTAGGAAGAATGACACATTCTCTTTTTTTAAGCATACTTTCTCTAAGTAGCACACAAACATTGAGCGGAACGTAGTTAACATGGCCATGGCCACACCCAAAGGCAAAAGAGGCTGGGAAATATAGCCTTAATTCCAGTGGCCATGAATCCAGATTAAAATCTGGGGTTCCATTACTAAGAAAGACGGGGAAAATGAACATTAGAGACAACAGCAACCTTTATCATGGTAGGTAGCCAGTAAATGTTATTTTCTTTATTTTCTCAATGCTGCTGTTAACAAGCTATGTCACCTTGAGTAACCAACAAATCCTTATAGATAAAATGAAGGACTTGGAATAGAGGATCCGTAAGAGTCCTTCCAGTTCTGATCATCTTTGTTTCTATCTCATTGCTGTCATAAGCTGACACATAGTAGGTATTCTTTTATTAGAATAAGATTGAGAAAATTACAGTTTACAGGCCAAATCTCACCATCTGTTTTTAGAAATAAAGTTTTACAGGAACGCAGTGACACCCATTCAGTTGTGTATTGTCTACAGCTGCTTTCATGCTACATTGGCAGAGTTGAGTAGTTATGAGAGGCTGTATGGCCACAAAGCCTAAAATATTGACTATCTGGCCCTTTACAAATAGTTTGCCAATTCCTTCTCTAAGCAAATAAATGAATCCATGTGACCAAGCAATTTAAGAAAACTTTGCTTTCAGCAAAGTATGTATTTCTTTTGTTCTATTTACTCCTTTTTTACCTTATTTTCTGTAATTTGAAATGGATTTCTGTAATTTGAAAATGAATACAGTATGGTCTTCATTTCTAAGGATTTCAAGGGAAACAAATGTAGATAATCTGCCAAAGAAATAAATGATGAAGCGTTTTCTTAATTCGTGAGAAAACTTTCATCTTCCCTTAAAATATCAGGTTTTAAACGCAGTAATCTTCCTCCCCAGAAACTATACTGAAAAAAAAAATTTGTTTTGGAATCTATCCAAAAAAAATGAGCACATAGGGGATAAAATCCTGGCAAAATGCTCAAAATAGTTCTGCGTTTGTCGAATATATTCTTACATCAAGGAAAAGGATCATAACTCAGGGGGACTCAGGAAGAAGGGCAAGCCAGGCAGGGTGTGTCTGGAACTCAGGCTAAAGAAAATCACTAGCTAAAGGACTGGCCCCCAAAGCAGGTAACCAGAAGTTCAAATTATATAAACTAAAAAAGCATGTGGCAAAGCTGGCCTGATTCATGGTGGTTAAGGCACAGCAGCCAAAATGTCTATCAGCAGTGATGTCCAATGTTCGGGAAGTGACAGTTGTCCATAATGTTTAGAAAGAACTTGCTTCAGCAGTTTATCAGGGAATAATGGATAGGGCCTCAGTCCCCGGGCAAGATTCTGGAAAATACCAGTCAAGATGTCCTCCTAACAAGTGGCTAGAGCATCAGTCAGGAACTGTGAAAGAGGCCCTGTCCTTGAGTTCAGGTCAAAATGATATGCATTTGGGGTGGGCTGCTTCTTACCACACGGGAGCCTGGATTTCCCACCCAGAAGCACCCTTTAGTGGAAAGAACTCATTCTCTGAAGTCAGATAGACCTGGGTTCAAAGGCCTGCTCACCACTTCCAAGATGTGAGGTCTAGGGTGACGTATTTGTCATCTTTGAGTCTCAGTTTCCTCATTTACAGATTGTAAATGTTAGCTGTCCTTCAAGATTGTAAGGACTACCTCAGAGTAAGTCATGATAAATGGTAGGTGCTGCTATTGTCACTATTATCATCATCATCACCAACAACATTATCATCATCATGATTTTGGCAGTCAAGATTTGAGGCCTGAAGTGTCAAGGTTAATCCCCACTTCTGGGTCAGCCCTTGACCAGAACTAGCTTAGGAGCTAAAAGGCCTCAGCTGAAAGGCTGAAGACATCAGTGTTTATAGAGAAGTGGGACTGAAAAAAGGCAGAACCCAAGGAATAATAAGATTTCTGTGGTTTCTGAGCTCCTTAGAAATACTCTGGCGCTGCCCTGGTCAACAGTGTCCACAGAAGTGAGTGGACAGCACACGTGAATGAGTGTGTGAGGGAATACAGTCAGCAGTCTACCACCCAAGTCACTTTCCACTGGCATAGGGAGAAAATGCAATCACCTCTATAATTCTCATGTTTTAGATATATGTACATGGTGTCCAAGGCTCCATATTACGTCTCTAACCACATCTCTCGCTACTCTATGCCTCACTCAGTCTATTCCAGCCATCTCTATCCTCTGGCTCTTCCTTGAAATCATCAGTTTTGTTTCCACCTCACGCCCTTTGCTCTTTTCTCAGACTGGATGGCTCTTTCCTCAGATGTCACCACACCTTGTTCATATCTCGCTCCCTCACTTTATTCAAGTCTCTGTTCCAATCTCATTTTTTCAGAAAGGCCATCTGTGACCTAAAATGAGACCCCTCCTCTAACCCTCACTCTCCTTACCTTGCTTCGTTTTTCTCCACAGCTCTCATCATTTCCCAACATATTATACATTTGTGTTTATTGTCACTCTATGAGGCCAGGGACTTGACTTTGTTACCTAATGTCTCTGTACCTAGAAATGTACTTGAAATATAACAGACGTGCAATAAGTATTTGTTAAATTGAAGATTGGTTGTATGAATATACCTCCCTGCCTCCAGGAAAAAAGTTTTGTTTTAACAAAAGGCAACCAATCTACTGATAATAGAAAAACAAATTTCCTTAACAGAAAGAATTTAAGTAGTGATGGGGAGAGAAGGGAAATGATTATTCTAGAAGACTTATGCTCTGGCACTGTTGCAGTTGAAAACATATCATAGTTTTCAGCATCCTGGCAGCCAAAGCAAAAAGAGGAAAGGAAAAGCAATGATAACCAAAGAAAACTGCTTTTTCCAGAAAAAAAAAAAAAACACATCTTAAGTCATTTATTTTTCAAACATTTTAATAGTGAAAACCATTTTCCCCCAATGAAATCTTGCCAAGAGCCCCAAGAAGAAAAACAAAAGTGTTTAGCTTCAATTTATTTTTTAAGTTCAAAATGTAACATTGACTTACAGACCATGAGAACAATGAGGTTGCGAAACTACAACTTTATATCAACCTTGGCATTCATTTTACTTCTCTACATTGTACAGTTTTGCCGGTCTGGGGAATACTCTTATTTGCACCCGTAAGTAGCTGCAAATGGCACATTTTTTAATAGTTTGCCTTGCAATCTCAAGATGCTCCTCAAATCATCTGATCCGAAAGCTTCAAAGAGGAGCAGAAGGAAAGTTTCAAAGTTGAATCATTAACGACCTCCAGCAACACCTTGTATTTCTTTTACCTAAGTATAAAAAGTAGAAAAGGAATACCCAAAAGTTATAATAAACAATAAAACTACTCCTGATTCAATATCACCACAAAACAAAACATTTGAAATGTGGTTTCTATTTTTGATCCAACTGTCCATTTCGTTAGAACAGGAGAGTGCCAGGAATAGAGTCACTGAGCTTTGCTGGGAACACATCACCTCCTTCTCTTCAGCACACCCCGCGCTGGAGGGGCGAACGATTTCACAGAAGCAACACACACAAGCCTGACTATTAAAAACAAAACAAAATGTAGGGCTACAACTGTTCTGATCCATGATGCATATGCAAGAATTTCAAAGTGTGCACTAAAAAATTCTGTATAAACGAAGGAAATCAGCTCTTCGTCTATCATATGTGCTGTGTGCGTGCATGCATGTGTGTATGTGTGTGTGTGTATGTGTGTATCCTCACACATATTTTCTAATACTTATTTTTAAGGTTTAAATCTTTGATTAAGCTAAATTTATTTTCATGTAAGGAATGAGGGAAGGAGGCCAACTTTAGGTTTTTGTCCTCATGGCTAGTCATTTGTCCCAAAATATTTATTAAAGAATTTTTCTTTCTTTCTTCTTTTGGAAAAGCCACCTTTATGTCATTTACATAATGCTAAATATATTTAGGTTCTATATCAATGTATTTTTTTCTGTTTCATTAGCAAAAAAACAAAACTTTTAAAATTCAAATCAAGCTTTTGTAGGACCCTGCAGCCCCTCTGTGGAATCCTGAGGATTTTACATTAGTTTTACCTTAGTGCACTTACTTGAGCATCAAGCTGAGCTGTAGCAGAGACCTCTGTACACAGCAATCAAGTGTACCACCCACGGAGTCTGAGCTCCTTCTAGTCCAACTCCTCACCCAGTGCAGGAATCCCCGCCACAGCATCCCAATCAGAGGGTCAGCCAGATTCTCTTGGAACATTTTGAGAACAAGGAGCTCACCACCTAACACTGTCACCCGATTCATTGTTGGCTGGTGTTGATGGGTAGAGAATTCTTCCTTTTATTTGCTTCCTTGAATTTCTACCAGTTGATCTAACTCTGTTACCTATAGCCACACAGAACAGGTCTAATTCCTTTACTTGAAGACAGAGAGCATATCTCCCCCTTGGCCTTCTCCAGCTCATGCTCTCAATCTCTAGCGTCTTCAAGGGATGCTGGGAAATCCCAAAGTCAGGGGCAGAACTTTTAAAATTAGGTGTTTGTAGTGGAAAGAGTCCTAAAGTTAGGGTTGGAATAGCTGAGTTAGAGTCACAGTTATGTGACCTTAAACTAATCATTCAAACTCCCTGAGCCTCAATTTCCTTACCTATAAAATGGGCATGATAATTATTATGATTACTATCAACAGGAAAGAGATTTGATACTGACAACTACAGCATCAACAATATCACAAGACTTTGCCCTGCAGGAATTGTAAAGGGTGCGGACACAACTCTTCCTCTCACCTGCCCCATCCCTACCACCTGCACTTCCTTAGGCAGATCCTTCCTGCTCTGACCTCACGCCCAAGTAGTACATTTTACTTCAGTATCTGAGAGGGAAAAATAATGCACAGCCAAAGTTTCACCAGTGTGTCTGGGGATAGGTTTCTTTCCCCATCTACACAGGACAATGTTTGCTGTGTAATAGAAATGCATTTTCCTTCTCACTACTATCAGGCTAAGTCAGTTTCCCATTTCACATCCTAGAACTGATGCAAAATGTTGATCACGATTCTCAGGGCTGAAAAGAAGGCAGCCTTCAACCTTCCAGAGTTGGTGGTTTAACCAAGAAGAGTGGAACAGGCTGGGAAAACAAGTCAAGATAAATTGTGCACGTCTTCCTGCTAACTTCTTCTAAGGAAAGCAGAATTTTACTCACATGTGTAATGAAATAGACACAGGTTGCTTTCTTGGGTTTACAACCTTGTTTGCAAACAAGGCAATTCATAAACTTCGTGTGCGTCATTGAAGTTTCAGAGGAGAAAGCTGCATTGTGAAGTTCCTGGAAGAAATTCACGTGCACATCATATTTTGAGAGACTCAGTCAGGCTTGAAGAGTGCGGTAGGTGTTTCCCAGTACTCGGTGGCTTATGAATATTTAAAGGTAATAAATGTCAAATTAAGTGTTTAACGATCTTGTTTACATGTAAAAGTCCTTGAGAAGGGTCTGTTAAAGATGAAGCTGATACCAATTTCAAAATGACTTTATTCTTCTTTCTTTGGGGACAAGAAGATGTCCTTTAAAACAATGGGGATTTTGTGGCAGCTGAGTCCTAAATTTTAACAGTGATATAAGTAGGTGTTTGAATTTGTTCTTTAGAGTTTTAAGGTTTTTCAAAGAGACATTTTTTCCACTAACAAGAACTTCAGAAGGAAACTTCCCTCGACTTTAACACTGGCCAGTTTCCTGGAATTAATCTAGCTACAGAAAAGGAACACAATCAAGACTGTTGGTTTGTGGCAAAGACACATCAGACTTTAGCGTTGGACAAAGCTGGATTTAAACTTTGTCTCTGTGGCTTGTTAGCTGAGTAATCTCGAGTAAGTCCTTCAACCTCTCTGAGCCTCCCGTCTACCTCATTGGGTAGCTGTGAAGCTCAAATGGCATAAATTCCATGAGACAAAAGGTATAAAAGTGGAAGTAACTGACACACAGATACTCAATGTATGCTTGATATAAAATTATAATTACTAAATATAGTCACTGTGCAGCCTACTTTGTACATGAAGACTAAAACTCCAGCAAATGAGGAAGCCTCTAGACATTCAATAAAACATGCTCTTGTATCAACAGCGTGAGAATACAGGTGAAAGCTGTCAAGTTCCATCAAGTTCACCAGCTAGTTGGTTGCCATACAGCAAGAGTACACATCTCCCCCGAGTTGAGAACTCACTGTTGCAAAGCAAAGAGCACTGGACTTAAACAACCTGATTTCAAGTTCTCTGCCGTTTTCTGGGTGAGCTTAACCATGACATTGCTCCTCTCTGAGCTTCAGTTTCCTTTTCTATGTGCTGGGACTGATGATAACACTTAGCTGTGAGTGTTGCCATATGAATCAAATGAGAGGTCTACATAAGCCGGGAAGTGTTACTGTTAGTTGTCTACTACTTTGCAAAAAATGATCCCAAAACTTATGGGCTTGAAGCCACTAAGTTTGTTATCTCAGTTTCTGTGGCTTAGCTGGGTCCTCTGGCTCAGGGTCTCTCCCAGGCTGCAATAAAGGGAAGAGGTTACACAGGGGTGAAGACCAGGACACAAGGATCATTGAGAGCCATTTTAGACGCTGCCTATCACAGTTGGCCAGATCTGAAGGGTTAGCGGTTCCGGCGCATGGTGAACATGCCTGTTTTCCTCCGTGAAAACTTCGGCCATCTCTCCCTCACTCTTGCCTCAACTCCTGCTGGCCTCGTTGACTGAACCACCAAATTTAACTCTTTTTTTTATTTCACTTTGGCCTACACTACTTCACCAAAAGCCTTACGATCAGAATATATATTATACAATGAAAGCATAGTGCGTGATAAAATATAAAAGAGGACTTCATAAAATATATAGAGGATAAAAGTAAAACATTGGGGCTGGAGGAAGAACACAAGTATAAATGGTAAAGAAATCTATAAAGATCCCTCGGATCTGGCTCTGAGCTGCAGCCAAAACCCAAAGGGAGACCTAGTTAGTTATGTAGTCTTAATCATCAGAGGGAGAAATAGAGCCATTTCTCAAGAGACAGAAAGTATTTAAGTATTTCCTAGCAGTTAATATTTTTTTAAAAACAAATTTATGAGGTGCACCAAATGATGTAGTGAATAATGACTAACAACTTTCCCTCAGAAATGCAGAAAACAGTTTCATAAGGCAATTTTTGTATCATTTCTCCATAAAAGCCTAGGGCATAGCTGCCAATTGCAAAGAAAATTTGATACAAATGCAAAGCCTTCCAGGGGTTTGGCTGGATCCAGGAACAGGATCCAGAATGCTCATGATGTCAAATAGGTTTTATCTTGAATGCCAAGCCCAGATCATTGGTAGTGACTGCCCCCTGTGCTGTAGTGAGAAGGATTGTGAGCTCTTATCTGAGCTCAACGGGAAAGGGTGCGGTGATCAATTAGTGATGCCTGACACAGGCACAGGAATGAGGAGAGATGGCACAGACTCTGTATACAGACCCTGGTCTGGAGCAGAAGTCCTCCGATTTCCTTTGACCAGAGCCTTTTGATGTGAGCCAAAAGATACTACAGCCCAACTACACCTCCTCTATCTTCATCCAAGATGAAAAAGAACTCAGAGACAATGAAGAATTCAGAGGGCAGAAATGACAACCAAAATAGAACAAAGCCTTACTTAGATAACAACAAAACCATCAAAAAAATCAAATTTCATGGTGATTCCATATACCTTGTATTTCATCAAATCTGACATGCCACCAAAGACTTCACACTATTATATGTATATTAATAAAGGGAAAAACTCCACCAATTAAACTGTGGCACAATGCTTCTTTAATCTCCGTACATCTTAGAAATAAGGGGTATTGTGGATGGTAAAAAAAATACACCAGCAATTGAAAATTCTATCCACCTCCAGATGACATGGATGCTCTGGGACAAAAGAGCACGGTGTTTCTGAAACCCCCCGGATGGACCTCCGTGTGTGTGTACACTCAGTACATCAATGCTCCAGGGGGAGGAGCAAGGCCCTGCCCATCAGTATCTCAACATCTTGTCTCGTTTATTCTTCTATTTAATCATTCAGTTAATAGCTACTCTCTGAACAGTCTAGTTCTAGGTAGAGTCTCAAGAGGGTGTCACAGACATAAGCGAGCCAAAGAGTGAACCCAGAAATTCTCATTCTTGAAGCCCTAGACTTCAAATTTCTAAGAAGAATTTCTTCTAAGACAAACTTCTAAGTTTCATTAGTTTTGTTTCCTTGACCTTATTACGTAAAACTTTCTAAACAGCTTTTTTAAAGGCAAAGGTTTTATGGATATTCGCTTCAAAGAACTATTTTTGTATTGAGAAGTAGAGATAAAGGTTCAACAGAGATGCCTAGTACATAGTAGGTACTAAATAAGCGAATTGCTGCTTTTTCAGTCTCTGAATTCTCTGCAAGTTGCGATTAATCAAAGGGATGTCCCCTCCGCTGAGCAACGTTAATTACTTGGACACTTAACATGGAGACCTCCCAGCACGGGAGCTGCCTGCCCTGTCCCCACTGTGCCTGACTCAGGCCCATCTGGGGCTGCGGGGAGTGAGTTCTCCTGCAGGATGAAGAATCCCCACCGATCCAAATAAGGCGCCCTGATTGGGCAGCGCTGCCAGCAAAGGAGCCAAGATGCCGGGGCCTGCAAAGGCACAGATAAGAGGAGCCAGCCTCAGTAATCCCCAGAGGGATCCCTAAAATATTCCCCCTTAACACTCTCGCACGGATATACATTCTTCTTTCCGTTATTTGTAAGTCCAAAGCAAGAGATTGCATTCTCTGAAGGTCACCTCCACAGAAAATGACCACCTAGAGAAGGAATCCACCTCTACCAGTACTCTCTGGGTCCTTGTGCTGTGGCAGGCACTGTGGTAGGTCCTCGGAGAGACCCAGGGATGGCGTCACCCAGTCCCTTCTCCTAGGATGCCTGTGGTCTGGCAGAGTCATCAGACAAGTGACCAAGAGGAGGGGGAAAGTTACTGTAATTTGCAGTATAATGAACAGTAGCCCCTGTTGCTTTCCAAGGAGGTAGGGCCTAATTTAATTTATACCAGAATTATCTCATTCCTAAACTGCTCTGTTGCCACCACTGACATAGGCAGGGGAGGCATGAACTAAAATTCCACAGTCCCTGCCAATTTTTTATTTCTGCTAAATGAGAGCCCTGGAATAAATGGCCCATTGTTTCACAGAGCATATTATTGAGACTTTGGACATGGCAAGGTGGGCCTTCCAGAAGGGGCAGGGAGGGAGACGGGAAGAGAAGAGAGCTGGAAAAGCAGAAAACCCCCAAGAGAAATGGGCAGAGCAACCTGGCTAAATAAACCCCTTTATCACCTCCAACCTGCAAGTTTGCTGCATTCACAAATGCCTGTGAGCAATGGTTTATGAGAAAATCAAAGGAAAAGGTTCTGTTCCCCATCTGGACTAACAGGGAACACAGCAGACCAAAGGAATGGTGAGATGATCAGTAATTGAATTTAGTAAGCAGAAGCAGAATCTTGGAGGCAGGAGGGACTAAGAAAACCACATTCTCTGTCTCTCTTTCTCTATCTCTTTCATACATTCTCCCTATATCGCTCATTCTCTCTCTGTCTCTCTCTCTCTCTCTCATTCACATCATTCACATAGGCACACACTCAGAATTGTCAGATGGAGAAGATCTGGGGCTCACACTGCCCATAGATGGGGTTCAAACCAACCTAATTTGAATGTCAAAGTGTAGAGAACCTCAGCTGGCCATTGGGTTTTGTATAAAACCAGCTAGAATGCAGTTCAGGGTGCCATGTGCTAAAGGAGGCAGATGACATACTTTGAATTTTCTAGAACAAACTGCTTTGAACTTGAAAGAAGAAACTGCGTATTCATCTTGGACAATGGGATGTATGAAGGGGGTAGTTAATCAGGCCTTTAACCAAGAACCCCATTGACCAGCTTTCGGCAATTATCTCTGGTCAAGAAAAACAGGGAAGATTCACCAAGTGCAGTGTCATGGTTAAGAATTCAAGCTCAAAAATCAAAGTCCCAGGTTCTAATCTCGTGGTCCAGGGACTGGCTTAGATTTTCTAAACCTTGATTTCCTCCTGTGTAAGATATGGGCGATTGTGTTTCTCAGCGTTCAACAAGATGACATAATGTGCTTCACAAAATATACGGCGCAGAGTAAGGAACCCCTAAGAGCTGACTCTTCTGCGGTACCAGCTGGCCCCCCAGGGGTTTGGTTGAAGAATCATTAGCCACACTTAAATAAGTTACTCCCTGTGGCTGCTCCCCTGGAAGGCAGGTACACGCAGTCACCCTTGTGGGAAGTGGCTCCTTCACAAATCAGAGCCTGCAGGTCCTGCACCTGCCCTTGGGCATTTCTATTTGGCCCTGATATGTTAAACCACTGTTTTGTTTTCTCTGTCCGAGGTGTCTTGAGATGTATGACATACCTGTCCCAAGCAGTGACCACATGGGATTTTCCTGGAGGGTGGCTATCTCTTGAAGGAGCCTTCAGGGCAGCCGAGTTAAGTCCATGTCAAGCACATGGCCTTAGATTTTTAGCCAGATCACTCCAAACAAATTGGTCAAAATGCATGCAGTTATTTTAGTGTTATGCTGTAACACTTTCACAGAAAGAAATCCAACTCTATTTTTATAGATTGTTACTAGTGTTATTACTATTATCGTCATCAAAGTCATTATCCTCATCCAAAGTGTACGGGCTGCCAGAACAAAGTACGACAAACTGGGCCGGCTTAAAACAACAGAAATTTATCCTCTCACAGTTCTGGAGGCTGGAAGTCTGAAATCAAGGTGTCAGCAGGATTGGGTCTTTTTGGAGACTCCGGGAAGAGAATCTGTTCCATGCCTATCTCTCAGTCTCCGGTGGTTGCCAGCAATCTTTGGTTTGCCTTAGCTTGTAAATGTGTCACTCCAGTCTCTGTCTCCATCTTCACATGGTGTTCTCCTCTCTGTGTGTCTGAATTTCCCTCTTCTTATAAGACACCAATCATTGGAATAGGGCCCACCCTAATCCAGTATGACCTCATCCTAACAAGATTATACCTCCAAAGACCCTATTTCCAAATAAGGTCCCATTCACAGGTTCTTGGTAGACAGGAATTTGAAGGGGGGAGTCAGGGGAAAGCATTCAACCCAGAACACAAAGTAATGACTATCTTGCGTTCTAAATTCACAGCAAACATTGGACATGGTAGTGATGGAAAACCACAAGTCTTTTTGAGATTTTATGACCCATGACAATTACCTCTTGACTCTCTGTCAGTTTTACAGATGAAGAAAACTGAGGTCTCTAAGTCACACTGTGAATGAATAGCATAACTGGGTCTAGGGCTCAGGTTCTTTTTTTTTTTTTTTTTATTGAGTTATTGATAGGTTACAATCTTGTGAAATTTCAGTTGTACATTAATGTTTGTCAGTCATGTTGTAGGTGCACCACTTCACCCTTTGTGCCCACCCCCCACCCCACCTTTCCCCTGGTAACCACTAAACTGTTCTTGGTCCATAGTTTTAAATTCCTCATATGAGTGGAGTCATACACAGATTATCTTTCTCGCGCTGGCTTATTTCACTTAACATAATTCTCTCAAGGTCCATCCATGT